>NC_091636.1:14147989-14772989 GCF_027580195.1 Bos mutus
AGCTAATAAGGACAGCTGAACACAACACAGCGAGGAAGCTCAAGGCCGCCGACCCGTGAGCGAGTCCAGCACAAAGCACTGCCTCGCACTTGCTCAGCCCAGCACAGCTGCTGCAAAATCCATCCAAAGCAAACACTGCTCTCCCCATAGCAGACTCAACAGAACAAAAACCAACACCCAGAAATAAATTAGATCTCAGAGCTCATCATGTTACACAGCCCACTGTTCTCAAATCCAAGATCCTGAATGGTATAATAAATGATCCCACTGACCCACACATCGGTCTAAAGCCCAAACCAAGTAACTCTTGACTATAAACTGACATGATTCACAGAATTTTCCTGGTCAGCTACAAGAGTTATGAGACTGTCCTCCCAATTAAATTACACCTCACCATGTCTAATTGCAGTGTATACAGCTAAATCCTTTTTTCCCTTTGCACAGCCAGCTTGCCTCTTAGAGCATCTAAGCCACAGAACTTCTCAAAGCCCGGCAGGCATGTGGTCAGGTTGAAAGCCACATGCAGCCGGGAGCCAGCACCTAAGGGTTTAAGAACAAACTCTGCCACCTGCTAGCTCGGTACTTTCCATCAAGTCTTTATCAACAAAGCAAGACTAATATCCGTGACTTCCCTGGGAACTGAGTTGAAAATGCCTACCTGCCGGGGTCCAGCCCCGGCTGATCCAGGGTATTAGAAGGAGAAACGGCATAGGGACCTATTTATTTAAATATTTACCAAAGATATAAAGAGTAATAGGATGAGGATAGCTCAGTGAGGAAATTCAGTGGAGAAAAGAGGCTGAGTAGCTTGGTTTACGTGGGAAACCAATAAAACTTCAAGACAAGAAGTTTGCACCACTTACGTAGGCCGCAGGCGTCCTTCCGTTCTCCCGAAGGAGAGGAGACACTGAGGCCTCCCCGGTCGGATCTTAGAAGCCCAGGCATAATTAGTAAGCATGGTGGGTTCCACGCTCCAGATGGAGACTCAGCCAGAGTGAGAGAGAGAGCGACACAGGGAGACCAAGTTTCGGTGAACAAGGCCCGCACTTTATTTTCCAAAGTAGTTTTTATACCTTAAGTTATGCATAGAGGATAATGGGGGCAGGGGTAGAGTAAGCCAGGCTTTCTTCCTGCAAACTTATCATATGCAAAAGTTTAGGTGATTTGCATCATCTTCTGGCCCAGAGGCCTGTTAACATTTTAAGACCCTTTCTTCAGAAAACTTATTTTTCTCTAAAGATGATTAGGCAGGCGCCACCCTCCAAAAGCATTAAAGTTGCATTCCTATAGGGCAAAGGTGTGGTGGGCTACAACAAAAAAGAATTAACTCAAGGGTCCAAGGTTACAAACATTCAAGCTACTACTTACATTTCTATACACCCATTATATCAATCAATACACTGCCAAGGACACAGTAGGTAAGGGGTATGGAGACTTAGCAGCAAACATTGGCCCAACAAGTGAAAAACCCTTCACCAATACAATTTCTAATCAATCTTTTAACTGCTCAAAGGACTCTGTATTTAGACAGTTTAGAACATCTCATGCCTCTCACAGTTGGGAGGCTCTGAGCAATCACATGTGGCCGGAAAAACCTAATCAGGCAGGCTAGAGGATTTCCAAAGGAGTTTGTAGGTTGAAACACTGTCACACCCAGGAATTATTAACTGGAGCTGTAAGCTAACTCTTTTTTCAGAGAGAGGTAGTGGGGGACAGCCCACCATAAAGTCAGAGGTGTAGGTGAAAGCACAAAGCAGAAAGTAGGCAGACTCTGGTTTTGGGGGTAGATGCTCGAGAATTTCCAGGGGGACTCCTGAGGCTCGATCCTGCCTTTGCGTATGCCGAGCCTCCTTCCTCATGACCTTTGCCATGGGCGGAGTTCCTCACGCTGGCTCCCGGCAGTGATAGAATTCTAGGTGAGCTATTCCAGATCCTGAAAGACGATGCTGTGGAAAGTGCTGCACTCAATATGCAATATGCACTCAATATGCAATATGCCGGCTCCCGGCACCTAGCAATTTGTAAAAACGTATGTGATGCTAGTCCTTGCTACACAGAAATAAGCAGCTGAGAGATGTTTTTAACCATGCCCCGCTCCACCAGAAATGAAGGAATAAAGTTTTGCCTTTTGCACAGTTCATTTCTTCCTCATAGTTAAATCACTTCCACGTGTCACATGATCTTGCTTAAGTTCCCAACATCATCGTGATAGAGTTGAGGAGCTGGCATCATCACGTCCACTCCACAGCTTGCAAAAGTGGCAAAAAAAATGAGGGCTCCATCGAGGCACACCAACAGTGACAAAGATGACTTGAAAAGTAACAGGAACTTACGGCTATTTCCTTTATTAAGCTTGTGGCTTTTCTTAATCTGGCTTCTGCTTTTCTCACCAGGTCTATGAGACAGGAAGTCACCACTCTGCATTGGGTTTGTTCATTCTTCTTATTTACTATGCAGGAGAGCTTTACTGTTGCTGCATCCTGATAAGGTACAAACAGGATATTTCTCATATTTTGTGCTCTGGTGGTATATTTATTAACATACAACTTATTTTAGATCAGGCAATTGATTTGACCCGGCGTGTATGCTGTGTAACTTTAGGCAAATTACTTAACCTCTCTGAGTCAATTTCTATAATTGTAACACAGATATGGACCTGCCTTCCACACAGACACAAGACATGAAAACATATAAATGATCATGTAAAGAGAATTTTAGGAATATTTAAGACATTTGTTAAATTTAATGGAGAATATGCAAGCATAATAATTATTAGTATTATTCCTACTGTCTTGCTAGAAAACAATTCAGTAGGAGTCTTTTGCAATCTGACAAGAATAATAGCTCTGGATTTCAATTTATTTTTGTAAAAAAATAAAAGGATGCAAATATTTCAGAAGAAAGAAAATAAGATCTGTTAATTAAAGGTTAATTTTGGTCAGTGTTTTTAGAACGTGCTTGGGATCTTGTGCGGTGCCTGATTGGCCTGTCTCTATTCATTTAATAACATCTGCCCTAGTGATCAGCACCCAGCATAGACAGAATCTCACAGAAGCTTAAGGCTAATATCTTTTGTAGTAAAGGAGAAAGTACTATAGAAAGGCTGGCAATGCATTTCATCTGTGCCTGGGGAGAGTGACAAAGTGCAGTCCTTGATTTTGAAAAGATATTATTATTAAGACCCTGGATAAACACATGGTCATTTTCAATTAAAAATGAGTAAAATAGAGACTCAGAATTTAAAAATATGTTGCCAATGTTCCCCTTTAATAACATTATGAAATCTCCCAAAAATGTAACTAAAATTTAACCAAATTTGGTCACATTTAGAGAAAATGGCATGTCTAGGAATAAGCTTGCTACAAAACATATGGGTTTCTCTGGATGATATTCAGGCTTTAGCTAAGACTTATTGTAAGGCAACCATGATCTGTGCAAGGTTCCATGTCTCTCTATGTAATAAATCTATGTCCAAATGAAAAATAGAAACTAAATATGATAGGCACCATTTTCTGCCAGGAAAAATAGTAAGTATTACTTTAGAGCAATGAACATCTTTGAATTCTGTCTGCAACTACATTGAGTTCTTATGGTTTGGATAATTTTTATTCTCTCAACATTTATAACATGAGTACTTATACAGATACTGAAAATGGTTAACTCTGGAAATGAGTTCTTTATGGCACACATACCTTGTTTCAAAAAGTCCTAAAAGCATAATTCTGAAACTCCCCAAACTACATACCTTTAATCTTAGGTGTGAAAAACTTTTCACCACCAAAACGCTTGTGGTGAGAAGGCTAAATTTGCAAAATCAAAACTCAACCTTCAGACTCTTCTTCCTTTGCCAATACAGTCAGACTATTTCATCTGGGCTTCTTAAATCTAAGCTACTAACATGACTAAGTTTTCTTCTTTTTTTCTATGTTTCCTACTAGCCGGGACTTACATGACTCCGGAGTGTAAGTATCTCCTATACCTACCACCTGTCAGCATTCAATGAGTTTCTAGTGATTGTGTTATCACATTATAAATGAAAATAATGTTTATATCCATGTAGATCCCAATAAACTACAATGTAGCATGCAATTGTTCATCAGTAAAATCATAATCACTATTAGGTGACTGAAGATTTTTTTTTTTAATCTTAGAAAATGACATAATGACTGTCAAAAGAATTAAGAGAAATAATCCACTTAGATCTCTTCCATTAACTCTTGGTTTTCTTTGGCAGGTTTCAACATGGAGATTATTGGAGGGAGAGAAGTGTCCCCTCACTCCAGGCCGTTTATGGCGTCCCTGCAGTATGGCGGCGACCACATCTGCGGGGGAGTGCTGATCCATCCTCAGTGGGTGCTCACAGCAGCCCACTGCCACTTGCGGTGAGTATTACTCGCTGTGTTCCCTCAAGTTGCCTAGAAAAGAAGCTGGCCTCTCCTGGGAAAAAATTCGATCTACCCTTGTGTGTGCTAAGTCACTTCAGTCACGTCCAACTCTTTGTGATCCCATGGACTGCAGCCCGCCAGGCTTCTCTGACCATGGGATTCTCCAGGCAAGAATACCGGAGTGGGTTGGCATTTCCTCCTCCAGGGGATCTTCCTGACCCAGGGATCAAACCTGCACCTCTTACGTCTCCTGCATTGGCAGGAGGGTTCTTTACCACTAGCACCACCTCGATTTACCCTTAGCTTCTGTGATAACTGACCAATTGGTGGAGCCGATTTTACCGTCTCACACATCCTTGATTCTGCCCGAAGTTCTACCTTTCTGGGAGATCTAGACAACCTAATAGACAAATTCAAATCCTTCATGTAATGCCAAGGAACACAGCAACAGTTATAACTGAAGCAGCAATGTTCCTGACCTTGTTAGGGGATATCAGACATCCTGACTTTGCACCCTATTTTAAAAATGGGTTATAATAACGGTAGTACATAACTGCTTCATGGGGTTTTGAGGATTAAATATTATCTATTTAAATATTTTAAATACTTAACAGATAAGTTACAATAGATTGGCTTTGCTTATAGACTTTTAGACCCTTACCTTAACTCTCCTGCTCAATGCCTACCCCAGAGGCCTGAGTTCACAGTTTAGGAATCACAGCTATAAGGGGCAACAATTTCCCTGCTGCTGCTAAGTCACTTCAGTCGTGTCCGACTCTGTGCGACCCCAGAGATGGCAGCGCACCAGGCTCCCCCGTCCCTGGGATTCTCCAGGCAAGAACACTGGAGTGGGTTGCCATTTCCTTCTCCACTGCATGAAAGTGAAAAGTGAAAGCAAAGTCGCTCAGTCATGTCCAACTCTCAGCGACCCCATGGACTGCAGCCTACCAGGCTCCTCTGTCCATGGGATTTTCCAGGCAAGAGTACTGGAGTGGGGTGCCATTGCCTTCTCCTTAGGTGAAAAAAAAGAAAAAGTCTAGATGATTTATACAGAAAAAGAGGAGATGAGTACTTTTCTGGGATACCTAAAATGAAAGTATTTGTAGAGACAGACTATAAGCTCTCACTCTAGGATTCTCTTGCTGTCGTTCGGTAGCTAAGTCGTGTCCCACTCTTTGCAACCCCATGGAATGCAGCACGCCAGGCTTCTCTGTGCCTCAGAGTTTGCTCAAATTCATATCCATTGAGTCAGTGATGCTGTCTAATCATCACATCCTCCGCTGCCCCTTTCTCCTCTTGCCTTCAAACTTCCCCAGCATCAGGGTCTTTCCAATGAGTCAGGTCTTCGCATCAGGTGGCCAAAGTACTGGGAGCTTCAGCTTCAGCGTCCGTCCCTCCAATGAATATTCAGGGTTCATTTCCTGTAGAATTGACTGGTTTGATCTCCTTACAGTCCAAGGGACTGTCCAGAGTCTTCTTACTTCAGCTAAAAATATCCAAAACCCTTCTTGGGATGCTGCAAACATCACCAAAGGAAAAGCAATAGAAAACTACTTTGGTGTTTGTTGTTTTATTTGCTTGTTTTGGTTTGGGGGAGTTGTTTTTTATTTGTATGTTTCTTCTTTATCTTTCTTGCCTGAATAAGCTAAAAAACAAGAAAAGATAAGCCTTCCCCTTTCCTTACAAACATGACGGCACTACACTTAAGAACCTCTTAGCCATAAGCATTTACTCTCTAGGCATCAGTTATATACCTAAATGAAACAACGGAATTGACCTTGCTTTCATATACTGGGGATTTTGTTTGGTGGCCCCCATTTTAATGAGACTATTTGAAGACAAACAAGAAATTTTGAAGCCTGAAAACTGTATGAACCTCTGTTTTATTTCTAAATAGCAAGCCACTAATTTCTGACTTAACATGGCTACTTCATTTAAGCGGGGTTCTCGCTGTCACAGAAATAACACCTGTGTCCACATCACTCTGTCCTTTCTAGGGCATTTGTCCCCTGGGTACCAGTTAGGCAAAGGGTGACCATCGATAAATGTTCATTCAATTTCAAATACGCACACTTCAGATATGCTTGTGGTTACACATTCAAATGAATTATACCCTCCCAGACATGGAGCTTGATTTATTATAAATGCTGAACAAATGCTGGATAGAAAAAAGGGAAATAAATTGGAGAAGAAGGGTTTTTTGTTTTTTGCTAAGCTCTAAAAGCACATTATGTGACATCCTTTGTAAGCCGTAAAGGGCTACCCAAAGGAGAAAAGTGAGAGTGTTAGTCACTCCGTCATGTCCGACTCTTTGCGACCCCATGAACTGTAGCCCACCAGGCTTCTCTGTCCATGGAATTCTCCAGGCAAGAATACTGGAGTGGATAGCCAACTACCCAAAGATAAATAGTATTATTAAGTTGAATTCTAAATTTTGGCAAATGAACTTGATTCAGTAGAAATACATTCACAAATTGAAAAATGGGGAAAAAAGAATCTTGGAATTAAAGAAAAAAACAAAACAACATTGCTAAATATTGTTTTAAATGGCTGGAGTTTAAAGGAACTCCAGAATATGTGGCTCAGATTTCCTCTACAGGACACTTGGGTGTAAAAATGTAGGCATATTGGTGCTTGGAAAAATATTAAACTTTATGAAATCCAAAATATTTATGAAATAGTTCAATGGTGGCTTCCCACAAATGTACTCCCAAGTATCCTGTGGGAATAGCTTAGTAACACTAGACCCTTCTCTCAGCAAAATGATGAAGGAGGCCAAATCTGGGGTGTTCTCTTCTCACTACCCATCCACACTAAGTTCTTCACTTAGGCCCCTTTGTTAGTTGCCATGCTGATTATAAAAGGAAACTGGCAAAAAGAAAAAGGTGTCTTATATAATCTTATTTTCAGCATTTCACTTTATCAGAAGCAAAACTCTAACCAAGTCTTGTCTACTGTCTTCCTGAGTCTCTTCCAATGCCTTCTCCCACTGAACACTTGCCCCATCATGTCACCTGCTTAATGAAAGTCACTCCGACTCTTTGCAACCCCATGGACCCCACTATAGTCCATGGAATTCTCCAGGCCAGAATACTGGAGTGGGTAGCCTTTCCCTTCTCCAGGGGATCTTCCCAACCCAGAGATCAAACCCAGGTCTCCCACATTGTGGGTGGATTCTTTACCAGCTGAGCCACAAGGAAAGCCGTGTCACCTACTTAGCCAGCAAATATCATAGATAGAACCCCACCTCCACCCCTTCCACATGCCCTCATTCCATTGCAAATCTCTCAAGGCTCCCATAGTAGAATGGTTACAAATTCAGACCTTGGGTTCAAACTAAGAGAGCTTTAATCCTACTTTCTCTGCATCCTGGAGCCTCCGCTTAGTATCAGTGGGACTTTCTCAAGTTTGTTAATGTGTCTGATTGTCAATTTCCTCATCTGCAAAATGGGGATGATCATCATACCTCCCTCACTGGGCTATGGTGAGGTTTAAATGAGGGAAAATATGTAAAATGCTTAGCACAAAACCTGACACACTAAAATAATTTAATAAATGTTATCTAATGTTATAATGTTATATTGGACATGAATCTGAGCAAACTCCAGGAGACAGTGGAGGACAGAGGAGCCTGGTGTGCTTCAGTCCATGAGGTCGCAGAGTTGGACATGACTTAGCAACTGAACAACAGCATTATATTAATATCTGTGTATCTGTATCTTCCATGGCAATCACTCAGGAACAAATTTCATGATCCAGTCATGTTGATGGAATAAATCGTAATAGCCCGTCTCTGACAGCCTGGTCATTCCCTCCTCTCTTATGCAAAAGACGTCAAAAAATTAGGAAACCTACATTCACTGTCACACCCAGAGGAATGGGTCTAAGCAGAAACACTGCTCAGTGCCAAGGCAGACTGGCAGAGGAAGTAAGAGGCTTGAAGTGACTTGGCATGAGGCTTATAAAGTTGCCATGCAGCCAAACACCTCCAGATGATTCTGAAGCTGGTCTTTGGACCACCCATAGGGAAACACTGTGCTGTGCAAATGAGACGCTGGTATTGTTGCTTCTCCTGCATGGGAATTCAAACCTGAATTTAGCTAAGGAGGTGGGATTCTGGGACTCAGGTAATTCCAGGTATCCTGTGGGCAGAAAATATTGACCTTTGTAGTACAGATTACAGTTGAACTGTATCTAGCAATGGAAAATTCAAAAAACATTCGTGGTCTGCTTGAGTTGTTTTTGGTATTCACGTGTCCCAGTGGAGACAAAAAGTAAACAAAACACTTCAAAGTCATTAACGGATCAAGGACATTGATAAAAGATGAAGGAAAACCAGACATTTTCTCTGCACCCTTCCCCTAGTCAGAATTCATCTTCCACATCCCACATTCATATCACCCTGCCTTTCCGTGTTAGTTATTTATGTACATACCTGTCTTTTCTATTTTATCAGTAGCCCCAGGGATTTTATATTATCCTTCCCCTCCACAGCTTTGGATTTAGCAGGTACACTGAATTTGAGTTTGAATCAATCCTAGGAAATCCAATCCACATCCTTTGAGAAATTTCATCCCCATCCTGATTTTGCAACAGGCGAATTTTTCAACAAATAGAGCTGAAATTCCCAAAATAAACCAAAATAAACTCTTTTGGTAGAAACCCCAAAGTGTTAACTCCCAGCAGTTAGAGCCCTACCATACACAAACGCATTTAAGCACAGTCATGCACTGATTCCCCAAACCTGAAACAAACTTTTCTTCCTTTTTTTGTATGTTTCTGTGTTCTTTTTAATTTTTGCTAATCTTTATTCATCTATATATATGTGTGTTTGGGCTTCCCTGGTAGCTCAGCTGATAAAGAATCTGCCTGCAATGCAGAAGACCTGGGTTCAATTCCTGAGTTGGGAAGATTCCCTGGAAGAGAGCATGGCAACCTACGCCAGTATTCTTGCCTGGAGAATCCCCATGGCAGGCTACAGTTCATGGGGTTGCAAAGAGTCGAACATGACTGAGCAACTAAGCACAACACAGCACAGCATATATGTGTGTTTATCAGATATGTGTGTTTTTATTGTAATCTGCCCTGACCCTTTTCCATATGACAATAAAATAGTTACATACAAATAAATAGAATTCTTTTTTATTACCTTCCTTGTTCCAAAAAAGGATTCAAAGATGGATGTTTCCTGAGAACATGCATAAAAATGGGACATTTTTGTAGAATGCAAATGGTTCCAAAGTGTAGTGAAAGATTAGTCACTCCAGTCATGTCTGACTCTTTGCACCTCCATGGACTGTAGGCTGCCAGGCTCCTCTGTCCATGGGATTTCCCAGGCAAGAATACTGAAGTGGATTGCCATTTCCTTCTCCAGGGGATCTTCCCAACCCAGAGATCAAACCCAGGTATCCTGCATTGCAAGCAGACTCTTTACCATCTCAGCCACCAGGGAAGTCTGGAAACAGCTCGAAGGTGTTGTTGAAAGTTCAAAAATAATTTTCTGTTTTCATAATGATGTGAATATAATTTTACTCAACATACAATAAATCAGATCAACTTTTGAAACATTGGCATACTATAATTGTATATGACTGGAGAAGGCAATGGCACCCCACTCCAGTACTCTTGCCTGGAAAATCCCATGGGCAGAGGAGCCTGGAGGGCTTCAGTCCATGGGGTCGCTAAGAGTCAGACACGACTGAGTGACTTCTCTTTTACTTTTCACTTTCATGCATTGGAGAAGGAAATGGCAACCCACTCCAGTGTTCTTGCCTGGAGAATCCCAGGGACGGGGGAGCCTGGTGGGCTGCCGTCTATGGGTTGCACAGAGTTGGACACGACTGAAGCGACTTAGCAGCAGCAGCAGCAGGGATTTAAAAAAAAATAAACAAAGTATTGTTTCCATCATCTGACTCACCAGTTTTATCCTCTAAATCTCCACCATGGAATTATCTATGGCTACTAACTCTAAAGTACCTTTATTTCAGATGATTTTTCACCTAGAGGAAAGTTTTCCTTTCTTGTCTGAATCATCTTTCTAATTGAGTGGACAGAACATATGAGAATGGATCTTAATTCTCCCTATTGCCCTGAGATAAGATTTAGACATACCAGATTAGCAAGTGTAGAGTTGACTTTGTTGTTGTTTAGTCACTAAGTCATGTCCAACTCTTTGCAACCCCATGGACTGTAGCCCATCAGGCTTCTCCGTCCATGGGATTCTCCAGGCAAGAATACTGGAGTGGGTTGCCATTTCCTTCTCCAGGGGATCTTCCCCACCAAGGAATCGAATCTGCATTGGAGGCAGATTCTTTACTCCTGAGCCACCAGGGGAGCCCAGAGTTGAGTCTTTTCCTTTTAGTTATTAAAATATTTAATATTGGGAAGGTGAATAAACTTGAATTCAGTCACTTAGGATTCTCCTTCTTTCCCCCCACAGTACAGCACTAGCTGGGGAATTGGACTGGGATGGATTTGGCCCTTGTTTTCATCCTTTCATTATTGGGCCCATGACCTCTGTCACTCCAGCTAATCCTGCACAGGTTACCTTGAAGCTGGTCCTTATTCCTGTATGTATGTGGCTTCTCCACCATTTCTACTTCCCACTGGAAGATTGGGGAATCATTCTGTGTGTCTATTCTTTTCGCTTTTTTTAGGTTTGCCAAAAGCCAGTCTTCCAAAGTGGTTTTAGGAGCACACTCTCTCTCAAAGAATGAGGCCTCCAAGCAAACATTTGAGATTAAAAAATTCATACGATTCCCAGGATTTGCATTAGCCCCTAAATCAAATGATATTATGCTGGTTAAGGTATGTAGCATTGCATTCCTTCAATTTCTCCAACATACCTCATAGTTCAGTTGTTAAATCATCTAACAAAGCATTTTGTTAGCGTTCTCCCTCTGTTCAAGGTGATGTGTTGTGACATATTCTATTAGGGCTCATTGTACTCCATTTGAAAGAAAAAAGAATGTATCATAAACACGCCTGGGCTATGTTTATACAAGGAAAAACAGCTCTGATGTTCACATTCGTGGGAGGAGAACATCCCAACAGGCTCAAGGATCCACACTGCAAGCTTTTTCTCCCAATGCTTTTCTCATTAGCAAGTGAAAAGTAAAAGTCACTTGTACAACAGAGCCAAGCAAGTGACTTCAGGGACACAGAAGTGAGTTACAACTTAGTCTAGACCATACTAAGTCCAGTCCAAACCCAGTCTAGACCATACTCAAGGGTCCTATCCAGCAGGAAAGAGCCCAGCCCTCAAAGTCATGACCTATGGATGTTATTCCACAGAAAATCATCCAATGCAGAGCAAAGGCCAGTTGGCTTGAGACTGGGCAAAATTCCTGCTCTATGTAAGCTTCCTCCCTGAGCATCACTGAGCTCTAAAGGGAATGAAGAGTGTGTTCAGAAAAGCAACAACCACAAATGCAGCTGCGGGCTACCACCAAAGTAGATTCAAGAAAAAGGACGCCCTCAGAGAACAGAGGGACCACACATACATCGCTCCGACTAATCACAAAATACTACTGGGGACAAACGATCGTTTATTCTCTTTTCAATCTGTCAGCTTCACACGGCCGCAATACTCAACAGACATGTCCAACTGCTCCACCCAAGAGCTAAAAATGATATTAAAGCTGGAACAAAATGCCAGGTTGTTGGCTGGGGAGCCACTGACCCAGAAGGCTTAAGCCTTTCTGATACCCTGCGAGAAGTCACTGTCACTGTTATAAGTCGAAAAACGTGCAACAGCCGAGATTATTACAACCACAGCCCTGTTATAACTAGAACCATGCTATGTGCAGGAGACGCCAGAGGCCAGAAGGATTCCTGTCAGGTAAGAATCCCTCACTCAAACAGGCATTGCAGGGTGCTGAGCTACAGTCAAGCTCTATCGGCACACAGGAGGAGAGGCGTGGCGAGCACAGCATCACAACTCCGCAAAGGCGCTCTCCAATCCTGCACAGCCTTCACTGTGCTTTCTCATCTGCCACTCCAAATAAGCCATAGAACTTGTGAAACACACAGTTAGCACTCATTAATGTTTGTTAAGCAGGGTCATGGACTATATCTGATAACTTCTACAGGCTTCCTCTGAGGGGTACTACCTTCCTTAGAAAGCCTACCAACCCTGAGATCACAAGTGGTGACTAGAAAATAATCTCTCAATCCCTGACCCACCCCAGTTTTAAACTAATCAATATCTGCATGCACGCTCAGTCACTTCAGTTGTGTCCTACTCTTTGCCACTCTATAGACTGTAGCCCAGCAGGCTCCTCTATCCATGGGGTTATCCAGGCAAGAATACTGGAGTGGGTTACCATGCCCTCCTCCAGGGGATCTTCCAGACCCAAGGATCGAACCCATGTCTTCTGTATATCCTGCACTGCAGGCAAATTCTTTACTGCTGAGCCACAGGGTAAGCCCCTAAACTAATTAATAGAGAGGTCTTATAAAATTCAAATGCAAAAAGCTCAAATGTATATTCAATATTCTGTGTTTCTTAAATAATGTTGACTGCTGACTAAACAGTCATGTTTTTCAAATTCTTTGTTTCTTGAGGCATAAAAAAAAAAAAAAAAAAAGGACTTCCCTGGTGGCTCAGTAGGTAAAGAATCCTCCTGCAATGCAGATCAGGTTTAATCCCTGGGTCGGTAGGATCCCCTGGAGAAAGAAATGGCAAGCCACTCCAGTGTTCTTGCCTGGGAAATCCCATGGACAGAGAAACCTGGTGGGCTATAGTCCATGGGGTCTTAAAGAGTCAGACACAGCTGAGCGACTAAACCACCACCATGTTAACAGGTGACGAAGGCTACCTAGCACAGATGGATTACTTAAAAAAAAATTCACATCATACTATATTAAGCATTTTTAAGGGGAGGATCTGATGATCTCAAAGATCATGTGTGACAGTAATACCCCAAGATTGTCACCCCCAAATCTCTATTTTCATGGCCAACCAAGCACAAAGTACAGTTTTTGAACTGCATGGCAGCAAAGGCAAAGGCTGCTCTTTAGATTAAAAACCCAGCTCCGTATCTGAAAGGCCAGGCTTCCTTCTCTATTACCTTGTCACTTTCCTTGACAGAACTTTTGTTACATGTTCTGTTGTCAGAGTGAGTCCTCAAGAATCTGTTTATTGGGCAAGTATTTACTAAGTGTTGGGTATGTGCAGAGCCCCATGTTCAATCATATGACAATGGGGAAAAATAATAATAGACAAGGTAGAGTGCTCACCACCAAGACATTTACTCTAATACATTGCTTTTTTCTGTCAGCCTCAATAGCAACTTGATTTCAACCCATGAGCACCAAAATGAAATTCTTAATTTTAAAATTTCTTTTATTTCAGTGGATTATTTCAAATTTCCTTGTCTCCCATTTCTTAATGAATAAAGCTCAACAATCCCAGCGAATGCTAAAAGACATATACATATACATAGTCTTCGAGACAGGGACATGGACAAAGAGAGGCAGAGAGACAAATGGACAGAACCATTGTTCTCGGTGGAGAGAGAGATACAGAGAACCTGTACAGCTCAGGGGCTGTAGCAGGCACTCTGCAGGACACAAAGAAACCAATGACCCAGATTAATAATCATTTGATGGTTATTAACAGTTGATGGTCCAAAAAGTTCAACGTCTTCTTGCCAAATATCTGCCCGTTTTCTTCTCTCCAGGGTGACTCAGGGGGCCCCTTGGTCTGCAAAGGTGCCTTTCATGCCTTAGTTTCTGGAGGTCCCAAATGTGGTGATGCCAAGAAACCTGGAATCTACATCCTATTAACCCGGAAATTCCAAGCTTGGATCAAAAGCAACTTGGCCCCATCTCATGCAGACTAAGACTACAGATGATTTTCTTGGCTCTATCAGCTGCTTGTTTTCATTTGTTTCATTAATGTGTTCTACAGGCTAACTTATCTGCACAGGTACTTGAATGTAGTTAAAGTGGAGCACAGTCAAGGTCCACTCCTGACCTGTTAGGACTGATTTTGTTGAGGAATCAAGTTCTTTTTCACATGTACCACTGATGTATTTCTTCCATGCTGCTTTTATTCTGAATAAAATTTAGAATAGACGAGTGTGTATTCATCTTATATGGAAATAAGATACAAAGAATGATATGTCCCGCAACTCAATCTACAACCCCACAAAGTGCAAAAAGACGATTAAAAAAGACAGTTGTGGCATCACCTTCAACCATGTTTATGTTGTTATTTCTGCTGTATCATTCTTAAAGCTGTATTTTTAAAATTATTGGTGTTGTTCAGTTGCTAAGTCATGTCTGAAGAAACACTAAATTCAAACATCCCAGCTCAAGTGAAGGAAAAAATCAAGGTTTATACAAATATTTAAATAGTGCTTATTAGTTTTATATCACATTTTCTTCCAAACAGGATTTAAAGCAACATATAAAAATACCTGCAATTTAAAAAATGTGAAATTGTAAACAATTTTCCCTTAAAAAAATAGAAATACCATGTGACCCATCAATTTCACTTTCAAATCTTTGAAGAAAATTAAAACACTACCTCAAAAAGATACATGCACCCCATGTTCATTGCAGTCATCCCTCCTGATGCAGAAGTAAAGAATATGCCTGCCAATGCAGGAGACTCAGATCAGGAAGACCCCCTGGAGAAGGAAATGGCAACCCATTCTAGTATTCTTGCCTGGAGAATCCTATAGATTGGCGGATTCCAGTCTATGTGGTTGCAAAGAGTCGGACACAACTTAGCAAGTAAACAACAACATGTTCATTGCAGAACTATTTACAATAGCCAAGACATGGAAACAACTTAAATGGCTATTGATGGGTGATAAATAAAGAAATTGTGGTTTATACACACACACATAATGGAATATTCAGTTCAGTTCAGTTCAGTCGCTCAGTCGTGTCCGACTCTTTGCAACCCCATGAATCACAGCACGCCAGGCCTCCCTGTCCATCACCAACCCCCGGAGTTCACTCAGACTCACGTCCATCGAATCAGTGATGCCATCCAGCTATAAAAAGTAATGAAATCTTGCCATTTTCAAAAACATAGATGGACCTTGAGGGCATTATGCTAAATGAAATGTCAGACAGAGAAATACAAATACTAAATGACCTCTCTTATATGTGGAATCTTAAAAAAAATGATCATAGATACAGAGAACAGACTAGTGGTTGCCAGAGCTGGAAGGTGAGGAGTAAGAGAAATGGGTGAGGAGGGTCAAAAAGTAAATAAATGCAATTAACTAGCTAATTAATTAAAATGAATTTGGTGAAGCAATTGAGACAAAGAGGAAATGAGAGTAAGAAAGAGAAGACGAACATAGGAATGTTGTTAATACTCAGAGTATCACAATTTCCTCCCTACACTTTTGCTAGAAGGAGCCATATTTGGCCTTATGAGTTAATGCAAAGAGATCAACACAATCAGTTATATGAATTACAGTATCCAGGAAATAAAAATACTGTTTTTCCAGAAGTAGAGCCTCTGGTGCTGGAAACAGAACTGTCTTCCATAATCCCCCAAAGGCATCAGGATAACCTGAGAAGATGTTTTGGAATATAGACTGTTCTGGCTCCTTACCTAGAGATTCAGATTGAACAGGGTTGAGGTGGGCCTGGAAATCTGCATTGTTTAAAAGCAATGTAGTTGATTCTAATAAATGCTCAAATTCGAAAGCCACTGATAATGAACATCCTTAATAACATCTTACAAAAAAGAACAATAAGTCTCACGGCATTTTTTTTTTTTTTTTACAAATCCTTCAATATGAATTGACACTTGAAGAGCAAAGCAATTCAGTAGGGGCACTTGAGGGTCTCAGCTGTCCTTGATTGTGGTGGTCCAGTGATTACGGTGATAACAATTTCTATTATGAATGGGTGGTAGCAGAGCATGGGAGCATAATTCAGGCTTCTCCTTCAATGGTCAGCAGCCAAAGGATTCATCTCGGCCTTTACATTTAATCTGGGTTTCAGAAGAGAAATAATGCTCTTTTCCATGTGACGTCATTGAGTTTTCTTACATTCATATAGAAATAGATTATTTTATGCTTGTTTGTTTGTTGTTATGGCTTTTAGAAACATTAACCAGCACTATTTGACTATGAATACTTACAAATGGAAGCACTGTTTTAAAAAACAATCTAATTAAAATTATAGAATTACTTTGAGAAAAAGTAAAAAAAGATTCTTTAAAAATTATATTTTAGCGTCATTTTGATTCATTGAAAGTAAACTGATTATGACCTAGAAATTCAAGACTATATTTCATAAGAGAAAGAGAAGGGGGATTTATAGAAACTCTGGACTCACTGTTAAAAAAATAATTATCCCATCTAAATTTCAAATCCATGGAACATATTGTTGTAAGTCTCTTTAATATAACAAAAGGACTGTTGAGATTTCCTCAGATTGCAGTTGGTGAGTATCCTGATAATTTGTTGCTAAAAATCTGAGAGTTGTGTTTTGATTTTAGACTCCATGCTGTTCACATCCAATAGTCCAACCAGATCAGATTGCCAGAGAGGAAGTTTCTATCAACAACTATGGAAGGTCTGGTGACTCTCAAATTGAAAGATAAACAGTTTATTTTGACCAGCAGCTGATGATGGAGCCCACAATTGAAAAGTATCCCTCATCCTTTCAGGGAAGTAGTATTTTATTAAACATACCAAAACCTTCCCAAAATAGCCTAAAAGAATATGGCATTTTAGTGTGGGGAATTCTGTCTTTGAGGGCTTATTTGATTCCATCTATGGCTTCAAAAACAAGTTGAGAGTCAAAAAGAGGCATATTTTAAAACTGCTCTTATTTAAATTTTTTTAATTCTTTAATTTAAAATTTAAAAATTTTTAGACTGCTCAAGGGTTTTAGGGGAACATATTATGTATTGCCACTCTGAGTTATCCCACCTTCTCCTTTCTCCATGACTATGGACAGAACACATTTGCATTCCTCACAGACACAGGAAAATGCATCATGCTTTATTTTATGTCTATCCAGTTTTAATAAAAAGTGACAGCACTGAAAACAATTAGGTCCAAATATAATCAATATCAATGCAGGTGAGCAATTAAACCGACATAGGACTAGGGAGCAGAGTTAGTCTCTCTCACAGTTTTTGCACAAAATAAATTCCAGCTCACCCTGAAATAATCAGAACAGTACTTCAGAGCTTGATTGTTTCAGAAAGTTATCTCATTAAAGGACAGCTGCTCTCAGTCCGTCAGGCCCCTCTTCCTCTTTGACAAAGCTCTCCATCTGGGAAAGGACACACATGTGATGAGGGAGAAAACAGACCGTCCGAGGGCAACATACTCAGATCTCTCAAAAAGCTTACAGTTCCACAAGATCACTGAGACACACGTGAAAGCTACCTAGGCGTTGTCTTATGAGTTCTTTGAGTACCAAGTCATTCTGGCTCAACAGTTGTGTTCCTAGAATAGTGGTCAAGATTCAGCCCTGTTTTCAGGTTTTCACATGTTGACTTCCTGTTAACTGTTTCAGTCTTTTTGCTGAGTCATACCAGTCAACTCTAGACTGACATACCCTCCTCATCACCTTTTATCCTCCACCACAAGAGGGTTATGTTCATTTTCCGGCTTTAACAGTAAATGTCTATGTAACAGCCTATAGAGGCAGCCTATGGGGCTTTACTGAGGCATCTCCTGAGAACTCAGAAGTAAGTAGAATTAAATTGCCCTCTGAGAGTTAAATTTTAACAGAATTAAAATTGTAAACTCCATACGTACTGGGGTAGAGTGGAAATACACAAATCACTCTGAAGAGACAGTGAGGTTCACAAGTCTACAAGATAGGCTGTAATCAGCTTGATAGTGAACATCTCTCAAGAACATCCCAATCAGAAGGAGAGGAGGACATCTGGGGATACAGGGAGACAGGGAGATGAGTCCTTACACCTGCCTTCTGATCCCACAGCAAGCCAATCCTGTCTTTAGCCTAATTCCACTAGGCATTCAGATGATTTATCTGGTCTTTTTCTAATTCCATGCTCACCAAGCAAACTTCTGTGAGCATTTTGCTCCCTGAGACAGTTATTTCTTATTGCAAAATAATAATAAACACTTTGCTTTCCTACATCTATGATTTTTTTTTTACCTTTAAGTTAAGGGTATTTGAATTTCTCTTTAAGACTCACATCTACTTTCAGTGTACTTTAAAAAAAAATCAAGTTTCAATCCCTACAGTAATGAAGATCAACCCTGAATCTTGATAAATTTGCAAACATAATGAGTTTTAACTACCCCGTGAGACATTTCAACAGATCTACAGCCTGCCTTTCCCTCAAAGAGTACTCAGGCCATCCCTGCTCTGGCCACAGATACTCACATTTGGAGTATCTCTACATACACATTCCCATTGGTACTCTGATCATCCAATAACCCCCAGAAAGTGTTATGGCTTTTTTTACCTGTGTTTTATCTGGTTTCTTCAGTAGCAGGGCCTGCTGATTTGCTACTCAACAGCCATCTCCTTATTCCCTGGTAACACACCTCGAATTTTATTTGGAGTCACAAATGTACACAGTTAAAAGATGGTCTTTTCCAGGCTGTCTCACTGTTAGTAATGGTCCAGGAGATGTAAGTAAAAATCATTGGCTGAGAGCTTCCAGAAAGTTACTTTATTTTTTTCTATTAATTTTTTTTAATTTAAATTATTGTTGATTTACAATGTGTGTTAGTTTCAAGTGTACAGCAAAGTGATTGAGTTATACATACACACACAAATGCACATAGAACTTCTTTTTCAGACTCTTGACCATTATAGGTTGTTATAAGACATCGAATATAGGTCCCTATGTTATACGATAGGTTCTAGTTGCTTACTTATTTCATGTGTAGTAGTGTGTGTATGTTAATCTCAAGCTCCTTTTCTCTTTATAACCATACGTCTGCTTTCTCTGTCTGTGAGTCTATGTCTGGTTTGTAAATGAGTTCATTTGCGTCATTTCCTTTAGGTTTCACATATAAGTGATGTCATATGATATTTGTCTTCCTTTTTCTGACTTATTTCACTTAATATAATAATCTCTAGGTCCATCCATGTTGCTGCAAATGGCATTATTTCATTCTTTCTTATGACCAAGTAACATGCCATGACATATATATATACCCATCCTCTTTATCCATTTAACTGTCAATGAACGCTTAGGTTGCATCCATGTCTTGGCTACTGTAAATAGTGCTGCTATGAATGCCGAAGTTCAGATACCTTTCAAATTAGAATTATTGTCTTTTCTGGATATGTGCCCAGGAGTAGAATTGCTCGGTCATACGGTAACTCTCATTTTTTTGAGGAAGAGTTCTTTAAAGAGGCTGCACCAATTTACATTCCCACCAATAGTGTAGTAGGGTTCCTTTCTCTGTATACTTTCTCTAGCAGTTATTAATTATAGACTTTTTAATGATGGACATTCTGACTGGTGTGAGGTAATACCTCATTGCAGTTTTGATTTGCATTCTCTAATAATTAGCAGTGTTGAGCATCATGTGCCTGTTGGCCATCTGTATATCTTCTTTGGAGAAATGTCTGTTTATGTTTTCTGCCCATTTTTTGATTTTTTTTTACATTAAGCTGTATGAGCTGATTGTATATTTTAGAAATTACTCCCTTGCCAGTAGCATCATTTGCAAATATTTTCTCCCATTTCATAGGTTGTCTTTTCCTTTTGTTTTTGGTTTCCTAAGCTTTTTCATCCAAAACTTATGGGACTCAACAAAAGCAGTTCTAAGCGGGAAGTTTATACTGATACAAGCTTACCTCAGGAAACAAGAAAAATCCCAAACAACATTTGAACCCAAGAACCTGTTTCTTTGAAAGGATAAGCAAAACTAATAAACTTTTAGTCAGGAAGTTCCTTTAAAGAAAGCTGAATCAGCAGGAAGGAGTGTCCTTTTCCCCTTCCTCCTTCCTACTGCCGGGATTGTAAATGTGATGACTAGAACTCCAGCAAAAATCCTGGTACCATGTGGCAAACTTGAATACAGACCAAGTGTTGGTGACAGCGGAACAGAGAGGAGCCTCTGTACCATTCCTGTACTCTTTACCTGAGAACTTCCTTTACATGAAAGAAAACAACATTTATATTAATCCACTATTATTTGGAACTTTCTGTTACATACATCTTTATGCGTGCGTGCTCAGTCTTGTCCAACTCTTTGTGACCCCATGGACTATAGCCCGCCAGTCTCTTCTGTCCATGGGATTTCCCAGGCAAGAATACTGGAGTGGGTTGCCACTTTCTCATTCAGGGGATCTTCCTGACCCAGAGATCAAACTCATATCTCCTGTGTCTTCTGCATTGGCAGGCAGATTCTTTGCCACTGAGCCACCGCGGAAGTCCATTATACATCCTTGACCAATCCTAATAGATAAAATCAGAAATCTAACATTTCTGTCCCTGGTATATGCTCCAAACAGTGACAAGCATGTGTCTTTATGCCCTTATGCCCATATCCTCAAAACTTCCTAATGATTTTAGCTCTATTAAAATAAGAATTGATTCAGAAAAGTAACTTTTAAATGTTATAATCAATAAATCACTTCCTTCTTGTTGTTTCATCCTGTGGCTTAACATGGAAAAAAAAATGCCCTGACTTATTTGAAAAGATATTTTTATCTTAACCACATACTGCTGCATGGCAAACATTCTTGTTCCTACTATAAAAATAATACATGGTACTCAGTCTGTAACACTATTTTCTCCTTTTGTGTATATTTTGTAAGTAGATCTTGTAGAATTGCTTTTTAAGTGCGATGAAAATAATTTTCTCTGACATTTGAGATTATTATTTATTTTATTATTTCACAACCGTTTGAAATAATATAGCAGCTTTTCCATCCGAACTACAAGAGCAACTCCACGGGAAGAACACTGGATATAGTAATGCCATGAATATTAGCCATGTTGTAGAAAACCTAAGCAGGCTCACATGTAGTCATACCAGCCAACAGTGCAGAGTGGCCACGTTAATAACCGATCCAAATACACTTCTGAGTCCTCACTATTGAGCATTCAGAGAGATTCATTCATTCACACAACAAACACTTATCAAGCACCTCTATTAACTGAGCGGGCTTCCCTGATAGATCAGTTGGTAAAGAATCCGCCTGCAATGCAGGAGAACCCAGTTCGATTCCTGGGTCAGGAAGATCCCCTGGAGGCGGGATAGGCTACCCACTCCAGTATTCTGGCCTGGAGAATTCCATGGACTGTATAGTCCATGGACTCGCAAAGAGTCAGACATGTCTGAGCGACTTTCACTATTAACTGAGCACTGTGCTAATCCCTGGAAATACCAAGAAGAAAAGACAATTCCTGCCATGTAGGAACTCAGGGTCTAACAAGCTAACGTGAACATGCAAATAAATGTGCTATGTTCCAAAAATTATTATACAAGTGATTTGCATAGAGTAGTCATAATGGCAACATGTATCAATATAAAACACCTGTAATACAAAAATTGTTCTAAAGAAAGCTCAGTCAAGTGTGAGTCATTCAGAATTCCTGCAGGATGATTTCCTCTTAACACTCTTGTCCAGTACAGATGAGGCCTGATTCACTAGCAGTTTGTCAACGATTTCCCAAGGTAGAGGGAAGGAAATATCTAAATCACCAGTTTTGTACTCCCACCTCTGACTAGACAAAAAAAAAAAAAAGGCTACAGCAATTGCTGTGGTAAAAATCATGTCATTGAAAATAAAGGTGAACTCATTTGCTCTTTGTGAGAACTCAACTCTCTCAGGACCTAACCCAGCATAGAGATATCTACGACTAAGCCATGTGAGCAAACACATCTCCGGAGGAAATGGTACATTTCTCTCAGCTAGAGATGATTCAGCTTGCTCTATGAGTCAGGAATGATTATTTATCTGCCCTTTTAGAAGCGTCAATGACCAAGGAAGGGAAGAAAAATTTTCGAACCCCAAGTTGTCATAGGAATTCTTAAGATGGAAGCATCATAAATTTTAGCCTTGCACGTAACCTCTGTTCTCTTAATTATTTTTTTTAAAAAAACTTAACAGAACAACATTAAAACAGAAGTGAGCTAATATATTGGTTTCCATGAGCCACTGCCTTGCTTTGCCACACTGGCACACCTCATAATGTGATCTAACCACATTAACCTGCACGGAATACAGGTTTGTGTTTGCTGAACTCAGCTGTGTTCAGACAAGGCCTCCATTCTCTTTTCAAATCTTATCTCTAGATCTGTGCAACTAAAAGTATTATATCTGAAATTAACTATCCAAATCTTAATTAGGAAAAGCATATTTCAAAAATTATTTTGGATGAAAACAGTATAAGCACATAAATCTTATTAGAATTTATGCTGTAGAATTGACTATACTCCTAGCTCCATGAGAGCTGGGACCCATAACTGTTTTGATCACCACTGTAGAGCCAGAATTTACCGTAAGACCTCGCATGTGGTGGTTGCTTAATAAAAATTTGTAAGTATATGGGTGAGTGTGTGGATGAATGGATGGATAAATGGAAAATTTTATTGTAATGGTGAATGACTGAAAAAATGAATGACAAATTGATAAAACTCTACTTTTAGAACCTTTTAACAATTATTGTTATAATTAACAATTATATAATTATTGTTAATTATAATTAACAATATAATTATCATATGCTTGAAGTTATTTTTAAAAATTCTTCATAAAGGTGAGGGGTAAGAGGCAGTGAAGTAGGTGACTTAGAAAGTTCAATTATTATTTGATAATTCTTGGAGCACTATGGTAAAAAAAACTATATAAACATTGAATATTATTACCTAATTAAAATTTCAATGAGCCAAACTTTATATTAGACTTGGTAAGTTTTGTCATTACTTTGTAGGAAGGAAAAAAAATGTTGCAAAGGCACTTAGTATGCCTGGTCTGAAAGAGATTACTTTCACAGTTACTTGTTTTGGCCTTGTCATCATTGTCTAAATACTACTCAGCTTTTGGCAATATTGAACTTTAAAGGAGTAAATCATTTCATTAATTTTAATAAGATGCTTGTTCTTGTCAGTTCGTTGCATAAAAGATTTAGAAATGTAATATTTTCCAAATCTGTATAAAATTATACTTTCAAAGGAGCCTGATGAACTTGATGTAATTATTAAAATACTATATTATTAAAATTGTATCAGAATGGATACAACTTGCAAATTTTGTTAATGGTGGTATTGATGCAAGAGATGTCAGACAACTTGCTTCCAGCCCAAATTTGAATTTCCTGATTTTATTTAGGAATTGGTTGTCAAGAAGGTTGAATTCCTGAGTTCCACAGAGAAATGGTTTATTTTGACTTTTCCCCTTTCCCAAGTGTCAATGTGGCTTGCTTATTTCAGGAGGATTCTGTGATACTGTTAATTCTGAATACCTATTCCTTACCTACCCCAGGGAGATTTCCATAGAAATACTAGTAGCTACCTCAGAAAAATAGTCCCTGGGACTTCCCTGGTGCTTCAGTGGTTAAGAAGCTGCCTACAGGGAACATGGTTTTCAAAACTAAGATCCCACGTGCCGCAGAGCAACTAAGCCCCTGTGTCACAGCTACTGAAGCTGGTGTGCCCTAGAGGCTGTGCTCTGCAACAAGAGGGCCATAATGAGAACGCACCACACCACAGCTAGAGAGTAGCCCTCACTCACGGCAGCTAGAGAAAGCCCACAGGCAGCAACGGAGACCCAGCACAGCCAAAATTAAATAAAAGAAAAAACAGCCCTTAAATTTTGGGGTTGAAATTGTGGTTGCAGATGAGGAGAATGGGGAGAGGCAGAAGGAACAAGAGGCATGGGGAGCCCCAGCCAAATGCTGGAAGGCTGCTATCCTGCTCTGGACTTCCCCCAAAGCAGATCCTTAGGTACAGATTTGAATGTGAGGTATCATGATGTATAAAAAATATATATTTGGTCACTCACATAACCAAAGTATATTTCTAATATCTATTTGGTCTTCTCCATGGTTTCTGGCTCACAGATCCCCAAAGTCTTGGAATGCCCTTAGTGATAAGAGCAATGGGAGCATCTTTTGTTACAATATTTGGTCTCCTGTCTTCAGGTCCTGGGGCTTCCCTCATAGCTCAATTGGTAAAGAATCCACCTGCAGTGCAGGAGACCTGGGTTCAATCCCTGGGTTGGGAAGATCCCCTGGAGAAATGAAAGGCTACCCATTCCAGTATTCTGGCCTGGAGAATTCCATGGACTGTTAAGTCCATGGGGTCATAACGAGTTGGATACTACTGAGCGATTTTCACTTTCACTTCAGGTCCTGAAATTGCTTGGGAGCCACAAAGATAAAATGGGCGTCTGTCATACTATTCATAACAAGCACCTTTCCTCCATAATGGAGTTTACATTAATAAGATGACTTTTGGAAAGTACCTAAGGACTGATGAGATGACTTTTGGAAAGTACCTAAGGATTGGGAGCTGGTTTTCAGGGGAACCTACCATGGGACTTTCAGTTCTGGCTCCTGATTTCTATAGAGGTAAGAGGAGTTGAAATTTGAAATTGAATAGCCAATGATTTAATCAATCATGCTTGTGTAATGAAGCCTCCATAAAAACCTGAAAGGAGGCGGTTCAAAGAGCTTCCAGGCTGGTGAAATAGAGCCCTTCCACATGCCACTGTACCAGCCCCAAATTCCACAGGAACAGAAGCTTCTTTGTTCGGAACCTCGCCTTATTGTATCTCTTCATCTGACTGTGAATTCGTATCCTTTAGTATTCTTTGTAATAAAGCGACAATTCAGTGAGTAAACATGTTTCCTGAATCCAAGAGCCACTCTCAGATATTAATCAAGGGAGTCATAGGAACTTCTGATTTATAGCAAGTCAGTCAAAAACACAAGTAACAGCCTGGAATTTCAATTCGCATCCAAAGCAAGGGCAGTCTTATGGGACTGAGCCCTTAACCTGTGGAACCTGATGCTCTCTCTGATAGATAGATACCATCAGAATTGAGTTAAATTGTAGGACACCCCAGCTGGTATCAGAGCATTTCTTGGTGACATAAAAGTGAAAAAGAAAGTGAAAGTTGCTCAGTCGTGTCCAACTCTTTGCAACTCCGTGGACTATAGGCTGCCAGTCTCCTCTGTTCATGGAATTCTCCAGGCCAGAATACTGGAGTGGGTAGCTCTTCCCTTCTCCAGGGGATCTTCCCAACCCAGGGATCAAACCCAGGTCTCCTGCATTGCAAGCAGATTCCTTACCATCTGAGCCACCAGTGAGGGAGACCTCTCCATACATACACACTGAAACTGATACCAGAATTTCAGTGTGCAGGTAACCTAGTTATGAGACACACCAGGAAACCACCAGGATAGTAGAGGAGTGAGAATAAACAGGTAATAGAGGGTACTTTTTTGTGCTGATTACCAGTATGGGCAAGGGAACTCAATTCCATGGGGGAACTGGGAGACAGTGCAGAACACACCTCAGAGTTATTCCAAATGTGGGGCTGGAAGCTGGGGTATTAGCCACCAACTCACCCACTGTCATTGGAGATGTTGGAGAGTTACTCCAGGGTCATTAATGTTCCTGCACTTCCAGACTTCCCTGCTCATGGGCTGAATATACTTTCAGAGCTACAGAATAAAGCACCCTGAGACAGGGTTCAAGGTTTCTGAGAAAGCAGCCCTGGGAATACGGAAGTGACAGCCAGGGGACATGGGCACCAATAGTGTCTATTATAACTGCCTTGGAGGTGTTCATCAGGTTCTTGTCAACAACAAATTGTCACTCACCAAGAGCATTTGCCAGCGGCTGAACAACAACC
This sequence comes from Bos mutus, assembly GCF_027580195.1. Taxonomy (NCBI): domain Eukaryota; kingdom Metazoa; phylum Chordata; class Mammalia; order Artiodactyla; family Bovidae; genus Bos; species Bos mutus. Next base: position 14,174,170 of record NC_091636.1, read on the forward strand.
ACAAGGGCATTTGCCATCTGCCTGTGCTGCTGCAGCTGCCAACCTTCAACACTCCCTGAAGGGAATTCAGGGTGGAAGGTAAGGCACTCTGTGCTCCAGGGAAACTGGTGGAGCAGGTTTTTAGATAGTTAGATATTTTCAGGAACTGATTTCATGGTTCCAATCTTGCATCTCCTCATACCTAGAAAAGCACTAAATCCCTTCATGTGACATCAGCTCCTCAGGACTAATAGAAAACTTTTTATAAAGTAAGTACTTGATTGCATTGAACCCCTCCTTCACCAGAATCTTATATATTGACCTTCCCCTACTGCTGCTTTGGAACAGTTCCTCAGAGCTATCTGAGGTGCTATTTCCAGGCTGCAGTCTTCATTTTGCCCTAAATAAAACTTAACTAGCGACTATCACGTTGTGCCAGAGAAGGCAATGGCACCCCACTCCAGCACTCTTGCCTGGAAAACCCCATGGGCAGAGGAGCCTGGTGGGCTGCAGTCCATGCAGTCGCTAAGAGTCAGACACGACTGAGTGACTTCCCTTTCACTTTTCACTTTCCTGCATTGGAGAAGGAAATGGCAACCCACTCCAGTGTTCTTGCCTGGAGAATCCCAGGGACGGGGGAGCCTGGTGGGCCGCCGTCTCTGGGGTTGCACAGAGTCGGACACAACTCAAGCGACTTAGCAGCAGCAGCAGCAGCAGCATCACATTGTGCATCTTTTTAGTTGACATTCCTCAATATTGTTCTTGACTGTGCTTCCTACCATAAAGCCTTGGCTAACTGACTCGCTCTCCCTTGGATGATGAGTGAATTGACAATGAGGTGTATGATGACTTATATGATTACACTTACTACTTCTAGGTAACAATTAATCATAAAACAGTCTTTAACTTCATTAACCAGGGCTGAGACTTTCAGGCACTGTATCAGCTCTAGATTGAAGAAGACTTTTAATATCCTAAGAAATAGTTAACATACTCCAAGGTAGTTTCAGCAAGCAGGCTCTACTTGAAATTACCAAGTGCCTAATGATCTTCTATGCTGTTCTGTGCTTAGTCATTCAGTCGAGTCCGACTCTGAGACTCCAAGGACTGTAGCCCACCAGGCTCCTCTGTCCATGGGGAATCTCCAGGTAAGAATATTGAAGTGGGTTGCCATGCCATCCTCCAGGGGCTCTTCCCAACCCAGAGGTTGAGCTGAGATTGAACCATTGCAGGCAGATTCTTCACCCACTGAGCCACCAGGGAAGCCTAATGATCTTCTACCTAAGTCCTGTTGGTCATGCCCAATGACTGCTACTTGCATGTAGTCTTAGGTCACAGCCAATAGAGACTGAACGGTGCCAGGCCTTGGTCTAAGAGGTTCACTTATACTGATTCAGTGAGTTTTTACAATGACACCATGATGTAGATGCTATAATTATCCTCATTTTTAGATGTTATACAGACACTGATAATTTGTATAAGGTCACACAGGTGGAAAGCAGTAGAACATAGATTCAGTCTCAGATTATCTGACACCAGAGACCACTTATTGTATAAACTCCTTCCTAGAATCTGGCGAGCAAACTCACGCTCTGATATGCAGCTTTCTTCACTACCAAGCACAAGTCACAACTTCCCCTAAGAAGTTTCCTTCAGCCAATCATGTTAACTATTTTAAAGTCATGCACTCCCCTCCCCACCAACACACACATTGCTGGAAGAACTGAGGATTCCACATTGCAGTAAAACATTGTGCTTCCCAGGTGGCTCAGTGGTAAGGAATCCGCCTGCCGATGCAGGAGACACAGGTTCCATCTCTGGGTGGGAAGACCCCTTGGAGAAGGAAATGCAACCTACTCCAGTATTCTTGCCTGGGAAACCCCATGGACAGAGGAGCCTGGCAATCTACAATCTCATGGAGTCGCAAAAGAGTCAGACACGGCTGAGCAACTAAACAACAGCAACAATAGAACATGACTCCAGAGAATTAGTGGTACTTACCATATGGAATTCAAACTAAGACCGAAGAAACACATCAAGGTACCACCCACTCCAGATGTAGTCTGGAGGAAAGGGCACAGAACTCTGGAAACCAGCAAAACGTGAGCTCTAACCCCAGCTCTGCCAGGAGCTCTGCAACCTTGACCAAGTCACTTCATTTCTCTGGGCTTTCATTTTTTTTCATCTGCCACAAATGATTTGGACTAGAAAAGCTATAAGGTTCCTAAGAACCCTAAAAACCCATGACCCAAGTTTCAGAAACGTTTCTCAATGACTAATGCTACATGGAGACAATATTTTAGGTTCTTCTTTATTGAGCAGTTGACACAACCCTACTGTTGGAGTTCCCTCCCTTTCAGATGCCACATCATTTCCAAGCCACAGCCACAGATGGCTGTTGGGTATCAGTATCAGGGACCAAATTGAAGAAGCAGAACCCTAAACAGCAAGTCAGCAACCACACTAGGCTCCTCACCCCAGTTTCAGTTTCACAGGTTTGGCAGCCCCCGATTTCTCTTACATTAGGGGAGCACACGGAAAAAGTATCTCAGCAAATTCATTTTTCTTTTCATAATAATATTTGTTAGTATCTAAGGAAACGGGAACCAGATGACAGGTCCTAAACATGGTCAGACGAAGCCTTAATGAACTCAGAAAGTAAACCTTGTATTAAGTAGGTTGTCTCTTTTTTGTTATTAACATTTTAGCATGAATATTTTTGCACATTTGCAAAAGCAGAGAGAGTGCTATAGTGAGTCCTCATGAATCCATCATCCGACTTCAACAATTCTCAGTTTATGGTAAATGTTGTTTCATATCTGTCCCATTCAGTTCCCCCACGTCTGAAATATTTTGAAGTAAATCCCTGTCTATGTCTTGCCACCTATAAATATTGCCATATGTATCTTCAGAAGACAAGGTCTCTCTTCAAAAGCATAGCTATTATTGTGGTTTTTAAAACTTTTTAATTTGAACATTTTAAAATTTAACATTAATTCATTAATGTCAAATGACATCCAGTCAACATTCAAGTGTCACCAATTGTCTAGTTTTTTAAGCAAGCAACTTAGTCAAGTTAATATCCAAATAGCATTCATATATTGAAATTGATTAATATGCCTCTTTGGTCTCTTTGCTAAGTTGCTTCAGTCATGTCTAACTCTTTGTGACCCCATGGACTGTAGCCCTCCGGCTCCTCAATCCATGGGATTCTCCGGGCAAGGATACTGGAGTGGGTTGCCATTTCCTCCTCCAGGGGATCTTTCCGACCCAGGGATAGAACCAGTGTCCCTTACATCTCCTGCACTGGCAGGCAGGTTCTTTTCCACTAGCGCTACCTGGTCTCTTTAAACATATAGTTTTCCTGCCATTATTTTTTCCCCTTGTAATTTAATTGTTGAAGAAACTGGGCCATTTTTCTGGTACAGCTTACTAGAGTGTCTCTTGATTATTACATCTCCACAGAAGATCCCCTGGAGGAGAAACTGGCAACCCACTCCAGTATTCTTGCCTGGAGAACCCCATGGACAGAGGAGCCTGGGGGGCTACAGTGCATAGGGTCTCAAAGAGTAAAGCACAGCTGAAGCAACTCAGCACACACAGCGTCATTTAGCACGTCCTCTCTCTCCATTCTGTTTTCTGTGAATTCGTAATAAGATCTAGAGGCTTGATCAGATCGAGGTTCAGTTTTTATTTCTGTTAGGAACAAAAAGTACCTGTCTTTCTTGTGGTGTTAGCAGTTATTAACCATTGTCTAGATCCATTAATTCACTAGAGTGCTCCTGGCTAGTGGATCAGTCATCATTTCTAGGCCTTTTCTGTAGACATAGATAAGAAGGGAATTTGTATGTTTGCTTTAAAACACACAACCAGTTAACACCAGTACTTACTACGTGAACTTAGGTACACAGGATATGTACTTAAATTCTTGGATTCATAGCTCCTTTTTCTTATTCTGAAATCTCAGTTCTCAACGATACTAAAGGACATTCACTGGTTCTTTCACAAAATATACACATAATCTGTATTTCACAAAATACACATATAATGACAATACACCAAAAATATCATTGCTAAAAACAGTTTAAGGGTTTTTTGGCTTTGTTCTGAAATTGTTTGTTTATTTTGCAGAGCTTTTTTTCCTAGGGTATATCTCACTAAGAATTCACTGACAAAATCCTGCATTATACAGACAGTTAAAAGAGTTTTTATTTGTGTGGTTATGCAACCAACTTTATACACAAATATATTTGTTTCTTATTGCTTTCAATTATTAGAAATTGGTTTTTTAATTGAATTTTGTTTTTAATTATATTGAACATTTATATAGCTTCAAAGTCAAATCTGCAAAACAAATATTCAGAGAAGTGTAACTTTGATCACAGTCTTATTCCTTTCCTTTCTAATAGATAACTATATTCTTATGAAAACTTGTTTATTTATCCTTCTATTTTTATATGATAGCATACTTTGCACATTTCATCCCCCTTGCTTTTCTTGAAGTGAACACAGTATTCCAAAGATTACATCCTAGCATTATACTGAGATAGTCCTTATTTCTTTTACAGCTACATGGTACACCATTGTATAGATATACCAATATTTATTCAATCAGTCCTCTACTGATGGACGCTTGGACTATTTCCAGTCTTTTCCAATTCCAAATAACTCCATAATAAGTAGGATGTCTCTTCTTTCTGTTTTTTTTTCCTTGTAAGATTCATACAGAGAGTTGAGGGAGAAATTCTCCCTGCCTCTATTCTCAACACTTTGTATTGTCTTCATCTTTATGTCCCTAAAACCTGGTACAGAGTCTGACACATAGTAAATGCTCAATAAACTTTCGCTAAGTAAAAAGCACAATCATTCATGTGTAAAATCTATAAATATACCAGTTAAGTTCATGAATGAAAACTGGGAAATGTTGTTGAGGTAAGTATAAATCCTATAGGTTAGTGAATACTTTATGTATTCAAAGACTTCTTATCTATTGATGAACTGTGAATTTTAAAAACTTCTCCTAGCTAATTTATCATGAGGATCCATTTTTTAAAAGATACTCTCAGTGAATCAGAGAATCTCGTGTTTGCTTTCTGGAATGGTTTTTGATCAAGAGGTTGGAAGTGTTGATAACCAGTGTGAAAGAGAAGAGTCTGGCTTCTGGGTGGTTGTACATGTATACATTGAGTACCACCAAAGGGTTAATGATGATATGGTTTTCTTATTATACTATTATTAATGCTTCTTAATTTTATTATGCTATAATATATTTGTTTCTGTGAAGTCTGTGTTCCCTACCAGAATGTAAGTTCTTTGTGGGCGGAGATCACATCCATGTCTGTCTTGTTCTGAGTTCTATCCTCAATGCCATGCACTAACCCTAACACATGGTAGATATTCAATTAACATTCCATGAGTAAGTAAATGAATCCAAGGTTTTAACAGGAAATACCTCTCTTTGGTGCAAACCAAAAAGATCCTGGGTAGCAAATCTGAGTTTAACCTTTAGTTTTAGCTGTCTTCCTCTGACACGGCTCCAGTGAGAAAAGAAAGGCTGCCACCTCATTCCTGGCAAGTGGAGGTGGAGTCCAGGTTTCCCACTTAGGCTTCACTGATGCCTGAGCAAGGGACCCCTTCATTACACTGGGCTGGGGAGCCAGTTCTGGCTTCCCACGAGATCCCCACTGAAACGTGTCTGCCTTAGAGGGTTAGGACTGCTCACTATTGATCCCCACATGCCCTCTACTGACACCTCATGGGCACGGGCCACTCACTACCTCTCAGTGGGAATGAAGTCCCAGCTCCCTACTCAGTTTTCTCTGTCACCACTCCAGGTAGGAGGAACTTGAGAAAACTTATTATAGACTGGGTAGAAGTCTAAGATTCCCATCTGGTTTCTGCTGGCATGGCAAGGGACCCAGAGTTTTTTTGTGGAGGTTGACTTGAGTAGTTTTCTTCCCCTCCACAAGCTTTCCATCTTTCTAGGCTGCTCCTTTCCTGGCCCTTTGACTAGAGAGAGCAAGCTTTTGTTGGGGCCTTCTTTTGTCCGCACACATGGGTGTTTGCAGGTTGCCAGCTCACTCAGCTACCAGTCTGGGATAATAAGGGCAGAAAGAAAACCTGAAGAACTCACCACTGAGTTCTTTGGATCTCCAGGTCCTAAGCAGTCTGTCTTCTTCTCTCCAACTTTCAGCGTCTCCTTATGCTTGTTTCTTATATAATATCCAAGAAGGAATAGGATAAAGTACGTTTACTATGTCTTCCCAGAAGTGGAATTCTGGCATTGCACCTTTTACTCCTTTTTTCTAACACTGATGTGTTAGGCAGTATTTTATCACTATGACATTGCACGTATCCTCATCTATTTATTTGCTAGATCGATGAGAATTTATTGAATTCTTACCACATGTTCAACACTGAATCAGTCTCTGAAGTTAAAAGGAAGAACAAGATCACATTTTCTCAGTCCACTGGAGGACATAATATAAAATGAAGCAGACTATTTTCCAGTAGTCACATGTGGATGTAAGAGTTGGACCATAAAGAAGGCTGAGCACTGAAGAACTGATACTTTTGAACTGTGGTGTTAGAGAAGAGTCCCTTGGACTGCAAGGAGATCAAACCAATCTTAAAGGAAATCAACCCTGAATATTCATTGGAAGGACTGATGCTGAAGCTGAAGCTCCAATACTTTGGCCACCTGATGCGAATAGCTGACTCATTAGAAAAGACCCTGATGCTGGGAAGATTGAAGGCAGAAGGAGAAGGGGATGACAGAAGAGATGAGATGGTTGGATAGCATCACTGACTCAATAGACGTGAGTTTGAGCAAGCTCCAGGAGATGGTGAAGGATAGGGAAGCCTGGCTTGCCACAGTCCATGTGAGTCTCAAAGAGTCAGACAGGACTGAGTGACTGAACAACAATAATAGTGATCTACACCAGTCCAAGTTCAATGCATGAAATAGGGCACTCAAAGCCAGTGCACTGGAACAACTCTGAGGGGTGGGGTGGGGAGGGAGGTGAGAGGGGGGTTCAGGATGGGGGACACATGTACACGCATGGCTGATTCATGTCAATGTATGGCAAAACCCACTACAATATTGTAAAGTAATTCAGTTCAGTTCAGTTCAGTCACTCAGTCATGTCCGACTCTTTGCATCCCCATGAATCTCAGGACACCAGGCCTCCCTGTCCATCACCAACTCCCAGAGTTTACCCAAACTCATGTACATTGAGTCAGTGATGCCATCCAGCCATCTCATCCTCTGTCGTCCCCTTCTCCTCCTACCCCTAATCCCTCCCTGCATCAGAATCTTTTCCAATGAGTCAGCTCTTCCCATGAGGTGGCCCAAGTATTGGAGTTTCAGCTTCAGCATCCGTTCTTCCAATGAACACCCAGGACTGATCTCCTTTAGGATGGACTGGTTGGATCTCCTTGCAGTCCAAGGGACTCTCAAGAGTCTTCTCCAACACCACAGTTCAAAAGCATTAATTCTTTGGCGCTCAGATTTCTTCACAGTCCAACTCTCACATCCATACATGACCACTGGAAAAACCATAGCCTTGACTAGACAGATCTTTGTTGGCAACGTAATATCTCTGCTTTTGAATATGCTATCTAGGTTGGTCATAACTTTCCTTTCAAGGAGTAAGTGTCTTTTAATTTCATGGCTGCAATCACCATCTGCTGTGATTTTGGAGCCCAGAAAATATGCTACTTGGAGGCAAACCATTCAATAAAGTAATTAACCTCTAATTAAAATAAATAAATTAAATAATAATAATAATAGTGCTATACAAAGTGCTACAGGAGACCCAGGAGAAGTCAATTCATTGGAATGGGGTAGAGATGAAGGTGGAGTAGGTTCAGGGAAGGTTCCATAGAGGAAGAAGCTATTGAATTAGATTAAAGAATGAGTAGGAGCTTTCCGGGTAGATAAGAGGAAAAAGTTGTTACAGGCAAAATTAACAGCATGAATAAAGGCACAGAGGCAGAAAGTGGGGAACAAGTAGCTCCTTGAAGGAGGAGCATGGGATAGAAGAAAAAAAGTGATGAGTGGAAAATAGATGGGAGAAAGATCATATATCATGTCACAAAAGGCCAGAGCCACAGTTTTTCTCAAGCAAAACTCATGCAGGCTGTACTACATGGATGGCAAAATACACTTCCTGTTCAGATGTGGCAGAACTGAGTCTCCTTCCATGCTTGGTTGTTATGAATTACCCTGTTTATCCAGCCAAAGCACATTTCTGTCAGCAGTTTGTCAGTTCCAGGTTCCCCAGGCATTGCCACAATCATATCCCAAAGAGAGAGGAGCCCTGTGTGTCTCTCAGCCAATTAGTGGTCCACTTGCGCCTGCCAGCAATTTGAAGCCTCAGAAACATTTTCCCATGAAGTTTATTTATGTTGCTGCTGCCCTAAAAACTAAAATGATAGAACAAAAGATCAAGAAAGAAAATAACAATATTAAATGGAAGGAAGACCTTAAACAAAGGCTCCAGACTTAATCTTATTCCTAATGGGAGGCCTGCATATAAAGGAAGTGGGACTGAAATTGACGGGCTTTGGCTGGAACAGCATGTTTGTCTGACAGGCTACAGGAGCGGCAGCTGTAATCGACCGGAGGATTTGGCCCTTTGATGACAATCAACAATTCTGTTGGGGACTCTCATGGACAGGCTGTCCCCTATTGTGGTGTGTTTCATGATCCTTTGACCTTAAGCTTTAGTAGCTCTGTTGTGTCCAACTCTTTGTGACCCCATGCGCTGTATCCCAGCAGGCTCCTCTGTCCCTGGGATTCTCCAGGCAAGAATACTGGAGTGGGTTGCCATTTCCTTCTCCAGGGGATCTTCCCCAACCCAGAGATTGAACCCAGGTCTCTTGCATTGCTAGCAGATTCTTTACCATCTGAGCCACCAGGGAAGCCCAGAGTGAAGATATAAGTTAAGACTCATGGTGACCTTAAGGCAGGACCACAAACTTCACTCCTATTAAATTAAGTTTACTACCCATGCTATGAGGGGGCAGAAAACAGAACTTACAGAATGTTTTCCCAAAGCTTTTAGCTAAACTTCTAACTTATGACAATAGATATATAATATATCTAGTTGAGTGTCCAAGTTCATAGTTTAGAAGACGCAAGATAAAGAAAGTATTTATCCCTATTTTTGTATTTATCCTTATTTTTGCTTGAGCTGTTCTTTCTTCCATCTTGGTGTTCCAAGATTCCTTCTTTTTATCATTTCCTTTCTGTTGAGACAACTTCCTCTAAGAACAAACTATCTTAGTTTTCCTTCATCTGAAAATGTCTCGATTTCTTCTTTATTCATGAAAGATATTTTCACTGGATATAAGGTTCTGGGTTGACAATTTTTCTTTTTTTCAGCATTTGAAAAATGTTGTGCTGCCCCCTTCTGGCCTCCATGTTTTCTGATAAGAAATCTTGAGTCATTTGAATTGTTTTTTTCCCCTAAAGGTAAGATGTCATTTCTCTTACACTGTTTTCAAGACTTTTGCTTTGTCTGTAGTTTTAGAAGTCTGACTATGATATGTCTCGATGTAGATTTATTTGGATTTACCATGTTTAGGATTGACTCAGATTTAGATTTATGTCTTTCAGCAGATTTGAGAAGTATTCAGTCATTTTTTCTTTGAAGATTTTTTTCAGGCCCACTTTCTTTCTCCTTTTTCCAGAACTCCTATGACATGAACACTAGATCTTTTTGGTTCCACAGGTTCCTCAAGTTCTGTTCCTTTTCTTTTTTTCCCAGTCTATTTTCTCTCTACTGTTCATATTAGGACATTTCTGTTGTTCTATACTTCAGCTGACTAGTTCTTCCTTTGTCCCAGGTGTAGGGAGGGAAACACTGCCCCTTCTCTAGGGCACCAGCCTGGGCTCTAGGTGGAAACCAAGGCAGAAGATCCTGGGCCTATGAGTCCCAAGGGCAGCCACACTCAGTAGCCAGTTGACAATCACTCTTCATGTTATAATTCTTTTCTTACCTTTGAATCATCAGTTATATCTTTTTAAAGGATACAGCCTGGCCCAGCAGTTCTATGAAAAATTAAATGAAAGGGTATGTCCACATGTGGCCCAGTGAAATAAAAGAGCAGCAATACGAGGATTTGGGGAAGGGGCATCCAGAACTACATGCACAGTAGCCAGAGGCTAAGCAAAGAGGCACCCAGGTGACGGCAAAGACACAGATGCGGCGGGATGGGGCTTGATGAAGTCACAGCCACCAGTCAATCCCCTAGAATCCTGAAAAGAGGAAGTGGAGGTCCTGCTCTCACTAAGTGGTTGCTAAGTCGCTTCAGTCGTGTCCAACTCTGTGTGACCCCATAGACGGCAGCCCACCAGGCTCCCCCATCCCTGGAATTCTCCAGGCAAGAACACTGGAGTGGGTTGCCATTTCCTTCTCCAGTGCATGAAAATGAAAAGTGAAGTCGCTCAGTCGTGTCCGACTCTTCGCAACCCCATGGACTGAAGCCTACCAGGCTCCTCTGCCCATGGGATTTTCCAGGCAAGAGTACTGGAATGGGGTACCATTGCCTTTTCCGTCACTAAGTGGGGATATTCACATTCACATAGAGGCAGGCTTCCCTGGTGGTTCAGATGCTAAAGAATCTGCCTGAAATGCATGAGACCTGGATTCAATCCCTGGGTCGGGAAAATCTCCTGGAGAAGAGAATGACCACCCACTCCAGTATTCTTGCCTGGAGAATTCCATGGACAGAGGAGTCTCACAGGCTGCAGGATTGCAAAGAGTCAAACAGGACTGAGCAACTGAGCATATATACTCAAATGAGTGAGACAAAAGAGTTATTCAGTCCACACCCATTATATAGATAAGTAAACTCAGACTTAGGTGTGATAACAGCAGTAACAGCCTTTAATAATAGCAGAGCTGGCATGTGCACCGTGTTGGACTGACCTCAAAATTTATATTATGTTTACTAAAGGAGAAGGGGTGAATTCTTGGGAGATGTGTTGTGAACTTGGCAGACTGTTAGACTCCAAGAATAGAATGAGAGGAAATTTTATGAAGTGGACACTCCAATCATGCTATCTGTGAAGAAGATGCTAAAAGCCTGCAAGTGGAGACCCAGAGGGTTGGGAAGAGGCAGAAATATCTTTGGCCAGAGAGAGCTAAGTCATGTGATCACTGAATGTCGGCAGTCATATGTGTCACTTCAAAAATGATTGTAGTACATTAGGCAGCATCCATTGAATGTACTCAAAGTTCAAAACTTTATAGCGAAACTGAGAAAGTAAAAAAGCACACTGTTCAGCAAGATCGCTGCTTGGCAAGTGTACCCACAAGAGTTTTTATGGCCATGTCTCTGCTTAACCTAAAACTAGCCATGAACCATAGCTTCAATGTAGACAGAAAATTTCTTTGAGCCACTTAGTGCCCATTAGACTGTGCCAGCGTCCCAGATACACCACTTCCTCTGTGCCTCAGTGTGCTGGTCTGCCGGCAGAAGAGGAAAGCAACCCCACCAAATGCTGGGGTGATGCCTCAGTCTTTGCGATTATCCCAGATCTCACAAGTATGGTGTAAGTGCTGCTGCTGCTGCTGCTAACTAGCTTCAGTCGTGTCCAACTCTGTGCGACCCTATAGACAGCAGCCCACCAGGCTCCCCCATCCCTGGGATTCTCCAGGCAAGAACACTGGAGTGGGTTGCCATTTCCTTCTCCAATGCATGGAAGTGAAAAGTGAAAGCGAAGTCGTTCAGTTGTGTCCAACTCCTAGAGACCCTATGGACTGCAGCCTACCAGGCTCCTCAGTCCATGGGATTTTCCAGGCAAGAGTTCTGGAGTGGGTTGCCAGTGCCTTCTCTGATGGCATAAGTGCAATGCCCCTGAAAGCAGAGTCAGTGGTGTATTTGTAAATGGTTAGCAACAGGCTAGCCCTTGGGGGAGGAACCCTAATTTATAGTGTTTGCCAACTTCAGCTGCTTTCAAACAACCAGTATGATATCACCAAACATGAAGTTGGGAAGAGATGCAGAGTAGCCTATCATTATACAGCACAGATATGATTGATATAAAACACCTCAAAAGTACAGTCGCTCAGTCGTGTCCAACTCTGCAACCCCATGAATTGCAGCACGCCAGGCCTTCCTGTCTATCACCAACTCCCAGAGTTTACCCAAACTCATGTCCATCAAGTTGGTGATGCCATCCAGCCATCTCATCCTCTGTCATCCCCTTCTCCTCCTGCCCCCAATCCCTCCCAGCATCAGAGTCTTTTCCAATGAGTCAACTCTTCGCATGAGGTGGCCAAAGTATTGGAGTTTCAGCTTTAGCATCATTCCTTCCAAAGAACACCCAGGACTGATTTCCTTTAGAACGGACTGGTTGGATCTCCTTGCAGTCCAAGGGACCCACCCTCAAGAGTCTTCTCCAACACCACAGTTCAAAAGCATCAATTCTTCGACACTCAGCTTTCTTCCCAGTCCAACTCTCACATCCATACATGACCACTGGAAAAACCATAGCTTTGATAGATGGACCTTTGTTGGCAAAGGAATGTCTCTGCTTTTTAATATGCTGTCTAGGTTGGTCATAACTTTCCTTCCAAGGAGTAAGCGTCTTTTAATTTCACGGCTGCAATCACCATCTGCAGTGATTTTGGAGCCCCCCCAAAAAAAGTCTGACACTGTTTCCCCATTGATTTCCCATGAAGTGATGGAACTAGATGCCATGATCTTCATTTTCTGAATGTTGAGCTTTAAGCCAACTTTTTTAACTCTCCTCTTTCACTTTCATTAAGAGGCTTTTGAGTTCCTCTTCACTTTCTGCCATAAGGGTGGTGTCATCTGCATATCTGAGGTTATTGATATTTCTCCCAGCAATCTTGATTCCATCTTGTGCTTCCTGCAGCCCAGCGTTTCTCATGATGTACTCTGCATAGAAGTTAGATAAGCAGGGTGACAATATACAGCCTTGACGTACTCCTTTTCCTATTTGGAACCAGTCTGTTGTTCCATGTCCAGTTCTAACTGTTGCTTCCTGACCTGCATATAGGTTTCTCAAGAGGCAGGTCAGGTGGTCTGGTATTTTCATCTCTTTCAGAATTTTCCACAGTTTATTGTGATCCACACAGTCAAAGGCTTTGGCATTAGTCAATAAAGCAGAAATAGATGTTTTTCAGGAACTCTCTTGCCTTTTTGATGATCCAGCGGATGTTGGCAATTTGATCTCTGGCTCCTCTGCCTTTTCTAAAACCAGCTTGAACATCTGGAAGTTCACGGTTCACATATTGCTGAAGCCTGGCTTGGAGAATTTTGAGCATTACTTTACTAGCGTGTGAGATGAATGCAATTGTGCGGTAGTTTGAGCATTCTTTGGCATTGCCTTTCTTTGGGATTGGAATGAAAACTGACCTTTTCCAGTCCTGTGGCCACTGCTGAGTTTTCCAAATTTGCTGGCATATTGAGTGCAGCACTTTCACAGCATCATCTTTCAGGATTTGGAATAGCTCAACTGGAATTCCATCACCTCCACTACCTTTGTTCGTAGTGATGCTTTCTAAGGCCCACTTGACTTCACATTCCAGGATGTTTGGCTCTAGGTCAATGATCACACCATTGTGATTATCTGGGTCATGAAGATCTTTTTTGTACAGTTCTTCTGTGTATTCTTGCCACCTCTTCTTAATATCATCTGCTTCTGTTAGGTCCATAAAATTTCTGTCCTTTATTGATCCCATCTTTGCATGAAATATTTCCTTGGTATCTCTAATTTTCTTGAAGAGATCTCTACTCTTTCCCATTCTGTTGTTTTCCTCTATTTCTTTGCATTGATTGCTGAGGAAGGCTTTCTTATCTCCCCTTGCTATTCTTTGGAACTCTGTATTCAGATGCTTATATCTTTCCTTTTCTCCTTTGCTTTTCGCTTCTCTTTTTTTCACAGCTATTTGTAAGGCCTCCCCAGACAGCCTTTTGCTTTTTGCATTTCTTTTCCATGGGGATGGTCTTGAACATCATAAAATGATTAAGATGTGATAGATTTAGAGTATTAATTACCCTTATTTTATATAATTTGTTTAATTGCAAGTTTATCTAATTTAATTTTTAATATTGACTGTGTTTAACAACTGGCTTACAAATTTCCTGAAAATTTAACAGTTGGCTCTTGTGAGTTGGTATAAGCCAGAACCAGTATCGTACTGAGCCAATGTTTCATTTTATGGATAAGTATTGAGTGAAAGGTGAACTTGTAAAAGGATGGGCTTTTACATAGGGGTAAATTATCCAAGGAGGTAACACACACAAAAAAAGAAGCTGTGAAGCAGTCTTAGGGGTTTTGTTTTTACTTTTTACTTATTCTATGTCAGAATAGTTTTGCTGTATCATTTTACTTAATGATTTGTCAAACTGTGACTTCTCTATTGAGCCCTCTGTGGAATATATCAAAGGCCTTCCACATTTCCATCATAATAAAATATAATGGGTACCATCTTTATAGTTTATCTGTCTCATAGACAACATGAATGGGGGACGGAGGATGGATGGGGGAAGATTGTAGTTGAATAAGATGAACTGGTGGTTTAGCACCACTTCACTGCCAACAAACCCTATATTAAATTTAATGTGGCTCTCAAAGATAAAAGAGGCAGACGGGACACATGTAGAAATCAGCAGGATGTGTTAGAGCAGTTAAAGATCAAACATATGGCTAATCCCTGCCCCTGAGGATTTTGTGCACGGATGTGTCCCCAGTGCCCAACGCACTGCCAAGCAGAGGCACAGTGGTACCTGAGGCTCTCTCACTGGCTGTCGGTTCTCCATCCTTCAGGAGCAAGCTCAGCACCCCCGATGCAAAGAGAGCTGTCTAAAGAAGAAACTGCCAGGCAAAATGAACTTACCCTCTGGAAATTCAGCACCCTGTTGCATTATTCAGAGTTCTAAGGGAGACCTTCTTAGGAATATATATATTGTTGGAAGAGTTACAAAGTTTATAAATTGTAGACTTCCAAACTTCCCAGTTATTAAAGAAAAGTAACTCACTACCACTTATTTTGTAACAAACAAATATCAAACTCAGGTCAGTTTCTCCTTAACTTGATAATGGCCTCACCCATGATGGATTAAGTTTCTCTGAGAAAATCTTCACCTAGGTATACAGGATTGAGTATATTGAAAGTGAAAGTGTTAGTGTCTCAGTCATGTCCAACTCTTTGCAACCCCATGGACTGTAGCCCACCAGGCTCCTCCGTCCACGGAATTCTCCAGACAAGAATACTGGAGTGGGTAGCTATTCCCTTCTCCAAGAGATCTTCCTGAGCCAGGAATCGAACTCAGTTCTGCTTTACTCTGCAGATTCTTTATTGTCTGAGCCACCAGGGAAGCCCTTACAGGATTGCTGACCAACAATTAAATCTAGCCATCATCGGGCCCCAAAGCTTCAGAGGAAATAGTATTTCTTATCAGAAGTTACCTCCTCATAGTCTGCCTTTTCCCCCTGGACAGCATCCCCTTCCTTGAGCTCCTGCCTATAAATTTCATCTGATTTTCACAATTTTAGTGAGTCTGCTGTGAAACATTTAGACTTCCAATAACACTCAAAAAATTAAAAATAACTCCTTGACCACATACTTTTCATGTTCCACAATAAATCCTCACTTAAACATACAGAATATGCAATTTATGGCAAATCACATTGTCACATATCTAAACCTAATTTGCCCAGGAATCCTTAAATCATCTTCCTTCTAGACACTCATGAAACTAACATTTGGAAATAAGAAAGTCAAAGAATGGCCTATCAAACAAAATTTAAAATATTTCCCATTAGAAAGGTATACGACTCAACAGGGTGAAATTTCACAAATGAGACTCTCAGCACAAAAGGAAAAGGCAATAAATATTTCTCTACATATGTAAAGCAAGGAGAACAGAATTTTAAGTCTCACTTAGCTTTTAAGCTGATGCATAGCTGAAGACAATAATATACCCAGGAGCCAGCATGAAGCCATCTTTCCAAGGCGGGACATTGTAGGAAACTGAAACATTAAGTGTAACCTAAGGCATCTGTGAAAGACAAAGCTGTTCTTGGGATAATAGAGACAATACATTTTCAAATATTGAATAGAGCAAGATGACCAAAACCTTGAAATGTTCAAGGAAATTCACTTTTATTACATAATGTAAACAGCTTCACAAGGGAAACACACATAGAATACTTTCAGCAGGAAAAGAAAACTTTTTATATAAATTATAA
Source organism: Bos mutus (assembly GCF_027580195.1). Taxonomy (NCBI): domain Eukaryota; kingdom Metazoa; phylum Chordata; class Mammalia; order Artiodactyla; family Bovidae; genus Bos; species Bos mutus. Next base: position 14,190,383 of record NC_091636.1, read on the forward strand.
GCAGTTATGAAGCTTATTTTCACAGAAGCATAATTTTAATCTAGTTACAGTCTTTTCATGTGTCATTATTTTATAAACTCTTCACCATGCAACAACAAAGTCCACCTAGTCATCATTGTAATGACTGTCGTAGGCTGGGTTCCTCCAGAACAGATGCTGAGACAGACGTGAATGCAAATAGCTTCTTTAGGAGGTGATTCCAAGAAGCAGTCAGAAAACTGAGCGAGTGAGACAAGGAAAGGTGCCCAGGAGCAGGCTATTACCCCAGGCAACCAGGGGTCAATCACTGGTTCGAGGGCTGTTTCCAGTGGGTGTTAACTCCCCAACGCTTTGAGGCTGCCCTGTTCAAAGCTGAGAAGACCGCAACAGCTGGAGGAAGCTCACAAGTAAAGATCTGTAGCTCTTTCTGCAACTGAAAGTTTTGGGGTAGAGTATATGAGCTGGAAGCCTTGAGGGTGTGTGGCCAGGACCCAGGAGCATCAGACACAATAATGTGATATCTCATCACGTTTCTGTGTCGTTGTTTTTCTATTTGCTTCAAGAAACACAGATTTAATTGTCCAAGTTTCAGGAAGAAATCAGTCAATGTAACATCCATGTGAAACTTAGAATATGTACCTGGGGAAACAGATACGTTAAACTGCTTTGTAATCGATGTGCTGGAAAGCTAAGTACATCATTACTATTCAAAAAGTGTTCAATCACTTCACCCTCATGAAGACAATTATTATTTTTAAAAAAAAACAGAATACAGTAAGTATTGACAAGGATATGGAAAAATTGGAACCCTTGGGCACTACTGGTGGGAATGTAAAATGCAGTTACTATGGAAAACAGTATAAATAATTAAAAAATAGAATTATCCATATAATACAACAATTCCACTTCTGGGTATCTACCAAAAGAATTGAAATCAGGGACTGAAACAGATATTTCTGCACCCATGTTCATGTTAAAAGAAAGAACCCAAGTGCCCATCAGTAGATGATTAGGGAAGTAAAATGTGGTATACACATATAAAGGAATATTATCCAGCCTTGTAAAGGAAGGAAATTCTGACACAAGCCACAACATGGATAAACCTTGAAGATATGCAAAGTTAAATAAGCTGGTTACCAAAATACAAATGTTGTACAGTTCTACTTATATGAGGTACCTGGAGTGTAGGGCTTCCCAGGCGGCTCAGACGGTAAAGATTCTGTCCACAATGCGGGAGACTTGGATTCAGTCCCTGGGTTGGGAAGATCCTTGGGAGAAGGGAATGGAAACCCACTCCCGTATTTTTGCCTGGAGAATTCCATGAACAGTGGAGCCTGACAGGCTACCATCCATGGGGCCACAGAATGTGAGGTACCTAGAGTAGTCAAATTCATAAAGACAGAAAGCAAACCAGTAGTTTCCAGAGGCTGGGGGAACAAGGAGTGGGGAATGACTGTTTAATGGATATAGTGTTTCAATCTAGGAAGAGGGAAAAAGTCCTGAAGGTGGATGATACTGGAGGTTGCACAAAAATGTGAACATATTTATACCACTGAACTGTACACTTAAAATGGTTATAATGGTAAATGCTATTTTATTTATATTTAACTGCAATATTTTTTAAATCTTACAAATTTTTAAGTTTTTCTAAATAAAAAATTAACTACTATTCTATGCAGCAGTATTGGTAAATTTTTCCAAGATGTTCATCAATTTTCTCAACATCTTCCAAGCTGTATATACTTAGTTTCTGGAAATTAACATCTGCTGCTGCTAAGTCGCTTCAGTCGTGTCCGACTGTGTGCGACCCCAGAGACGGCAGCCCACCAGGCTCCCCCGTCCCTGGGATTCTCCAGGCAAGGACACTGGAATGGGTTGCCATTTCCTTCTCCAATGCATCAAAATGAAAAGTGAAAGTGAAGTTGCTCAGTCGTGTCCGACTCTTAGCGACCCCATGGACTGCAGCCCACCAGGCTCCTCCGTCCATGGGATTTTCCAGGCAAGAGTACTGGAGTGGGGTGCCATTGCCTTCTCCGTATCTTCCTCTAAATGAACAGTAGGTGTCTCCCTTACCCTGAAACACGGACTGCTGCAATTATGTTAGAAGCTTCAGCGATTAAAGCAGCCGTGGTCTTTGCCAGAGCACTGTTAGTCAGTTGTAACTAGGCCCGGGAATCAAGTCACTCTATGGAAACTCCCCTATATGCCAGACTATTGGGCAGTCACCCCAAGAAGCAGAAAGTCGGGCTTCTTACAGGCCCCCCAGGCAGCTGCCCAGCCAGTCACCACCAGAGGTTTTCCCCTATCCCCTGAGCCCAGGGTCCTCTCCACACTTCCTCATAGATTCCCACACTTCATGGAAAAACAGTCACAAGGAAATTGCAAATTGGTATGTATTTGTCCAAGATGACATTCTGAAAATTAATTTTGCAAATTCTCCTCTAGTCTCTGAGTCATTGCCAGGACTTCATGTCTAACTGTCCTCCCACTAAAGAGACAGAAAATGTAGCCGCAAAGTAAATAAATGGATTAGAGTGGGGACAATCCACAGAGAGGGCTTCCTGGTGACTCAGTGGTAAAGAATCTGCCTGCCAACGCAGGAGACACAGGTTCAATCCCTGGGTTGGGAAGATCCCCTGGAGCAGGAAATGGCAACCCATTCTAGTATTCTTGCCTGGGAAATTTCACAGACAGAGGAGCCTGGCAGTCCATGGGGGTTATGAAAGAGTCAGACACAACTTAGCGACTGAATAGTAACAATATCCACAGGGCACTGAGAGAAACAAAGACAAGATCCAGATTTTCTGCAGTTCTCCAGCCTTTGTACACTCAGACTGAGCTGGATTGACCAGCTCCCTCATTTTAGGGAGCTAGTTTTAGATATCACTGTTGTTTAGACGTTGGGCAAACATCACTATCGCTCAGGTATCGCTGTCGTATATACGGCATTACTGCACAGTGATTAAGAGAATGGGCTCTGGTGTTGGCCGGATCTGCATTCCAGGAGCGCAGTCAATGAGCTCTGTCATTTAACCTCCCTAAGCATCAGTGTATAAAGAGGGTAGTTGAGAAAGCTGCAGGAAATAATCACAGTGGCAGACTTCTGCTTATATATTAGTTAAGGATAATTAGTTCTTTCTTGTAATTCAGCTATATGATAACTGCTGTTCCATCTCACTCTTTAAAAACGGTGCCAGCAACTTAGAGATGAAGCTGGCTCTCCTGGGAGAAATATCTGGCCTGGAGAGAGTCTGTGACTAAACCCTTTTGGAGTCAGAGCCAAGCCTGGGGTGGATCAGCAGAGCCTGGAGCCTCTCTTAACCCATGTTTGTCAGACAAAGACTGAGGGGAGTCACCGTGCTACAGGTCAGCTGGACAAGTCCTACACACACATGGGCAGAAATTTAGCTCATACCCGAGTGGTCTCCAGGAGGACACAGGCTGGAACAGGGGCCAAAAGCCCCTTTCATTTAGAGGTTTCAAAAACAGTAATATCGTTTACAAAGGGGATCATAGATGGACAAAAGGCACGGTTTAGGAACATGTCCTTAGATGGGGACATGTTCTGTCAAGTCTCTGATCCAGTGACTCACCACCTTTAAGGGCAATGGTCAGTTCTGGGGTCAGGCAGTCTTGGGCTCAAATTCTGGCTTGTCAACTATTAGTGATGCACCTTTGGACAAGTTATTTACCCAGCCAGGTTTCAATTTCCTCATCCATAAATTGAGAATAAACAATTCTTCTTTCACAACAATAACAGCAAATGGTGCCACTCTGAAGATGTTCCTGTTTAACATCCTGGTAGAATTACCTCATTCACTCTTTTCTCAGCTTGGTTGAAATTTTTCATTTTAACAAAAGACATCCTAATGCAGCCCTTTGTTTTCATAATTAGTCAACTTATGGCACACACATATAACTTTCACTCCACACCACCATCCCCCTACACCTCACCCCCATCCCACTGCCTAGGGCACTGTATGACCCTACCCCATCCCTTTCCAAATGTCAATTAAGAAGATAAAGAGGTCTCAGTCTCCATTTACCCTCAAACACCTTCTTCAGAGGTAACTGAATCTGATCTAATAAAGTAGCCTGGTGGCCAAAACAAAAACAATAACCCAGTACCCAATAATTAGTTCTATTCTCCCAAGCATTAATATGGTTTTCGTTCTTCAAACATTCTTACTTTAATAAGATGGGATATGTCTAACTCAAACATGGAGCTACCACTCCCTGCCCAACATCTGTGCTTTCAAGTAGTTCAATTCATGGTCATAAAAATTGTGTCTGTATTGCTTTCAATGAAGCTATAAAAAGTCAATATAGTATACATCTCTTCAAATTCACCCAGACCAAAAATAAAAAATCAGCCATCTCACAGACTATCAATTAGAAAAAAAAAAATCTAAGTGCAAATAGAAACAAGATAAGCATTTGTTTCCCAAGTGGTCCCAGTGGTAAAGAACCCGCATGCCATTGTGGGAGATGCAAGAGACACAGGGTTCGATCCCTGAGTGGGGAAGATCCCCTGAAGAAGGGAATGGCTATGAACTCCTGTATTCTTGCCTGGAGAATTCCATGTACAGAGGAGTCTGGCGGGCTACAGTCTATGGGGTTGCAAAGAGTCCGACACGACTGAAGGGACTTAGCATGTCAAATGGAGTTTAAAGTTTTTTTTACGTTATAGCTCATTGTAATTAGCCAAACTTTTCTGCTTAGTGATACAGGATATTTGGTAAACTGGCCAAGTTCAACAATACATCTCCCTATGAATGGCAAGAATATACTAAAAGGTCACTCTTCTGTCAAAGCTTCAAATAATACAGAAAGCAGAGGAAAACCATCGAAGTCTCTGTTTTTTTAATGTCCAAAAGTATAAAGAATAATATATGAATCTCTATATATCTATCACCCAGTCCCCATCACCAGTTAATTATCAAATGTTGCCAATTCAAAAACCTTTGAAAGGTAAATTTATACCATCTTATATGTCATCTAAAGTATGCATTTTCACAAAAAATAAAATAGGCACCTGTTTTAGGGCAGCTGAAAGACTGAATTAAATCTCAGAGAAGGAGAGGAAGGCACTACACGTGCTCTGGTGAAAAGTAAACCTAGGAAGTGTGTTGCCTTGAGCTAAATCCCTGGTCTCCAAGTGCTTAGAGAGGCCGGGGAGGAGGGTTATAAAGTCCTAACCCTCTTTGTTCCTGGGAAACAGGTCTCAGGCAGCTTCAGCCCAGCCAATCTCTGACTCACTGGCAGCAGACCCTCCTCCTCCTGACTCCATCCATTCCCCACGCCAGTCTCAATAAAGAAGAAACCAGTCTCCAGGCGGCATCTGGCCAGGAGTGTGATCTGGAGATGATTCCAGATTAGCCCAGGAGGTCCAGCAACATTGCTGAGTGCCCTCTATGTGCCAGGTAACACTTCACCGCAGCACTTCTCTGTCCTGACTGCCGCTTTATAATCACCTGGGAAACTTTGGGGGAAATACCTGGGATCACCCCAGACTAAGTATCTCAGCCAGAACCGTTAACACACAGCAGTCCTTCCAACAGTCCAATGAGCTAGGGACCTCTGAGCTCTGAAAGGATGTGGATGTTAAATGGCAGAGCTGGGATTTAAAGGCAAGGCTTTCTTGTTTCCAAACCCTGCTGTCCTCACTGACCACAGCACTGAACATCAGTGTTTCTAAGTCTTTCTTTAGGCCATAAGATCCATTCAGGCAGTAATTCCCAGATCTAGCTCATGGCAGGTACTTTATACGTATCTTAAATTGAATGAATAACTAAATGGATATTTCATGTTCTAGAAATTGAATAAGAGTTGTATGTCCGCGTAATCCAGATCAGTGAAGGCAGGAGAGATAAACTGGGAGATTTATCTATACACACTACTATATATATACAATAGATAACTAATAAGGACCTACTGTCTAGCACAGGGAGCCCTACTCAATACTCTGTAATGGCCTATATGGGAAAAGAATCACAAAGAGTGTGGGAGTGTAACAGATTCACTTTGCTGTACACCTGAAACTAACCGCACTGTAAATCAACTACACTCCAATAAAAAGTTTAATCAACTATACTTCAGTTTAACTAATGTAAAAAATGAACAAATAAATAAATAAATTAGAATAGAAAAAAGAAAGGAAAGAAAACTGCCAAATGAGGGACTTCCTCAAAAAGCTAAACACAGATGACCATACAACTATGCAATTTCACACCTAGGTATATACCCAAATGCAAGGATTCAAACAGATACTTGTACATCAGTGTTCATTGTAGCAGTATTCACAATAGCCAAAAGATGGAGACAACCCCAACGTTTATCAGCAGTGAGTGTGTGTGGGCTCACGCTTTCAGTTGAGTCTGACTCTTTGGACCTGAGTAGACTGTGGTCCACCTGGGTTTTCTACCCATGGAATTTTCCAAGAAAGAATACTGGAGTGGGTTGAAATTTCCTACTACAGGAGATTGTCCCGACCCAGGGATTGAACCTGCAGATCCTGCATTGGCCGCAGATGCTTTACCACTGCGCCACCCAGGAAGCCTGACCATCAACAGGTGAATGGATAAACAATATGTAGCATATACGTATTCAGCCATAACAAAGAATGAAATTCTGATATTTACTACAACTGAACTAATCTTAAAGACATCATACTAAGTGAAATAAGCTGAATAAAAGGACAAATATTGTATGATTCCCCTTACATGAAATATCTAGAATAGGCAATTTAATAGAGACAGAAAGTAGATTAGTTTCTGGAGGCTGGAAGGAGAGGAAATAGGGAATTAGTACTTAATGATTATAGTTTCTATTAAAGGTGACCAAAAAGGTTTGGAAATAGATACTGGTAATAGGTTCACAACATTGTGAATATAATTAATGCCACTGAATTGTCATTTCAGATGGTTAAAATGGCAAATTCTATGGTGTATATATATTGGTTTTATATATATGTGTATATATATACATATATATATATATAACCACAATTTTAAAAATTAATAGTTGTATATTAAAAACCATTGAATTGTAATATTTTAAGTGGGTGAATTGCATGATACGTAAACTGTATCTAAATAAAGTGACTTTAAAAAAGAAACGAAGTGAAGGGGGCTTGTCCCCATGGTCACAGTAGATACAGCAACGGTGAGGTGGTGAGTGGTCCGGTAGGGTGACATGACATGCAAAGCTGACGGTTGGGGAAGCGGGGGGAGGAAAATGATCTGTAGCTTGATTACCTAGAAAACCTACCACACAGAAACCTCTGACCCTAGACCACATCTAAATGACCGAATTACAACTAGAAAGATTTGGTGGGAACCTCATAAAAGTCTCTTCTCACTCTAAGAGTTCCCTCAAGGTTCACTCTAAGTCCAAAGTTCAAATGATCGAATAAGTTACAATTACCCTCTTGCAGCTGTCCCACTTCAGGGAAATCCCACTCCCACACGTGTCCCGTACTGGGAGGCAAAGGACAGGCTGCCCAGATCCCACGCCATAGGGTAGGAGAAGCAAAGGCGCCCACTTACCGCCACCAGTGGGGTCCCCAGTGTTTCAGATCAGTGAGTCTCAGGCAACTCTAAATCCTACTTTGTGAATCTAATTTGTAAGGCCACTCCCAACTCCTAGCGCCACTCCCAACTGTCAGCTTGAGTTTCCAGAGGCAGAAGTTACATGCTACCACTTTCTTAGAGATGAGAATACTTGAGAAGGGGGTAGCAGGTGGTGCGGAAAGAGAGGAAAGGAATGTTGAGGAGAAGCACCAATACAAGGGTGAATGGCTGGACTGGAAACTTGGCATCAAGCACAACTGATTGCTCAGACTCTCTTCCAAGAACCATAAGAATTAGTGCTTCAGAGAATACTTATCCATTAGATTCCATCTCCTCCTAGTAAATAGATTTCCTTAAAAGACTTGAAATCTCCTGCACTTCTGCATCGTGCCCTAGATCTCAGCAGCAGCAGTGGATTCCAGTGGTAGGAGGCAAAAGCTGTGTCATGCAGACATGAAGCAAGGTGTTTTCAGGTGGTGCCTGATGTGGTACAAGGCCATGCAGAATTGGTCTCCACAGAGTAAGCTGAGAAGAATAAGTGGCCAAGGTTCATGGATTACATGAGGTCAAGGGGATCTGTGGAGACACACAAGAATTGTCTAATATGGCAATATTTTTGTGATCACTTTCCATGTTATTAATATTTAATTTTTGCACAGAATGGTTGTACAGATTAATTAGAGCCTACATACTCTAATTAGAGCCAATGTACAATATATGTCAAATAATGCTGCCCACCTACTCAAGGATGCTCACATCCTAATGCCTAGAGCCTGGGAATGTGAGTTTACAAGCAAAGGGGAATTGAGGTTTTAGATAAAATTAACATTGCTAATCAATCCACCTTAAAATAGGGAGCTTATCTGAGTGGGCCCAATGTAATCACATGCTTGCTGGCTCAGTTGCTAAGTTGTGTCTGATCCTTTGTGACCTCATGGACTGTAGCCCACCAGGCTCCTCTGTCCATGGATTTCCCAGGCAAGAATACTGGAACAGGTTTCCATTTCCTTCTCCAGGGAATCTTCCTTACCCAGGAAATCAAACCCACATCTCCTGCATTGCAGGCAGATTCTTTACCACTAAGCCACTTGGGAAGCCCAGGGTAATCACAGGGGTCCTTAAAACTGGAAGCAGAGGCAGAAGACTCAGTGTCAGAGTGATGCAATGTGAGAAAGACTCCACCGACCACTGATGGCTTTGAAGCTGGAAGCAGGCCACAAGCCAAGGAATGCAAGCAACCTCTTGAAACTGAAGAAGGCAGAGAAATGGATTTTCTTAGAGCATCCAAAAAAGAACACAGCCCTGTTGACACCTTAGCCCAGGGAGAGCCACATCAGACTTATGACCTACAGAACTATAAAATAATAAATGTCTATTGTTTTAAGTCACTAAGTTTGTGGTAATTTGTTACAGCAACAATGAGAAACTAATACATCTCCGCAATATGTTAAAGTATGACTGTTGGGTCAAAGATCATGCAAAATTTAGTAATCCCTTTATATGTGTTGCATTCCAGGAAGATAGTAGCAGTTTTAAATGCCATCAACAAAGAGAATTTCCAAAACCAGAGAGTATTTTTGTTTTCTAATTTTTAGTAATTGACAGGCAAAATTTGTACCTAAATGTTTTAAATTCATTCTTATTATTGATTACTTATGATACGTGTTTATTGATTCCTCCATAGATTAGGAATATAGCAGCCATTTTTATTTCTTCTTTTGTAAATTACTTGTTCAAATTCTCTGACCATTTTCCTTTCCAGGTATTCATCTTTTCTTAGTGCTTTATAAAAATAGGCATTTGTGTCACATAGGTTGAAAATGTTTGTAATTTGGCTTTATGCTTGATGTGTCAAGGTACAGAAGGTTCAACTTTCATATCATAAATCAAACTTTTACAGTTTCTGCCTCTGATGTCATATCTCAAAGTCTCTTTCTCCTTTCTACATGTACAAATATTCATCTATATTTTCACTTAGTGCTTTTATAGCTTGAACAATGTGCATTAAGAATATAACTCAGTTTCCCCTCAATAATTACCCAGCAATCTCAACAACAAAAGGATCAACTTACCCACCAGAGTAAGTTTAAAGATGCTATTTCAAAACAATTTCTGATATAGACTTGAATCCTCAGCTTTTTAAAAAACTCATATTTGAAAGTGAAAAAGTTGTCCCAAAATAGCAATTTTCTGTTTAATGTTCTCAATTTGTGTATCACAGTCTCATGGATTCACATTTACCCTTTAAAGTAGGAAAGGTCTAACCCTGAAAGAAATGTGAAACAAGTAAGTAACCACACCATCTCTAAAATAAAGTTATGTTTTCCAGTTATAAAACACCAAAGTCTTTAGCCACAAAGCAGAGAAAGAAAAAAAGAAAAAACCCACATCCTTTGTGTTTCATTATATATTACTATCAGTACCTGAAACTAAATAGTCTCCATATGTGAATAACAGGAGCCATGAATATTCCTTTTCCTTTCTCTTTTCCTCCTGCCATTTGTCTCCTTCTAATTCCTGGAGGTAAGACATATTTTCATATGCTTTTCAGTTTTGCTTATAAGAAAATTGAATTTTATATTGGTTTACTTTTTGTTCAATATTGTGTAAAAGTAAAAAAGAAATCACAACTTAATTTCTAATACTATTTATGTTACTTTTAGTCTTTGCTATTGAAATGGCATATTGCTTTTTAAAATGAAAACATGACCTATTGTGTTTACAGCAAAATATTAAAGCATAACTATATCTGGAGGGTCTCACAATTCAGGCCAGATCCACAGAGCAAAACTGGCTAGTGAAAAACCAACAAAGCCATTAAACTTGGGATGGATAGATTGTTTATCAACTGGAGAGCTTAGTTACCCTCTGCCTGGTGGCTCAGACAGTAAAGAATCCACCTGCGGTGCAGGAGACTGGGTTCAATCCCTGGGTTGGGAAAATCCCCAGAGAAGGAAATGGCAACCCACTCCAATATTCTCGCCTGGAGAATTCCATGGACAGAGGAGCCTGGTGAACTACAATCCATGGGGTTGCGAAGAGTCAGACACAACAGAGCGACTAACACAACTCATAACTCTCAGATAAATCTTAAAATTTTGGTTTTCAGAATGAATTATGTTTATTTCCAGTAGTGGGAATGGTAAAGAAAGCAATAAATCAATGTAAAATAATCCAATGAACTATATATATATGTGTGTCAACATTTAATAAAACTTACAGTTAAGTATATTCTAAGTGTTTGACATACACTCTTCTTATGTATTATTGTTATCAGCCCAATTTACATACGAGGAAACTAAGGCACAAAGAGATTAAAACAACTTACTAAAGTCATCAGCTAGTAAGTAGTAGGTCTGGGATTTGAACCCAGAGTTCATGTTCTTAACCACACATTATGATATCTTATAGCTCAGTGATACCTTCAGAGCTGGGATTCTTCATGTGGGATCCATGAGCTCCTTCAAGGGCATGAATGGGCACTAAGAAGTCTGTGACTCTCCCAAAGTGAAAGAAAGAAAGTGAAGTTGCTCTGTTGTGTCCAACTCTTTGCGACCCCATGGACTGTAGCCTACCAGGCTCCTCCGTCCATGGGATTCCCCAGGCAAGAGTACTGGAGTGGGGTGCCATTTCCTTCTCCAGGGGATCTTCCCAACCCAGGTCTCCCACATTGCAGGCAGACGCTTTAACCTCTGAGCTACCAGGGCAGCCCGTGACTCTCCCAAAACTGTATGCAAATATTCACACACTTATCTGTGTCTGTACTTTATTCAGATTCTCAAATGGCTCTACATTTCAAAAATAACAAAGGTACTTCAGACAAACAGCTCTTCACAATGAATAGAGTATATATTTTTTTCATGATGAGGAACTGGATTAGAAGACTGCTTTACTATTTATTAGTTGTGTGAACTTGGGCAAGGTAATTGCTCTGTCTAAACTTTACGTTCCTTATCTCTGCATGGGAATAATAACACCCACCTTGCATTGCAGCAAACATCAGAACCAGAGTCTGAAACTTACCAGTGCCTGGTAAATCAGATGCTTTCACTATTATTGCTACTATAGTTGTTGCTCTTTCTTCAAATTTAATACAATTTACCAAACCATCATTCCCAACAATAAACTCATCATGGAACACTGAGATTTTTAAGGTCAATAACACAGTGTCCAACCCCAAACTGAGACAATGAAGCCTGTAGTAGGACATGAACCACTGAGGAATGGCAGGAAAAGGAGAATGAGGTTTCTCCCCCATCTGCTCTTACTGTATGATATTGGGTAAGTCTTTAATCTTTTTGCTTTTTGAGCGTTAATAAAAGAGATTCTATTGCCTGACAGTTTCTGCCTCCCAGGGATAGGAAGGAGATGGATACTAGGTTAAAGGTGATCTGAATTCTTGAGGAAGAGAAGTAGTGTTTATTTATTTTTTTTTTAATCCTACTACAAAAGAAATAAGTTGCCCATAAAATGTTTAGCAGTTTGTGGCTTAACAAAGAGAAGACAAAAGAAAAGTATAAGAGATTATTTCAAGTCCTATTGTCTCCTTGAATCTTTCCTAAACTCTCCAATTCAAGTGTAGTCATCCATTCCTCAAATCCTCTATCTTCTTATAATTATTATAAAGGTGAAGGAATGTCTGCTGGTGAAAGTTAAACTGGCAGAGGCTGAATGTAAAGTATAAGCATCAGATGGGCAGCATAGAGAGAAGTAGTGTTTAAATTCAAGATACTATTATCCGAAGCTATCATGGAAAATTGTAAAAATTCCGAACCACCTGGACCACTTTGATCTTCTCTCCCTGGACACAAAGTGCATGTCTAAGCACTCATTCTGGATCTGTTCATTACTATCAGAACTTTCTCAGGGGGACACATAACTTGGTAAGACAGGATTTCACTCTGGATCACTTTTACAGTTTTTCCAGTATCCTGCGAGGGAATTATAGGAGGAAATGAAGTGGCCCCTCACACAAGACGCTACATGGCTCTAATCAAAGGGCTGAAACTCTGTGCAGGGGCTTTAATCAAAGAAAACTGGGTGTTGACAGCCGCTCATTGTGACCTGTAAGTAATTCTGAGCTCCTCTCGCTCTCAGACAGTAGGGGGGGGGGGGGGGCAGAGGCTGTCAGATGACTCTGAAGTCCAAAACCAAAACTAGGTAGGGATGGAGAAGAAAGTGTGCAAGTACATTCAGTGTTATATGCTATTATTATGTTTATCTCTGTAAGCAAAGGCCAGATCCTGTAGAATAAAATTGAAGTGTAAGACTATTTTCTCATAGTATTTTTTTAACTATAAATAGCAATATTATTAACATTTTGAAAATCAAAATGGTGGAAAACAGCACTCCCAATCTTATCAACTTCACATAATCACTGTTACTATTTTGATATATTTTATTTCAGGCTTTTTTCACAAACGTATTTCACATAGTCGAGCAAGTAAAGTGTTCTCTATGATTACAAGTGATTTACTTACTGTGATCTAGTTAGTCTTATGCCATGTTGCTACATATTAGATTGAACCATACATTACTGATATTTAACTGCTTCACTTTCCAAAACAGTCATTTCCTATGGTTCAAACTAATTTTTCCCTAATTGTGATTTGAAAGTCAGAATAATGTTTATCACCTGGATATGCTGCTGTTTTCTTCATCAGTACTTGTTGTTGGTAACTGGAACCTACTATTTCCCTGCTCACTTTAGCATAAATTGCATGAATAAAAGAAAAGATTTAACTAGCCCCCCACATAGAAGATCCAAGGAGATCTGTGCTCTATTGTGTTAAATGAGAATTTATCAAGGGAACTTCAGCACAATGTACACTGTAAAGATCACCATTGGCTTGATTAATAGGCCCACTTAGTGCAAAGTCTGTCCAGCAAATCAAGAAAAGCTTGTACCCTTCTCTCCCAGATTAGCTATCATTAGGTTCACAAACTACACTTGGGGGCTAGCAGTTTATTTCCTTCTGTGTGTGTGTTTGGATTCAGTTCAGTTCAGTTCAGTCGCTCAGTCGTGTCTGACTCTTTGCGACCTCATGAATTGCAGCACACCAGGCCTCTCTGTCCATCACCAACTCCCAGAGTTCACCCAAACTCATGTCCATCAAGTTGGTGATGCCATCCAGCCATCTCATCCTCTGTCGTCCCCTTCTCCTCCTGCCCACAATCCTTCCCAGCATCAGAGTCTTTTCCAATGAGTCAACTCTTCGCATCAGGTGGCCAAAGTTATGGAGTTTCAACTTCAGCATCAGTCCTTCTAATGAACACCCAGGACTGATCTCCTTTAGGATGGACTGGTTGGATCTCCTTGCAGTCCAAGGGACTCTCGAGTCTTCTCCAACACCACAGTTCAAAAGCATCAATTCTTCGGCGCTCAGCTTTCTTCACAGTCCAACTCTCACATCCATACATGACCACTGGAAAAACCATAGCCTTGACTAGACAGACCTTTGTTGGCAAAGTAACGTCTCTGCTTTTGAATATTCTATCTAGGTTGGTCATAACTTTCCTTCCAAGGAGGAAGTGTCTTTTAATTTCATGGCTGCAATCACCATCTGCAGTGATTTTGGAGCCCAAGAAAATAAAGTCTGACACTGTTTCCACTGTTTCCCCATCTATTTCCCATGAAGTGATGGGACCAAATGCCATGAACTTCGTTTTCTGAATGTTGAGCTCTAAGCCAACTTTTTCACTCCCCACTTTCACTTTCATCAAGAGGCTTTTTAGTTCCTCTTCACTTTCTGCCATAAGGGTGGTGTCATCTGCATATCTGAGGTTATTGATATTTCTCCCGGCAATCTTGATTCCAGCTTGTGCTTCTTCCAGTCCAGCATTTCTCATGATGTACTCTGCATGTAAGTTAAATAAGCAGGGTGACAATATACAGCCTTGACGTACTCCTTTTCCTATTTGGAACCAGTCTGTTGTTCCATGTCCAGTTCTAACTGTTGCTTCCTGACCTTCATACAGGTTTCTCAAGAGGCAGGTCAGGTGGTCTGGTATTCCCATCTCTTTCAGAAGTTTCCACAGTTTATTGTGATCCACACAGTCAAAGGCTTTGGCATAGTCAATAAAACAGAAATAGATGTTTTTCTGGAACTCTCTTGCTTTTTCCATGATCCAGTGGATGTTGGCAATTTGATCTGTGGTTCCTCTGCCTTTTCTAAAACCAGCTTGAAGTTTTGTTTTTTGCTTTAGTTCTTTATTTGGCTGCATGGCATCTTTGCTGCATCAAAGAGTATCTTTCATTGTGGCACGCAGACTCTCTAGTTGTGGCATATGGTCTCAGTAGTTGCAATGCACAGGCTTAATTGCTCTGAGGCACGTGGGATCTTAGTTTCCCAACTAGGGATCGAACCTGCATCTCCTGCACTGTAAGAGAGATTCTTTTTTTTTTTTTTTGCAAGAGAGATTCTTAACCACTGGACAACTAGGGAAGTCCCCTAGATTCAGCTTTAAAATTTCACTATTATGTCAAGATTCATTTCTTCAGTTCTACATATTCAGTTCTAGGCTCTTTTCCATCTTTGTCATCTTTGTGAGGACAAGCAAGTTATACTATCTCCCCCAAAGAAATAAACCCGCTACTTCTGCTCTCATTCTTTGGTTTAGTCTCTAGTCCTTGGGTTGAGTTTCTTCCACTAAGTGTTGATTCCACAAATCCAAGGCAGATGGAGAAACTGGCAGCTCTTCTTTCTTCAGCAGCCCATGTGGTCAGCACCCAAGCACACCTCTCCAGGCCTTGCCAACCCAGTGCTCCTGCTGCTGCCAAAAGGCCTGGGATTCCCCTCCTGTTGCTTCTTCCCTGAAAAGACCTGAAGTTGAAGCATCTAAGATAACACATGTCATAGGAGTTTTAGGTAAAACACCTAAAGAAAAAAGCCTCATAAATGCCCCCTAACTTGCTGTGCTTATTTATATATAGAAAACCATGTAAAAGAACTGATCGGATTAATAAATTAAATTCATACTTAATTTCATCTGTTCTGTCACATAAATTATATCATCCTTGCTTTTTCCAGGAAGGGCAATCCTCAAGTTATTCTTGGGGCCCACTCTACATCCCATAAAGAAAAACTTGACCAAGTATTTTCCATTAAAAAGGCAATTCCCTACCCATGCTTTGATCCACAGACTTTTGAAGGGGATCTTCAACTACTTCAGGTAAACATGTTTTTTTTTTCAATAACTATTTTGAAATTGCAAAATTTTGAAATTTGGTCAGTTTAACCTGAAACCAGTTTTACACACTGGCCTCATAGCCAAGACTGGCTAATGCCAGGATGTAGGTATAAGAAGCACAGCGGGGACCCAACATAATTACACAAATGTTCACCTTCTTGGAAGTCAGTTCAATTTAAAAAATATTGACAAAAGTCCTACTGTGGTAAGACCCGTCAATCCAAAGTGATAATGCCACCAGCAACTCAATTACAGTCAAACCAAGTTGCACTTGTTGACTCTTGCTCAGCAAGGGCGACTGTACACCATTAGGAATCATGGAGTGGCTTGTAAGAGTGTTAGATGGGACTTATCCCAGGATTTGGGCTCATGTCAGATGAGGAGTATTCTAGGAAGTAGGAGTTTGCTCTGAACTGACTATTGTCAGGAAGTGGGGTAATTCTATGATGGAGCACCTCAGTGAATCTTACTTACCTAGGAGGCTAAATCTGTGATTGATAAGAAGCAGCGGCCACTCATTTTAGCCATAGGGGGCATTTGGTCATTTTTGTGGCAGGCAAAATGACCTTACTTTTGCCTGTACTCAAACATGACCACAAAGTGGCCTGGAGCCTTGCTCCTTTCTTTAGGCTCACCTTGTCTGATATTAAAAGCAAAAGTATTAGTTGCTTAGTCGTGTCCAATTCTTGTGATTCTTGTGACCCTGTGGAGTGTAGCCCACCAGGCTTGTCTGTCCATGGAATTCTCCAGGCAAGAATCCTGGAGTGGGTTGCCATTCCCTTCTCCAAGGGATCTTCCCGACCCAGGGATCAAACCCAGGTCTCTTGCATTGCAGGCAGATTCTTTACTGTCTGAGCCACCAGGGAAGTCCTATCTGATATTGGTGGTCTATAAAAGTGTTCATGATCAGTAGGAAAAGTTGTGGCCCATCTGTAAGTGCCAGTAAGATTTTCTCTCTTCATAAGATAAACAGGTGCTGTTCTCAAAGTGTTCACAGTTTCTAGTGAGAGAGACAGACAAATACATCAACAGTTCTGATCTGGCTGTGATGTATTTGTCTTAGTGATGTATTTGTCATCAGTGATGGAGATCACTAAGAAGGGGGCTCTGAGGGAACACGGGCCGTGTCCAGGCAGTCAAGGAAGCTTTCTTAAAGAAGGTACAGGAGTCAGGAGGCAAAAAAGAGGAAAGGGCCTTCCAGGCAGGAAGTATAAGAGGAGTCTTTAATGGAAAATGCATTTGGAGGAAGAGGGAAGAAAGGGAAGTTATCATGAAATTTAAGAAGGAGGGAACCCAGACATCGTAATGGGAAGAAGTTTGAACTTTATGGGGAAGGAAATGGGAAAGTATTTTAAGCAGGGCAGTGACATGATCAGACTTGTTATTAGGAGGATTACCTGACTGCTATGCAGAAAGTATGATAGAAGAGGCAGAATTGGGCAGAGTGTGCAATTCACACTCTTCCTAAGAGGGTTGAGGAGAAATTTCCCCAGCAAGACTTAAGAGGAAGCTCAAGGAATCCACACGTTCCCATATTAGGAGTAAAGAGAGGACCTAGAGCTTTGTATGCTTATGGCAAACTCCCCACACTCCCTGCCCCCCGTACTTATCAGTAACCCTCACACTTTCTGCCTTGAGACTCTGGGCCCTGCCTCTCTCTCACCGTCTCCTCTCCTCCCCGATACTCTAATTCCCTCCCGTCCTGCTTCCTGCACGGGGCAATGTAACTCCCTCTCCTGCCCAGTAGAGGGCGCTACCTGGCCTGCTGCCCTCCTGCCTTTTTCTCCACCTCAGGGCACTTCTGATATATTAAACACTTTAGATTGTTTGTCTGTCTCCCTCAGTGCGATGTCAACTTCAAAGAACAGATATTTTTATCTTTTTATTTCTCCCCTATACCAGGGAGTATAGTGCCTAGTACACAGTAGACCTTCCATAAACATTTCTGAATAATTTTGGATAAGGAATGGAGTTAAGCCAGACAGTGGCAAACCCATCAAGGGAAAAGATTCTGAACTCAGGTTTCAAGAAAGTGGTAGCAGTGGTCAAGTCTCCTTTAGGACTTAAATATCTTTACAAGAGTGTGCGGTGAGTAAGGGGTGCGAAGAAGAGTCAGGAAACCCCCTCTCGCCTCTGACACTGTGGCCAGAAAGGTGAGGTTGCTGGAGAAATCTTAAAGAGGGTGTCAGGACCTCCCCATGGTTAACCTTCCAGTGTGAAAACCTACTGATGTGCCCATCGCTGGTCTGTGTGCCTGACCCCAGGAGTGCTGTCTACAAGTATATGCATCCTGACTCCAATGCTGATCCATTCATTCAGACCTGAAGTCCTTTCTGGGGGTTCTGCTGCCTCCTTGTCAATCCAACCAGATAACAAGTGTGAAGACTTGCGAGAGTGTGAGCAGGACAGAAAGACAGGTGTTGCACATGGGCATTTGAAGTTCTGTGGAAAGAGTTTAAGCGGTGGCCATTTCTTTTTCTAAATTCTAATGGGGCGGCGCGGGGGCACATCATCGACTCAGAGGGGGCACTGAGGAAGTGGGGACTGTCTAATGTCAGGAAGTGGGGCCTGAAAGCAATGCAATGATAGGAGTGTGGCAGTGGCCTCTGCTGCTGTGCTCCTGTGTTTTTAGAAGGTCTGCAATACTAGGACTCCCTACAGCTTGAGGCAAGAAGGAAAGAACTAGAATTATCTTCCTCTACTCTCTTCTCAACTTCTATCACACTCCCGACTCTCCTGACCTTGATTTTCAGAAGAAAAAGAGAGAAAGCAAGGTAGTGAGGCAAGAAGAGGGCTTGGCGAATGAAAGAAAAGGGCAAAGTGTGCATGAGCCCTCGAAGGCAGCGCAAGTAGTTTGCACTTGCTCAGAAGAGGGGAAGCCACGTTTCCACTGAAGTGGAAAATGACACTGACCCCTTTCCCACCCTGCCCCACTGCACCTGGAGCTCTGGTTTCCTTTCATTGGTCTTAATATCAGTCAGTTCACAAACTTAAGATCACCTGAATAAAATAATGATTGAGCTCTCCAACACACAGCTTTTCAGCCACAGAACTGTCAGCCACCACCAATAAAATTTCATCATTGATGGGTCAACTGAAGTTTACTAGACTATCCTAGCAAAACATGCCTGAAAAGGTGTGCTGTGACTTTAAAAAACCAATAACTGATAGTCAATTCGGTTGGAACATGTTTTGATTTATATTCTTCATAAGAACATGCTAAATAAGCAAGTTATCTATTTAAGTCAGAGCTGTTTTCTGGGTTTGGTTATTGTTGTCCTGGCCTTAAACTGCATCTTCTGTCTCTTTTCTAGCTGGAAGGTAAAGCAACTATGACCAAAGCTGTAGGAATACTTCAGCTACCAAGAACAGAAGACGATGTCAAACCCCACACCAAGTGTCATGTGGCAGGATGGGGAAGCACCAAAAAAGACGCATGTCAAATGTCTAATGCCTTGAGAGAAGCCAACGTTACAGTGATAGATAGGAAAATATGCAATGATGCCCAGCACTATAATTTTAATCCAGTTATTGATCTCAGTATGATCTGTGCTGGTGGTAGAAAAGGTGAAGATGATTCATGTGAAGTAAGTAAATTAAAATTTTAACCATTTTGGGCAATGGGAAATCAGGTTAAATAGCATGCCTAAGAAGAACAAGGTGGACTGTTGTTAGTGAAACCTACCATCCAGGGAAACTCCTCTCATTACCAGTGATCAGGATCGCACTTAACCACCACTTATGGTGCTATGGGCTTCCCTGGTGGCTCAGATGGTAAAGAATCCGCCTGCAGTGCAGGAGACCTGGGTTTGATCCCTAGATTAGGAAGATCCCCTGAGGGAGGGCATGACAACCCACTCCAGTATTCTTGCCTGGAGAATCCCCATGGACAGAGGAGCCTGGCAGGCTACAGTCCATGGGGTTGCAAAGAGTTAGACACAATTAAGCAACTAAGCACAGCACAGCACATGGATTCTGTCCCGCTGATCATGACAGCTGGCATTTATCAGATGCCAAGAACTATACTAAGTTGTATACTCTATGCCAGTTGATCCTTAAATAGCCCCATGGGATAGACACTATTATTATCAATCCTATTATATAGATGGGGCTTCCCTGGTGGCTCAGTGGTAAAGAATCCTCCTGCCTTGGGTCAGGAAGATTCCCTGGAGGAGGGCAAGGCAACTCATTCTACTATCTTTGCCTGGGAAATCCCATGGACAGAGGAGCCTGACAAGCTACAGCCTATGGGATCGAAAAAATGTCAGACGCGACTTAGCGACTAAACAACAAATTTTACAGGTGGGGAAATTAAGACATAGAAAGTTACTTAACTTCCCAAGTTAGATAATGGCAGTCAGTAGGGGGGACCTGGACTTGAACCCAGGCCACCTGATGACTCCCAACTCTTGCGTTGTTCTGCCTCTCCATGTGCCAAGAATGGGCTTAAGTAGGGTTCGGCCTTATTTAGAACTCATGTTCCGGAAGTGGTTTGCAGGGTCAGAGAGAATATGAAATGAGAACTGATGAACCCTGGAAAAGAGCCCTAAAATTTGTTTGAACTCTCACAAGTACTCCTTGGTCTGAGATGGCTTACCCTGTGTCCTTCTTCAAAGCAGGATATAATTCAAATCCCATCTCATGCCTCAGGCAGTCCCAACATCCAGTCTCTTCCCCTAACATCTACTGACCAAGAAAAGGGGATACAGGGTGACTGAGGGAGACAGTTATTTTCACTGTTAAAGGCTTCCTTTGCTACTCTGCCTTTGTTTTACCGATGAAAATAAATTTTGCACATCTCCAGAATTGTCTTTTGCAAAAGGGAAATGATTGGAAAATATTAACAGATCTGTGTAATTGATGCTGAGGGCAGACAATTAATAAAAGAGATATAAATTAGCCTTTAAGGAAAGAGAGAAAATGTGTGAGTGAATGAGTGAATATTCATGACTAAAAGGGTGATTAAATATCCTTGGAAAGCACTCCTGTCTAAATCATGTAACTTTCTGTTTCAGGGGGATTCTGGAAGTCCTCTGATATGTGATAATGTTTTCAGAGGTGTCACTTCCTTTGGCAAGTGTGGTAATCCCCAGAAGCCTGGCATCTACATCCTCCTTACCAAAAAACACCTCAACTGGATAAAGAAAACCATTGCAGGAGCCATATAACATTTCTACTTCAAAGTAGAAAATCGAAGTAACCAAGTGAAAGGGTCTTAAACTTGACCTATCCGAAGAAGCATCTTGCAGCCCTCTGAACTTCACATACAAAATGCCGCCTGTCTAAAATAAATTCAGCAATTAAAGAAATGACCTCCTGCTGTCACTCTTCCCCGATCAGCAAAGACTGAGTCATCACATGTTCTCTATCCATGGTGAGAGACGTCCCCTGAGAAAAAGTTCTCCAATTCCGTGACTTTTTGTTCTATTCAGAATTTGGACTCTCACTTTCGAGTTCATTCTTAAAAGGAAGTCAATCTCGAGAAAGTTAGAATATTCTCCTTTCTTCCAAATGAAGATCCAAAATATTTCTGCTCTTAGAAATTCAGAGCCTGATATTGTATTCAGTGTGAGAGTAAAGACAGAGATAAGGAGGGATTATTCACTTCTTACTATATGCTTCTGCATTGCTTAACTTCTTACCAAAATTCTAATTATGAATACAGTGGGAAAGACTCAGTGTGTGTTTTAGATAGTGGGAAAATTTAGAATTTGAGGTTAGACATAATTCAGGGAAACTGCATCATTTATTAATTACAAGTAGACTAAAATTACATAGATGAGTAGGCTGCAGTCCAGCCAGTACTTTGGTATGTATTTTGCTTTAGCTAGACAATTTATATTTGCAAGCACTAAGCTTAGTTCTATGTTAGTCTTGATAGACTGTGCTATATAATAAATAAAGATGGCTTTTTTATTGCCTACCATTTATAATCACATCTTTTTGTTGCCCTGTTTCTCCAAAGAGCTAATTTATAAATGCTCATTCTGTAATAATTCTGGGTGACTTATCCAATTTAATTCCTCACACATTTCCTGAGGGCCCACCATGTGCCAGGCATTCTGTCCAGATTTATAAATATTAAGACGTGACCACCGCTTTCAACATGTTTGAAGCCTAGTAGGAAGCAAGGAGAAATCCATAAGAATGAGGACATCTGCTTTGGGTTCTAAAGAACACGTAACAGAGTAAGGCTATCTACTGTGTTGAGAAGTGATGGGGGAAAGATAAGCAATATTTCACACTCCCAGAAGCCATCCCAATTATCTCTCAGAGTCTACCTCCTGAGATTTGCGTTATGTTTAGACAGACCAATACAAATGTTGGATTCCCGACTAGAATGCCACAGACATCATAGCAGTCTGGTGGGAAGATCACTGGTCTACAGGTCGGACACCGGCTCCATCACCAGACAGTGTAAGACTTTGAGCAGAGTCTCTGCCTCCATTTTCACATCTATAAACTGAAAATCTGTGGAGGGACTTCACTGGTGGCTCAGTGGCAAAGAATTCAAGCTCCCAATGCAGGGAGCCCAGGTTTGATTCCTTGTCAGGGAACTAGATCCCACATGCTGCAACTAAGACTCGGCATAGCCAAATAAAGAAAGAAACAGACATTTCTGTGTATCCAATGAGAAAATTCCAAATACCTACAAGACACTCGGTCCTAAGCAACCTCCCCACTGGTGACACTGAGACAACTTGTACAAAAGTGAACCGTACTGTCCTTAGCAGAAACCCAACTATAGAAGCAATTCATCTGCAGCGCTGATCGGTGGAATAAACAGAGCAACGAACCTGGGCCAGAGGCCCTAACTCCACTCTGCCTCTAACTCACTGCAGGACTCTGAAGAAATCATTCAAGCTCTCTGGCCCCCAGGGTCCTCAATTTGTCATGAGCAGAGTGGCCGATAATCACCCAGATCCAAAAATGTGTAAATAAACTATCCTCTAACGGAGGCCTTTGCACAAACATTAAGAACAATGAACTTACCACAGTGTACAAGGCCCTGCACAAGCTGGCGTCTCTGTACTCACTTCACTCTGGCTATGCCAAGATTCTTT
Source organism: Bos mutus (assembly GCF_027580195.1). Classification (NCBI taxonomy): domain Eukaryota; kingdom Metazoa; phylum Chordata; class Mammalia; order Artiodactyla; family Bovidae; genus Bos; species Bos mutus. The sequence continues at coordinate 14,213,187 of NC_091636.1, forward strand.
CCTCAGTCACACACACACACACACCAGGATCTGTGCCCTCACACACACTCTCACATATGTCCCCACCCCCACAGGCACTCACACTCACACCCACTCCCCACTGGGTTTTCTCAGGTTGGCTTTAATGTTGGTTGCTCATCCTCTCAGAGTCAGACCCTCTCTTAGTATTCTCCACTTCAGAACCCAGTTTTGTTCCTTTCAGTTCAGTTTAGTCCCTCAGTCGTGTCTGACTCTTTGCGACCTCATGAACTGCAGCACGCCAGGCCTCCTTGTCCATCACGAACACAACAATTTAAAATAATTTCATATGTTTATAAAGTTCTTTCTTAGTAGACTATGCTCCATAAGGCAAAGATTAAATATTTATTCACCTTTATGTCTTATCTCCAGCATTTAGCACTGTGTCTGGCACCTCAGAGGTGTTCAGTTAATATTTATGTAGTGCATTAATTAATATGATTCCAGGCCTTGTCCTCAACAGCTGATTCACTTCTCTATGACCATGGAAAGAGGACAGCAAATTCAAATATAAATGCGTATAATAGCATGCATTGCTCTTTTGGAAAATATTAATTCATTGAGTTATGTAGATTTTCCAAGTTCTGACACATTCATTGCACAATATTTTTAAAAAACATTTGTTAATATCACTACCATCTGATTGGGCAAGTCCTTAAGTGTTGGGAAGATGTCAAGCTTGTGAGAGCAGATACAAGTGTTTCTAAAATTCTAATTTTATCGTTAGCAACAAACATTGTCAGTTGTTTTCTCTAAAGTGACAGTTTCACTTCATTCATATTTGAGAAATTGTCATTAAATATCGAAGTCTGAATAATCATATTTTGTCTGTCAGCATTCTTTTTTTCTTAACTTGACTGCAGTATAGTTGATTTACAATGTTGTATTAGCTTCTTCTTGTTTAGTCACTCAGTCATGTCTGACTCTGCGACCCCATGGACTGCAGCATGCCAGGCTTCCCCGTCCTTCACTATCTCCCAGAGTTTGCTCACGCTCACGTCCATTGAGTCAGTGATGCCATCCAACCATCTCATCCTCTGTCGCCACTACTGCATAGCAAAGATGAATCAGCATTCTTTCAGATAAAAAAAGTATTCCATGAAGGAGATAGACCAATTAGCAACTCAAACAATTACACTAGTGTTTTTCATCAAAGCAACCATAGTACTTTAATGTGCAACCAACATGCTTCATACATACATTGCACACTTCCCACATCACAGAGAATATTAAGAAGACATTTACTACAGGGTAAAGTGTCAATTTTTTTTAAATTTTGCTGTTTCTGCTGTCTCATCAAAGACATTCTTCATTGAAACTGTTTTTTTCTTCTGAGAGTGTCTGACAATGAATAGAATGACTATTGGTACAGTCTGATGCTACTGCATTGATTTGTGCTAAGACACCAGCAGTTTTCCCCATCATTGCCTTTGTGACATTAGTGAAAATGTTAACACACAGGTATAGAAACAAGAACATCTTAGCATTATTATGAAAATTAATTTAATCTCACAGACCCCTGAAAAAGTTTCAAGAACACCCAGGGGTCCACCAACCACACTTTGAGAACTACTGGCTTACAATATTGCAAAGGCTCACTCATAACTGGAATAAATTAAACGTTTTCCCAAGAGTATAAACAGGTAGCCTTAATTTACAATTTTTTTAATTTATACTTATGGGACTCCCCGGGTGGCACATGAAAAGAAACTCAACATTAGTCACTAGTCATTACAGAAATGCAAATCAAGACCACAATTAGAAACTTCTTCACACTCACTAGAATAGCAATTGTAAAAAATAATACTAATAGCAAATATTGACAATAGTTTAGAAACCTGGAATCTTCATACATTGTTAACGCAATATAAAATGATTCAGCCACTTTAAAAAATAGAAGTTCTTCAAGATGCTAAACACAGCTAAAATATGACATAGTCATCCCACTCTTAGGTTTATGCCCCATCCCCAAAATGAAAACATATGTCCTCACAAAAACTTGTACATAAATGCTCACAGCAGCATTGTTCATAATAGGTAAAAAGTAGAAACAACAAAAAGTGTATCAGCTGCTGAGTTGGCAAATAAAATATATTTCCATGTGATGGAACATTATTTGACAACAAAAAGGAATAAAAAGCATCATGCTAAGTGAAAGAAGTCAATCACAGAAGACCACATATTGTGCATTTCCATTTATATGAAATGTCCAAAATAGGCAAGTCTAAGAAGCCAGAAATTAGATTAGAGGTTGTCCAGGGCAGGGGAGTCAGGGAAAGGAGGGTAATGCAGAGTGACTGCTAATGGCTATGAGACTTTCTTGGGGAATGATAAGCATTCTAGAATCAGATTATGGTGATGGTTGCACAACTCAAAATAGCTTAAAAGCCAGTGAATGATACACTTCAAAGTGAACTTGATAGTATGTAAATTATATCTCAAAAGCTGTTAAAAATCATCATGAGGTATTTCCATGGGTGGTCCAGTGCTTAAGAGGCCCACCTGCCAATGCAGGGGGCATGGGTTCCTCCCTGGCCTGGGAAGATCCCACACGCTACAGGATAACTAAGCCTGTGCTCCACAGCTACTGAGCCTTCACTCTAGGGCCTGTGCTCCACAAGAGAAGCCACTGCAAAGAGAAGCTCCTGCAAAACCCCACATGCAGCAAGAAAGCCCTAGCACAGTCAAAAACAAATAAATATCTTTTTAAACATTACCATGTGTCGAGGGAGGGTAAGCATATTCACATTAAAAGAAACAGAACTATCAATGTTTCCTTTAGGAAATTTTCAGTAGCTATAGTCAATTAAAACTTGACATTTTTAGTCTGCATTAAAATTATTCACCAAAACCAGAAGCAGGGTATCCCCCTATTTTACTGAAAATGATTCACCTTTGATGCACCAGTGATAGCTGAGAAAAGGAAACACAGGGGTCTCAGTGGGGTTTCTTTCTAAGGTCATGTGATTTCTGAAAAAGCAAGCTCTGAGTTTGAAAGCCTCAGGGTGTTGGGGATGGCTGGTTAACAGCCAACACCCTGATCAAACACATTACTATTTATGTAGTATAATGACCACATCCTCAGCTCAGAAAAAGAGCTAATGACATTTCTAATAGAAAGCATACCGAATACTCTTCCTTCAGAGACTGAGACTGATCCTTCTTAGAGTTGTTCTCCAATATCGGAACAAAATAGCGATGTCTGACTCCCATTTTCCTTTCTTAGCTAAATCCAGAAAGAAGGAAGGGAGGAAGGAAAGAAAGGAGAAAGAGAGGAAGGGAAGGAGGGAGAGAGGAGAAATTCAGATACTTTCACATGTCTAAAGTGATAAAATCAAACCGTCAGGGGAAGCACAATCAGAGGACGGCCTGGAAAAAACCAGTGCTCCCTAACCCCACCAGCCTCTGTCCCCACCTGCCAGGTTCCAGATAGGGGCACAACAAACTACCTCCACAAAGTGGAGAAGGAAAATCCAGGCAGGAGCTTATGAATAAATAAGATTCCCTCCTACATTTCCATTTGTCCTTGGCCGATTCATTCTTGCAAAATCCTAGGCAATAACTAAAAAGACATTTGGCTAGTGACCAATTTTTAGGTGACTGATTTTAAATCTCTGATTAAAGACTATAAAGGGCTTTCATTTATGATAGGTAATGGATAGAGAAGATAATGTTGGTGATGATGAAAACTAGAATGCTCAAAATCTCAGCTGAAACGTTTGAGGTCTCTTCTTGTATACTATCTTCTGGTGGCAACAAGGCCCCATAGTCCCTGCCTCCCTCTCCCCACAGAGGTCCTCGCCGAGGGGGGCACACCCACTGGTGAGGAGTGGTTACTCACCATTCTCACTTGTGGGGTTCCTTTCCCTAATGCCTAACTTTGAAATGGGAAAGAAAGAAAAGAAAGGAAACCACATCCTTTGTACTCTCAGTATATAAATAAGAGCTAGTCAAGAACTGAAAACACATTTCACATTGATTGATGTGGGGACACCAGCCACAATGAGGAACTCCTCTACCTTTCTGGCAGCCACTCTCTCAATTGTCGTTTTTCTCCTAATTCCTGAAGGTAAGACTGATCCTTGTCATTTCTACTATAATAAATTAAGTAAAATGGAGTAGACTTTTTGGCAATATTAACTAAGTGTTCTAAGAGGAGATTTTTTTATGCAAGTCCTAACATTCTTCCTGGGATTCTACATATATCCTTTTTTTTTTTTTAATTTTTATTCATTCATTTACTTGGTTGCACTGGATCTTGGTTGCAACATGTGGGATCTTAGTTCCCAGACCAGGGATTGAACCCGTGCCCCTGCATTGGGAGCACAGAATCTTAACCACTGGGGCATCTGGGAAGTCCCTCTACATGTATCTTTATTTTAGAAGGAAAAATCCTTCTTTCTTCTTTATAATTCCTTTATAAAAGATAATGGAACTACCAGTGCTGCCAATGTGTGGCTTGAAAATTGCCCAAAAGGACTCTGTAAAAACAAGTAATCAAACAGACACAAAGCTCTTAAATTAGGAAAACAAATAGCATCTTTCAGGAAAGGAACAGTGGCACCTCAGCCTTTCCTGCTGCAGAAAATGCATAGACAGTTTTAAAGATAAAATCAGCTGTACTTCAATAATCCATCAGTCTTTAAAAAAAAACCTGACCTAGATGTACCCCCCACGTCAAAATGATTCAAATATTCATCATTATTTCTCTAGGCTAGTATGTCCTTGGGAATACATTAGGACACTGGGACCATCGACTCTTTGGCAGTGCTGCGGTGTTTTGTATCAAGTGTATTCTTTGATGCGCTAAGTAGTAACCAACTAGCCTGATTTTATGTGAGCTGCACAGTCATTAGTTTAAAATGCTGTAATAGTCATGGGATTATCTCTAGAAGGGTAATAGGGTACAATAGCCCCGAGTAGCTCTAGGTATTCCTTAAAATCTTTCTAGGCACCGATAACGACTCTGGGGCTAGGCTGAACTGTGCCAACAAGTGTAGAGCTTGGGTTTTCCCCACAGTCTGGCAGTTTTTGGAGGTGGAAACGGTGGACAAGGGCTGATGGAACCTATCTTACCAAAAATTCCTGAGGAAGATCTCTGCTTTATCTTGCAGCTAAAAATAAGGAGAAATTTTAGAAATAATAAGGTTGCAGGACATTAGAAACAGAAGAATGGACAGAATACTATTAATATAAGCATGGCTTCCCTTGTGGCTAGGACGCTAAAGAATCCACCTGCAGTGCAGGAGACCTGGGTTCGATCCCTGGGTTGGGAAGATCCCCTGAAGGAGGGCATGACAACCCACACCAATATTCTTACCTGAAGAATCCCCACGGACAGAGGAGCCTGGCAGGCTACAGACCATGGGGTCACAAAGAGTTGGACACGACTGAGCAACTAAGCAGCAGCAAAATATAAGCATGTCCCAGCGACTATGTTAGAGCATGTTATTGTTGTTGTTTGTTCCCCCAGTGGGGGAAGCCCATGTCCTATGAAACACTGAAACCAAGCAGATTTAAAAAAATCCAATCATATCTTTTCTTCAAAGGAAACAGCAAATGCAAATTACTCTGTTTCCTTCAGTCAGAGAGAGTAGTATCGGTTCCCAAATGGAACAGACACAGCAAAGCATGATTTGATCCTCTAGACAGGTTGTCTCAATCTTTCTACACATTAGAATCCTCTGGAGACTTTGAAACAATATTTACATCTCAGCCCTGGTCCTATCTGATTTTAATTTGATTCTAGGTAGGGACCAAGAATTGCTAGTTTTTAAAGCTTTTCACCTGTTCTAATTCCTCTTCCCGAATCCTAGTTTGTGGGAGATGGGGACTTTTTTCTGTGCTCACCAATCACAGGACTCTGCAAAATGAAGTATTGTACTGAGTTTAAAATTTCTACAGCTCAGACAGTCCAAAGATGCATCTTTGAAATCCATCTCTTCATGATATCGATCAGGAAAATTGAGATGTAGGTGAAGTTCTATTTGTTTCACTAAGTTCCTTATCCTTTTACTTCTAGAGGCTAGGATTTCCCCTTCCCAACTCCCTTCTGGAAATGAGAGCCCTCTGGACACCCATTTTCCCTGCCCCTCTCATCATTTACATCTCATTGTAAATCTGGCAATAAGTTGGCCATATTAATAGAGAAACAGGCACTGTACCCTACTGAGAGAACCATGAGTCCTAGTCAATGGTCAGTAACAATGCTTGAGAAGGATCCAAGAACATCTGGTGTAGGAAGGTGGCGCTGAGAGTATATCAAGAGGGCACAACAACCTTTCAACCAACTGGGATGGTTTGCCTTGTGCTTCCATCTCAGTTCAGTTCAGTCGCTCAGTTGTGTCTGACTCTGCGACCACATGAACTGCAGCATGCCAGGCCTCCCTGTCCATCACCAACTGCCAGAGTTCACCCAAACCCATGTCCATTAAGTTGGTGATGCCATCCAACCATCTCATCCTCTGTCGTCCCTTTCTCCTCCTGCCTTCAGTAATGTCTCTTCTTTTTAATATGCTGTCTAGGTTGGTCATAACTTTCCTTCCAAGGAGTAAGCGTCTTTTAATTTCGTGGCTGCAGTCACCATCTGCAGTGATTTTGGGCTTCCATTTCACTTTTCGCTAATATTAAATCTCTACTCTTGGTCTATAACCAAGGAAATTTGGCTAAGGCAGAATTCTCTCCTTATAGCATCTTCTCACTTCTCTTCATGGCTTAGATTAAACCATGTGGTTCAATCTGGAGATTGAAGAAGAGTTTCAGGTGCAAAAGATAGTCTCTCAGTTTATGAATGACAAGGGTATAAATTTCAATAAGGAAAAGACTCATGACCAAAAAACTCATGGGTAGGGTCACAGCTAAAAGGTGCTAATGTCAGTTTGTAAGCTGTGGTGTTTTGCAAGAGCTCGGGGTGAAAAGGCTGGTTTTCAAGCTTGTAAAAGCAACTCTGCTTCCCCCAGATTAATACCTAGCCAGAAAAGGGGAGGGATGGGCAGACACCAGCAGTTCCTGTAGCACCAGTTACAGGTATAAACTCATGCACAGTTGTCTGCCCTTTGCAAGTCCTGAGGCCTGAGGCTAGTGGTTGTGACAGATTTCCAGCCTGATAATCCCTGGACCTGCCAATGGCATGACTTCTGTGGGTGAAAGAGCGAGACCTCTCAGATTCCAACAGGAATGGGATTTACATTCAGGTATCTGATCCGGGCTCTGCCGGTGGCTCCACGGTAAAGAATCCGCCTGCAGTGCAGGAGCTGCAGGCAACACGGGTTCGATCCCTGGGTCAAGAAGATCCCCTGGAGGAAGGCATGGCAACCCACTCCAGTATGCTTGCCTGGAGAATCTCATGGACAAAAGAGCCTGGCAGGCTACAATCCATAGGGTTGCAAAGAGTTGAACACGGCTGAAGAGACTTAGCAAGCATGCCCACATCTGAAATTGACATGAAGGGGTGGAGTATGCTCTCATCCCTCCTCCTCTCTATGTGGGAAAAGCATGTCTAGCCTTAGAAACGTGATTATAAGTAGAGCTCTTTAGGGTGGTCACTGATATGACTTGTCTTTGTCTTTTGAATAGATCTCTGTGAAAAAATTATTGGAGGAAATCAAGTGACTCCTCATTCAAGACCCTACATGGTGCTACTTGATGGGGGAAACATCTGTGCCGGAGCTTTGATTGCCAAAGACTGGGTATTGACTGCAGCTCACTGTTCCCTGTAAGTTCTTGGGTTTAAAAAAAAAAAAAAACTTCTGTGGAGACAGTCTAACTTGGAGGAATATAAACAAAGAGAGTAAATATCATTAAAGCCACAGGATCTTCACAGCATTTACATCTTTGGCAGCTTGCTTTAAAACCCCAAAAGGGAGTTGAGGCCAGACTCAGCCCCAGAGAATCAGACCAAAGAGGAAGCAGCATCCAGAGCACTTTTGGAAGATCTCCTCTGGAGCCACCAGGCTCAAGGGCTACAAGTCTTGGCTTCTGGTCTTGACCTGATGATGGTGCAGAAGGGCGAAAATTTTCAGTGTGCCCTCAGGGACCTGAGCACCACTGTCAAGTAGAGAAAGCTTCTTTTGAAAACCTTCCTGTTTTCTTAAAACTTCTCATACCTTCAGCCATTTCATAACCATGGTCAACCACAGCCTTCAAACCTCTTTCAGGGCTGGTCTTTTCTTCCCTCCCTAATCAAGCCTCTAAACTTGGGCTGTCCATTATGATAGCCACTATTATGTTGGTTACATGAGTTATCTATAGTTATATACATTTGCATTCACTAAAATTAAATCAAATGACAAATTTAGATCCTCGGTCTCACTGGCCACATTTCAAGGCCTCGGTAGCCTACCTGGGGCTCCATATTGGACAGTGCAGACTTATAGAACATTTCATCATCAAAGTATACTCTACTGAAAGCACTGTTCTAAGGTCTAAGTGAGACTAATATCAGCTGTGTAATGGAAAAACAACAGTGTGAATATATTGTTGGTGTAGTTTATACTAAGTTATGAATGATAATGGCCTTCATTATTAATATATCAGAGAGTTTCTTGATTTTATTAACCAAAATGAATCTTCAGCATGGAGTAAGAAAAGGAAGATCCGAAGGGGCCCCCCTTTAGACCACCTTTCCCTCAAATATACATACTCAGTGCCATGCACATAGGGTCTTTCATTAAGCAATCTATTTTTGAAAGTTTGCCCACTTAAGATAAGTTTGTTGTCTTCTTACAAGGATTTCTTCAGTGCATTAGTTCTACAACTATTGAGTGTCTTTTGCTTTTGTTGTTGCTAGACCACTGAGACTTCTGTTTTCCAGTCATCTGCAACTGAATTCTCTATTACAATCAAAGGAAGGTTGAGGGGACAGCAGTATAACTCCAACAAAGATCCCAAGACTTGGCTTAGCTACCATGGAATTCTCTCTTTTTTTAATACTTATTACATATTTAATTTTTGGCTGTGCTGGGTCTCCGTTGCTGCGAGCAGGCTTTCTCTAGTTGCGGCAAGCGGGAGCTACTCTCCAGTTGCTGTGTGTGGGCTACTCCCTGCAATGGCATCTCTTGTTGTGGAGCACAGGCTCCAGGGCCCAAAGACTTCTGTAGTCATGGTGCACTGGCCCAGCTGCCCCGCAGCATGTGGAACCCTCCCAGACCAGGGATGCAATCCGCGTCCACTGCACTGGCAGGCAGACTCCAACCACGGAACCATCGAGGAAGTCCCCCATGGAAGTCTCTTATCATTTGATTTTCAATGAGCCAAGTTTAGCTTGTTATAAATAAGCTGCAGGTCAGCATGATGATAATGATAATGATAAATTCATAAACAATTCACTTTTATTCTTAAAAGTGTACATTTTTTTCTGAGTCACAAACAGGTATTTCCACAGCAAGCACATTTATAGATGGGACAATGAAACTGATCAGCCCATAATATGCTTAGCTCCTGCTTTAAAGAGTAAACCAAATTAACAGTATGGTGTATGTTTTCAGGAACCAGAAATCCCAGATCATTCTTGGGGCCCACTCAAGAAGCAAGGAAGAGCCTGAAAGACAGATCATGTCTGTTAAGAAAGAGTTTCCCTATCCGTACTATGACCTGGACACACATGAAGGCGATCTTAAACTTCTAAAGGTACAAACCTTTGATTATACTTTTCATTGATTCAAAAGTCATAGAAGCTCCTACAATCTGGCTTCTGACATGGAAATCTTTTTTAGTGGCCTGATAACTGTATAAGAGGGTCCCTGGCAGTTGGGCTAAAACTTAAGTTTAAAAAGTGACATTTTTATTATCTTGTTCTGCTAACTCTTTTTGCTTCCCTTCCAACAGCTGAACAAAAAAGCAACACTTAATAAAAACGTGGCTATCCTTCAGCTCCCAAAAAAGGGCAAAGATGTGAAACCAGGAACTGCATGTCGAGTTGCAGGATGGGGACAGTTTCAAAATAATTCCCCTGTGTCCGATATTTTGAGAGAAGTCAATGTCACCATCATAGACAGAAAAATCTGCAATGATAAATCACACTATAATCATCATCCTGTGATTGGACTGAATATGATTTGTGCTGGAAGCCTCCAAGGTGGAAAAGACTCCTGCCGTGTAAGTAAAATAAGATCCCAAACTTGAGCTGTTGGGTTAAGTCATGCAGATATAGAGAATGTGACGTCATGCTTTGCATTGGCTTCTACAGGGTCCTAGTGCTTTTTAAAAGAAGTCTGATAAAACTCCAGTCAAATAAATTAATGTTCTCAGCTCAGATGAGTTGTTCATCAAAAATAACAAGTTCACTGCTAGTGCCTGGGTTGAACTACTTGCATATTCTTGATTTTATATCAAAAACCACTAAGAAGCAATTTTTTTATCATTTTTCATATTAATGTATATAGATCTAAACTGAAAAAAAATATGTAACACTCAGGAGAGCTGAAGTCAGGGTACATCTAGGGCCTTCTGTACCTTTCCCCATCTTAGCACCCCCTAATAATTTCACTGCCATTTAGCCAGGTAAGTCTGAAATGCCTGCATTCCCAAGACTGACTGAAGATCTTGGAGTAAACTGCATAGCTTCCTAGAGCTGAGCTCGACCTTTGGAAACAACTTCCAAGCACTCCATACCAGAGAACATGCAAGCCTCCCTCTCAGTGTGCCCTGAGAAGGGCTGGGACAGGTCTCTGCTTAAAGATAGGAGTAGAAGAACATATGACTAAGGTTTAAGCCCTGAGCACTGGTTTGTCCCTTCTCACCTCACTGGGATGGAACTGCGCTCTCAGAACCTTTCGTTTGCAGAACTCCAGGTACAAGCCTCAATGACTCTTCATCCAGCAACACCAGTCATCCCTAAAGCCACAGCAGGGAAACAGCCAATCGGGTCTCTAGACTTTAAATATCTTTAAATATGCTGATCTAGAGTTCCTTGGGGCTTCCTTTGTGGCTCAGCTGGTGTAGAATCCGCCTGCAATGCAGGAGACCTGGGTTGGATCCCTGGGTTGGGAAGATCCCCTGAAGAAGGGAAAGGCTACCCACTCCAGTATTCTGACCTAGAGAATTCCATGGACTGTATAGTCCATGGAGTCACACAGAGTTCCTTGAGAGAATGCAAGGTCACATACCCGGTAGTGCAGTCACAAGAATAAAGCATGACTTATAGCTAACTGAAGCCTCCCTCCTAGTGGAACCAGGCAGCTCTGAAGTGTAATCCCTGACTTCCAGGAGCATCCATCTAGCATCAGATGCTCAAGAGACTTAGGAGGAAGAGTGAAAAATAATGCAAATTCCACAAGAATAGTACTTTTCGTCTATTTTGTTCACTGATCTAGTCCTAGTGTCTAGAAGACTGCATGGCATCTGGTAGGTACTCCATGAATATTGACTAAATGAACAATGTTTGCTAGAGAAGAATGGCATTTGTGGGAGTTTGAAGGAATGGACCTCCAAGGTCTAATTTTAATATTCACTGAGCCTATGATAAGGTGATAGACACAAGCTTTACCATGTTATTTTCTCTTCAATGGTTACTGTATTGATGAATTGATGAAGTTTGAGTCTTTCACATTCCATATGCTCTTAAGAAGTATAACTTCGTTCATTAAATGTTTGTTTCTCATTAAAAAAAAAGAGAGAGAGAGATTCAAGGGAGCAATTTCTGTTTGAGAAGGTGAAGAACAAGTTGCTTTGGTTTTGTTCCTTTGAGAAGACAACTCCCAGAAGAACTAGAAAACATAGCTTTTATTCTTTGCCTCAATGGCCCATCAGCATTTGACTGTTTTATGCCTTGAGTTACTCAGCATTTTGAGAAAATGACAAAAAAGAGAGTTTCTAAAGCAGAGAGTTTGTCTCAAAATCACTGGATTCCACAAATAATAATTCAAGTTTCATTTCAATTTTCACTGCTTTGTAAACAAATCAAGAAAAAAAGTTGACTATATCATTGAATATTCCTCAACATTTTGGTTTTTTAAGCACTGATCATCAAGTAAGTCAAGGTTGGTCTTAACTTCACGTTAAATGCTTCACATTGAATGGCATTTCTTCCATGCTGCTAGTGGTCACACTTGATGCTGACCTCCACCATTCCTCTTGTTTTCCCCAAGGGAGATTCTGGAAGCCCTCTGATATGTAAAGACACTTTCAGAGGCATCACTGCCTTTGGCATTCTGGGGAGATGTGGAGACCCTCGAGGGCCTGGCGTCTATACACTTCTCTCAAAGAAACACCTCAACTGGATAATTAAGACTATGAAGCAAGCAGTTTAAATACTTGTATTTCATTTGCTGTTACTTTTTAAAAAAATTGTCTTGAAGTATAGTTGATTTACAATGTTGTATTAGTTTCAGGTGTACAGCAAAGTGAATCAGAGTTACATATATATCCACTCTTTTTTTAGATTCTTTTCCTATATAAGCCATTGCAGACTATTAAATAGAGTTCCCTGTGCTATATAGCAGGTTCTTATTAGTTACCTATTTTAAATAAATTGATAGTAGTATGTATATGTCAGTCCCAATCTCTCAATATATCACTCCCCCCATCCCTGATAACCTTAAGTTTGTTTTCTACATCTGTGACTCTACTTTTGTTTCATCAGTAAGTTCATTTTACCCTTTTTTTTCGATTCCACATACATGTGATATCATATGATATTTGACCTTCTGTGTCTGACTTACTTCACTCAGTATGACAATCTCCATCCATATTGCTGCAAATGACATTACTTTGTTCTTTTTTATGGCTGAGTAATATTCCATTGTATATATGTACCACATCTTTATTATCCATTCCTCTGATGGACATTTAGGTTGCTTCCATGTCCTGGTTATTGTTAAGTGGTGCTGCAATGAACATTGGGATGCATATATCTTTTTGAATTATGGTTTTCTTCAGATATACACCCAGTGCTGTCGTTTCTTAATTTCATTATAAATAAAATCAACTTCTATCACTGTACTTGCCTCCTATAACATATAGCCGGCAGATATCCACCAGCAAAGTGGAACAGAGTAATATAGAGACCTTGGGATAATGCAAAGGACAGATCAAGGGACCATGGTCACCTGTGTCATCCATGTGACAAGTGACATGCAAATTTGACTTGAATTATTCACTTCACTGATTCAATGGGCTGGGCCCAGCAGGAGGAACACTAAGGTCAGTCTGTCTAGTAACAAGTACAGTCAAGGGCCCAGCAATTCTGCAAGAAACAGAAGCAGCCAGTCTGGAGCATTTGGATTAAAAGGAAATATTTGCCCTTCACAGGCCACTGTTCCACACCAACACCTGCTTCTCAGATTTATATACAAGAACCTGAGTCCATTGGGAGAAGCAGAAACAGGAAATGTCTTAGAGTATTTTTCAAAGCAGGCAAGAAATGGAAATTACAATTCTAGGGGATATTAACAAGGCACTTAGCTAGAGAAAGTCAGCCTCTTTTCTCAGTAGTTTGAATTTAAGCCTTGGGTTAGCTAGGTGATTTCTTGATTCTCCTCGTCCTTGAGCCTGGGTAGGTACAATCAACATGGTTATGGTGGCTGCCATCTCATACTAGGGAGTGAGTGCTGAATCATGGTCTGAAAGTTTCCTTTGGGAGAGAAACCAAGATGTTCATTCAGCATGCTGAACATAGTGGATAGTCATCAGCCCAGTAGCCGCATCAAGATTATATGAACAGATTCCTTTGATTTCTATCAGTTTGTTTTGGAATATAAATCTTATGTGTGTGTATGTGTATATATGTAAACATACACATATAAACACATGGTATGTCCAAACTGAGAACATACAGCAACACTATGAGACAGCTTCTTAAAACAAATGAGGGGACAGAGCTTATAGACTGACCAAAATACTGGCCCACTGGTTTTCAACCATGGCTGCCCATTAGACTTAACAGGCTCTTTAAAATGACCAATGTCTATGCCTCACTTTTAGAAATTTTTATTTAATTTGATGAGAACCAGGACAAAGTGTTCTTTTTATAAGTTTCCCCAATGATTTTAATATGCAGCTGGTGATAAGAACTCTTATATTAGAAATGAAATCTCATGCTGATATCTAAAAGAGATAAGAGAGTTACTAGGATGATATTTTAGATGCGTGTTACAAGCCGTGATTAGGATTTTAATAGCAATAAGAAGGCAGATGGAATATTCTCTACTGGCAACATTTATTACAGATTCTGAAGTTTGCTTAAAAATAGTTGCGTGAAACTCTTGTTCATTGCTGGTCGAAGTGTAAATTGGTAGAGTTTCTTAGGAAAAATGACAATGTCTATTAAAACTGAATAAACACATATGCTATGACTTAATAATTCTTACTCTTGGGTATAGACCAAACAGAAATGAGGGCTTTTCCCCACCAAATACGTGTTTGAGAATGTCCATAGCAACTTTATCCTTGAAAGTTAAAATTAAAAATAAATGTCCATCTATAATAGAAAAACAATTGTTGTATATACAATGGGATATTATACAGCAATTAAAAGACCAAACTATAGTTACATGCAGCAACAGTAACTACTCCCACAAATTTAATGTTGAGTAAAAGAAACCAGACTCCACATAAAAGAATATTTACTGTATTATTACATTTATCTGATGATTGGCAGAAAAAAAAACTAATTTATGGTAGCCAAGGTTGGAATAATGGAGGGGTGTTGACTAAGTGACACAAAGAATCTTCTGGGGTAAAAGAAATGCTCCCATGTTGATCTGGATGATTTACTCATAGATCTTGATCTTAATCTGTTCATAAATTAAATACATTGAGCTATACACTTAAGATTTATATGCTTTATGTGAATTATTACTCAATAAAAATTTTATACTACACAATTTTTGTAGCTAAAGCTTCTGTTTTGTGTATTGTCTGAGTTCATTTTTTTCTTTACTGAAACCACATTCCAGACTTCCATAAAACTAACAGCGGTAGAAGATATATTGCTGTTTTTCTTAAATGAGAACCTTGTTCACACACCAGTATTAATTGAGAGAAGTAATCTTTGGTCCTTTGGTCATGTCATAGTCTCATGAGATTTTTAAGAGAGATGTAACCATATCAGAATGGTGGGGGACACTGGAAATGGTCTCACCATTTTGCTCCTTTCCCTGCTAAACTTTTTCTAATAGTTTATACTTGGCTAAATAAGATCAAATGAAAGCCATTATCTTAAAAAAGAAGACTGTGCATTACAGGGATGTATCATATTTGCACTTTTTGGTGACCTAAAATTTTGTAAGGTAAGAATCACTAGCACTACCAAGTAGATTTTCTGAGTTTAAAAACAGGGTAAAGAACAGAATACATTGTCAGTTTGTCAGGAGAGTCCTACCACTCCTTGTATTTACTATTCCACTTTTCAATTATCAAGGTTTTTATTTGGTATTACTTTTTTGAAGAGAGATATTAAAGGAGTGTGTGTATATTGGTAAAAGCCATTTATGATAAAGTAAATAAATTAATCAACATATGTTAGTTGACACACGCAAAGCATTGCAGAGGACACTAAAAACATATAACATGTGCTCCCTCAACTCCTCAATATAATTCTGTGAAAGAAATAAGCATGCTAAAGCTTAAATAAACAAAGATTCCCGTACTAATAGAAGATTTTTTAAAACAACTAGAATAGTTATATTAACACAAAGTAGGTGACACAGGCTGATAGATACCAAGAGTTCAAAGCCAGGTTAACATTATTTCAAAAACACTTCCTGGAGAAGATAGGACTTAAGTGAAGGTACAGAGCAAAGGAACTGAGGAGCAGGAATTCCAGACTAGATGCGAGCTCCAACAAAGGCATAAGGCAGGAAATCATGACAGCCCAGCGATAACACAGGAGGTGAGTGAGGGTTAATGTTAAAAAGAACAGTGGCTTGATGGAGCTTGAAGAAACCTTAGCAGTCATCAAATCCAAAGCCCTATTTGCAAATGTTGTGGCATACCCAAGGTCACTCAGTAAGTTTATGGCAGAGCCTAGTTAAGTATAGGTCCCCTAACTTCAGATTCTGGGCTCAGGACTCCAAGGTTGAGGTCAAGGGGGATTAGACAATGGGGAGTCACTGAGAGTTTATGAGCAGGGTACTGGGAGGATCAGCACAGTACTTTTAGAAATTAAACCTATCAGTGATGTGGAAACCCACTAAGAATAAAGACAGGAAACCAGATAGAAGGCAATTGCCACAAATTGGTCATCAGGTGTGTAGGACGTTACTGCTGCTGCTGCTGCTGCTGCTGCTGCTGAGTCACTTCAGTTGCATCCGACTCTGTGCAACCCCACAGACGGCAGCCCACCAGGCTCCCCCATCCCTGGGATTCTCCAGGCAAGAACACTGGAGTGGGTTGCCATTTCCTTCTCCAATGCATGAAAGTGAAAAGTGAAAGTGAAGTCACTCAGTCGTGTCTGATTCCTAGCGACCTCATGGACTACAGCCCACCAGGCTCCTCCGTCCATGGGATTTTCCAGGCAAGAGGACTGGAGTGGGGTGCCATTGCCTTCTCCGAGGACGTTACTTGGGTGAAACAAAAGATAGAGAACAAGGAGTAAACTGAATAATCAGGAGGCTCCCTGAGTGATGGGATGACTAGGGTAAGATGAGATCATGAAGAGAGAAAAGGGAGTCCCAAGGAAGTCCTTGTCAGAGAGGAAATAATCCATATGCTTAATCCATATTAAAGTTACTCAGTCATGTCCGACTCTTTGTGACCCTATGGACTATAGCCCACCAGGTTCCTCTGTCCATGGAATTCTCCAGGCAAGAATACTGGAGTGAGTTGCCATTTCCTTCTCCAGGAGATCTTCCCACCTCAGGTATCGAACCCAGGTCTCCCACACTGCAGGCAGACTCTCTACCAACTGAGCCACCAGGGAAGCCTTATGCTTAACACAGAGGAGCACTTTAATCAGTATTTAAATGAGTAAGTTGTGCTTATTCAAGTGAATAAGTTGTGTTTTTAATGTATTGAGTTTGAGCTAAAGACAGAAAAGGATCTCAATGAAGAAATAACCAAGGGACTTCCCTGGTGGTCCAGTGGTTACGACTTCAAGTTCCCACTGCAAGGGCATGGGTTTGATCCCTGGTCAGGGAACTAAGACGCATGCATGCCATATCATGCAGCCAAAATAGAAAAAAAAAAAAAAAAATATATATATATATATATATGTATATAGATCCAGAGATCTAAGTATAAGGCTGGAGCTTGGGAGAAAAGTGAAGGGGGAAAGAAGAGTTTACAAATTGTTGCAGTAGATATTCTTGTGACTATAGCAGTGAAAATGCATCTCTAACACGGAGGAGACAGAAAGAAGAAGAAAAGGGGAGGAGGAAAGCAGAAAGATAAGCACAGAATGAGAGACAACGTCTGGAAGTTATGGTGGGATGAAACAGAGCAAGTAAAGTAACCTGAGAAAAAGGTCAGGGGAACAGGCATTCACCTCAGGAAAAGCACCATCTTGTTTGAGCCTCATGACAATGCCATGGAGAAGGCAAGGCCAATATCATTATTCTCATGTCAAAATGAGGAAGCTGAAGCCAGGAGGGGCTGAGTGACTAGCAGCAATTCCATATGCAGGCTGTGCCATCCGCTGCAGCAGAAAAGACTCGCATCTGGTCTGGACTCAAAGCCAGGTGTAGCACTCGGCCTCGGTGGTCTGTGGGAAGACAGACAGACAGCTCGTGTTCCACGTGTTAAGGGCTGTTGCCTAGGACTGGGAAGCAACCTAAGCTGGGGGCCATGAATCCCATCCCAGGATAAAGGGCTTCTCCAAACACCTGCCACATTCAGGGCTGGCGCTCCCACTGCACCTTTGCCAAGAAAACAGTCAGCGTGGGCTCTGGGGAACACCCTAAAGTGGCCAAGTTCTGCTTCACTGTTGTCCCTTCAGGGTGTTTCCCCTTGTATTAGATCCCTAGGGCTGCTGTAATAAATCACCACAAGCTGCATGGCTTAAGACAACGGAAATATATTCTCTCACAGGCCAGAAGTCCCAAATTAAGGGGTTGGCAGGGCCGGCTTCCTCTGGAGACTCCATTCCCTGACTCTTCTGGCTCTGGCAGCTGTTGACCATCCCAGAATGGTGGCCACATCACTCCAGTCTCTGCTTCCGTGGTCAAGTCGCCTCCACTTCTGTGTCTGTTCTCCGCTGTGTGCCTCTTATAAGACACTTGCTGTTACATTTAGGGCCCATCCGGATAATCCAGAATGATCTCATCTCAAAATCCTCAACTTTAATTACACCTGCAAAGACCCTTTCACAAAATAAAGTTCCATTCCCATGTTCCAGGGACTTGACTTGGATAGCTCTGAGGGGACCAGCTTTTAGTTCCCCACAACCTCATACCTTCTACCATTATTAGTTCTATCTTCTCTACTCCACCAATTCCCAGGAATTCCCTTGGCCATGTTCCTACCACACACCCCATCCCTCTTCTTATCCTCCCCTAAAAGTAATCCCTTTAGGATGTTGGTTTCAAGAAGCTAATCAAATAAACTCATGCAGCTTCATGGAAAAGGACACAAAAATCTGTCCCACAAAGCAAACATAAGTCTTTGTGTGAAATTCTGAGGATAATAACCCTCTTTCCAACTGACCATTTCTCAAAGAACATTCTGTGGGACAATAGTTTTATATGAGGTTGTTAGGTATTTAAAAATGAAAAGAGTCTTTAATAATCATGTTAATTTGAGAACTCCAAGTTAAGGAAATTAAACAGGATTCCTTATTTCAAAACTGCTATATGCATTATAGGGCTTCCCTAGTGGCTCAGTAGGTAAAGAATCTGTCTGTAATGCAGGAGACTCAGGTTTGATCCCTGGGTCGGGACGATCCCCTGAAGGAGGAAATGGGAATCCACTCCAGTATTCTTGCCTGGAGAATTTCATGGACAGAGGAGGCTGGTGAGTTACAGTCCATAGGGTTGCAAAGAGTTGGACACAACTGAGAGACTAACACTTTCATATGCATTATAAACATTTGGGAGAAGAGGCTATAATAGGCAGCATTTCTGAAACTTATTTGGTCCTTTTGACTTGAGCATCTTAAAGGACTAATGTTCCTCAGAAAATATTTTGCAAAACCTATTCTAATCCAACAATTCATGATCAAATCTTTACACCAAAATAGACAAAGCTGACTCCATGAAAGAAAGCTGGGACTAGGACAAAGTAGGAAAGAAGGAGGGGGATATGTTTCTGAATAGGTAGGTATTTGGGGGCACAAATAAAATCATATGAGATGGGTGGTCACCCTCTCATAGAGCAGTACAGCTTACAACTCAATTGAGAGCTGGAATTTCAGAAATAATCTTGTTCTCTGACACAAGATTCTCAAGAGCAAAGAGTGTAGCTACACTTTCCACTCCTAAAGGAGACATTGCTTAGATACTTAGGGCTTTTTCCACCTACACACAGAACTCCCAGTGCTCCCCTTCATGCAAACACAGACACACAACACACAGAGACACGTCCCCAAGGATACATGGGATTGGCCCTAGGCATGTTGGTGCATAAAAAATGTTTAAATTCATTGATATAACGCCATCCTTTTAATTTAGAGTTGAAGAAAAACTTTAAGAATATCAAACGCTTTGTTCAAGGTCACACAGCCGGTTAATGACAGAGCCAGAACTGGAATCCAGTTCAAAGCTTTAACTGTTTACCATGCTCCAAACCCAGCACAAAGAAGAGATTCTTTTTCTACTAAAGGCCAGTATCCATTATTATGCTGGGAAAGATTGAAGACAAAAGGAGAAGGGGTGGCAGAGGATGAGATGGTTAGATGTCATCACTGTCTCAATGGACATGAATCTGAGCAAACTCTGGGAGATAGTAAAAGACAGAGGAACCTGGCATGCTGCAGCCCATGGGGCTGCAAAGAGTCAGATAGGACTGAGTACGTGTGCGCGCGTGCGCACGCACACACACACACACAAGCCATATAAATGAAAAACAACTTAATTTAGTTAGGAAAATATAGATCATTATACCAATGCTTTAAAATTAAATCTAAAAAGAAAATTGTATTCAATAAATATCAGATCAGATCAGATCAGATCAGTCGCTCAGTCGTGTCCGACTCTTTGCGACCCCATGAATCGCAGCACGCCAGGCCTCCCTGTCCATCACCAACTCCCGGAGTTAGTGATAAATACTCATGCATTCTTTATTATGTGCATTAAGATGAAAAGGAAGGAGGGAGAGAAAGTGGAAAAAGGAATAACAGGGGGAAAGTCCCAAATCTTTTATAGAACAGACTTTGAACAATATCTTGACTTAAAAGATGGACAGCTACTTCCAGAACTTGTTAGGAAAATGGCCTTTGGATGGAAACAAAAGCATTATTGAAATACTTCTTTCACATTCACAACAATCTTAGTTTACTAGATAGAGGGAAATGCCACCTTATTTCAAAAATTTCCATCCCCACGTTCCAAGAGAACTGTTACTGAAAGCATGGAAAGGTTGGTTTTCTTTATGCAGCAACAGCCATAAATGAGCCCATGCATTGATGCATGTGTGATGAACTGATGGAACTTAGTCAAAGGCCAGATCTCACTTATAAGCCAGAAAGTCAGCTACCACTGTTTCAAAGCTTAGAAATTACAGCCTTGGTGGGGTGGAGGTGGGGAGGGGGGTGGAGGGGAGGGTTGGAGGGGAAATTATAAGGCATCTTTCTTCTATAGTCAGGTGGATGAGGACCTCTTTAACTAAAATTTTCCTCCAGAGAATTATGACTGTGGGTAACAGGATGAGAATTACTAAAAGCATGACCATAATTGAAAATAGCTTCTTTCCAGCTTTTTGACCACAATTCATTGTCAAAACTACATTTCATGTGGTGACCCTATACATAGACATGCAAATGTACTGATAACAATGACAAAAGTTTCATAAAATAAAACCCACTTTTCCATTTTTCCATTCTATACCATTCTATTTTTATTTTAATGCTGATCTTGACCCATGATGGAAACACTGACTCACAGTAAAAACACATAGAAGCTGAAGACCTCAGCAGCCACACCATGTGGCACTGCCCACTGAAGGGTGTTCATGAAGCAAGATCTTGAGATGTTCCCATACAAAGATTTCCCAAAGAACTTCAGTTCAGTTCAGTTTAGTCACTCAGTCTTGTCTGACTCTTTGAGACCCCATGAATTGCAGCACGCCAGGCCTCCCTGTCCATCACCAACTCCCAGAGTTTACCCAAACTCATGTGCATCAAGTTGGTGATGCCATTCAGCCATCTCATCCTCTGTCGTCCCCTTCTCCTCCTGCCACCAATCCCTCCCAGCATCAGGGTCTTTTCCAATGAGTCAACTCTTTGCATGAGGTGGCCAAAGTATTGGAGTTTCAGCCTCAGCATCAGTCTTTCCAATGAACACCCAGGACTGGTCTCCTTTAGGATGGACTGGTTGGATCTCCTTGCAGTCCAAGGGATTCTCAACAGTCTTCTCCAACACCACAGTTCAAAAGCATCAATTCTTCGGTGCTCAGCTTTCTTCACAGTCCAACTCTCACATCCATACATGACCACTGGAAAAACCATAGCCTTGACTAGACAGACCTTGGTTGGCAAAGTAATATCTCTGCTTTTTAATATGCTATCTGCTGCTGCTGCTGCTGCTAAGTCACTTCAGTCATGTCTGACTCTGTGTGACCCCATAGACGGCAGCCCACTAGGCTCCCTTGTCCCTGGGATTCCCCAGGCAAAAACACTGGAGTGGGTTGCCATTTCCTTCTCCAATGCATGAAAGTGAAAAGTGAAAGTAAAGTCACTCAGTCGTGTCCGACTCTTAGCGACCTCATGGACTGCAGCCTACCAGGCTCCTCTGTCCATGGGGTTTTCCAGGCAAGAGTACTGGAGTGGGGTGCCATTGCCTTCTCCAATATGCTATCTACATTGGTCATAACTTTCCTTTCAAGGAGTAAGCATCTTTTAATTTCATGGCTGCAATCACCATCTGCAGTGATTTTGGAGCCCAAAAAATAAAGTCTGACACTGTTTCCACTCTTTCCCCATCTGTTTCCCATGAAGTGATGGGACCAGATGCCATGACCTTAGTTTTCTGAATGTTGAGCTTTAAGCCAACTTTTTCACTCTCCTCTTTTACTTTCATCAAGAGGCTTTTGAGTTCCTCTTCACTTTCTGCCATAAGGGCGGTGTCATCTGCATATCTGAGGTTATTGATATTTCTCCCGGCAATCTTGATTCCAGCTTGTGCTTCCTCCAGCCCAGCGTTTCTCATGATGTACTCTGCATAGAAGTAAAATAAGCAGAGTGACAATATACAGCCTTGATGTACTCCTTTTCCTATTTGGAACCAGTCTGTTATTCCATGTCCAGTTCTAACTGTTGCTTCCTGACCTGCATATAGGTTTCTCAAGAGGCAGGTCAGGTGGTCTGGTATTCCCACTTCTTGAAGAATCTTCCACAGTTTATTGTGATCCACACAGTCAAAGGCTTTGGCATAGTCAATAAAGCAGAAATAGATGTTTTTCTGGAGCTCTCTTGCTTTTTCCATGATCCAGTGGATGTTGGCAATTTGATCTCTGGTTCCTCTGCCTTTTCTAAAACCAGCTTGAACATCTGGAAGTTCACGGTTCACATACTGCTGAAGCCTGGCTTGGAAACACCAAATGATTCCTCTTGGAGATTCCCAACACACATAATGTATCAAAGGCTTTGAGACATAATTAAGAAAGAAAAACTGTTCTTATTTAACTCAGAATTTCCAAATATATCTGACCATATGATGTGCATTTGTAAAACAATCTTCCTCCTAAATACTTTGGGGAAATATTGTACATAGAAGAAACTACTGAGTTAGAGACGAAAATCAGTGTCTAAAAGTTCAAAATTAACTGCATCTTCTCTAACCAAAAACATTTTGCAGGAAGGAGGAAGGGTTAAATATACTCTCTGCTGTCTAATATTAAAAAAATTCACAAATCATTAAAACTAAAAAGTATAACTTATTATGACCAGATAAATGAAAAAATAATAAAAGCACTAATACCTTTATTCTGAGCATCAGCAAATTCATGCAAAAGTTATCTATCAGTACTCCCACCTAAGTTTTAAGGCTTGATTTAATATGTTTCCTTAAACTAAAAAGGTCTGGTTACTTGTAATCACTATATGCCAAAGACCACCTCACGCTTCTCCTATACCCATTCTGGCACTGAAGTGGCTCTGTCAAGAGCTGTCTGTATTTTTATTCACTAAGTCACACAGTATAACAGCTGAAGGACAGAAAGTTATTTTGAGGCTAACCAGAGCTCCAGCCAGGCTGAGCAGCAGAAGCAGGAAGACTCTCTGTTGAGGTGTTTTGTCATTGCCAAATAACATTCTCAGAATCTCCAGAGAGTCATGGCATCATCACCACCTAATATCGTATATATTTGACTTTTGTCTATCTTCTCCCACAGAAGTATAGGCTCCATGAGGGCAAGGATATTGTCTGTCTGGTTCACCTGTGTATGCCCAGCACCATCAAAATTGCCTGGTACATAATAGATGCTTAATATTAATAAATAAATGTTGAATAAATACATTTCAGGGATGATCAGAAAATGAGTGGCAAGAGGAAGAAGACAGAATATATAATCAGAGGTCTACAAGAGACTGGATGTCAGTGCCCTGTTCCTTCAATAACCAACACTTCTATTTTCCTCAGCCCCCCTTAATATTTCAGATTGCACACAAAGATAGTTTAAGACTCTTGAGAACAAGGCCCGAGTCTTGTTCTCCATCATGGGGTCTTGCTCTCAAGAAGTAGCCAGT
The DNA here is from genome assembly GCF_027580195.1 of Bos mutus. Lineage (NCBI taxonomy): Eukaryota > Metazoa > Chordata > Mammalia > Artiodactyla > Bovidae > Bos > Bos mutus. Next base: position 14,236,978 of record NC_091636.1, read on the forward strand.
AAGTGTTTACAGAACCACACCAGGAAACAACATCAGTCTGTCTTGAAAGGGCAGAGGCTCCCCCAGAATCTCATGCTCTGGAATGGTCTCCCCGCATGAATAATGTCTCACCCTTTGCATATTTTCTTATCTTCCACACATTTTAGCACTGCTGGTTCTTCTTCCAAATAGGGTAAAATGAGTTACAATGCTAACTCCAGAATTCAGAAACACAGTTTGAAAACTTCCCACAATTATCACTTCATTATCCCTACACGTATGCAAAAAAAAAAATGACCATTGTAAGTGATGAACAATCTTAGTCAAATTCAGAAACACTCATCTATCCCTGAGATGTGGTAAGTAGGGTTTTCCCCCCTAATAAATATATACTTCAAAGAACCAGAAGAAGAAAATCTTCCATTCATGGCTTTTTCCGCCAATAACAGCTCACCTTGCAATAGGTACATGTCATTTTACCTACCTATATACTTACCAAAAAATCCACGTGACCTGGCCAGACCAGGACAGGTCCACATAGTCACATCATTCTTGGGAGAACCTTGGCCAGTTGCAATCTCCTTTGTCTTAGGTAGCCAGGTTAGGGAACAAATCTGTAATAATGATCCCCAAAATAAAGAATTATGGCAATTTCTGATTCATTGTATGCATTTTAAACTAAGTTTAGGCAGTATGTTCTGTCCACATCTACTTCCAGTCTACATATAGGGTTAGGCTATTAGAGGAATTACGTTAGTTCCAGGTAAGTTTATCCCAAAGCAACAAAAAACTAAATGTACAAAGAGACTTAGGCATGATGAACCTATGAATTGAAGTGGACTATGATTATTTTATTTTCTTGAGCTCCAAAGTTACTGCAGCCAGTGACTGAAGCCATTAAATGAAAAGACACTTTCTCCTTGGAAGTAAAGCTATGACAAAACAAGACAGTGTGTTAAAAAGCAGAGACATCACTTTGCCGACAAAGGTCCATATAGTCAAACCTATGGTTTATCCAGTAGTCATGTGTGGATGTGACAGTTGACCATAAAGAAGGCTGAACATCGAAGAATTGATGTTTTCGAATTGTGGTGCTGGAGAAGACTTTTAAGAGACCCTTGGACTGCAAGGAGATTAAACCAGTCAATCCTAAAGGAAATCAACCCTGAATATTCATTAGAAGGACTGATGCTGAAGCTGAAGCTCCAATACTTTGGCCACCTGATACAAAGAACTGACTCATTAGAAAAGACCCTGATGCTGGGAAAGACTGAGGCAGGAGGAGAAGGGGATGACAGAGGATGAGATGGTTGGATGGCATGATCAACTCAAAGGACATGAGTTTGAGGAAACTCAGGGAGTTAGTGATGGACAGGGAAGTCTGGTGTGCTGTGGTCCATGGAGTTGCAGAGTCGGATACAACTTAGCGACTGAACAACAACAGCATGATCACTGTCCAGCCAGACTGTTCCCAATTTTCACAGTTAAAGCAGAGCTGAGAAAGAAAATGGAAAAAAAAAAAAAAAAAAGATACACAAGTTAAATTAACTTGCAACTCACAGGTGAAAAGGGTTTTACAAAAGGAAACTCTTAGGAGCTGAAACTCCTATAGACTCAGCAGCTAAAGAGAGGTGTGTCTGGGTCCTATGCTCTATTGTATATTAGTTTCACAAGATTCTAGAAGATCAGAATGAAGGTGAACTCCAGGAAAGACATTTACCTGTGAGTCTGTGCTTGGGGTTTGGATGCTCTGCCCAGTACTTATGTCCAGGATGTGTAAGCGTCCATCCTTCATTCCTCCTCCAACAGCGAGGACTTCAGTCTGCCAGGGACACCAATCAATGGCCTTTAAAGTTCCAAATAATCACACAGGCAGGTCAGCTTTGGAGGTGAACTCATGAATGAGATGCACACATATAACCAGAGGTTCCAGAGGTGTGCCCCCATGGCAGATCTCCAAAACCTCTGATCCAAAGGCAAGAGCTACTGCCCTCTCCAGAGATTACTTCTCATGGACTAGAAATCACCTATTGTCATCTTCTTCAAATTTAGGTAACAAGTGCAAGTATTTCAAACAGAAAAAGTACACAATAATATGTTTGAAAAGCTACATTCAACATATCCTCTGGGGCAAAAAATCTGCTGCTAAAATATTTGACATGTACCTCTAGAATCTGATTACAAAATGCAGTCTTCCTCTGGTTTGTCTACCTGTGTCCTTAGGTTCTAGGTCAGAGAAGAGAACAGAAGAGAACGGAGAGCTATACCTGCTTGCTCGCAACACAAAAAATCTTATGTTTCAAATCCTAATAAAAGGTTGCTGCTACGAGCTGTGAACGACACCAGGATTCGTGTCTTTTGGAAGAGAGGGATTCGATCCAGGGCCAGAGACAAGGCTTGATCACTCAGAGCTTTTGTGTAGCAAAGCTTTACTGAAGTATAAAATAGACAGAGAAAGCTTCTGACATAAACATCAGAAGGGGACAGTATCAGTGCTCCCTTGCTAGCTTTGAGCAAGGTGTTAGCAACTTGTTAGCAAGGTGTTAGCAACTGTTAGCAACTTGCTAATCAGATAAAGGAACACCTCAAAACTGAGAGAGCTGCACCAGGCCCCTCTCCCACAACATGCATTTGAGATAGCACTGACACAAAGTGAGTCATCCCCAGTCATGAAGCAACTGACATGAATCTTGAAGAAAGGCAGATTTCCAAGCAAATACGCTTCCTTAACATAGCTTAAGAGAATATTTCCATGAGTAAGACATACTGGTTTGTTGATCTATTATCAGTTCAAGGTTTGAGTCTTAGGCAAACCAATTTGAAGAAAGACAGTTCAGTTCAGTTCAGTCGCTCAGTTGTGTCCAACTCTTTGCAACCCCATGAATCGCAGTACGCCAGGCCTCCCTGTCCATCACCAACTCCCGGAGTTCACTCAGACTCACGTCCATCGAGTCAGTGATGCCATCCAGCCATCTCATCCTCTGTCGTCCCCTTCTCCTCCTGCCCCCAATCCCTCCCACAGCATCAGAGTCTTTTCCAATGAGTCAACTCTTCGCATGAGGTGGCCAAAGTACTGCAGTTTCAGCTTTAGCATCATTCCCTCCAAAGAAATCTCAGGGCTGATCTCCTTCAGAATGGACTGGTTGGATCTCCTTGCAGTCCAAGGGACTCTCAAGAGTCTTCTCCAACACCACAGTTCAAAAGCATCAATTCTTCGGCACTCAGCCTTCTTCACAGTCTAACTCTCACATCCATACATGACCACTGGAAAAACCATAGCCTTGACTAGACGAACCTTTGTTGGCAAAGTAATGTCTCTGCTTTTGAACATGCTATCTAGGTTGGACATAACTTTCCTTCCAAGGAGTAAGCGTCTTTTAATTTTATGGCTGCAGTCACCATCTGCAGTGATTTTGAAGCCCAAAAAAGTAAAGTCTGACACTGTTTCCACTGTTTCCCCATCTATTTCCCATGAAGTGATGGGACCAGATGCCATGATATTCGTTTTCTGAATATTGAGCTTTAAACCAACTTTTTCACTCACCTCTTTCACTTTCATCAAGAGGCTTTTTAGTTCCTCTTCACTTTCTGCCATAAGGGTGGTGTCATATGTATATCTGAGGTTATTTATATTTCTCCTGGCAATCTTGATTCCAGCTTGTGTTTCTTCCAGTCCAGCGTTTCTCATGATGTACTCTGCATAGAAGTTAAACAAGCAGGGTGACAATATACAGCCTTGACGTACTCCTTTTCCTATTTGGAACCAGTCTGTTGTTCCATGTCCAGTTCTAACTTTTGCTTCCTGACCTGCATACAGATTTCTCAAGAGGCAGATCAGGCGGTCTGGTATTCCCACCTCTTGAAGAATTTTCCACAGTTTATTGTGATCCACACAGTCAAAGGCTTTGGCATAGTCAATAAAGCAGAAATAGATGTTTTTCAGGAACTCTCTTGCTTTTTCCATGATCCAGCAGATGTTGGCAATTTGATCTCTGGTTCCTCTGCCTTTTCTAAAACCAGCTTGAACATCAGGAAGTTCACGGTTCACGTATTGCTGAAGCCTGGCTTGAAGAAAGGCAGATTCCAAGGCAAATGCATAGTTTCATTAACATAGCTTAAGAAAAGCTATGTTAACATTTCCATAAGAAAAATCACACTGTTTAGCTCAAGGCTTGAGAAAAGTTAAGTTCAGGTTGAACCAGGTGTTGACATGACAAGACAGGATTAGAAGAGAAAAGAAAAAAAAAAAAAACTTCTGCCACTTGCAGTTTATTTCCTCCTGCCACCTGGGGACCTCTGGCCTTCCTGCCAAGGCTGTTAACCCTCTCACTAATACAGTTTAGAAAATAAAATTGCCTATTCTTTAGTTATAAATTACTATTGCTAATTCTGATGTTTTCACTTATACAGTTTCCCATGTTTAACATTTTTTCAAAATTATAATTTTTAATTATCCCACAATATTATATCATGTTATTATACTCTAATTAATGTTTGTTCTAATGCTACACTCAGGTTGATTTTTTTTCACTTGTTTTTTGTTCCAAATGGCAATATTTTTTTGGCTGCACCACGTGCAGCTTGTGAGATCTTAGTTTGCCAACAAGGGATCAAACCCGGGTCCCCAGCAGTAGAAGCGCAGAGTCCTAACCACCATACCACCAAGGAATTCCCTGATGATCATCTTATTTTCATTTGGTTTGCACTGGGTTGGGTTGAGCTTTTTGGAGAAAGTTGTGGGGCGGGAGAGGATGGGGTTGTATTGTTCGTTTTTATAAACAATACTCTAATGAATATATTCTGGCATATGTCTTTGTTTCCAATATATTATTTTTTAGGTAAATTCCAAGCTTCAGAAGTGCTGACATAGATTTTTCCAAATAGTAGTAACGTTTTACAACACTAGGATCAGATGAGTACACTAATCTCATCCTCAGTTTAAGCTCATTTATCATTAAAAATTAATCTCCCATCCCACTTGCCCATCTAGAACTTTGCCAACATCCTCCATCAATATGTAGAATCTCATTCTCCTCCCTTTGAATGTGGGAGGGCTTGGGACTGGCTTGCAAACAACTGAATGCACCAAAAGTGTCACTACATGGCTTCTGGAATTGGGTCATAAAAGGTGATGCTGTTGCTGGAACGGGGAACCCTTCCAGGGCCTGAAACTGGGCTCTTATCTAATACTCAGAAATGCATTGTCCGAGGAGACACATGTGCTGACAAAACAAGAGATTTTATTGGGAAAGGGCACCTGGGTGGAGAGCAGTAGGGTAAGGGAACCCAGGAGAACAGCTCTGCCAGTGGCTCATAGTCTCTGTTTTTATGGTGAGGAGATTAGTTTCTGGGTCGTCTTTAGCCAATCATTCTGACTCAAGAGTCCTTCCTGGTGGTGCACACCTTGTTCAGCCAAGATGGATGCCAGAGAGAAGGATTCTGGGAGGTAGTCGGACCTGTGGTGTCTCCTTTTGACCTTTCCTGAACTCTTCCAGTTGGTGGTGGCTTATTAGTTCCGCCTTCCTTACCAGGACCTCCTGTCCTAAAACAACTCATGCAAACGGTTACTATGGTGCCTGGGCAGAGTGGGCGGTTTCAGTCAGTGTGCTTCCCCTAAGGAGGCCACTTGCACCTTGCTCTCTGAAGCACTGGCCCTCTTGCCCTGAACCACGAAGTCCACCTCCCTTAAGGCAGCCACGTGGTAAGGAAGCCCATGTGGTAAGACTACCCAAATGATGTAGAGAAGCTCTGAGACCACATGAAGAGGGAAGGATGACTGGCCAGCCAACACTGCCCCAGCTCCTAGCACTTCCAGCTTCAGTCACTGTCTGACTGCAACCTCATGAGAGATCCTGAGCCAGAACTGCTCAGAAGAGCCCTTCCCAAAGTCTGACCCACAGAAACCATAAAAGATAATAAAATAATTATGCTAAGCCAGCCACTAGGACTCAGGGTAATTTGTTACATAATAATAGGTATCAGAATAAATATAATTAGAAACCACAGACAATGAAATATGATTGTAGTTCATACAAGAAAGACAGTGAAGAACTCTAACCAGCCAAACTTCATTCAAACTAAAGACCTTGGCCTTGTATTATGAATAAATGTACAATTTAATTTTGAAATTAAAACTGAGTTGAAATAAAATATTTGTTGAATAAAATAAATTGAAATTAAATATTTACAATATATATGTTCTATATCTTATCTATATCTGCCTTAATTGTCTTTTTCAAATAACCATTCTATTACACCCCTTGCTGGGCTGAATAAGAGAGCTATTTCAGTAAACACAAAATTTTGCATCTAATTTGAAGAGGCTGAGAAATTCTCTTGAGCCTAGGAACCTCAGTTTTATCACAGGATGAATATTAGTATTTTTTATATTTATTAGTAATCATTCTCTTCAGTACCCTATTTCTAATTAGCTTTTACTACAACCAAGCTGTTTTGGCAAAACTAGAAGCTCCATCACGGGCAGAATCACACAGATGTCAACATCTGAAGTCTGCTCTTAAATTAATTGGCTAGCCTGCAGTGCCTGTGAGAACATTTACACTAGTGACTGTTTCTATGATTCCCCGGGTAGTAGATGCCACAAGGCCTGACTTGTTCAGGTTTCCAGAAACTCTATTGTCAACTTAAAAAAAATGCACAGCAGGAAGAGTTGTAAGTTTTACACGGGGCAAAATGAGGATGATAGCCCAGGAGACAGCAGCTCAGATACCTCTGAGAAACTCCTCCAAAGAGGTAGAAGGAAGGTCAGTATATATGTGATCTTGGTGAGGACATACACTCAAGCACCTATTTTCTGCAGAAGGTTTCTGCTAGTCACAAGGAGCAGTCATGACCATGAAGGATTTTAGTGCTTTTCTAGATGTGGGAGATATAAGAATTGGGCTCAAAAAATCAGCTCCTGAACTCTCTGAAGACCTGTTCTGCCTGCTTTCCCCAAGAACACTGTTTCATTTCTGTTCTTCACCCTGAACTCCTTTCACAGTACACTAAGTCGCTTCAGTCATGTCCGACTGTGATCCTGTGGACTGTAGCCTGCCAGGCTCCTCTGTCCATGGGATTCTCCAGGCAAGAATACTGGAGTGGGTAGGCATTCCCTTCTTCAGGGGATCTTCCTGACGTAGGGATCAAACCTGGGTCTCCCACATTGCAGGCAGATTCTTCACCATCTGAGCCACCAGAGAAATCCTTCAGGGGGAATTGAAAATTAGCAGCTGCAGCAGTACATGATTTAATTCTTATAGAGGCAGATGGCAATAGCCAATGGCAAGTGCCAGTTTGTAGTCGACAATATCTTAGTTCAATTCACTGTATTTCTGATACGACATCTAAGAATATAAGCAGCTCCTTGCAGGAAGCAGCTCTCTGCAAGACAGCGTTTGCCTGTCACTTTAGCAAAGCTATATTTTAACTACCCTTTATACCAGATGATCCCATGCTTAACCACCAGCTCAAGCATACCTTTCAAAACTGTTGAATTTCTTACCTTGACTGCTGTAGATTGATGTATGACTTTTAGTGGGGGACCCTGTGCATTTGCACCTGGATCATAGGGCCATATAGTTAGCAGTCCATCACTACAGCCACTGGAAAGCAGCCTGCCACCCGGAGCCCACTTCAGACCACACACAGCTTGTGTGTGTTGAAGAGTTCCAACATGGTGTTGGGCTACCCGAACGTCGTGATGATAAACACGGCCCAGTCTCGATCCACTGCCAAGAGGTAAAGGGGCAGGTTAGGACAGAGAACTTGAGCCCTACTGCTGTATAAGCATAACATGAAGTACTGTTCACACTCCCGAAAAACCCCTTAGGATAGATTCAAAACATAGACATTTCTTGACTTAATAAGAGTGGAGTATTCTGTCTGGGTGATTCTTCTCACAAGTAGATTTGTCTGACAGTTTCAAATCTGGATATTAAAAATATATCCTTTGATAGATATCTCCAATGGCTTCAATATGATACAGACAGGCATGGAAAAAATAAATTTAGAAGATTATCATATTTTCCCAGATAGTAGTTTATGTATTGGACACAGGAAATATTACTTTTCTGGAATTCAATACCTCATATTATCTCAATGAAATGGTGTATATACCATATATATGTTAGACATAGAAACGTATTATTTCCTTTTTCTATTAATCTGCAAATCTACTTGTTCATTCTACTATCATATAAAAAGATAATAAAACTATCTGCAAGTCACAACAAACTGCAATATGATTCAAAATCACTGGATCCAAATTTGGATCCAAATGATGATAAAGGTCCTATCACTCAAAGATAATGAGTGATACTGATAATAATTTCTGCACTAGTTTTCTCCAAGGAGAAAATAAATAAGTGCCTACAATTATTTCTTGAAATTTCTCAAAGTCCAGTGTCAGATTTTTAAAAAACTACTTAGGCTCAGCCCTGAATAGCATTCTGATGAACTATATAGACTCTGCAGCCAGACCACTTGGTTCAAAGCCTGACTCTTCCCCTTATGCTAACCACGTGACTTTAGGCTGCTGTCTCAGTTTACTCCTCAAAAAAAGAGGGTGCGGGGGATATAAACCACTTTGTAGTATTATTGCAGGGATTAAAACACAGTTATACACAACAAGAGTTAGCACAGTTCCTGGCACAGAGTACTCCAAACATTTTGAAAGTGAAGTCGCTTACTCGTGTCCAACTCTTTGCAAACCCATAGGCTGCAGCCTACCAAGTTCCTCCATCCATGGGATTTTCCAGGCAAGAGTACTGGAGTGGGTTGCCATTTCCTTCTCCAGAGGATCTTCCCAATCCAGGGATCAAACCCAGGTCTCCCGCATTACAGGCAGACGCTTTAGCTGCTATTATTTTAAGAAAATATTTTGCTCATATTCCTCATGGATAATGAAACTAAACTTACACAGCGTAGATTGTAAAAGGAACCCAAGTATAGAATTGATTTGGCTGCAACAACGCCTCAGGGTAAGTATTTATTCCTTTACAAGGGCATTTTGCGTAAGTAGTTTTTTTTTTTTTTTTTTTCCACAGTTTACTGTAATCCACACAGTCAAAGGCTTTGGCATAGTCAATAAAGCAGAAATAGATGTTTTTCTGGAACTCTTTTGCTTTTACGATGATCCAGCAGATGTTGACAATTTGATCTCTGGTTCCTCTGCCTTTTCTAAAACCAGCTTGAACATCTGGAAGTTCACGGTTCACGTTTTGCTGAAGCCTGGCTTGGAGAACTTGGAGCATTACTTTACTAGCTCCAAATTTACTCATCTCACTAGCTTTGTGAGGTGAGTGCAATTGTGCAGTAGTTTGAGCATTCTTTGGCATTGCCTTTCTTTGGGATTGGAATGAAAACTGACCTTTTCCAGTCCTGTGGCCACTGCTGCCTCTTCCACATTTGGTGACATATTGAGTGCAGCACTTTCACAGCATCATCTTTTAGGATTTGACATAGCTCAACTGGAATTCCATCACCTCCACTAGCTTTGTTCATAGTGATGCTTCTTAAGGCCCACTTGACTTCACATTCCAGGATGTCTGGCTGTAGGTGAGTGATCAAACCATCGTGATTATCTGGGTCGTGAAGATCTTTTTTTGTACAGTTCTTCTGTGTATTCTTGCCACCTTTTCTTAATATCTTCTGCTTCTGTTAGGTGCATACCATTTCTGTCCTTTATTGAGCCCATCTTTGCATGAAATGTTCCCTTGGTATCTCTAATTTTCTTGAAGAGATGTCTAGTCTTTCCCATTCTATTGTTTTCCTCTATTTCTTTGCACTGATCACTGAGGAAGGCTTTCTTACCTCTCCTTGCTATTCTTTGGAACTCTGCATTCAGATGCTTATATCTTTCCTTTTCTCTCCTGTTTTTTTTTTTTAATTTTTCAGCACTTTATTTTTTTTTTTTGATAAATTTAACGCCTTTTATTGCCATACCTCATTTTACTGTGCTTTGCTTTAGTGAGCTTTATAGATACATGTTTTTTTTTCCTTGTTAATTTTCTGTTTAGTTGATCTATCCATAAGTGTGAGTGGGGTATTAAAGTCTCCCTATTATTGTGTTATTGTTAATTTCTCCTTTCATACTTGTTAGGATTTGTCTTATATACTTGGTGCTCCCATGTTGGGTGGATATATATTTATAATTGTTATATCTTCTTCTTGGATTGATCCTTTGATCATTATGTGGTGACCTTCTTTGTCTCTTTTCACAGCCTTTGTTTTAAAGTCTAATTTATCTGATCAGTATTGTGACTCCTGCTTTCTTTTGGTCCCAATTTGCATGGAAAATCTTTTTCCAGCCCTTCACTTTCAGTCTGTGTGTGTCCCCTGTTTTGAGGTGGGTCTCTTGTAGACAACATATGTAGGGGTCTTGTTTTTGTATCCATTCAGCCAGTCTTTGTCTTTTGGTTGGGGCATTCAACCCATTTACGTTTAAGGTAATTACTAATAAGTATGATCCCGTTGCCATTTACTTTATTGTTTTGGGTTTGAGTTTATACACCATTTTTGTGTTTCCTGTCTTGAGAATATCCTTTAGTATTTGTTGGAGAGCTGGTTTGGTGGTGTAGAATTCTCTCAGCTTTTGCTTGTCTGAAAAGCTTTTGATTTCTCCTTCATACTTGAATGAGATCCTTGCTGGGTACAATAATCTGGGCTGTAGGTTATTTTCTTTCATCATTTTAAGTATGTCTTGCCATTCCTCCTGGCTTGAAGAGTTTCTATTGAAAGATCAGCTGTTATCCTTATGGGAATTCCCTTGTGTGTTATTTGTTGTTTTTCCCTTGCTGCTTTTAATATTTGTTCTTTGTGTTTGATCTTTGTTAATTTGATTAATATGTGTCTTGGGGTGTTTCTCCTTGGGTTTATCCTGTTTGGGACTCTCTGGGTTCTTGGACTTGGGTGATTATTTCCTTCCCACTTTAGGAAGTTTTCAACTATTATCTCCTCAAGTATTTTCTCATGGTCTTTCTTTTTGTCTTCTTCTTCTGGAACCCCTATGATTGAATGTTGTAGCGTTTAATATTGTCCTGGAGGTCTCTGAGATTGTCCTCATTTCTTTTAATTCGTTTTTCTTTTTATCCTCTCTGATTCATTTATTTCTGCCATTCTATCTTCTAATTCACTAATCCTATCTTCTGCCTCTGTTATTCTACTATTTGTTGGCTCCAGAGTGTTTTTAATTTCATTTATTGCATTATTCATTATATATTGACTCTTTTTTATTTCTTCTAGGTCCTTGTTAAACCTTTCTTGCATCTTCTCAATCCTTGTCTCCAGGCTATTTATCTGTGATTCCATTTTAATTTCAAGATTTTGGATCAATTTCACTATCATTATTTGGAATTCTTTATCAGGTAGATTCCCTATCTCTTCCTCTTTTGTTTGGTTTGGTGGGCATTTATCCTGTTCCTTTATCTGCTGGGTATTCCTCTGTCTCTTCATCTTGTTTAAATTGCTGAGTTTGGGAGTCCTTTCTGTATTCTGGCAGTTTGTGGAGTTCTCTTTATTGTGGCGTTTCCTTGCTGTGTGTGGGTATGTAGAGGTGGCTTATCAAGGTTTCCTGGTTAGGGAAGCTTGTGTCGGTGTTCTGGTGGGTGGAGCTGTATTTCTTCTCTTTGTTCAGTCGCGCTATGGGGAGGGAGGGAAGGATGCTGCAAACAAATGACACTGGCGTGCGCTCGCAGTGCCTCAGCCACACTGGGTCTGCCCCCGCTCACGGCGCGTGTAGCCTCCCTGCCCACACTGCTCAGGCTCTAGGTTGTTCCGCCGGGAACAATCCGAGGCTGGCCCTGGGTTGCATGCACCTCCCAGGTCCAAGCCGCTCTGGTTCAGGCACTCAGGTAGTCCTCAGAGGCGCAGACTCAGTTGGGGCTGCGTTTTGTGCTCTTCCCAGGTCCGAGCAGCTCAGGTGATGAGGTGTTTGGCGAGCGCCAATGCTGCGACTTATCGCCTCCCGCCACTTGGTTATCTGGGTGTAAACAGGCGCACCTTCTCAGGCAGATGTTAACCGCCCAGACCCCCAATAAGTTTTAGTTAGCAAAAAAGCCAGTTTTATAGATAATGTCTCTCTGGGGCTGTGATTGCCCCCTTCCGGCTCTGGCTGCCTGTCACCGGGGGGAAGGTTTGCAGCCGGCTACCTCTGTTTAGTCCTTTGTCCCGTCGCTGGCTGGCGGTGTCTTAGGTTAGGGCTGGCTTTTCGCATGGTAGATATCCCACAGTCTGGTTTGCTAGCCCAAATTATTTCGCTCAGATAGTGCTCAGGGTATTCAGGCCAGATTCTTACTCTCAGCGATGCAGCCCGCGCGCTGCGCCTCCCTGCCCAGCCCCTGCTTGCTAATGGCGGATGCAGGCGTCTGCGCTGCTTCTCCGCTAGAGGAGTTACCGTAGGGCTCGCAATCTGCGAGTTTTAATTGTTTATTTATTTTTTCTCCCTGTTATGTTGTCCTCTGTGCTTCCAAAGCTCGGCACGGATTCGGCAGTGAGAAGGTTTCCTGGTGTTTGGAAACTTCTCTCTTTTTAAGACTCCCTTCCCGGGACGGAACTCCGTCCCTCCCTCTTTTGTCTCTTTTATTGTCTTTAATATTTTTTCCTACCTCCTTTCAAGGAGTTGGGTTGCTTTTCTGGGTGCCTGATGTCCTCTGCCGGCATTCAGAAGTTGTTTTGTGGAATTTACTCGACGTTTAAATGCTCTTTTGATGAATTTGTGGGGGAGAAAGTGTTTTCCCCGTCCTACTCCTCCGCCATCTTGGCGCCTTCCCCGCGTAAGTAGTTTTAAGTTAAGCGACTTAGCAGCAGCAGCAGCAGTTTTAAGTTTGGCTATAATCACAAAGTTCTGAAATCTCAATTTACGTCTGAGCTACTGAAAGAAATTATAGAAGGCTCTGAGTTTTATTTAAGAAATACAGTATGAAGATGAATGACTTATTAAATAAATATTTAGACTGATTATGTGGGCTCACAGGAACAAGTCATTTAACTTTTCTAGTCAAAAAGAAGCAGTTAGACAACTAAATCAGTAGTTCTCAAAAGTGAGGAAGCATCAACATCACTTGTGAAATTAGAAATGCATATTATCAGCCCAACATCAGACCTAATGAATCTCAAATTCTCAGAGAGAGGGCAGCAATCTGGGTTTTGAGGAGCATTCGAGGCCATTCTGACACAGGGTCAAGTTTGAGAATCACTGAACTGGTTATTCTATGAGGTTCCTTCCAGCTCTAACCTCTGTGGGTTTGTGAATTGGAATTATGCCCCCAGAAAGCTTAACATATTTCACATTAGTGATACTGACAGCAATAAATACTGATTTCAACAAAATATCCCTCTAGCAAGTATACAGAGCAACTTTCAGCTTAAACAGAGTTTTACATTTTACTTTAACAATCATTTCACCTGTGATTTTGAACCTCACAATCCCAGTACGAGTACACGCTGCAGACACAGAGCCACCATGGTACACGTGGCCACTGGACCACTTATAGCATCAGAAGGTCTGAACAGCTGACAGTTATGGTAGGATCATGACTGTTACTAATCATGTCTGTTTGGTTTTACTTTGGTTTCAAATTTTATAGTTCTGTTCACCTGTAATCAATTGGTGATGCAAACATAATCGGTTCCAATAAGATGCTTCTCACCTGCTGAGGATATAGTGATTCCAGCTTAGAGCCCCAACTACTGACAAATGGCCAAGCATATTTCTCAGTCGCTTTTTAGTGACCACATCCCATAACTGAAAAAAAATGAAAAAGCATGATTAATTAGCATTTTCACAACCCACAATCTTCTCAAAGGGCTAACAGCCAGTTAGTCTTGATACAGCCAGCCCTCGTGCTAAGTGAAAGTTCAGCACCTCTAACCCTAAAGCAGTTTTCAATGCTGTCTGCATATTTGGATCATCTCGGGAGCAGAGTTCGGGTGCTAGACATTCTGATTCAATGGTGGGAGTAAGATCCTGGGCGTACGGCATTTATTTTAAAGTTTCTTAGGTGAATTCAGTCAACTGCAAAAGGTTGAGAATCACTATTTGACACTTCTAGTTCCTTCAAACTATGGGAATTCCAAAGCTGGAAATCCACCTACAGTTATCAACAAATAAAATTTGAGTGCCTACACAATTTCTAGGGTCAGGAATTCCATTTACTGCTAAGAGACTCCTTTCCTGCCAGCTAAAAATGATATTCTAACCCATATTAAGAATGAAAACTTTGGCATAAGAAGAAATCATGACAGGACCCTCATAGGCTCATTACAGAGATGAAAAAAACAGTAGAGCCACCTGTGGCCCTCCAAAGTCATTGGGCACCCAAGCAATATTGTTTATCTGTTGCTAATAAACAATAATAATAATACATGAGAAATTAGATAGATTGATGAAACTTGCTAAGCTCCCATTTTAGAGAGCCTATTAGAAAAAAATTCACTACTTTTAAGTAACTCTACTTCTGATTTTGGCTTTAGGTAAGAAAGGAGGACTGGAAGATTATCTATTTCAGTTTTAGGATTTCTCTTCAGAGTTCTAAAAACTGGGGATCTCATAAGCCCAACTTTAGTTTGAGAGAAAAAAGTGAGGGGATAAAAGGAAATGTGACACAAAGAAAGATTGTGTGAAAAAACAAAGCAGAGTATGCCTACATCCTCATTAAACAGCATTCAGGGAAGACCCCAGAATGGCATATCCTCTTACGCCCCATAGCTTCAAGTACCACATCTACTATAAGTTTCTTTATTTTATTAAATAGTCGATCTGTTATTAAAAGTAAATCTTAGGGACTTCCCTAGTGATCCAGTGGTCAAGACTTTGCCTTCCAATGCAGAAGGTATGGGCTTGATCCCTGATCAGGGGGCTAAGATCCTATATGCCCTGCAGCCAAAGAAACAGAACATAAAACAGAAGCAATGCTGTACCAAATTCAATAAAGATTTTTTAAATGGTCCATATAAAAAAAAAAAAAAGCTTTAAAAAAGTCAACTTTGGTTATCCTGCCACTATAGAGAACACACTGTGAGACAGAAACGCTGCCCAGTACTTGTATTTCTCCCTCGCTGGTACCAACAGCCAGGCAGGTCCCCTCTGTCATCCAGGACACAGAAGACACGTAGTTACAAGGGAGACTGAAGTACATATTTTCAATTCTGTTGTGATTATCCCCATTCCAGATGTATACAGAAGATCCAAGGGCTATGGCAATAAGATTTTGAAAATTCCAGTCCAGGATATTCAGATCTATAAGAGAGCATTTCAGATTGGGGTGATTATACAGCCAAATAAAATTATTTTCAAATAAACAACTTTACTTATAGGTAGAGGAGAAAGATTAATGATTTCCCCACGGTCAGCTGAAAAACAGAATCATGGATCCAATCAGATCATTAGAAGTTCAAAAATGAAAGCTGGAATAGAATCTTATATCAAGATACACAATAATGCTTGTATCAAGATAAGCAATAATGCTTATCATTTATGCTCATATATATTTATTTAGAAGCATTTAAAAAACTTGTCAGTTTCATCTACCATTATAATTAATACATGGATTTCATCTAACAGATCATTAAAGTTTAAAAGCACGTAATTCTTATGGAAACATCCTTGGACCTAGACTATACAGATGAGAGTTGCCACCATCATTTCTAATCAAAAGACAACCTAACTACAGTAAATCTAGAAGAGGTGATCTCTGGCTTATTTATGATACCTGGAAGTTCTTAGTATTCTCTATCTTACACTCAAAGAATTACATGAGTGCTCAGAGAAACCGTATTTGTATGACCACATACTAAACCATATCTGATCTTATTTCTTTTTTTTTTTAATTTTATTTAATTTTTAAACTTTACATAATTGTATTAGTTTTGCCAAATATCAAAATGAATCCACCACAGATATACATGTGTGATCTTATTTCTTATAAGACAGAAACTCCTATCCTGATTGACACACATCAATATGAAACTATGAAGCTCACCAGTTCCACTAGAGCAGTCTAAGCTCCCTATAGCTCATCCCTCCCACCGATGCAAACTACAAACTCTAAACAAAATTCAAAAAACAAACAAACACCTGAGAACTCTGGAAAATAAGCAAAAGCAGGTAAATCAAGTTAAGGAAGTGAAAACTTGGGGAGGCAATCCACCCAGGGGTGAGTTTTCCACTTTTCTCCTTACACAGCTTTACACTGATGGTGGGGGGTGGGGAGCAGGCAATCATAGAATAACAGTAGCAGTTCAAACTCCAATAGAAAGCCTACCTTGTTTCTGGTCAAAGAAATCAGAGAAAGGAGCTCGAGGTGGCCAAAGTGTGAGGAGAAAGCCTGGGAAGGGAGAGGACCACAGAAAGGCATCCTCTAATTGTGAGTGTATGAACCCACACACACCTCAGCCTAACCCGAAAGTGCGTAAGTACAAGGAAAAGTTGTATTATCGAATCTAAAAAACATGGAGGAAAAATTTTTTGAAGAAATGGACAGAACCTTAGGGATTGGTGGAATAATATCCACAGATTTAAAAGTGAAAATGAAGTTGTTCAGTCATGTCCCACTCTTTGCAACCCCATGGACTGTAGCCTGCAGGCTCCTCCATCCATGGGATTTTCCAGGCAAGAATACTGGAGTGGGGTGCCATTGCCTTCTCTAGGAGATCTTCCCGACCCAGGGATTGAACCCATGTTTCCCGCATTGTAGGCAGACAACAACATATCTAATGTATATGTAACTGGAGTCAGGTCTTGGAAATAAGAGAACAAGGTTTCAAATGAGTGCTCACCAGAAACCATAGAGGCCAAAAGTCAGTGCAACATCTTTAAAACGCTTAAAATATATCTGGCAAGCCAGAATTCTGTATCAAGCAAATATTTCACAATAAGGGTAAGAGAAGCCTTCAATAAGAGACCTGATCTGCGAATACTAACAGAAGGTTTTTGACTGAAAGTAAGTTATATAGGAGGAACATTTGGCTCTTTGGGAATGGAGGGGAATGTTATAATTGGTAAATATTTGGGAAAATATAAGGACCATTTTTCCCTCACACAAATACGTATGGCTTTTTAAACTAAAACTTTTAACAATGGTGAAGTTGTCAATGCACATAGATTTAAAACATAGACAACTAAAGTAATTCTCCAAAAAAAGCTGAGAGTTGGGGAAACACATTACTGCAAGATTTTTACATATTGTATAAAATATGCAGCAGTAATTCTAGGTAGACTCAGAAAATTTAGACTGCATTGCAGTCCCTAAAGCAATAACTAAAAACATAATACAAGGAGATATAGCCAGAAAGCCAACAGATCAACTAACGTAGAATTCAGAAAGAAAAGATGTCCGAGGAATGAGACTTGGTACACTTTGAAATTTAAGAGGCCAAGAGACAGAAGAGGAGGGAAATCAGCAAAAGGAAAAAAAAAAAGACCAAGAAAGAGTTAACAGAAAACTAGGAGGCAAACAAAGACAATGGGATATCAAGGAGAAGTGAGTGACCAATTGTCTCAACTGTGGTTGACAGAGTTAAGTAAATGAGCTCCACAAAGTGATTGTTAGATTTAGCAGTGAAGAATTTTGGGTGATGTTACAAAGAGCAGTTTCAATGGAATGGTGAGATTTAAGAACTGACTAGCAAGGCTTAAAAACAAAATGGGGAGAGAAAATAACAAACTGTGAATTATGGACATCTTTTGACAGCTTTCGCTGTCAAAGGGAGACAAAAGGGGTAATGAAGGGGAAGAGGGAAAAAAAGGTTTTTGTTTGTTTTTCAATATGAGTGGTGTGCTTTTTCAACATCTCTTGAAATGAATTCTTCAGTTTTCATTAGTCATGGCAATAAATTCTCTCAGAGAAGAAGGTATAGGAGAAGAATGATGGGGGAACTGTTCCCTTTAATGATTTTGTGTTTTTCCTGCTCATTCCTCTCTATAAACGTGCCCCAGAACCAAACCTCATCCCTCTGCTCTTTCTCCCTCACCAGAAGAGCTCACCCTAGCTGTCAGCTTCAAACATAGTCATCTGACCTATACTCCAGCCTTTCCTCTCTTTCACCAACCTCATTTATAATGATTTCCCAGAAACTCTTAAATGTCTCACTGTTCCCTCAAATGTAATACTGCAAGAAAAGTCTTCCCTCCTCATACCATTTTTCCTGCTAACTTGTCTTTTCGGTGACACCATCCTTCTCCTGCTTCAAAACTTGGAATAATCTTAAATTTATCCCTCCTCCCATATATTTTTCCTCATGCAGAGAAAACAGTCCCTTACTTTTTGGTAACTCTCCTACTAAATGCATTCTGCATACTCTGCCATGAATTTTCCTTTGATGTTTCACCTAGTTGAGAATTTGCACAACAAATCTAAAAATCTGCTTCAGACTTTGAAATTTCTCTATAATCTGCATCCACCCCCTATTCCCCACTCCCCAAAGTATCCTCCTCATTGCCACTGATTATTATTAATTACCAACGTCCTGCCTTTGTTCATGTTGCTAACATTGCTGAAAATGCTCTGTCTTCTCTTTCCACTCTTCCAAGCCTACCCATCTTTTTAAGACACATCTCAAGTCTTAGTAGCTCCACAAAGTCTTTCCAGACAATTCCAAAGATCACCAAACTATATACAGTCTTACAGCTTCTTATACCCCACAATGTATTATTTATGTTGTGGCATGTTGGTAGCAGTTCAGTGTGGGTTAGTCTCATTTTCCCAACTAGATCACAAGCTAGAGACATAAGAAGAAACTAGGGACAAACAGCCAACACAGTTGTTTGACTGGTAAGATTTATCCATGTTTAAAATATAAGCATAAGAGTAGGTCATCATCTATACAGTTCATTCTATTACAGTAAAACAAAATGTGTGCTTCTTGTGCCCCACCAATGGGGCACAAGACAAACAATGCCCATTCCTGAACATGAAAATTCTACAATGAAAAACTCACGATAGTAAACATATTTGGATGGTACACCATTTAAGCATGAGGCACAAGGCCATTTGCTTCTTCCAGAATCAAATTTCAAGTTTATGCTACAGCACAGGATACATTCTGTCATTTCAGTGTTTTAATTCATGAGCTAAACAATAACATACAATAGTCATTTCGAAGACCTGTAAGATGAATCTTCACCTCTGGTTGGAGTATGGAATAGTTTATATCACTGAATCTTTGGAAGTATCCATCTCTGACTCCATCTCTGCAGCCTGCAAGAAACAAACAGTTCTACACTATAATCCTGAAAACAAAATATTAATCCTTGCAAATATTAAGAGATATTGGAGTGAACAAGAACGTGGTCATCATGATAAAACTGAATTACAAGCTGCAGCGGGAGGAAAGGAAGAAACAGACTTTAAAAAAAAAATATTCAATGACATTTCTAATAAAAAGCACATGAGTACCAGACCTAAATGTAATGACAGAGCTTGTGGGGAGCACACAGAGACACTACATCATGCTTTGAATATTTGTTCTGTCACTTGAGATTTTAAGACCAAAGTAATGGTCATGTATCCATGTGTCTATAATATCAAAAATTCTCTAACAGACCTAAGCTCTGCTCTGAGTCTTTGTCAATAAAACTGTTGATTCATTGATTTTACTCTTTTTCTCACTGTTTTTGTACCACAGCATGCAGTTACTTTAGGCTAGTGTTACCCATGACTATCTGAATTTAAGGTTATATCTTGTGCTCAGTTTTACTTCTCATCAAAAGACCCCACTAAGTCTAAACCACAAGCCACTGTCTTTTCATCTTTCCAACCACCTGGCTTACATCAAACTGAGAATGACATGATCAACAGGAAATGAGCCCACCCAGGTGACTTGTGGTCCCTATGACCACATAGCTTCTGATAAATGAAAGAGAGCTTCACAATGCCATACCAAGAAGCCAGATAGTTACTCATAGACTCAGTGCTAACCATGAAAACCTGCAGTTGTGAGAATTACAAGGTTACTAGAAATATATACCCAAGCACTGCCAATAATGGTTCAAAAAAAT
Source organism: Bos mutus (assembly GCF_027580195.1). NCBI lineage: Eukaryota > Metazoa > Chordata > Mammalia > Artiodactyla > Bovidae > Bos > Bos mutus. The sequence goes on from NC_091636.1 coordinate 14,256,953, forward strand.
CAAGTACAAACTGTTAGTTAAAAATAAATAAATCATGAGACTCTAATGTACAGCATGTTGAAAGTTGCTTAAAAAGTAGATCTTAAAAGTTATCATCACAAGAAAAAAATTCTGTCGCTATATCTGGTGACAGTTGTAAACTAGATTTATTGTGGTGATCATTTGTAATATATACAAATATATCATTAATGTTGCATACCTGAAGCTAATATAACATTCTATATTTTTTTAAAGTAATACCCAAAGAACCAACAAAAAACTTCTGGAACTAATGGGTGATTATAAAAAGATATAAGATTAATATACAAAAGTCAATTACTTTCCTATATACTAGCAACAAGCTACTGGAACTTTAAAAGCACAATACCATTTACATAAGTCCCCCCAAATTAAATACTTAAATATAAATCCAACAAAACATGTACAAGGTCTGTATAAGGGAAAACTACAAAACACTAATCAAAAAAAAGCTAAATAAATGAAGAGGTATTTCATGTACATGGATAACAAGACTAAACATTATTAACATTAGCTCATCCCACCTTGATTTATAGATACAATGCTCTACAAGTTAAAATCCCAGCAAGTTACTGTGTAAACATTGCCAAGCTGGTTGTAAAGTGTATGTGGAAAAAAGTCAACACAATAAGGACCTCCACTATCTGACTTTAAGACTCACTAAAAAGCTACAGTAATCAAGGCATCACTGATTCAATGGACATGAACTTGGGCAAACCCCAGGAGATGATGAGGAACAGGGAAGCCTGGTATGCTGCAGTCCATGGGGTTGTGAAGAGTTGGACATGACCTGGCGACTGAATAACAGCAATCAAGATAGTGTAGTATTTGCAAAACAACAAATATATCAGTGGAAGAGAATAGAGATCCCACAAACAGACCCACAAAAATAGAGTCAACTGATCTCTGACGAAGGAGGAAAGGCAATAAAATCGAGAAAATTAGTTTTTTCAACAAATGGTGTTGGAAAAACTGAATATCCACAGACAATCTGGAAAAAAATAACTGAATCACTTTGCTGAACACCTGAAACTAACATAAAGTTGGAAGTCAACTATGCCTCAATTTTCACAAAAATGTATCTAAACACAGACCTATTGGGGGAGAATGGATACATGTATATCCATATGTATCACTGAGTTCTTTGTGGTCCACCTGATACTATCACAACACTGTTAATCAACTGTATGCCAATACAAAACAAAAAGTTTAAAAAAAAAACACAGAACTCAAAAATTAACTCAAAATGGATTGTAGACCTAAAAGTAAAACACAAAGCTATAAAATTACTAGAAAGTAATACAGGAAAAAATCTAGATCTCCTCAGTTTTGGAAATGACGTTTTTTCTTTTACCATGCTGCACAGCTTACAGGATCTTAGGTCCCCAACCAGGGATTGAACTCAGGTCCATGGCAGCGCAAGTGCTGAGTCCTACCCACTGGACTACCAGGGAATTCTCTGGCAGTGACTTTTTAAATATAATACGAAAAGCATGATCCATGAAAGAAATCACTGATATGCTGGATTTCATTAAAATTAGAAACTTCTGCTCTCCACAAGACATGCCTAAAGAGTGAGAAGATAAACCACAGACTGAGAAAAATATTTGCAAAAGACATATGTGATAAAGGACTCTTACCCAAAATATACAAAGTAACTCTTAAACCTCAACAACAACAAAACAAAAATTTCAATTTAAAAATGGGCAAAATATCTGAACACCTCACCAAGAAAGATGGTAAATAAGCATAAGAAAAGATGTTCAACATCTTTTTCATTATATTTCATTAGAGAATTGCAAGTTAAAACAATGAGATACCACTACACATCTGTTAGAACAGCCAAAATCTGAAACACTGACCACCACCAAATTCTGTCAAGGATGTGGAACAACAGGAGCTTTTATTCATTGTTGGTGGGAATGCAAAATAATACAGCCACTTTGGAAGATAGGTGGGCAGTTTCATATGAAACTAAATATGCTCTTATCATATAATCCAGCAACTGCACACTTTGATATTTACTCAAGTGAGTAGAAAGCTTATGTCCACAGAGAAACTTTTACACAGATATTTATAGCAGCTTTATTCATAATTGCCAAAACTTGGAAGCAACCAAAATGTCTTTGAATAGGTGAATGCATAAATAAACTGTGGTACATGCAGACAATAGAATATCATTTAGTGCTAGAAAGAAATGAGCTGTCAAGCCATAAGAAGACACGGAGGAAGCTTAAATGCACACTACTCAGTGAAAGAATCCTATATGAAAAGGCTACATACTGTATGATTCCAACTAAATGACATTCTAGGAAAAGTAAAACTATGGAGACAGCGAAAAGTTTGCCAGGGTTAGAGGAAGAGAGAGAGACGAATAGGTGAAGTATAAAATATTTTTAGAACAGTAAGACTCTTCTATCTGCTGTTATAATGGTGGATACGTATTATTACACATTTGTCAAAATCCATAGAATATATACCACCAAGAGTGAGCCCTAGTGTAAACGATGGACTTTGGATGATAATAGTAGTGTCTATGAGGTTCATCAATGATAACAAATGTACTAATCCAGTGTGGGATGGCGATAGTGGGGAAAGCTGTGCATACGTTAGGGCAAGGTATACACAAGAACCCTGTGTTTTATGTTCAATTTTGCTGTGAATTCAAAACTTCTCTAAAAAAATAGGATGGATAGAGAGATTAATACACACATACATACACAGAGGTAGATAGATCTCTTAGGATATCAAAATAATAAAGGCATATTCTCTCTGCTTTTATAGAATGTAGGTGGTACAAGTGGTAAAGAATACGCCTGCAATGCAAGAGACCCACGTTCAATCCTTGGGTCAGGAAGATCCTCTGGAGAAGGGAATGGCTACCCACTCCAGTATTCTTGCCTGGAGAATCCCATGGACAGAGGAGCCTGGTGGTCTACAGTCGAAGAGGTCACAAAGACTTGGCCACGACTGGGAAAATAAGCACACATACAGCATATCATTTCTATTCTACATCACATATTCAGCATGTTACAGAAACATGAACTTGTTACTGATCAGATCAGAAGAAAGTGGGAGAGCTAAGACAAGACATGTCTCCAGATATTTTGCTTTTAAGAAAATACAATCATAAAGAAAAGAATAAAGAAGGAAAGGATATGATTCACTCATTCTTCCAACTGTATATTCCCAAACCACCCAAAAGAATATTCAGCCAGCCTTCAACTTTTGTGCCTATTTCTATGATCTAACTGTTTGTCCCCTTTATACTGCTGGGAAACAAAGGAATGAAAAGCACGCATGCACAAAGTTATCTTCTCCCAAAGGAAATGTAACAGGCAAGTGTCCTTGACATTTATGAATTAATTGAACCACTGGTTCTCTTAAGTTTCTCTCACAGAGCTAGACTCCTAATCAATTATTTTCCAACCATGATAACAATTTCATGAACGACAAAAAGACTTCCAAGATGGAAAGGGGAAGTAAGAAGGAGAACACGTGGAATGCAGGGTAAATGACATTGGGAGCATTAAATGCAGAATGGAAGGAAGACCTTCTAGAAACTGCCACAGGAGCAATATCTCTCCACTGCATGGCTGCAGACCTGCCCTGATGCATGACATCACCACCCAAAGATTTGTACCAGCTTTGGGTCCAATAGGTATATTTACAAGTCACAAGAGGTGCCCACTGGGTTCAATAGGTATACTTGCAAGTCATAGGAGGTGTCCACTGTGAGGTTTCAGAGTCTTATCAAATATAGACAAGGTATAAAGAAATACTTTACATGCACAGTATCTGGATAAAATTTATCCCAGTGATCCATTTTCCTAAAATTAGTTATCTGGCCTATGTGGAATGCATTTCACATTTTAAATCTCCTTGAGAGAATTAAGAATAGAGCCCTACATAGAATGTTCCTTTCAATTAGTCTCTGCTTCCAACAGCTCTCCCTTTCAAATCTTCTTCAGTGTCACCACCAATGATCTCTCTAAAGCAGAGCAACAGAGTTGCAGTCCAGTCAGAGGAAGGGTCACATGGGTGTACTTCCTCTGCCTTCTGTTTTCAACCTCACCAGAATGACAGCTAATGACTTTGTAAGGTGTGGAGATATAAGAACAAAGAGTATGGGAGTGAATAGAGCAGCAAAAAGAGATTGCAATAATTTTCTGCAAAATGGGTAAAGGTTTGATAACTAACCAGGAAGAACATGAAAAATGAAATTCGAATGCCTATAGAGGGGCCATGGTAAAGAAAAGCAAGCTGTTTTGTCTTGCAGAAACCCCACAAGGGGTCAGGGCTCAGAGACAGCGAAAGTTTAGAAAGAGATGAGTTGGTTGAAAGATGTCAAGTTCACACACACACACACACCCTGTACACACACCCATACACACATGTGCACAGGTCAAAAGAAACCAGGTTTATTTATTCTCTGAATAAACAAAAAATGACAACCTCTTAACTCAAGAGCATGAGCAAAGATAGATTGTGTGAAAACTGTTACACTGATTTTAGTAGCCCACAATTCTTTAGTTCTATTTCCAGAACACCACACACTTCAGAAAGCTTTAACTCTGAAAGAGTGAAACCAAAACTACTGAGGGAAGAGCTAACCAAAGAAAAACAACTCAGGAAGAACAGCAATACTTTTAAAGCTTTGTATGAAATTTTTCAGAGAAATAAGAGAAAATAGTATGTACATGAATGAAGCATGAACAGGATGCTGGAAAGAGAGAAGGAAGAAAGGAAAGAAGCGGGGAGGGAGGACAGACAGGAAAGAAATGAGGGAGGGAGAGAGGGAGGAGGCAAAGGGAGGAAGGTGAGGGGAGGGAGAGAGGCCTGACGATGTCCAAGAAACTCTAAAATTAAAACTGCTGCTGCTGCTAAGTCACTTCAGTCGTGTCCGACTCTGTGCGATCCCATAGACGGCAGCCCACCAGGCTCTCCGTCCCTGGGATTCTCCAGGCAAGAACACTGGAGTGGGTTACCATTTCCTTCTCCAATGCATGAAAGTGAAAAGTGAAGTCGCTCAGTCGTGTCCGACTCTTAGCGACCCCATGGACTGCAGCCCACCAGGATCCTCCGTCCATGGGATTTTCCAGGCAAGAGTACTGGAGTGGGGTGCCATTGCCTTCTCCTAGGATAGCCAAAATAAATTTAAATGGCAAGGCTAGTACACAGAGTGAGGGAACCACCTAGAAGTAGAAGGAAAGAAAATGAGATGAAAAATAGAATAGAAAAAATAAGAGAATTAATCCACAAGGAGCAACAATTACAGCCAACATTTCAGAAAGAAAGAAACAAAAATGAAGAAATTACTAAAGAATAATTCAAGAAGCTTTCCAAGAATTAAAAGATACAGGTGTCCAAGACTGAAAGATCCACTAGAGTTTGTCGTTTACAGTGAGGCTTTACTTTTAATATACACGAACCTTTATCATCATGAAATTTTAAAACAGTAACAATAAATTTTTTTCTATATGTATTCAGAGAGAAAAAGCAGGTGGCATAGAAAGGATAGGAAGTTACAGCAATATATGACTGGCTCAGCAGCAACAACGGGTGCTGGGAAAAAATAAAGCAATACCTTTTCCACAAAGTTCTGAGTAAGACTAGCCAAACTATGAATCAAGTGTAAAACTGGAATAAGCACACTTTCAGACCAGCAAACCCAGAAAGAGCACAACATGGCTGCCAGGGAACAGTGGCTCTAGCATCGGAGAGGAGAAGTCCCAGAATTACAGCCGTGGCACTGACCAAGAGAGTGGCCTATTCAGCAGGTTCTGGGTAGGAGGCCACCAAGGAAAACAAGGACCCATGTGGGCAGGTACATGGAAAAGGTTACTGATGGCTTTGGAACAAAGCATGGGAGCGTTTAGGGAACACAGTCATAATATCATAGGTATCTAATAAATGAAAAGAGAAAGCAACTTTTTAATTCCAGGAAAAACAAAGAGTTAAACTAGAAAAGAGGTACAGTTAGAATACACTGTTTGGCTTGTCAGCAAATAATAATTGTATAGTAATATGATATAAATATTAAATACTAATTTTACTTTGTTAAAGTGTAACACAAATAGACTGAGAGAAGTGAATGAAACAGGAGGAGAGGACTAAGTTCTTACTATGCTAGAAAGTTGTAATTAAGTCTAAAATTATAAAAAAATAAATTAATAGTTTACAAATATTATTCAGAAATTAAATGTAAATACCCGGGGGCATAGCTGGCAGAGCTAAGGTGGTTGCCTCTAGGAAATGGGGAATAGAGGTCGGGGTAGTTAAGACGGAGGATTATGAGAATTATCCAAACTTTATAATTATGCTGATTTTTGTTCTAATGTAAAAATAGTATATTTTAAGATAAGGAAGAAATGAAGGATGCGGGGAGAGAGGAGGGTGGGAACACAGGACAGATGGGAAATCTTTGGCCCACACCTTTCCAAGTGCATTGGGATCGCTCACAGAACTGCATGCTCCCATTAACCTGCTGAGCCACGTTCTGGGTTGAAAATAGCTGATTTAAGCATTTCTGAAAATAAACACAAAGAGAATACTTATTCAGAAACATTTGTGTACATCTCAGGTGTGTTACATGGTGCAGAAGTAAAACTGATAATTCACTGGAAAGTTAAAGACTACACACTGTCAGACCAACACTGCAATCATTGCCATTATTTATTAAATAACCACTGTGTAAGGAACAGAGTACTGAACATTTTACTAATATATTATTTCTTTTTTTAATTAATTTTTATTTAAGTATAGTTGTTTTATGGGCTTCCCTGGTGGCACAGTGGTAAAGAATTTGCCTGCCAGTTCAGGAGACGCAAGAGACATACATTCGATCCCTGGATAAGAAAGATCCCCAGGGGAAGGAATTGGCAACCCACTCCAGTATTCTTGCTTGGAGAATTTCATGGACAGAGGAGCCTGGTGGGCTACAGTCCATAGGGTCGCAAAGAGTCAGACACGACTGAGAGACTAAACAACAAAATAGCTTTATAGTGTTGTATTAGTTTCTTCGCGGGGGGCGGTATTAAACTAGTTATCTTAAAGGTCCTTTTCAACTAACTCCTTTTCCCATGAGAAATGGGAACATCAACTCGCAGAGAAGTTAAGTCAATTGTCTAAATTTAAATGAGCACAAAAATCAAGTTGCTATTTCTCTGGGCAAGTATACAATGAGCCCTCCTGACATTCTTATATCTGTGCGTGTGTGCTAAGTTGCTTCAGTCCTGTCCAACTCTGTGCAGCCCTATAGACAGGCTTCTCTGTCCATGGAGATTCTCCAGGCAAGAATTCTGGAGTAAGTTGCCATGCCCTCCTCCCAGAGATCTTTCTGACCCAGGGATTAAACCTGTGTCCTTACATCTACCTGCATTGGCTGGCGACTTCTTTACCACCAGAGTCACCTGGGAAGCCCCTTTCTTACATCTAACTTTGATCAAAAACAAAGAGGCAAATTAGTAAAAAGGGGAAAGAAAAGAACTTATTCTAGAAATATAATAGTGAATAGTCAAAATAGAGAAGATTCTTTTTTTCTCCTTCTCAATGATATGTTTAATCACTGGATATCACTTTGATATTTTGGCTTTCTTCCCAGATATTATGTCATATAATAGGCAATGGATGTTTAGGTATTCAAAGTAGAAAAATTAAATATAAAGTAGAGTTTCACAACTGCAGAAATATGGGCAAATAATGCATTGTTGTGGTCTACCAGATACCTTCCCCCTGGCTTCTGATCATCAAAACTATCTTCAGACATGTCAGATGCTCTGTGGGGAGCAAAATCACCCCTGTTTGAGAAGAACTGGTATAAAATACCATTTCTAAATGCCCTGCTGGCCAGTAGCTCAGTGCAACTCTTCACAGATTCATTCTTCAGAATCCCGTAGAGACAACAAAGCTGACCAAGGCATTTCCCAGATAGTGTGCTTGTGCTCCATGCACCCAGGGATACCCTTCGCTGGGTGAGATCTACTATTACTTTAATGAGCAACTTGGCATACAGCTGGCTGGGTATGAGAATTCTGAACATCTCCATAGCTACTCAGCTCTCTCTATGGAAATACCCTCTGGATGACCTCTGAGGACCACAGGAAGACACCTGTTCACCGCCAAGATGAAAGACCTCGCTTTACATCCACACTGTTTTTGCTGCTATTGGACTCCCAATTAGTCATGACAATAAATGCTCTACATAAAGTAGTAAAACAGCTTCCATTATCCCCTGCCCAGGTTCTCCAGTGAAACTGGGATGATATTCAGGCTGGATAACAATCGCTGTAATGATGGTAACTTGCCCACACTATCGTGACCCCGCCAACAGAGCCACCAACTTTGCTGCTACCAGTTACCAGACAGCACAAGGGGAAGGAAAAGGGAAGTCAGGACTGGAAGTCAGGGCAGTAAAAACTCCAGTCACCAGTAGAGGGTGGAAAGGACAGTGCTAATAGCCTGGCCTGGGCATGAGTTCAAAAGCACACATAGTTCCCTCAAAGTAACTCCCTGGCCATCTTACCCTTACCCAGCAACAAGCAAATAACAAGTGACGTCACTCAGTCATGTCCGACTCTTTGCGACCTCATGGACTGTAGCCTGCCAGGCTCCTCCATCCATGGGATTTTCCAGGCAAGAATATTGAAGTGATTTGCCATTTCCTCCTCCAAGGGATCTTCCCGACCCATGGATCAAAGCCGGGTCTCCCACACTGCAAGCAGACTCTTTACCATCTGAGCCACCAGGGAAGCCCCACCCAGCAGCAAAGCACCTAGCAGAAGACTTGCTCTAATACAATTGTTTGCAACTGCATATGAGTTCAAATAATTAAATTTCACATTCACAATATTTTATTGTTCCTCCAGGAAAACACATATGCCAAACACAGGAAGCACACATCAAATGACTTTAACTTTGCCTAAATTGAGAATTTATGACATTCCTAGTTCAGTTTTCTAAATGAAACATTGATTCCTTCAGAGGCTCTTCACTGGTTTCAATAAACCTAAAATCATGCTATCGATATTTAATGTGCCCAAAGGACTTAGGGTGGACTATGATATTAGAATCATAATCAATAAGATCCTTAAAATAAAGTTAACTTCAGAGAGAAAAAAAAAAAAAACACACAAAGACTTAAGGGAAATTTTGAAAAGACCATCTTATAGAGGAGGAGTCAAATCGACCTGCCAAAGGGCAGATCATATTACCACACACTTTCCAAAGAGTTGGGAAAAGACCACACAACACAACTTTGCACCGAGAGGAAACATACATAGTATGCATAATTTTATTCTTTTTTTTTTTTTAACCACACTGCTTGGCATGCAAAATCTTAGTTCCCAGGCCAGGGATCAAACCCACACCCCCTGCATTGGACGCCAGGAGTTTTAACCACTGGACCACTGGGGAAGTCCCTCTGTTTTTAATCTTTACCTTTTGGATGGTTAGTCTCATTTTCACTTTTTTGATTGATGCTAATTAAACTTTTTTTGTGTGTTAATTAACAACCCTGTTTCTTTTTGGAAGTGTCCTTCATACACTCATTTTTCCTATCAGGAATCCATCCTTTCCTTATTGATTTGTAAGAGCAGCTAAGCCAGCTTTTATCTCATGTTTGGGACTCAGCTATTTGAGCTTCTCAAGATAAGAAATCTTTGGTTTTCTCTCTTCACCCACCGGGTCTTTTGAAGCAACTTTATCCTTCCAGCCTCTGTTCAGTGCATGAGGGGCCTTGCCAAACTGGAAAGCAGAGTTATTTGTTCCAGAACTTCCTTTGTTGGGGGTCTTCAGTGGTTCCTTGTAGGATCCTGCCAGAAAACATTTAGCTTTGAATTTGGTTTTTAAAGTAATAGCTCAGTTGGTAAAAAATCTGCCTGCAATGCAGGAGACCTGGGTTTGATTCCTGGGTTGGGGAAATGCCCTGGAGAAGGAAATAGCAACCTACTCCAGTATTCTTGCCTGGAGAATCCCATGGATAGAGGAGCCTGGCAGGCTACATACAGTCCATGGGGTTGCAAGAGTTGGACACAACTTAGAGACTAAACCACCACCATAATCTCTTAAACCTTTGGTGGGAGGTCAGCCCTTGGCACGTATAGAACAGAATGTGAATATGTAGGCCCTCATCTCTCCAAAGTCCTAGGCGGGGTGGGGTGGAGGGGCAGCACAGGGTCAAGGGTACTGGGTTCATGAGTGAACACTGGGTGAGAAATTCCCTCTGTGGCCTCAGAACCAGGAGGAAATGTCAAGATTAAAGACCTGTCTCCAACTGCAGCAGCAGCAGCAACAGAAACACTTTAACTCTGCATGGAAAGAACGCATTTGCACATTTGAAGAATGGATACAAACAGTTCAAAGCTTAAAATGATGATGAGAAGAGTAGCTGGTTTGCACAGGTGGTGAACATCCTGCCAGGAAGTCACTACGGATGCTTGCCTTTCAGTCACTGATGTTCACTACATGATTATAGCGAAACACTTCGCCTCTCCCTCTTCCTAGCGCACAAAGATATAAAACTAGTTTGACAAGGTGACTTTAGTAAAATACTTCCTAAGTTACTGTCATGGAAGAGCCAATGTTGTTTACCTTGTTATTATCCATGTCTATTCTCTTCTCAAGACTGAGAAAGCCCTTTACCAGACTTTTAACTGCAATGAAAACCTTGACAAGTCATCTTCTTAAGTTAAAAATCTGCTATATCACTTGCTCATCAGAGGAACCAAGGGACAACTGGATTAAGTATTTTGGCCTTTTGCCATGTGACAATCTCTTCTCATTCAGACAAACATGTGCCGGATAAGCTGTACTGATGTTCCTAGAGCCCAACCCCTCAAGTTCTGGGCTATCCAAAATCTAAGAGGAAGGAGGAATCCAAAATCTAATTTCAACTGCAGAAATGTTCTGCAAATGGAACAACAGACTGGTTCCAAATAGGAAAAGGAGTACATCAAGGCTGTATATTGTCACCCTGCTTGTTTAACTTATATGCAGAGTACATCATGAGAAACACTGGGTTGGAGGAAGCACAAGCTGGAATCAAGAGTGCTGGGAGAAATATCAAGAACCTCAGATATGCAAATGACACCACCCTTATGGCAGAAAGTGAAGAAAAACTAAAGAGCCTCTTGATGAAAGTGAAAGTGGAGAGTGAAAAAGTTGGTTTAAAGCTCAACATTCAGAAAACTAAGATCATGGCATCTGGTCCCATCACTTCATGGGAAATAGATGGGAAAACAGTGGGAACAGTGGCTGACTTTATTTTTCTGGGCTCCAAAATCACTGCAGATGGTGACTGCAGCCATGAAATTAAAAGACGCTTACTCCTTGGAAGGAAAGTTATGACCAACCTAGACAGCATATTGAAAAGCAGAGACATTACTTTGTCAACAAAGGTCCGTCCAGTCAAGGCTATGGTTTTTCCAGTGGTCATGTATGGATGTAAGAGTTGGACTATAAAGAAAGCTGAGCACCAAAGAATTGATGCTTTTGAACTGTGGTGTTGGAGAAGACTCTTGAGAGTCTCTTGGACTGCAAGGAGATCCAACCAGTCCATCCTAAAGATCAGTCCTGCGTGTTTATTGGTAGGACTGATGTTGAAGCTGAAACTCCAATACTTTGGCCACCTGATGCGAAGAGCTGACTCATTTGAAAAGACCCTGAGGCTGGGAAAGATTGAGGGCAGGAGGAGAAGGGGATGACAGAGGATGAGATGGTTGGATGGCATCACCAACTCAGTGGACATGGGTTTGGGTGGATTCTGGGAGTTGGTGATGAACAGGGAGGCCTGGCATGCTGCGGTTCATGGGGTCGCAAAGAGTCAGGCACAACTGAGTGGCTGAACTGAAACTGAACTGAAAGAGGAGAAGAAGCAGGCTCTCTGAACCTCAAATGAGAAAGAAAATGTTGCAGTTGAATGCTAGTACTGACAATCATCCCAGCTATCAACAAAGAGTTCACATCCACTAGCCTAAGGAATCCTGGACCTCTCAGATTTTGTCCACAAAGCATGACAGCAAATGAACCTCTCTACAAACATCCCTTTTAGGACGGGAAGGTCCTCAGTGTTCACCGTTCTGGAACAAAAAGAAAGAAATCCCACCAGCAAAACAGCAAGAAAACAATGTTTTTGATTAATATGCAGTATAAACTTAAATAGAAAATAAAATAGACTTTATTATAAAATTATTTTGTCTGATTATCTCTTAGAATTCTAAATTTCTCATGCAATGCCTTATTTGAAAATAACTAATTAATTAAGGACCTATGAAAGAAAAGGGAGCCACTTTAGTCAGAAATTCCTCTGAAACAATTAGCCAGAAATTCCTCTGAAACAGCATTAAAATCACCCCTCAGTTTAAAATATCTTTCAGAAGATAGCCATTAGGATGACCTTCCTCCAACCCTGTATCTCCTGTTGCTTCAGCCAGCTATTTTCAGTATTGGTACTTACTATTACATGAGAATTTCATTGATTTAAAAAAGATTTGGGCTTCTTCTCAATCTGCAGGACTATGGTGCCTCATTGTGTCTAATGTCATATTTAAAATACAACATACTTTCTTTTGGTTTTGTTTCAGCCCTCCCCTTCCCCTGCTCCCTTGGAAATTTCTTATTCAAAAGGAGAAAAAAGCAGTTGACTAAATATAACACTAGGTATTTCTGTAAGACAGATTCTCTCAGAAGTATATCTTTTTTTAAGATTTCAAAACTGGCTTGTGGCATTTATATTACCTCACCTGGAGTCAAGGTCTCTTTCTCAGGAGTCATCTTCAGCACAGTTTCTGGGAGGTCAGCAGTTGAATGCTCTTCCCCAAAGGAAAGGGCAGTCACATCCCCAGCTTGGCTCTGCCGCCATCTTGTGGTAATCGGGCTACTGACAACAGGAACTTCAGCTGATAGTCTCTTTGCCAAGTTGCTGGTGAAGTTAGAGTATGTAGTGTTAACTACATTAAATACCTATTTAATAACAAAAAGATCCATGATTTACAGTACCCTCAATGATACAATCATTAAGATTCCTTAAAAGAGAATTATAAACAACTCATCTAGTACAACACAAAATGTATGTTGATACATAAACACGAAATTTTTAATTTTTGTGACCTGGGAAAATGTTATTTTACATATGCATATAAAATAAACATATGATTACATATTTTAACATAGACACACACACATACTCAGAGCCTCTGCTGAGGGTCTCAAGACACACCAAAGCAATTGAGGGAGTGATTATGCTTATGTTTATTACTATTACATACAAATATAAAATATGAATAACACTATATACTGAGCATATAAGATGCTTACATAAAATCGTAAAATTTCATAAAATCTGAAAATAAACAGCAGTTTTCTAGTCCAATCCATTTCACAGATAAGAAAACTGAGGCCTAACTTGCGCAACTTCTGTCCATGCTTTCTGAGAAACAACAGGAGTTTGGTAGTTACAGATCCTTTAGTGGTGAGCCATGCCCTGGAGCTATGTGGAATTAAAATGAAAATGAATCATTTTTTAACAAAATGACAGGCATATTAGGTTGTGCCTGCTAAGTTGTTTCGGTCGTGTCTAACTCTTTGCAACCCTATTGACTATAGGCCCCCAGGTTCCCCTGTCCATGGGATTTTCCAGGCAAGCCAGGGGATTTTCCTGACTCAGGATGGAACCTGTGTCTCAAGTCTCTTGCATTGGCAGGCAGGTTCTTTACCACTAGAGCCACCTGGGAAGCCCCATGTTAGGTTAATATGCTGTGCTTAGTTGCTCAGTCCTGTCCAACTCTTTATGACTCCATGGACTGTAGCCCACCAGGCTCCTTTATCCATGGGGATTCTCCAGGAAAGAATACTGGAGTGGGTTGCCATGCCCTCCTCCAGGGGATCTTCCCAACCCAGGGATCGAACCCAGGTCTCCCGCATTGCAGGCAGATTCTTACTGTCTGAGCCACCAGGGAAGCCTAAGAATCCTGGAATGGATAGCCTTCTCCAGGGGATCTTCCCAACTCAGGTATCGAATCGGGATCTCCTGCATTGCAGGTGCATTCTTTATCAGCTGAGCTAAAACGGAAGCCCATATTAGGTTAATATCCTTCTATAAAGGGCTCTTACAGAAATTTAGAAAATTTGCCATCCCATTGGAAAAACGAGCATGAGACATAAAAAAGCAGTTCACAAAAGAGATGTAAATGCTCCCAAAATATTCAAGCTCATTTGTAATAAAAAAATGCAAATTTAAAACAATAATGAGATGTTAGCAATTTTTTAAAATGACATTGCCTAACGTTGAAGGTTCTAGAAACAAGCACTGGCATGCAGTACTGGTGGAGTGTCAATTAGTATTTGGAAAGGACAATTTGGCAATGTGTGTTAAAAGCCCTTTATTATGTGCGTAACCTCTACTGACCTAGCAATGTCATCTCAAAGAATTCAAGGAAGAAACCAAAGATTGCAGCATCTATTGAGTGCTTACCACTCAATACAAACCCATGTGTTACGAGCTTTATACACATTCGTATATAATCCTCAGAAGACTTGGTAAAGCAAGTCTGTTACTTATTCCCATCTTACCAATGATGAAACTGAGGTTCAGAATTTAAGTGAATTGCCTAAGACCACAGTGAGTAAATGGAGATGCTATACCCTAACCTTCTCTGACTCCACAGTCCACACTTTCAACTGAGAACACGAGGATGTGTACTGCAGTATATAAGGGAAAAAGATGAGGGGACTCAGTGTTCAGCAGGGGAGAACTGATCAGGCATAGAAGGGAATACCCTGCAGTCATTAGAAACTATGACACACATTAGGGCAATGCAAATCAAAACCGCAGTGAAGCACCACTTCACACTCACTAATATAATCAATAAATTTATCTATCTATAACCGTTGGTGAGTATGTAGAGAAATTAGAATCTTTGTACATTCCTTATGGGATTGCGAAACAGTACAGCTGCTGTGGGAAAAGTTTGGCAGTTCCTCAAAAAGCTAAACCGAGAATCACCATATGACCAGCATTCCACTCCTAGGTATATACTCAAAAGAAATGAAAACAGGTACTCAAACAAATACAGATGTACGGATGTTCATGGTAGTGTTACCAACTCCAAGCTCACTCTGCTCGCTGCCAAACGACAGGCCAATGAATCTGAGAGACGAGGTGTTGAGGAAAGGAAGAGACTTTAATCAGGGAGCCAGCAGACCAAGAAGATGACAGGCTAGCGCCTCAAAATAACCATCTTATCGCGTTCTGGAAGCCAGGTTCTTTTATAGATCAGAGATGGGGGGAGGTGAGGAAGCAAAGTAAAAAAGCCATTAATCTTGCAAACATCTCCTAGAATGGCAAGCCTCAGGCAAGGGATGTGTTAATTTCTCCCTTCCTGCCATCCACAGGTGGACAGGGTTCTGAACAAAGGCACACGTTAGTTTAACAGTCAGGCAGAGGGGCAGGATTCTGAGGCAAACCATTCTGTACGATATAATAATAAATGGACAGGGAAGCCTGGACTGTTGCAGTCCATGGGTTCGCAAAGTCAGACACGACTTAGCAACTGAACTGAACTGAATAATAGCAAAAGCAAAGAAAAGCAAGTTAAAGAAACAATTCTATCATAGAGTCAGAACTGGCTTCCTCCCTGCACCGCTGTATTATTCATATTAGCCAGAAGGTTGAAATGGATAAACAAATTGAGGGCAGAAGTATGTGTGCAATGGAACACATACATATTCCTATATAACAACATATATATATGAATATTACTCATATAAAAAGAAATGAAGTACTCATAAAATGCTACAATGTGGATAAACCTTGAAAATACTATAAATGAAAAAAGCCAGAAACATATTGTATGATTCCATGTATGTGAAATATCCAAAATAGGTAAACTCCACAGAAACAGAACACAAATTAGTAGTTTCCATGTGTTGGGGGAAGGAGGAAATGGGGAGAAACTGCCTAATGGTTATGGAGTCTTCTTTTTTCTTTTTTTGAGTCATCTTTTGTGATGATGAAATTATTTTGGAAGAAGATAGAGATGGCGGTTGTACAACACTGTGAATGTACTAAAGGCCACTGAATTTTTCATCTGAAAGTGTTTATTTTTATGTTTTTATATTTTATGATTTCACTTCAATTTTAAAAACCTTTCAAGTAGAATAAAATTCAATAAAACATGAAAATGCTTACACTCTACTAACAAGTGAAAAAAGGACACTATACAAGAGTATTCCAATATGGTCCCACTTCCTATTTATAAAAGAAAGATAGGAAGAAAGAAAACATGCGAGAACATTTATGGCAGGGAATATTGGTCTTGTTTGCTTTTTTTAGTGAGTATGTGTGAAAGTGATCATCCTTCCCAACCGCAGACAGGCAGTCATTTCATCTGGCAAGAAGAATTCTCTCCCCAAGGCATCAAAAGGACACCTTCCCCAGAAAAAGAGAAGTCGGGAGCCTGAGGCCTCTGCTGCTCTGAACAGTGTCTATGAACAGTGTCGCTTGGGGTTGATTTTTTTTGCCTTTCAATTGTTCTACCCTTGTAATTGTTTTTGAATAGGAACAGGAAAGCTGAAAAGCAGGAAGGAGGGAGCCCGGGAAACATAAATCAGGCATCTCCCACTCAGAAGTCTAGACAAGAGGGCAACAGGGAAGGAACTGGCAGGAGCAGACCCCCAGGGAGAAACGTGGCCCACTCAGATTTTCCTCTTCCTACTTCTGGGTTACTGTCCTCCAAGGAAACCACAGAGTCAACTCAACAACTGGAGAGGCTCAGGCGCAGGCACAGGGAGAATCTCTCTCCGACTGTAAGGCTCGTGTCTCAGCCAACAAAGACAGGGGGCTTCCCTGGCAGCTCAGTGGTCAAGAATCCTCCAGCCAATGCGGGAGACACGGTCAGATCTCTGCTCCAGGAAGATTGCACACACCGCAAAGCAACTAAACCCACACACCACAACTACTGAGCCTGTGCTCTAGAACCTGGGGGGAGCCACAACAATTGGAGCCCGCTCGCCTTAGAGTCCGTGCTCTGAAACAAGAGAAGGCACTACGATGAGAAGTCCGTAAATGAGAAGTCCGCACACGGCAACCAAAGAGTAGCCCCTGCTCACTGTAACTGGAGAAAAGCCCGTGTGGCAGTGAAGACCCAGCACAGCCAAAAATGAATAATTAAATAATTTTTTTAAAAAAGAAGAAGAAAGTCAGAGGGGCACATTGTTCCTGTTTTAACAGAAATTGAGACTTTTCATCAATTTCCCTATTTCTTAAAGTCTTCAAATGATTCAAAAATTTTCAAATGCCATGGGAAAGCAAGCCTGTGGGCCCTGTTCAGGCTGTGGGTTAGGTCTGCAACCTCTGCAAACACCAGCCAAGCCACCCTCTCCCTTCTTGGTGGCAAGAAAGAGAGCAGCCACCATATTTGAAGATTAATTTGCACCAAACATGATGCTCTTGATCCAGGGTTTTCTTGGAGCCCCAATTTAAATATATAAAAACAAAATAATCCTGAGTTTAGAAGAGGGAAAATAAAGAAGGATTTGAATATGTCAAATTGAATATGAATTGAATATGTCATGTGAATATGAAAAGAATATGTCAGCTAAGAAAAATGATTAAGAAATTTCACACTGACACTGACACTGAGCCATGTTTCTCTGACTTGTCCACTGTAAATCTCACCATACAGTTTCCCCATCTGGGATGCTTTTCAACTGTTCTCTGCAGGAGCAAATTCTAGCCTTGTAGCTGGGGTCAACCAGAACTCCCCAAAAGTGTTGATTCAGTAGACTGAGTCAAGAGATCCACACTCACCAAAATGGATGGGCACCATCCAATCCACCAGGGGCCCAAATGGAGCAAAAAGACAAAGGAAGGGCAAACTCTCTTGCTTCTTGAACTGAGATGTCCATCTTTTCCTGCCCTCAGATATCAGAGCTCCTGGTTCTTAGACCTTCAGACTCCTTGACTTATATCAGCAGTTCCCTAGTTCTCAGGCCTTTGGACTTGCAATGAATCATACCACCAGCTTTCCTGGTTCTCCAGCTTGCACATGGCAAGGTTATGGGGTTTAGCTCCCATAACCTCATGAATTTCTTATCTATATCTCTACTGGTGTCTGTGTCTATGTCAATGTCTATGTCTATGTGTCTGTAATATATCCTGTTGATTCTGTTTCTCTAGAGAATCCTGATACAATAGTGGCCCCCTAAGATATGCAGGCGGAGAAGGCAATGGCACCCCACTCCAGTACTCTTGCCTGGAAAATCCCATGGACGGAGGAGCCTGGTAGGCTGCAGTTCATGGGGTCGCTACGAGTCAGACACGACTGAGCGACTTCACTTTCACTTTTCACTTTCATGCATTGGAGAAGGAAATGGCAACCCACTCCAGTGTTCTTGCCTGGAGAATCCCAGGGACGGGGGAGCCTGGTGGGCTGCCGTCTATGGGGTCGCACAGAGTTGGACACGACTGAAGCGACTTAGCAGCAGCAGCAGCAAGATATGCAGGTCCTAATCCCTAGAACCTCTGAATGTTCCCTCCTATGACAAAGAGGTTTTGCAGATGTGTTTATCAAGGTCAGGATCTTGAGATGGGGAGATCATCTTGGATTATATGGGTCACCCCTCCCTCTAGAAGGAGGCAGAGGGAGACTTGACCACACACAGAGGAGGAGAAGGCAATGCGACCACAGAGGCAGAGGCTGGAGCATTGCTCAACCAAAAAATTCTGGCTCACCAGAAACTGGAAGAGGCAAGGAACAGCTCCTCCCCTAGTGCCTCTGGAAGAAGCAAGGCCCTGCTGACTCCTTGGCTTCTGCCAGCGAAACTGACTCTGGACCTCTAGCTTCCATAACTGTCAGAGAATACATGTGTGCTGTTTTAAGCCACAGAATTTGTGGTAATTTATTACATCAGTCATTAGCAACTAATACTTAGCACTCCTTATGCTTCTGTGGCTCACTGTGTGTGCTTCCGATAGAGCCAAGCCACATTTTATGAATAATAACAGCATTCATTGAGTGCTCAGTATGTGCCAAGCACTGAGATAAATGCATTAAAGGATTTTTCTTTAAAACTTCATCACAACGCAATGAGATAGGTACAATTATTTCCCCCATTCTCCAGAGCTGGAAAGTGAAGGTTAACAGGCTTGAACAAGATAACTTGAGCAAAGACACAGTGCTGACAAGTAGGAGATCCAGGATTCAGGCCACCGCAGTTGTACACAACACGACAGCCCCTGCAGCATGCAGTGCACAGCCTCATAACCGACCAGGGCAACCTGCGGTTTCAACTCACAAAGCCATTCCGTCTTCAGTCCCCGTGCTTTTAACATCTCTGCTCATGCTGTAGTCTCAGTGTTTGTGTCTCTCCCCTCTTCCTCCACAAAATCATATTGAAATCCTAACCCCTAATGGTTGGTGTCAGTAGGTGGGGCCTTTAGGAAGTGAATAGGTCATGAGGGCAAAGTGAAAGCAAAGTTAGTCGCTCAGTCATGTCCAACTCTGCAACTCCATGGGGTGTAGCCCACCAGGCTCCTCTGTCCATGGGATTTTCCAGGTGGGAATACAGGAGTGGGTTGCCATGCCTTTCTCCAGGGGATCTTCCCAACCCAGGGATCGAACCCAGGTCTCCTATACTGGAGACAGAGTCTACCATCTGAACCACCAGGGAAGCTCAGATGGTAAAGAATGGGATTCGTGCCCTTAGAAAAGAGGCCCCACAGAGCTGTCCAGCCGCTTCCACGGGAGGGCACAACAAGAGGGCACAACAAGAAGTCTTGGCCCAGCAGACAGCCTTCAGCTGGCCACACTGGGACCCTGACCTCAGACTTCCAGCCTCCAAAACTGTGAGAAATAAAATCCTATTGTTTATAAGCTGCCCAGTCTGTGGTGTTTTGTTACAGCAGCCCACACAGACTAAGACAGCTCATATTTCACTTTCCTGATTATTTTTATGTCCTCCTACTATATCGGCAGTTCCTGAAGACCAGAGACTCTGTCTTTTCTCTTACTAGCCTCAGATTACAGGATATTTATTGGCATCTAGGAGTGCATGAACAAATGAATGAATCTCTTTCCTCTGAGGCAATTAATCCTGAAAAGGCACAAGGGATTTAAGAAAGAATCTAGAGGCAGGGAAATAAGCTATCTTCTTTCTTTCTTTTCCATTAAGAATGATTTTCAAATTGGACAGCATATAATAAACATTTCTGCAGAAACTGGAGAGTGAGATAAATTAAGCAGTAAGTACTCATCTGAGCATTTTAAATAAGTTCAATCTCTGGGACCAGATAAATGAAACCTCAGAACACTGGCAACACTTCCAGAATGAACACTGATTAGTGATCTATGATGACAAATGAGAAAATGCCCCCCAAATTTAGATAGACAAATGTTTTTCATGGTTTTCCAATAGGAGGAATAAGTCACTAGAAATAAGTAGTTTGCAGACAGCAGTCTGGAAGGCACAAGTCTTACTGGATCCATGTGAGCCTGAATGAATCCCCTGCAATACACTACAGGGGGCTGTCCCTGGCCTAACTCTGCTCAATTTGTTATTAGTGGTCTGAATGGGAATTTATCAAAACTATTTTTCCCAAGTTGAGAAGAAAGTTAAAATATTAAAAATATAAAGCCTGGGACAAAGACCAAAGTCAGCAAAACTCCATTCAATAAGAATATGTGAAAAATCTTCCCATTTAGATTGTTTTCACTGCACAGGCCTAACGTGGGAAAGAACTGATAAGAAGTGAAAATGACAGGCAGTATTAACCAACCACCTCCAGAATATGAGACAA
This sequence comes from Bos mutus, assembly GCF_027580195.1. NCBI lineage: Eukaryota > Metazoa > Chordata > Mammalia > Artiodactyla > Bovidae > Bos > Bos mutus. The sequence goes on from NC_091636.1 coordinate 14,277,765, forward strand.
CAGCATAACGCCATTACTTTGCTTAAGTAGTGCAATTTTAGCTCTTAGTAAGGGAAAAACAGTGTCCAGGAAAAAAGCAGGCAAGATCTGATTATCTCTGCACGAGTCAGAACTCATCTGGAGAACTGCGGCCAGTCTCAGAACCATTCTTTTAAAAGGAGATGGACAAGCCAGGATTCAAAACTTGATTTTATTTGGAGGAAAGAGACCACAATAATAGGAGACCAGGGAAAACACAGTAACAGAGCGACACACGAATGGGGTGAAGGCACCTGGGGCACCTCGTCCAGAGGGAAGGAGGCCCAAAAGGAACTGTATTCTTTATTTTTTATCGGTTGTGCCACACAGCTGGTGGGATCTTAGTTTTCCCACCAGGATTCGAACCCGCATCCCTGCACTGGAAAGTCCTGGAACTGTCTTCTTTAAAGGGAAGCAATTTATGAAATAAAAGAAAACACGTATTTTTATACTGCTCTCCTGTGACAAAACTAGGACCGACCCCACGAAACTAGGCCCCTGATGCGTGGGAGGAGGCAAATCTATATCCAACACAAATGACTATTCAAAGAGTTAGAACTCAAATCACTGGTAACATTTTGAATATATAGTTCTCAGGCAGCCCCTCCATGAAGGAAGGACATGTGGTTTTTAAGGGCACAGATGAACATTTTTTAAGAGTTATGTATTTTAATGTGTGTTTTTTAATGTTTTAAATTTTTCAAAGTTGATAGAAAGTTTTCCCTTATGAAAATTAATTCGAGTAAAATAAATGACGATTTGAACCAAAAAAAAAAAAATTAAGTCATTAACAAATGGTATTCAGACAGGGCAAAAATCAGAGATGGTATGCAAACAACTATAGCTTAAGAAACACTGCTGTAGACTGTGGTATTTCATCTTCAATGTTTTTAAACTTTTGTTTCAGGATCTATCTCCTGCTGAGGAAATGCCTGTCGCATAGTTTTAAATGACTCAAGTATTTATTAATAGAGAGGAAGAGGAAGATAAGAAAAATAAGACAAAGAAGGGAAAAGGGATGAATGACTTGATAGTCCAAGCACATCAGTGTGGCTTGTTTACCTTTAGAGTTCACATCATATTGACACTAAATCGGGAGGAATGCAGGGCACCAAGGCCAAAAAATAAATAGGATAGAGAGGTTAAAAATAAGGTCAGGAAGTAACAAAATGAAACAACTAGGAAAATAGAAACAAATACATATCTAGTGATAAATAATCTGACACACAAATATTCAGTGGGCGGGAAAAACTTAGACATCCCAAGGAAAGACATGCTGGTGATGTCAGGATCTTTCTAGAACCCAGTGGCAGAGACAAAAGTAGCAAAGATGACCCAGCAACTCTCCAACATATCCCCCCAACCAGCCTTTCTTAGCCTCTGAATGTCCGCCCCTACCACCACCCTCACCACCACAAGCTCAACAAAGCAGTCCACAGGACATTTCAAATTCAGGGCCTCAATACTATTTTAGCTTAGTCGTGAAGACCAAAATGTTTATCTTCTCCTTCTTTAACATCCAGTACCTCCTTGTCCTAGGGAGCAACACTACCCAAGCAAAGACTGTCAAGATGAGACATCCTTAATTCTGTCTTGCCAACACCTGCCACTAGGGGCTCCAGAGTGTCTTTAGCATCTATGCCTTCCTTTCTGTGTCCCTGACCAAGGTTGCCTTTCTTAATGTTATCGTCTCTGACTTGTTGCTCTGCAGACTCTGACCCTTTCCAGAGAACTTCAGTACACATGGCCAAGGTTTCAGCTGTTCTTCTCCACTCCCTCCCCTCTTCAGACCCTTACAGTGATTTCTTATAAAACTAAATGTCTCCTGATGAATAAAACCCCTTCACCAGAGTGGTGCTGCTGCTGCTGCTGCTAAGTCGCTTCAGTCGTGTCCGACTCTGTGCGACCCCACAGATGGCAGCCCACCAGGCTCTGCCGTCCCTGGGATTCTCCAGGCAAGAACACTGGAGTGGGTTGCCATTTCCTTCTCCAATGCATGAAAGTGAAAGTGAAGTCGCTCAGTAAGTGTCCAACTCTTCGTGACCCCATGGACTACAGCCTACCAGGCTCCTCCATCGGGGTGTAGTACTGTCATATTCACCAGCAGTCTGACCTTTCACGTTTTCTCCTAAGTAAGCATATTTTGTCTATTACAAAAAAAAAAGTTTAATGTCTTTAAAATAATTTTGCTTATGAAGTTGAAAGTCCTAAATTCTAATTTTAGCTGTCCCTCTTACTAGTTCTGTGATAATGAGGGAGCTATTAACTTCTTCATATTTCAAAAAATTATTACATAAGGTCTGTAAAGATCTTTATACAACACATGATTCCCTTTAACATAACTATATACATACTTATGTATTAAATATAAAAATTGCTTTCTACAAATGTTATTAGAATCATGTGTAGTATAAAGCTCTTACAAACGTAAGTCATGTCTTCAGCACTTGGTTATTTGCTTCCTTATAATCATTCCCTAGTTGTTCCATGTGTTTTGTGTCCAAACTTGATTCCATACTTGTGTGAAGCTGCCTGCGTCACTTACACTTTATGGTATCTTCTACAGTGCCTGAGTTGATTAATTAACTGAATCAACTGCTTTAGCCCATTCTTAACCCAGTAGCTTCCTTTAACCTTGACCTTCAACTTCATCAATCTCTTCTCCCCCTTTTGGAAGCCTTCCTAGATCTTCTGAAAGAGTGTTGGTGGGTTTTCTAACATATGATCCCCTATGAAGAGAAATTTAAAATGTGGATTTATCTATAATCTGAAAATGGTCTCAGTATTGATAGAACATGTAAGCAATGATGACAGATCCCCAGAAAGCTAAGAGATGATGAAATCAAATATATACAGAGAAAGACTCTGCCAAATGAAAAAAGGAGAAATTGTTAAGATCCGGAATCTGTGTTCACCACTGTCTAGGGTGGAAATTCTCCAAACTGTTGTCTTAAATGTTTGGTTAATCGGCCTGTATGAATACTTATATATCTTAAATATATATCTATATATGTATATATCATGCTCCCAAGCCTTAAGAATCATAAAATTAACAAACCTACTCTGATCTGATTTTGTCCGTGACAAGAGACTTACTTAAGCTTTCAAAATTGTTTCCATATAGAGTGAATTTTCTAGTCAAACTAACATAAAACATCAGGTCTGCACAATTGTTATATTTCTGGTTGTAAAAACTAGCATGGTGGCTTCTACAGCAATTTCTTGCAATAATATTGGCCTTCTCAAGTCCTTTCAGCTTCAGATCACTCAATGGGAGATTCTCAGAAAACAATGGACTAGAAGCTATCATAACGATTTTATTAAAATTACATCACCCTTTGGGGCCCTGGCTGGGAGATGGTCAGTCAACATCCTTTCCAGAGTTCTCCCTCTGTCCCCCGTCTCAAAGCACAGTTATAATAGGATGGATTTACATGATTCAAATTATATCAGGTTCTGTGAATTAAATTTTAAAACTGTTTGCTTAAATAGTCTGAGGAGTTAACGTAGCTGCTGTAGATACAGAGACATGAAATACGTTTAGTGTGGAAGATAAAGGGAAATGAAAGAAGCTTGTTGCTCTGTAAACCAGAAAAAGATTAAGGTCTAAAGTTTCTCAGACTTAAATGTGCTCTTGAGTCATGAGGGGATCTTGTAAAAACACAGACCCTGATTCAAAACAGGCTGGGATGAAATCTGAAACAGGCACCCAGGTGATGGCAGTGCTACAAACAAGGACCAGAGTTGGAGGAGGAAAACCAGAGAATTTAAGCTATAGATAGCAGTGTTCAGATGTAATACAAACACAGGGGCTTTATCTTTTTCAATGACTCAGCTGCTGCTAAGTCACTTCAGTCGTGTCCGACTCTGTGCGACCCCACAGACGGCAGCCACCAGGCTCCCCGGTCCCTGGGATTCTCCAGGCAAGAACACTGGAGTGGGTTCAGAACACCAAAATAATATTATCACAGTTAAGTGATAGAATACATTTTGTGTACATTTTTAGTTTTTACTAGAAATTTTATTTACAAGAGATTAGTTTTCTTTTGTATCCATTCTTATCAGGGGCCAAGAGTGGGAGTGAAGTGGTTTATGGTCTCTGAAGGTTTAGGTGCCTCAGCTGTGGGCATTGCTCAGCTGCCTCCAAACACACACAGCCCAGGAGCAGGGCTGGCAGCCACTTTAGCATTTCCTCTAAATCTCCAGAGATCTAACAGCAATAGGAAGGGACTCTCACAAGCTTCTCAAATCATTCCATGCACTTTCCTAGCACTGTCTGCAAATTCACCACATCATCAACAGTCAGGCCCCCGGCAGAACAAAGCAACTTCATTTAAAACTTGCTATGTGTCCTAAACAGGGCATTTTTAAAAATGGCTAAAGGAACCACGGCTTTCAGGATATGCAGCCTTCAATTCCCTTTCCATATTTGCTCCTAAAATTTTCAACAAAGTTAGGCTTCCCATAGAAGGTGGCAGCCACAGAAAAAAATGAAGACAAAAGATGAAACAACTAGCTGATACACCCAAGTAGAAAGGTGGGGGGCGGGGGGTTGGGGGAGCAGTGTTTGCCTTTTGTATAGAAATATCTTCCCTGGTAGCTCAGTTGGTTAAGAATCTGCCTGCAATGAAGGAGACCACCAGCAATGCCCGAGACCTGGGTTTGATCCCTGGGTTAGGAAGATCCCCTGGAGAAGGAAATGGCAACCCACTCCAGTATTCTTGCCTGAAAAATTCCATGGACAGAGGAGCCTGGTGGGCTACAGTCCATGGAGTCACAAGAGTCAGGCATGACTTAGCGACTAAATCACCACCACCACCATCTTATTTAATTGTTAAAGTCCTGCGTTATTATAGAGTTAAGTTTTTCCCCATCTAGAGTTTGCAGCCCATTGGTGAACCTTAAAATCATTTTGAAATCAAAAGCAGGCTCTTTTAAAAACACAATAGACCAGGATGTGCTGCAGTTCAAAGGGGAAACCTCATTTAATAAAACTTCTCAGTTACACCTGTCTGTGTATGTACTGAGTTATACCATAAAGTGCATTTCTTACTATGCACCATAACCAAAAATTTGAAAACTCACTGAACTATAGTTTGTTTTATAATAGAGGAGGGTTTTTTAAAGACATCATTGTTTTTCATCTGTTTATTTTTACTATATTCACCTGGTTCTGCCTTAGCTGGATGAAGTCAGAGCAAGTAGCTTTTTCAGATATTTCACTGCCCTTTCCACTATAAATTCCTTGAACTTACAGTATGCTTAAGCCATAAGACTTTATATACATATAAATACCAAATTCCTACTGATTAGGTGACATACCAATAGACCAATTTAATTGCCACTCTGAACTACTAGGTATTATACACCCAATCCGCTACATTCAAGCCAACTGCTGGAAACACTTCACAGCTTTTAAGATACAAGGGCACCATCTTCTGGTGAAATATTTTCTTTGTTGGGCAGATATGAAAGAGCTACCAAAAATGTCATTTTTCGAGCAAAAATGACAACTGACATCGTATATACATTGATACTTTTAGAGCTTTTTACTTCATTTAGGAGTTTGCTCCATCTCTGAGAAGGCGCTTTCTATTCCCCAGCAGTGACAGGAGCTAGTCTGTCCTTCCTGACTTTCCGTTAAGCGGAGCTGGTTTCAAGTTTCAGCTCCTCCTTGAATTCCAGCTTGCTGAGACTTTCCTCTAGAATCATCCAAAATGGAGCCTCTCACAGCCTACCCTTTGAGATGTTCAGGGCCCAAAGCAAAGGCATTTGCAGTCTTGCTGTCTATGGTTCTGTGCACAGTAATGCTATTCCTCCTACAACTCAAATTCCTAAAGCCTAAAATCAACAGCTTTTATACCTTTGAAGTGAAAGATGCAAATGGAAGGGTGGTTTCTCTGGAAAAGTTTAAAGGCAAAGTAAGTTACACCTTCTGATTTTTCTGTTGTTTGTCCATGTTCTCTGCTTATTGTCTTAACAGTCCATTTTTTACTGTTATATGTTCATGTTATAATTTAGTCCTCAGAGAAATTAGTATATCACTTTAGCCATCAGTGCTCTCATAGTTTATATGCTAATTGATAACTGATTATCTTAACTATTTGCTTTAAGATGTTTTAAGTGCTGGATTAATACTTTATATTATTTAGGAAATTCTAATAGTAATGTGATTATGGAGTATGCCATATAATGTGAATATGAAAGTATTAACTCCACAATCTAACAGCATTAAAAAGCACCCTATCAATAATCATATTTTATCTTTTATTTAAAAAAAAAAACTTTCATGAGTACCTAGGGCTTTATTAATGGTTGTGATCTTTCAGAGTTTTAACTCAGGCATTCGGGTTATGATTTTCAGTAGAATTGGGGACATCTACTGTATCGAATAAATTTCATAAAAATATGAAATAACCATCTATCAAAGGTTGTATTCCTCCAAAATGGTTTAGGGTTTTAACTACTTGCAGAATTTTTTTTTAATCTTTTATTTGCTTCACTTTCCGGTTGGATTTTTTTCTTTTTCCGGGAGGTTGCACTAGTTGTAAACGTGGCTAGTGACTGCCAACTCACAGACAGAAATTACTTAGCACTGCAGGAACTGCACAAAGAGTTTGGACCATTCCACTTCAGCGTCTTGGCTTTTCCATGCAATCAGTTTGGAGAATCGGAGCCCCGCCCGAGCAAGGAAGTAGTATCTTTTGCAAGAAATAACTTCGGAGTAACATTCCCCATCTTCCACAAGATTAAGATTCTAGGATCCGAAGCAGAACCTGCATTTAGATTTCTTGTTGGTAAATATCTACCTTGCCTCACCAATTTAATGTTTTTAGTTGCTTTCATTTTTAAAACAAATGTACCAGGACCATACTTTCCTATTTCATTTTAAATGTTTTAGTGGGAAAGTTTTATAAAACTATCAAAGAGCTAGATTCTCATCCTCTGTAACTTTCTAGAAGTTATGCTTTCCTAAAATCAATGTTTTAACTTCTTGGATGGCAAAATAAATCTACTACAGTGTATTTTGTTCCTTATTATTTTCCCAAAGAATATACTTTAAGCTGGCTACACATCTCTTTATCAATATTGCTGAGCATTATTAGTTAAACTAATCTTTCTGGTTAATTTTATGTTGCCTTATCTGAGATATTATCCTCAAGGGTGAATAACATCTCAGATTGCCAGGTGGTTTTTGGTAAAATTCAAAATAACACATCCTGATTTTTTTTTGGAGGAGGGTAGTGTAAGGCTACCTCTGTAACTAAGCTAATTATGGAAGTCTATTTAAAGATTTTTTTCAGCATAAAGGGAGTGCAGTATTGTGACTAAGGGCTAAGCTTTAGCCCCAGCATACCTGGGTTGAAATCTCTGCTGTTGCCTTTGCTGTGTGACTCCAGGCATGTAACTTAACTTCTCTGTGTCTGTTTCCTCCTTTGTAAAATGACATCAATAGTATCTACCCCTTAAGATTGTTTGCAGGGTTAAGTGTGTTAATAATAAAAATAAAGTACTTACTTACAGAGCTTCCACTGTGCCAGACCCTATTCTAAAGGACATTCAGCTCATGTCCTCTCATCTAACTTATGTGGATGATTGCCTCAGTCGTTTCCACTGCAGGTAATTTGAATTTTGCTAAAACCATGACCTTAGCCAGGCAATCAATCTTCCAATCCAACAAACTGGCTAATGATATTCTATAATATTTAAGTAAGAAAGCAGAATCTTCCAAAAACACGGTATTCAAATTTCTAGGGAAAGTCAGCATAATACCTAACACCATCAATAACAACGAAAGTGAGGTCTTTATTCCTTTTATTGCCAGAATACACTGAGGTGAAGAAAAGCCAGAGCATGTGTCCGTGTAGTAATCTCTCAATTATAACAGCCAAATACTTGAGCACAATAGCTCCTAGGTTCTTCCCCTTTGTCACTAAAAAAGAAACTCCACTTACCCTGTGTAATCAAAAAGGTAACAGTGATTTAAGGTTTCACTAAAGTTAGATGAAACTCCAAAGGCAAAGACTATGAAATGATGGCTAAATGAAAATTAGATCTTTTTAAGTTGGCCAAAATAGATGTGATCACAAACAAGATGGCTCTGTACAGGTGTTCAGGTTGTTCACTGAACAGGAATAAGGGGTCACATGGAGGCTGAAACCCAGGCAAATGAAACATATGTGCCTAGGGACTGTTCCCACCTAGAAGGGTATCTTTTTCTAATTCACACAAAGATGAGTGTTATCTTTTAAAATACATTTTCCTTTATAGAAAATGTCTATTGTTCAGAATGATTATAAGAAGACTTTAACCAATAATATGATGCTCCTACCAAGTCAATTATGTTTGAGCTAATCAGCAATACTCCTAATAATGAAATAATCAGTGTAAATCCTTGGCACAGTATGCAAAGTATAGCACACATAAGTAAACATTAGGCTACTTTTTTATTTTTTTTAACCTATGCTCCCTTATTGGTTCTTTCCCCAGCATAATAAACAAAGGATCGCCCACCTTTAAAAACTCTAAGCAGTATGTTCCTTCTACCTACCTCATCACTAACATCTTTGAAAGAATAGTTAACATTTGGTTTCCTGCCTCCCTGTCTCTGCTTTCTTCTTAGAGCACCGTGTTTGATCTCTCATTCCAATGACCCTCCTGAACCTGGTGGGTCTCAGTGCCTATGACTTCTACTCCAGCTCCTTCTCTTCTTTCCAGGTTCCTTTATTCCATCCACCCTTACCTCTACTGATCCTCAGGATTCTGCCACATCCACCTGGGCTCTCCTTACTCTGTCCCCTTTCCCTGGGTGAGCTCTAGCTCCTAAGCTCCAAAGCCTCCTCTTATGGGGTGTCCCACATAACCTGAATCCCCTCATGCACAAAAATGAACTTGTCGTCTTCCTCCTAATATCTACTTGCTTTGCCTTGTACCCTATTTTAAGAGCATGAGCTCTTCTAATAGAAAGGACTGGATATCAATCCGGACTCTACCATTCACTAGCTATGCGACCGTGAGTCTAGACCTCCATTTTTCTCATCTGCAAAATGGGGATAATAACAATAGCCAAGCTTTACAGAGTTGCTATACAGATTAAATGAGAGGTCCATTTAAAGCACTAAGCATACATTACTAGGTATATAATAATTATTTATATTTTTCTCATGAAGTGAAGTGAAGTCGCTCAGTCATGTCCAACTCTTTGCAACTGCGTGGACTATACAGTCCATGGAATTCTCCAGGCCAGAATAGTGGAGTGAGTAGCCTTTCCCTTCTCCAGGGGATCTTTCCAACCCAGGGATCAAACCCAGGTCTCCCACACTGGAGGCAGATTCTTCACCAGCTGAGCCACAAGGGAAGCCCATTTTTTCCCTTCATACTAGTCAATAATAATGCACACAAATCCTGTATGATATAAATAGAAAAAAGTTCTACATTTCTTGCCTAAATTAATATGTATCAAAAGGATGTCTACAGTTATTTAGCATTCCTTACTAAGTAATACATAACAGTATCAAAAACATACACTTACTATGAAAAATAATCCATACATTCATGTTACCAAAGACCATAGAGCATCACTTTATCTTAAGAAAAAATGTTAAGCAACTGAAAGTTTCAGCTAGTGATAAGGTAAATTTTTTAGTGGTTCAGATCAACAAATCTAGCTGATTTCATTTCATGATTCTAGTTCAGTACAATCTTCAGTGAAATCACCAAGTATATAGACATCTGATTACACAGACTTTGAGTTTGGGTGTTTTGCTTTTTGTTTAGTTTGGTTTTTGAAATGATGACAATTCTAGAACTTGATTCTATAAAGTTGTAATTTATTCAAATACTAATAGAAATGAAAATCTTGACAAAGAATAAAATTTTACTCATGAAAATATATTCTGATATTTTAGATTCTTCAAAGAAGGAACCAAGGTGGAACTTTTGGAAGTATCTGGTCAACCCTGAAGGTCAAGTTGTGAAGACCTGGAGGCCAGAGGAACCCATTGAAGTCATCAGGCCTGAGATAGCAGCTCTGATTAGACAAATGATTATAAAAAAGAAAGAGGATCTATGAAAATGCCATTGAACCATTATATGGCAATAGTTAGAATACAAAAATGTCTCCATGAGGGTTTGGTCCCCTTTTAAATTAACTCTGACAATTAAATATGGAACTGAAGGATAACTTTCCTTTTATGTTATCTTGTTAGTGAGTGGTAATGAATGTCCACAGTATAGATGTTACCTAAAGCAAAAATAAACAGCAGCCAACGACTCTAGATGAAATATATTAAATACTTCATCTGACCACACTAAATAATTCAGAATACCAATATGCTTCAGTATCCTATTGTTTCACTTGACATTTTCTAGGATTGTACGTGATGGAAATGTCAACACACTAGACCACTGTTTGAATTCAAGATACTGTGTGACATTTCCAGAGTAACTGTAAATGATATTTTTATGTAATAAAAGGCAAAATAAACATTGAAAATGTGAAATATACATAGATTCTAATCCTTATGTTTTTTGTTTCATGTACAGAATTTTGTTTGTTAAGTATAGGGTCATGGTATGTTTTACTATATCCAGCCAGATCAATGTCATTTAGTCACAAGAGTCATGTCTGACTCTTTGCTACCCCATGGACTGTAGCCCACCAGGCTCCTCTGTCCATGGGATTTTTCCAGGTAATAATACTGGAGTGGGTTGCCACTCTCCAATCCAGCCAGATCAGTTCAGTTCAGTTCAGTTCAGTCACTCAGTCGTGTCCGACTCTTTACGACCCCAAGGACTGCAGCACACCAGGCCTCCCTGCCCATCATCAGTTCCCAGAGTTTACTCAAACTCATGTCCATTGAGTTGGTGTTGCCATTCAACCATCTCATCCTCTGTCACCCCCTTCTCCTCCCACCTTCAATCTTTCCCAGCAACAGGGTTTTTTCAAATGAGTCAGTTCTTTACATTAGGTGGACAAAGTATTGGCATTTCAGCCTCAGCATCAGTCCTTCCAATGAATATTCAGGACTGATTTCCTTTAGGATGGCCTGGTTGGATTTCTTTGCAGTCCAAGGGACTCTCAAGAGTCTTCTCCAACACCACAGTTCAAAAGCATCAATTCTTCAGTGCTCAGCTTTCTTTATATTCCAACTCTCACATCCATACATGACTACTGGAAAAACCACAGCTTTGACTAGATGGAACTTTGTTGGCAAAGTAATGTCTCCACTTTTTAATATGCTAAGTTGGTCATAACTTTTCTTCCAAGGAGCAAGCGTCTTTTAATTTCATAGCTGCAGTCACAATCTGCAGTGATTTTGGAGCCCAAAAAGATATAGTCTCTCACTGTTTGCACTGTTTCCCCATCTATTTGCCATAAAGTGATAGGACCAGATGCCATGATCTTAGTTTTCTGAATGTTGTTTTAAGCCAGCTTTTTCACTCTCTTCTTTCATCAAGAGGCTCTTTAGTTCCTCTTCACTTTCCGCCATAAGGGTGGTGTCATCTGCATGTCTGAGGTTATGGATATTTCTCCCAGCAATCTTGATTCCAGCTTGTGCTTCATCCAGCCCAGCATTTCTCATGATATACTCTGCATAGTTGTTTATTAATGACATTATCATTTAATATCAATATAAATGACATAACATTTGAAAAAGGCTTGATCATTTTCAGTATTTCTTATTTTCCAGAAGCAACTCAAATTCCACAATTAAAATATTAACACTTGAGTCAATCTGTATTTCTGAGTGAAAATTCCAAGTGTAAGAAAAAAGCCATAAGTATATGATCATTCAGCTTGATTCTTTCAGGTTAATTTTGGTTAATTCCTTACAGGTTTTGGTTAATTCCTTACAGGTTAATTTTGGTTGCTAATCTGGTCAAACTAGATTAGCCATTTGGAAAGAATTCAATGGTACATCATTCTCATGGCTATAAGAAGAAGAATCAACTCCAAACAGTCAAAATGGTTAATGTAAAAAAGGAGTGAGTGTAATTATAGGAGAAACATCAGCAATCACTGAGTCTGTTGAGAATCACAACATATCTTTTCTTCCAAAGTCCTGATCTTTATGTTTTGTCAGCCTTCTAATTACTAACAAAGCAACCTTCGCCCCATGAAATTAATCTTATTTCATAAAGGAATTAAACAGGAATAGTGAATCACTGCAGATGGTGACTGCAGCCATGAAATTAAAAGACGCTTACTCCTTGGAAGGAAAGTTATGTCCAACCTAGATAGCATATTCAAAAGCAGAGACATTACTTTGCCAACAAAGGTTCGTCTAGTCAAGGCTATGGTTTTCCCAGTGGTCAGTATGGGTGTGAGAGTTGGACTGTGAAGAAAGCTGAATGCAGAAGAATTGATGCTTTTGAACTGTGGTGTTGGAGAAGACTCTTGAGAGTCTCCTGGACTGCAAGGAGATCCAACCAGTCCATTCTGAAGGAGATCAGCCCTGGGATTTCTTTGGAAGGAATGATGCTGAAGCTGAAACTCCAGTACTTTGGCCACCTCATGCGAAGAGTTGACTCATTGGAAAAGACTCTGATGCTGGGAGGGATTGGGGTTCAGGAGGAGAAGGGGACGACAGAGGATGAGATGGCTGGATGGCATCACTGACTCAATGGATGTGAGTCTGAGTGAACTCCGGGAGTTGGTAATGGACAGGGAGGCCTGGCATGCTGCGATTCATGGGGTCACAAAGAGTCGGACACGAATGAGCAACTGAACTGAACTGACTGAGTGGGGGCAAAACAATGTGAAAAAATTTGGCTAAGAAGAAAGACCCAATCTAAATAACTGAATTGACTCTCCAATTCTGACCTGATGAGTGAAAGTGAAGATTCTTTTTCATGATAAAATCAGCAATGCCCACCTGAGTATACAATTCTGCTACAGCACTTACAAGTTCTTAAACCAAATATATCCTGGAATACCTTCTGCTTCAACATATATGTCCAACCCCCAGCTCTGAATGGATTTAGTAAGCTCTCAGGTAGGGGTGGAGTGTGGTTCCCTTCAGGTCAAGGGGATCTACCGGAGTACCTAAAGAATGGCAGTGTGTAAGCAAGCCTGCTTCTCCCTCTCACCAGCAGCAGGGCCTTCAGCCAGGGCACTACTTTTCAGTTTTCTCACCTGTAAATTGGTTATGGTGGGGGTGGGGGGAGTCAAACTGAACAAAAAGCCCCTTCCAAGTTACCAAGGTGTGTCAAGTGATCAGAAATCAATACTAACCTATTGTTGAAGAAATGGAAACCACCTAACCAGTCTATCCATCCTTTGCAAGTGTGCCACCAAAAGCCTTTAAGCAATTTGAATTCTGGGCCTCTAAGCAAAACTTTGTTTAGCCCTCAAGTGCTGCTTCCAGAACATCCTTGCCACATACTCCCACTTATGACTTCCATGAGTTCACAGCAGTGCTGTGAGACTGCTGGGGTGTTTATGCGCTCACATCAGGGTATGTGCAGCACTGCAGAGGCTACACCGACACCCCACTGCCAGACAGACCAGAACTGTCCTGGAGAACACAATTCAGATGTCCATCCTGCCCCAAACCACTAGTTCTCTCCAAAGGCATATAAAGTGGGTTTTTCACTTATGTATCTCCTGATTTGCTTGCCTTATTCAGTCTGCAATCTCCACTAGATTAGACTTCTCTCACCACTCTGAGGATGCAGGGAGGGCAGGTGGGGATTTGAATGTGTGACATATGGATGTCCATTCAGGGTTATGGCATCCAACCAGGCCGTGCTGTGTGCTCAGTCACTTCAGTTGTGTCTGACTTGATGTGACCTATGGACGGTAGGCTGCCAGGCTCCTCTGTCCACAGGATTCTTCAGGCAAGAATACTGGAATGGGTTGCCGTGCTCTCCTCCAGGGGATCTTCCCGACCCAGAAATCAAACCCACATCTCTGGCATCTCCTGCATTGCAGGTGGGTTCTTTACCCACTGAGTCACCTGGGAAGCCTGTCCAACCAGGCTACATGTGGTAAAAGGGAAGAGAGCCATTTGCTCATGTGTTGCTGCCCAGACCTTAAATGTCTCATGAACACTGCCAGCAAACACACAGAGGGAAAAAAATGCATCTTTCCTGAATTGAGCATAAGCTCTATCTCAGCATCAAAAAGTCTGGGACATAAACTGCTACAGGCTGCCTGATTGAGAAGGATAACAGAAAAATAGTAGGTAAAAGAGTATTCAGTAGTTGCTCTTCTGACACAGACAAAATCTATTTTACTTTTAGTGGTTATTAATTCAATGACTTGAAGTTAGTTTCAGTTTGTTTGGGAAGTGGAGAGGAGTACTTCCTACTAACTCCTGATCTTCATCTAATAGCAGCAGAGTGTGCTGTTACGTATAGCAGAGTGTGCTGGAGATTTGAATAAATATGAATTGGCCAGAAATATTCCCTAGAAGTTGTATTTCATTTTTGAAATTTTATACTAATCATAGTGTACCTACAGCATGTATATATGTACATAAATGTAATTCTTAATAACTATAGTTAATCACAATGGTGTGATCACTCACCTAGAGCCAGACATCCTGGAATGTGAAGTCAAGTGGGCCTTAGAAAGCATCACTATGAACAAAGCTAGTGGAGGTGATGGTATTCCAGTTGAGCTATTTCAAATCCTGAAAGATGATGCTGTGAAAGTGCTGCACTCAATATGCCAGCAAATTTGGAAAACTCAGCAGTGGCCACAGGACTGGAAAAGGTCAGTTTTCATTCCAATCCCAAAGAAAGGCAATGCCAAAGAATGCTCAAACTACCACACAATTGCACTCATCTCACATGCTAGTAAAGAAATGCTAAAAATTCTCCAAGCCGAGCTTCAGCAATTCGTGAATCATGAACTTCCCAGATGTTCAAGCTGGTTTTAGAAAAGGCAGAGATCAAATTGCCAACATCTGCTGGATCATCGAAAAAGCAAGAGAGTTCCTGAAAAACATCTATTTCTGATTTATTGACTATGCCAAAGCCTTTGACTGTGTGGATCACAATAAACTGTGGAAAATTCTGAAAGAGATGGGAATACCAGACCACTTGACCTGCCTCTTGAGAAACCTATATGCAGGTCAGGAAGCAACAGTTAGAACTGGACATGGAACAACAGACTGGTTCCAAATAGGAACCAGTCAAGGCTGTATATTGTCACCCTGCTTGTTTTCACCCTGCTTGTTTAACTTATATGCAGAGTCCATCATGAGAAAAGCTGGACTGGAAGAAGCACAAGATGGAATCAAGATTGCCGGGAGAAATATCAATAACCTCAGATATGCAGATGACACCACCCTTATGGCAGAAAGTGAAGAGGAACTAAAAATCCTCTTGATGAAAAGTGAAAGAGGAGAGTGAAAAAGTTGGCTTAAAGCTGAACATTCAGAAAACGAAGATCATGGCATCTGGTCCCATCACTTCATGGCAAATAGATGGGGAAACAGTGGAGACAGTGTCAGACTTTATTTTCTGGGGCTCCAAAATCACTGCAGATGGTGACTGCAGCCATGAAATTAAAAGACGCTTACTCCTTGGAAGGAAAGTTATGACCAACCTAGATAGCATATTGAAAAGCAGAGACATTACTTTGCCAACAAAGGTCCGTCTAGTCAAGGCTATGGTTTTTTCCAGTGGTCATGTATGGATGTGAGAGTTGGACTGTGAAGAAAGCTGAGCACCGAAGAATTGATGCTTTTGAACTGTGGTGTTGGAGAAGACTCTTGAGAGTCCCTTGGACTGCGAGGAGATCCAGCCAGTCCATTCTAAAGGAGATCAGTCCTGGGTGTTCATTGGAGGGACTGATGCTAAAGCTGAAACTCCAGTACTTTGGCCACCTCATGCGAAGAGTTGACTCATTGGAAAAGACTCTGATGCTGGGAGGGATTGGGAGCAGAAGGAGAAGGGGACTACAGAGGATGAAATGGTTGGATGGCATCACCGACTCGATAGACATGAATTTGAGTGAACTCCGGGAGTTGGTGATGGACAGGGAGGCCTGGTGTGCTGTGATTCATGGGGTCGAAAAGAGTCGGACATGACTGAGCGACTGAACTGAACTGAACTGATAGTATATATGGGCTTCCCTGGTAGCTCAGTAAAGAATCCACCTGCAATGCAGGAGACCCAGGTTCAATCCTTGGGTCAGGAAGATCCTCTGGAGAAGGGAATGGCTACCCACTCCAGTATTCTTGCCTGGGAAATCCCATGGACAGAGGACCCTGGTGGGCTACAGTCTATGGGGTCACAAGAGTCAGACAGGACTTAGTGACTAAACCACCACCATGTAACAAACATACAGTGGTGACTCATGAACGCTTAACAACCAAATCCCTAGTGGAGGAGTTCCAAGTGCGGCATTTCCAATTTCTATGGCGTGAACACTTGCACATAGTCAATTTTAATCTACTAATCGTTTCATAACTGGCTTGTAAAATTTCTGAAAACTTAGCAATCGATTCTCACCAACTAGGACAAGCTGGCTCTAGCCCAAAAAGATTTAAATCAGACTTAATCAGAGTATCATAAGAATCTCCAAAGAGAAAAATCTGAAGCAAAAACATAACATATATACTTCTTCTTGTTATCACATATATACTATTTTGACAGGTTATATATAAATGTGGATGTATATGCAGTTACTGAACTACGAAAAGCTGCTAACATTTTAAGTGTATACTCACACTATAATGACCTAACTGGACTGCAGGTAATTTCAAGTAGGAAAACACTCCAGTAAAAAATAAGAAAAATATATATATACAAAATCTAAGAAGGAAAACAAAAACTACTTGTCTATTTTCTTTAAACATAATGGCTGTTTCAAGACTGCCCATCATGAGCTGGAAAATCCTGAGTGATCCCTGTACAAAATCACGTGTAGTCCTGACAACATTTCCCTTTGAAAGAAAAATGTCAGGTTTGGGTGAAGCTAATATGGTGACACTTTATATTTATCCCTCAGCTTGACTTCGTCTTCCCCAGGGAACAATAAAATCCTAACTGTTACACCAAGAAACTAATACATCACACTTCTTTCCATTCTCCACATACCCTCTTCCCTCTGAATAGTTAAGGCCACACTTTGCTGAGGGAAGCCTTCTCTTTTGGGGGCAGGGGCTGCTGGGGGAGGGCAAGTAAAGAGTAGTGAGGAGCTAGGGCATTTTCCAGAGGGAGTGATGGGAAGCAATTACATCCCCAGCACCAATGGGGCTGCCGCAAGAGAAAACACCCAAGAAAAAATACTTTGAACCAGTGTTGCCTGCCTCCCTCTTCTTTTTCAACCCTCTTTCCATTCTCTTCCTTTGACATCCCAAGTGTGACCCCTCTCTTTCCTTCTCACTTCTATGGCAAAGTTTTCTTTTTGAATTTATACATACAATCAACTCCTTACCCACTGATCTCATTTATTTTTACTGCACTCCATTCTTTCTTCTTTCTCATGGTCTCAGTAATAAGAACAACTATGTCTTCTGTTTATTCAGTATCAATGTTGGCATTTTATGTCTTGCTCTTTACAAAAATTTTTAAAAAGTGAAACACAAAGGACCAGCCTCCTAAATTTAGTAGGTTTTATTTTTTATCAACAGATCAGTGATTGTCTATAGAAAATAACATATTGAAATTTAACCTTAAAAAAACAAGATGAAAACAATATTTACATGTAAAGGATACTTAAATACAAAGATGCTGAAAATGCAATGATACTAGGCAACAACAAAGAGATAAGATTTAAACGTAGCAAAACACTTAAGAGTCAAATCATAGGTATCTATTTAACCCATGGTTTTAAAAACATTTACATTTAAATAAGAATTTAGATTATTTTACCAATAACTTATAATCCAATGCAATAAAGAATGTGATGTATTTCTCACATCTCATTTAGGGTGAAAATAATTGACCAAACCAGCAAAGTCAGTTCCATGAACTTGCTGCAAATGTCCACACGACCACAGTGTGTCTGGGACCCAGCACAAACCTGAAACTGCTCCATGGGTCAAAATGTGCTCCAAGGGAATGAGAAAATATTTAAAGTTATATTTAATGGTCAGTTCTCCCCCTTCACAAACTAAATCTCATGCTCTTTTCTAAACACTGTATGAGTCTGTGATTTTACAGAAAATGAAGACTGGAGACAAGTCTTCTAAACAATTCACCCCAGCCCCAGCCCCCCTAAATCCCCAATTTTCTTCATATTCAAGTGAAAATGTTTTAGTTGACTGACTCATTTGGCAAGTTACCTAAATTCTTCCTTTAGCTGTATACACACATGGTAACTGAGACCTACTCTAATGTCAAATTAAGAAACTAATCATTCAAAAGGAATATTGAAGACTTAGTTGAAAATTGGAGGAAACATTTTAGTTTTTCCATTCCAAATTGTCATTATATTCTAAATTTTATACTTAAAATATATAATTTCTCAAATACTTTAATACTGTCTACAAGTATGCAGACTCCAGAATATTATCTGAAATTTTTAACATAATTAAGTAATAGTTGATTATTATTGAGTAGTTCCTTCATCATTATAAACTGTTCATTGTATTATAACTAAAAGTCGTAATAAGCATTATGTAAAGAAGGCCCTGGCTCATGGCAAAAAGTACACATACACACACACATATTACTTAGATTTAATTATACCCATTACTGATGCTCATTATACATGCAATAAGATAGCAGTTGCATGTTAGCTGATGGCACTCACATATTCAACCAGCTAACAATACACTGCCAACCCATCACACATAGGTCACCGGTGTACTTCGTTAACAAGAAGAATTTATCCAGAAGCAAGTGGCAGGGCAGTTGTGGCTGCTGAATTGACCCAAAGCAGCCAGCTAACAATACACTGCCTACCTGATTCAGGTCACTGCTGCTCATCATGGCCCATGAAGTCACTGAGGCTAAATTTGTAACATGAAACAGTGGCAGAACTTTCATCTTAATAGTCACATTTTTAAAAACTTATAGACAAAACCTGTTTCTCCAAAAATATTATAAGAAATAAAATCAATATTTTTTCATCTATTCAAAAACTTAAAAAAAGAAAACTTTCAAAATACTTCCACTTAGGTTTATAAACTAAGGCTCAGATATGAAAATATGTTATGGCTTACAAGTGAATTAAGAAAGTTATAATTAACTACAGTTTTTCCAATGACTTTTATTCACAGACCAAAAGGCCAGTCGTTTGTATTAAATAGTAAAATACCTAGGAGTCATGGTTATCCAAAATCTGGGCATAAGACAAATCTTCAGCTACGTTCAGGAAAAATAAATATATGAGTATTCAGGGAATTTAAGGAATTAAATGCCATTTGTTTTCTGATACAAAGGATATTAGTCATTACATTCTGAAAGTGCATTCTGAAAGTTATGTGTTGAATTTATTGTGTCACCAATGAAATACAGAAAAATGTGAAGGTCTAGAAAACCCTAAAACTGGTGGATTTGAAACTATAATCGATGCGTAAAGACTAAAGGAATGTGAACTATTTAGAGAGAAAAAAAGTGAATCCTGATAAGGAGGAATCTAAAATCTAAATCATATGCATGCATGCTGAGTTGTTTCAGCCGTGTCTGACTCTGTGCGACCCTATGGACTGCAGCCCACCAGGTGCCTCTGACCATGGAATTCTCCAGGCAAAAACACTGGAGTGGGTTGCCATTTCCTTCTCCACCGGATCTTCCCAACCTAGGGATCGAATCCGCGTCTCTTTCGTCTCCTGCATTCTTTACCTCTAGTGCCACCTGGGATCCATAAAGTAAAAGAGCTATTTATGTGTAAAAGTTAAGATGAAAATCTTTGGATTTGTTTTATTTTCACACTGATTACAAGAGAAGCTGAAAACCTTTGCGTTCAGACTTTCAAGGTGAAATTTAACTGGATCAACAGTTAAATTACTAAGCTAGGACGGTGAATACAATGGCACCCCACTCCAGTACTCTTGCCTGGAAAATCCCATGGATGGAGGAGCCTGGAAGGCTGCAGTCCATGGGGTCGCTGAGGGTCGGACACGACTGAGCAACTTCACTTTCACTTTTCACTTTCATGCATTGGAGAAGGAAATGGCAACCCACTCCAGTGTTCTTGCCTGGAGAATCCCAGGGAAGGGGGAGCCTGGTGGGCTGCCGTCTATGGGGTCGCACAGAGTAGGACACGACTGAAGCGACTTGGCAGAAGCAGTAGAAGGACGGTGAATTTATGCACTTCTCCTCTTGACCACAAGATGGCACCATTTCCGGTTCTTTGGAAGGCAAGATTATGAATGCAACAGAGGGGAGTGCAACTAGCAACTGTTAAAAAGAAATTTTAACAGCCAGCTAGAGATGCACTGCCTACCTGACACATTCAAGCTTCATTTTTTTTTTTTTTTCTGTAGAGGCAAAAACTGAAAAGTACCATTCAGATACAAATGATTACCGTTATTTGGCAGATATCTTCAATTTCTTACAAAAATGTTTTAGATATAGACTCTGAGGTTAGTGATGATATGAGACGTACAAATTTTCTACATTTTCAGATCATTTCATACGTCCAACAAATATCTTCTTTAGCAAGAATTAGTTTGTTCAAAGTCATATTTAAGACAGAGAGCTCGATTAAGCACTGGACACTCACCTTGGGAGAAACTTGACCTCTCCTCTGCTTCATGTCTTTGTCGAGCACCCGCATGACATCCTCCTTTGAAAATATAGGCAACATATTGGAATACAAACTATTTAGAAAAATCATAATATGAGGTGTGAATGTTTCTAGAGCCTCCGCTTGTCAAATTACATTCACTTTTAAAGCAAACAACCATCTCCAGAATATAAATTACACAATTCAATATTTAGAGTTCTGAACCACCCCTTGGTCCTAGACAGGTATTACAAACAGTGACTTCGACAAGAAACCCCTTTAGGAAGTTGGGGCGAAGAAACAGAGGGGCGTTACTCACCCACAGAATCTCTTCTTCAGTGCGGACCCTCCTCCGGGCGGCGCGCTCCAGTTTCCACTCCATCTCTGGAGGCGTTTGTCCTGCTGGCTCGAGTGTAGCCTCTCCTCGACCGCTTTTGGTTTTGTCCCCCAAGAATAAACCAGTCTTGACCCTTAATCGTCAAACCTCTGGAGTCTTGTCCCCTAGGACGATCATATTTCACTCCTAACCTCCATTTTCCTCCCACTCCTCCCACCTCTCTTAGAGCTTGGTCCCCAGAGTACCGTTTAAAAAGCCTGCTGGGCGGCCGCCGGAGCGGGAATTCCCCTACCCGACTTCTCATTGGCCAGAACTGCGGTGACGTCAGACTCCGGGAGGGATTCCCCCTGCCCGCGCCTGGGTCCTCCCTCCCTCCCGACCGCGGCCCCGCCCCGCAGCCTCCAGCTCTTTGTCCGCGGAGGCGCGCTCCGAAGCGCCAAGCTTTGCCGCGAGCCGTGGCGGGTCTGAGCTGCGGCGGGCGCGGAGGGCTGGAGAGCCGCAGGAGGCGAAGGGGTTGGCGGGCAAAGAAGCGGGTTCTGTGAATTAACGTTCTTTCCATACTAGAAACAAAAATGTTTCGTAATAACGGGCCCTGCACCCTTTTCCTCGGCCCCCACTTATTCTCCAGCCCCATCATGCTGCCTTTGAGGCATCGGAGGGGTACAGTAACTCTGGCCGCCTCTGTTTGGGCGATAATCACCGTTGTGTAAGCAACTGAGTTTAGGCGTGTTCCCCCAACGTGTTCATCAGCTCTCCCTCCTTATTCAAACTGACTGGAAAACGTGGCAAGATTTCTATGCTGATAAGAAAGGGGGGAGCACTGACGTTTTTATTCAAGAAATTCTCCTTTGCTCTAAGTGGTCAGCTTCTCTCACTTGATCTTATGAGCTTTCTTCCCAAACAACGGTTATTGAGTTGGTGAAAGAGCTTGTGACCTGATAAGGAGTGAAGACCCAGCAAGAGACCTTCGGAGACTAGGGAATATGTGATAAAGAAGAGGATGATATTGGGGGTTGAAGGAGGGGCTTGGGGAAAAACGAAAAGGAGCCAGATGGGCTGGGCAGCCTCAGCTGCCACACCTGAGCTGCCAGGCTGCCAGGAGAGGAGAGCTGTCCATATGGCAGGAGGGGAAACCGTCTGGGAAACCTCTGACAGTCTGAAAGCCTGCTCCCCACTCCCCTTATCACCTACCTCCTCCCTGCCCCGCCCCCCCAACTGACAATGGACTGAAAGTGTTAGTCACTCAGTTGTGTCAGACTCTTTGTGACCCCATGGACTGTAGTCCACCAAGCTCCTCTGTCCATGGAATTCTCCAGGCAAGCATACTGGAGTGGGTTGCCATTCCCTTCTCCAGGGGATCTTTTCCCTCTAATACAACATATGAGTTTATCCATTTGAGGGGGTGGGGAGAGTTAACAGATATGATGATAGTCAAAAAGGTCAGTGATTTTTAAAAAAAATCTAAACTCAGTCTCCTGCTTTCCTCCACACTGAAAGCAAGAGAAACAGCACCAAGGCTAAGACCCAATCTTAAGACAATTTTCTATCCACAATGATAAAGGTTAGGGGAAATGCTGCACAGGGTAACAATCTTCAAATGAGATTCATCAAAATTCTTGCTAGTCAAATAACCCTTGGATTAAAAGATCTCTAAACTTCACCCACAAGAATTCTACTTTCCTTTCAGTGCATTCAAAGGATACTCATTCCAACTTCCAGTAAATCCTTTCAGCAAACAAGGAGGCTAAATAAAGTGAAATATCATTGGATAAGAGTCAGATGTACTGTGGATTTAAAAGATTAGTTTTCAATACCAACTAAAAATAGCAATACATTGGAAATAGTATTAAAGGCTTTTTATCTTTGGTCTATTTTAAATACCATTTTACATTTACCCATTTATAAGAATGGGTACAAACTTGGGAGTAACAACCAATTCAGTTAATGAGCTTATAAATACATATAAATTGTGATTTTAGACCCCATGTTTTTTACAAGTACTAAGGATAGCAAATTATTCATTTAGAATTCAGTTTTCTATGAGTAATACCTTCATAAATTCCATTGTAGCCACTAATTCCATGGTATATCTCACAGCCTCCAAATACCTTTTCCCCCTAATGTAAAGTAGAAAAATATTAGTCAAAATTTTCCTTTTAAAAGCTATTGTGCATTTTAAATATTCAGATTGAAATTTAACTTCAGGATAATGGAAACAGAAAAATCACCATTTAGCAAATATCACACTATCCCAGTCAGAAACCATGAATGCTAAAATTGGTGTGAATATGATGAGGATGTTTTCTTCCTATGATTAAATACAAAAAGAAAAATTATGACTTTTCATTGGACAAACCTGGCAGACACTACCTTCACTAAGTAATCTCACCATTAATGACACATAAACCTCATGTGCCTCTTGATGTTGTGTACTTGGAAGGGGACAACATTACTTCTGTGATATTCTTGCCCCCCAAAATTGTAACTTCAATAATGAGAAAATACTAAATAAACCCAAATTGAAGGACATTTCAAAATAATTGGCCAGTAGTACTCTTCAAAAGTGTCAGACAGGTAGAAAGACTGAGAAACTGCCACAGGTCAGAAGAAACTAATTAGACATGACAATTAAATGCATTATGAGATCCTGGATTGAAATCTAGACGGGCGGGGGCGGGGCGGGGAGGGGGGGCGCGGCGGGGGGGCGCCGGTGACGAAAGTACATTTGTTGGATACTTGTGGAAATGTGAATAATATCTTGTTGATTAGTTAATAGAGTAATAGTAATGCTAATTTCCTGGCTATAATCATTTATTATTGGTATGTTTAAATAATGTTTAATGTTAATATTTAGGGAAGTTGAGTGAAGGACATAATGGGATTCTATCCACCATTTTTGTAACTTTTTCTAAGCCAAATTAGTTCAAAATGAAACCTTAAAATTTTTTTTAATTAAACATCATGTGGTTATACAAATAGAAAAAAACTACGGTACAACTGTTTAGGAAATATATATCTATATATACATACTCTATAAACATTTTATCTTAACTTTTTGTCAAATATGTTTTACGAATAACGGGCTAATTCAAATGTTCAGGGCCTGTGTAATTTACTATCCTCAAAATATCTTTAGGAGTGGATTTTGAAGATAGATTTGCAATAATGAGAAAGGCTGTGAGGAAGATCCCTTGGCAAAGGCCAGAGTCCACCTCGAAGGATGTGGAATAAGAAGGTGACGGGGAAAACAGGTGGTTTAGAGAGGCACAGAGAAGGGCGAGAGGGAAGAAGCTTTTCCGGGCTCATCTCTTGCTGGTGCTCTGAGTCTGAGCAGGGTTCTACCGATGGGAAGGAAAAGGATATCCAAGCTTCCCAAACGCAGCGGGTTTTGTTACTTACATGATCACATTTTCACTCTAAATAATAACAACGTTCACTATCTCAGAAATGTACAATATACAAAGTAAGCTCCCTTCACCCGCTCTCCCAAGCTACTATTCCTTTCCTCAAAGCATCGTCAAACCTTTTCCAACGTATTTACAGACTTACACATAAATAATCCGGCTCTGTGAAGCTTTCTACATAGATGGGATCTTACTATGCTTATCTGTTTCGCAACTTGCTTTTTCTACTTCACTGATTTCAACTGCTTTCCCAGAAACGCAAACCGGAGAGCTCCCCCGCCCCAATTCCAACGGTCTGTTGGCGCGGCGCTCGGACCGCGGCTCCTCCCGCGCGGCTGGAGGCTGGTAGCGCGTCCACAACCCAGCTCGCGCTCCAGCGCCCGCGCGCCCGCGCGCCCGCGCGCCCGCCCCACCCGCCCTGCGCGCGCGCGCCTTACGGGACAGGAGGGACGGTTGGTGTTTGCGCCAACGGTCCGGGGACACAAGCCACGCCGGGTGAGGGGAAAGCCTGCGTGGGGCCGGAGAGGAGGGGGACGGTGGGTGTGCGGGTGCGAGACTGGATGAAGACGGACTTCAGATCTCTCCATTATGGAGGAGGAGTGAGGGGAAAGGGAGGAAACTAATAAACTCTCCGAGAGTGCTTTCTCCCCAAAATACATAGCTTAAAATAGGGCGGGGGAAGAAATCAGTGTATCCCCTTATAATTCTGATTATGAGTAGGACTCTAAAA
The DNA here is from genome assembly GCF_027580195.1 of Bos mutus. Classification (NCBI taxonomy): domain Eukaryota; kingdom Metazoa; phylum Chordata; class Mammalia; order Artiodactyla; family Bovidae; genus Bos; species Bos mutus. The sequence continues at coordinate 14,302,889 of NC_091636.1, forward strand.
ACGTAACCTGTGAAGGTTCTAGCTCTGTAAAAGCGTCAATCAGAAGAGCAGCCAGTAGAGTCCGTCACCTCTGGTTACACGACATTTTTCAATTAGCAGTAAAAGTACATGCATGTTGTCCCGTTACTGAATGATTTCTTAAGAGTCTGTCCCTTTAAAATGTTTTTCGCCATCCATACCCCAGTTAATGACGATGGAGAGTAAAGTCGGTAGCTGAAAGCATAAAAATTATATCCCTTCCTCTCCAACCACTTAACTCATTTCCCCCTTCTCTTTCTCGGCAGGGTAGCTCTTACATAGGGTATTAAGTTATTTCCCCACGAATTTAAGGGATGTAAGGTTAACTATCAAACCAAAATGAGAACAAATCCGTATAAAACACAACAGATGAAGTCAGGCATATGAACATGATACCCCCTCAAAGAAAAGAGGGCTCATAAAGGCTCTAGATCTGAAAATTCTTTTATTAGATATCCTACCAGCACTTCAAATACAACATAATCCAAAACAGAATTGAGAATCTTTCCCTATTCCCATCCTCCCCAAATGACCTGTTCTTTTTGTTTGCACCTTGTTCCCAATATTGCTATCTTCCTTGTGGAGCAAAGTCAAAGTCACCCTTAACTCTCCCTTTATCATGTACTGAAATCTGCTATCAAAGACAGTTTTTTTCCTCTGTAGTGTTGATTCCATCTGTCCTCCTTTTGAAGATTACAAGAACCTAACTGATAATTCAACCTCTAGTCTACTCCACCTCCCTTCATGTCACATGTTTATTTGTACCCAGCAAGTACCATGCACTAGGCAAAGCAGTGGAGACCCAGAGACAAAGCTTTTAAAGGCAGTAAGCATCATCTTGAGCTAATCATATTTCTCCCTTGCCCCAAATCCCTGAAAGGATCTTCTTTACACACAGAATTAAGCTCTAAATTTTCTAGCTCAAATACAAGTCCTCTGTGATTTTAACATCTCTTTACCTTTCTTGCATCATCTCCCACAATTCCACCAAAATATCTCTAGTCCTCCATGCTGTGGGTAAGGCCCAGCACTGTCCTGCCTCCAGGCCTTTGCTGAGGGAGCCTCACCTTAGAGCTCTTTTCCCCTATCTTCTCCTGGCAATCTGATCATAAAATTTCAGTTCCCATTTCCCAAAAGCCTTCTCAGATCTTCTTAGATGGAATTTTTTCTCCTCCTTATGTTCCCATAGCATATCTTTTGTACTGCTTGTCTACTTAATTCCAGCTTTTACATATAAGTATGTGTGTATGTTCTCCACTGTATTGTAACCTTCAAGTATTCAAGAATCTTGCTTTTTCATCTCTGTGTCCTCTTTAGAGAATAGCTCACTGCCTTGCACATAGTAAACTTTGTACATCGTTGTCATTCAGTAAATGTTTGCTGAATTGATTTGCAGATTTGAGATTAGGATCTTTCCCAAATCATGGAACTAGGATTTGTTGTTGTTGTTTAGTCCATAAGTCATGTCTGACTCTTTGTTGCCCCATGGACTGTAGCCCAGGCTCTTCTGCACCCGTGGGATTTCCCAGGCAAAAATACTGGAGGGTGTTGCTATCTCCTTCTCCAGGGGATCTTCCCAACCCAGGGATTGAACACCAGTTACCTGCTTGGCAGGCAGATTCTTTACCATTGAGTCACCTGGGAACTAGGACAATAGAGCCACAAAAGAAAGACCTTCCTGCTGCTGCTGCTGCTAAGTCGCTTCAGTCGTGTCCGACTCTGTGCGACCCCATGGGATTTTCTCTGGTCCTCTGTCCATGGGATTTTCCAGGCAAGAGTACTGGAGTGGGTTGCCATTGCCTTCTCCTAAAGACCTTCCTACTACTTGCTAATTGTGTGACTTGAAAATGTTATTTGGCCCCTGTAAGTCTCAAGTTCCTCATCTGCAAAATGTGATAATAATTTTCTACTGTACTGATTTATGATGAGAATGAAGAGAAATCATATAAGGCCTCTAAGATAATAATTTTTTTCTTTTGAGATAAAGTAATGGCACTTAGCTGTCTAACTTAAAAGAGTGTTTGAATAATACATCTCTATAAAGCACTTGTCAAGAGAAGACTATCCTTGGGCCCAGAGCCTACACATAATAGATGTCTGACACATAGCAGATGGTCAATAAATATTATGTGAGTGAATACATTCTAAAATTCCAACCTCATTATCTAAATAGAAATATCCTAAATCAAAAGGAATCCATGTGGCTTCTCTGGTTTGATGATTATATCATTAGAATACTCATATATTCCAATTCTGTGCTCACCATGCAACCTTTTGATTTAAGACTTAAGCTTAAGTTTGAGAAAAACTACCCCTGACAGGGACCTGCCCTACTCTAGACAGTTACATATCTACAATTGGAAATGAACTGAATTCTGATTTGAGCTGGGGTAATGTAAATTAGTACCTCATAATTGTTCTGAGTTGAGAACATTTCCGGAGAAGTAGAATAGAAACTGGATGGGTGAAAGGACAGTGGACTTCTAGTGCAAGCTAGACACTCTTGTCCTGCCATTAACTTGCAGTGTGATTTTAGCCAAGTTACTCCTCTCCCAAAAGTCTGATTACTTATAAAATTAGGAGTTCTAATATTCTTTCCACGTCTGTATCATCAGATCAGATCAGTCGCTCAGTCCTGTACGACTCTTTGCGACCCCATGAATCACAGCACGCCAGGCCTCCCTGTCCATCACCAACTCCCAGAGTTCACTCAGACTCACGTCCATCGAGTCAGTGATGCCATCCAGCCATCTCATCCTCTGTCATCCCCTTCTCCTCCTGCCCCCAATCCCTCCCAGCATCAGAGTCTTTTCAATGAGTCAACTCTTCGCATGAGGTGGCCAAAGTACTGGAGTTTCAGCTTTAGCATCATTCCTTCCAAAGAAATCCCAGGGCTGATCTCCTTCAGAATGGACTGGTTGGATCTCCTTGCAGTCCAGGGGACTCTCAAGAGTCTTCTCCAACACCACAGTGCAAAAGCATCAATTCTTCGGCGCTCAGCCTTCTTCACAGTCCAACTCTCACATCCATACATGACCACAGGAAAAACCATAGCCTTGACTAGACGGACCTTTGTTGGCAAAGTAATGTCTCTGCTTTTCAATATGCTATCTAGGTTGGTCATAACTTTTCTTCTAAGGAGTAAGCATCTTTTAATTTCATGGCTGCAGTCACCATCTGCAGTGATTTTGGAGCCCAGAAAAATAAAGTCTGACACTGTTTCCACTGTTTCCCCATCTATTTCCCATGAAGTGATGGGACCAGATGCCACGATCTTCATTTTCTGAATGTTGAACTTTAAGCCAACTTTTTCACTCTCCACTTTCACTTTCATCAAGAGGCTTTTGAGTTCCTCTTCACTTTCTGCCATAAGGGTGGTGTCATCTGCATATCTGAGGTTATTGATATTTCTCCTGGCAATCTTGATTCCAGCTTGTGCTTCATCCAGCCCAGCAATTCGTATGATATACTCTGCATAGAAGTTAAATAAGCAGGGTGACAATATACAGCCTTGACATACTCTGTATCATACTGTTCACCAATTAACAACTAAAGTAGGCACTAACAACTTGGTAATACTCTGCTTTAAGTCACAACTAGAGTAGAGACATTACTTTGCCAACAAAGGTCCATCTAGTCAAAGCTATGGTTTTTCCAATAGTCAAGTACGGATGTGAGAGTTCGACTATAAAGAAAGCTGAGCGCCGAAGAATTGATGCTTTTGAACTGTGGTGTTGAAGAAGACTCTTGAGAGTCCCTTGGACTGCAAGGAGATCCAACCAGTCAATCCTAAAGGAAATCAGTCCTGAATATTCACTGGAGGGACTGATGCTAAAGCTGAAATTTCAATACTTTGGCCACCTGATGTGAAGAACTGACTCATTGGAAAAGACCCTGATGCTGGGTAAGACTAAAGGCAGGAGGCGAAGGGGACGACAAGATGAGATGAGATGGTTGGATGGCATTACCAACTCAATGGACATGAGTTTGAGCAAGCTCTGGGAGTTGGTGATAGACAGGGAAGCCTGGCCGGCTGCAGTCCATGGGATCGAAAAGAGTCTGACACGGCTGAGCAGCTGAACTGAACTGAGTCATCATCTCGCCATCTCTGACCATGCAACTCGAATGCCAATAAACTGATTAGGACTAGAAACCCTAACATTTATCTTGGAAGACATTCCCCCATGGGTCTCCTGCATTCCTGCATGTCTTGTTGAATATGCTAAGGATGGGATGCAAAGTCTGAATGAATGACTGGTAAACCATTTCTCAGAATTTGCAACAAGCAGTCTTGAGGTATGGGGTAACCTCTCCATCTGGAACAAAGAACAGGCTTTCCTCTGCTCACTGTAAAAGAAACAGATTCCCCAACTAAGTTTCCCTCTTCTCTAATGCAACCTACTGTGGGGAAAGGCATCTATTTGGACCCTTCACATCATCCCTGTGGGATTTGGGGACAAGGTGAATTGATGTAAATATGATGTTCATGCCTCTTGCTGTGTTGTGAATAACAAAGTCCTTTTTTCTTAAGAAAAAATTATAGCTATGTGTGGCAATAGATGGGGCTTCCCTGGTAGCTCAGCTGGTAAAGAATCTGCCTGCAATGCTGGAGATCTGGATTTGATCCCTGGGTTGGGAAGATCCCCTGGAGGAGGGCATGGCAACCCACTCCAGTATTCTTGCCTGGAGAATCTCCATGGACAGAGGAGCCTGGCGGGATACAGTCCATGAGATTGCAAAGAGTCAGATACGACTTAGTGACTAAGCACACACAGCATAGCATGGTGACAGATGTTAACTAGATTTATTGTGGTGTTCATCTCCCAACATATACAAATACCAAATCATGTTGTACACCTGAAGCTAATATAATGTTATATGTCAGTTATACTTCAACAAAAAAATTTTTAATTAAAAACAAAATCTTTTGTCTCTGCCAGCACCCATGCAACAGTAATAGGCTAATTTATCAGATTTAAATAGGATAAAATAAAATTGAAGACCTATACCCTTAAGTGATAAGTTAATATGAGAGTGGAAAACCAAGTTTCATATAACCATAGATTTTTTATGTTTGCTCTTCTGTGTCATTTTCATAGTCCAAGTTCAAGACATCTGCAGATGGCTGGAAACTTAGATGTTAGAGAAATTTAGTTAGCCCATGGTGTACTAACAAGATCAAAATTATTATTTCAATCTCTGCATAATTTATTTAGTTTACTAGATTTATTTTTAATTTTTTTAATTTTATAAGTATTTGGATACCTACATTAGAAGTCAGTTAACACAAATGTGACAGATAAGAATTTTAAAGGCTCAACAATACAATGCATTAAAAATTTGCATTCTAAATAGATGAAACTTGTTCTATGGTTAAAATTTTCAATGTAATTCCAGCTAAGCCATTATATCCTCTTATAATCCTAATTAAAATAATGTGTTTAAAGGACCAACCTGGCCTATTATACTCTAAATCTTCTGATTTAAGTTTTTAATTTTATTTATTACATACATTTTAGTAAGAATGAAGTAGGTTACACTCAACAAAAACATTCTACTTGATTTATTTTTGTTTAAAATTCTGTATTGTTCTACTTAACAAATTAAGGCATTTCCAGAGACTAAAGCTTGGTCTTCCTTTGTCTTCTTGGTTTTCCTTTTTCTTAGTAGCTACTATTAGTTCATTCTTAGTAAGCTTTTGAAATGTTTAAATAGCATGCTGATAATCAGTTGAGAGGCAGGGCAGGACCTAAAATTTGAAGTTTTTGCCAATTTCTGTGTTGTAAATATTTCCACCATTGCCTCTTTCAGGTTACCAACATGACATGCAGCAATGGGAAGAGGAGAGCACTGCAGATCAGCTCCAGCCCACCACTGCGGGGATTTCCTCTTAACACTATACCTACTCTCCACAGGTAATCTCAACCTTGTTCATGGTGTCAGTTACCTATACCTAATCCAGACAAACAAGCTTCACAAGCACCTCAGACTTTTATTAAGAGCAGACTAAAGACCTTCCCCCAAAATCTTGGCCTCCTGCAATATTCACTGACTCAGTGAATGTGCTGTAATCCATCCAGTGATATAAGCCAGCATCCTTGATATCTCATTCCTTTTCTTTGTTTTATCCACTACCAGATCCAGTCAATTTTACCTCCTAAATTTTACTCACTTTTCACAACCATCTTCTTAGTCTGAGGTACCATAAATTCTTTTTTTAATTGAAAAAAAAAAAGATGATAAAATCACAAGAGTAAACTAAATGTGAAAAAAGGCTTAAAAATTACAATGAATTTGATGCTCTTTCCCTAACTGGATGTATTTGCATTGAAAACATACAGATAGTTTGGAATTTTAATCTTTAAATGATCCTTTTCATTCATTCTCTTAGAAAAAGCACATGTAAGTTTTAAGAGGTCTTGTTCTGCTAATATCAAGAAATGAATAAAGCAATTTATGGATCATCTGCAACCTAACAAAGTGAAACCTGGGACACAGAAGTGAATGTTGCTCAGTCGTGTCCAACTCTTTACGACCCCCATGTACTATATGGTCCATGGAATTCTCCAGGCCAGAATACAGGACATAGAAGATGAGAGAAAAAGGCTAAAGGTTTCCAAAGGAAGAGATGATGGAAAGTCTGGGATTTGAAGTCCTGTGGTTCAAATCTATTATGAGACTATGACAAGAACCCACCATTCTGAGATGTCTTCAGCAAAGTGTGTGAGCATCTTCCTCTAACCAAGCTCTTGCTACAAATCTGTAGAGATGCAGCCATAAGTGATAATACCTCTGGCCCTAACAATAGCCATGACTGTCTGGCTATTCTCCCATATCCTTTCTTCTTCTCTAACCCATTTTTTGTTATAGTAAAGTCAGAGTGATCCCTTTTAAGGAGAGATCATGTCACTCCTCTGCTTAAGTCTTCCTAAGACCAGAATCTTCACAAGGCCAACAGTTCCTCTATGATCTGGCCTCTGCTTTTCTCTCCAGCCTCACCTGGAACCATACACTGCTTTGCATTGTATTTGCAGTAACTTTTCCTTTTCTTAAAGAAACCATATTCCTTTCATCTTGAGGTTTTCATATATTTCATTCCTCCTAGTGCCCCTAGGCATTATGTACATATGTATATATGTACATAAATGTAATTCTTAATAACTATAGTTAATCACAATGGTGTGATCACTCACCTAGAGCCAGACATCCTGGAATGTGAAGTCAAGTGGGCCTTAGAAAGCATCACTACGAACAAAGCTAGTGGAGGTGATGGTATTCCAGTTGAGCTATTTCAAATCCTGAAAGATGATGCTGTGAAAGTGCTGCACTCAATATGCCAGCAAATTTGGAAAACTCAGCAGTGGCCACAGGACTGGAAAAGGTCAGTTTTCATTCCAATCCCAAAGAAAGGCAATACCAAAGAATGCTCAAACTACCACACAATTGCACTCATCTCACATGCTAGTAAAGTAATGCTCAAAATTCTCCAAGCCAGGCTTCAGCAATATGTGAACCGTGAACTTCCTGATGTTCAAGCTGGTTTTAGAAAAGGCAGAGGAATCAGAGATCAAATTGCCAACATCCGCTGGATCATGGGAAAGCAAGAGAGTTCCAGAAAAACATCTATTTCTGCTTTATTGACTATGCAAAGCCTTTGACTGTGTGGATCACAATAAACTGGAAAATTCTGAAAGAGATGGGAATACCAGACCACCTGACCTGCCTCTTGAGAAATCTGTATGCAGGTCAGGAAGCAACAGTTAGAACTGGACATGGAACAACAGACTGGTTCCAAATAGGAAAAGGAGTTCGTCAAGGCTGTATATTGTCACCCTGTTTACTTAACTTATATGCAGAGTACATCATGAGAAACGCTGGACTGGAAGAAACACAAGCTGGAATCAAGATTGCCGGGAGAAATATCAATAACCTCAGATATGAAGATGACACCACCCTTATGGCAGAAAGTGAAGAGGAACTCAAAAGCCTCTTGATGAAAATGAAAGTGGAGTTAAAAAGTTGGCTTAAAGTTCAACATTCAGAAAATGAAGATCGTGGCATCCGGTCCCATCACTTCATGGGAAATAGATGGGGAAACAGTGGAAACAGTGTCAGACTTTATTTTTCTGGGCTCCAAAATCACTGCAGATGGTGACTGCAGCCATGAAATTAAAAGACGCTTACTCCTTGGAAGGAAAGTTATGACCAACCTAGATAGCATATTGAAAAGCAGAGACATTACTTTGCCAACAAAGGTTCGTCTAGTCAAGGCTATGGTTTTTCCTGTGGTCATGTATGGATGTGAGAGTTGGACTGTGAAGAAGGCTGAGCGCCAAAGAATTGATGCTTTTGAACTGTGGTGTTGGAGAAGACTCTTGAGAGTCCCTTGGACTGCAAGGAGATCCAACCAGTCCATTCTGAAGGAGATCAGCCCTGGGATTTCTTTGGAAGGAATGATGCTGAAGCTGAAACTCCAGTACTTTGGCCACCTCATGCGAAGAGTTGACTCATTGGAAAAGACTCTGATGCTGGGAGGGATTGGGGGCAGGAGGAGAAGGGGACGACAGAGGATGAGATGGCTGGATGGCATCACTGACTCTGAGTGAACTCTGGGAGTTGGTGATGGACAGGAAGGCCTGGCGTGCTGTGATTCATGGGGTCGCAAAGAGTCGGACAGGACTGGGCGACTGAACTAAACTGAATGCCCCTCCTCCTCAACCTAGTTAATTTCTTCCCTGATTCCAGAGTTCAAACATAACTTCCTTTCTTAACTTTTCAAATCATATCCCAGCCCCTAATTTTTGATGCCAGAGCACCCTCTTCTTCTTCTGATTAGGATTTATCATAATTCACCCCACTTCGAAGGAAGTGGTAAATATATGACATTCAGCTACAGGAGATCTTGGACAAGACCTCTTATTTAATTTCTCCTGTCCAGGAGACTTTGGACAAGATCTTGGCTTCAATTTTCCCAAATACAAAGCAAAGTTTAAATTAAAGCCTCTACCTTAGGTACATAGCTCTGATTTCTATGATTCCAAGTAAAGGTTATTCCAGGAGGTTGTATAATATAGATATTAAGAAACTGGACTCTGGAGTCACCTTGATTCCAATACCACCCTCTTCTTTTTAATAATTTATATATTATGATCTAAGTATGATGTTCTGAAATAAAATAAGTTAGAAACATTCACATTCCCTTTCTAATCAATTTTTTAAGTGCCCCACATGAAAATTTTAAAACTCTGCATTGAACACAGCCAGGCAGAAAAAAATCAGACATTCTCATGATAATGGATTAAATTAAAACTAACATTGTCTTTATTATGCCTAATCATCAGGTATTTGACCTAGCTCAAATCAATAAGAATGCATTTGCACTAAATTAAAATGAAATTTTTTCCTGAAGGTGGCACTGTGAACAAGGAAAAGTAATAAATCCACTAAATTTTTCAGGACTACAGGACTATATTATTAGGTTAAAAAAAAAAAAGCAACATAATATGCATCCTGGTACCTTTGACTTCTAACTTGCCATTTTCTTTTCACTTTGATTCTTTAAATTCATTGTTAATTGTAGGTGTACCCATTAGCTTTTTGAGTAAGTTTTTAAATTGGTATTTCCTTAATAAAAAAACAACTAATAGCTGAAATTTATTGAATGCTAACTATATTCAGCCACTGTACTACAAACTTCAGCAGTGAATTAAAGGAAGGAGGTTTTGGTTTGGTTTGGTCTGTACCACGCAGCATGTGGGATCTTGGTTCCCCTACTAGGGATCGAACCTGTGCTTCCTTGCAGGGGGAGCCTAGAGTCTTAACCACTGGACCACCAGGGAAGTCCCAGGAGCTCTTCTAAAGTAATATTTAACTCACACAGCTCCAACCTACTTGATTTTGCCAGGGAATTGAAGCATTTATAAACTTGTTTCTCTGCTTACCGCCTCCCGCCCCGGGACAACACGTAAGGAGACGAGGTAGGATGTTTGTCTTTATTAACAGGAGATTTGACTAAATAAGAGCCTTTACTTTGTTACCTGCTGCCAAATAAAAGTGAAGATCTCATCAAGGACATTTTCTGTTTCCTGTTGTTAAACACCAGTTGACATGCACCAGAATCAGACCTACTTTATAGCAAGGTATAAGCCACCTAAATTATTTTGTCATCCAGTGTAGGAAGGTGTGAGTCCTAAAACCTAAAAGTTTACTGTTACCTTACTGCCAAGAAGCTACTATAATTTTAGAACAACCTTCAAAGTTTAAGAGCATAATTTGAGTACATGGATTGGCTGTGTGCCACAGGGGCTACCATTCTTAATTTTTCTTGAGGTTTTATAGCTTTATCTCCTAGATATTAGTTTTTCAAATTGCTCAGAAAACTTGAATTGTCTCACTATTATGGAAAACTTGCCCCTCAGCTGAAGCACAAGACTGTTAGACCATCACACTTAAATGAAACACTTCCAACTATACTTATCCAATGAGTAAATATACCTGTGTAAATACAGAAGCATTTAGTTAACATTTCAAACAGTTCAAATTAGCAACTTGGTCATAATTTCAACACAATTATGTTTACATTTCAGTAATACTATACACAATGACCTGATTTACTAGAGTAAGGCAGAGGAAAAGCTTCTTAAATTCTTCACGGGACTAGGAAACACACAATAGCATACAGAGTCTCATGGCTGGCAATTCCTTTAAACACTGATGAAAATCAGCATAGTTACTGTAGGCAGGACTAAACTCTGGCTGCTCTCTAGTTCTCTGAGAGATCATGATTATGTTCAACTCCTGCTCAATAGACAGCACACACTACAGGGTAAACAGAGAACTGAGTTCATTTCTGCCCTTGGAGAGCTCTTGGACTAAAAGTGAAGAGGAAACAAGCACAGTAATAGTTTTAATATTGACAGTCTGCAAGAGGGGACACATGAAAATGCAAGGTGTTGTGGGATATTCATTTATATAAATATATTGTCATCTGTAAGCTTCCTAAGATTAAATAATTTCAATTCCTATTTCTCAGTGCTTTGTTTACTGTGCTATTCTGAAGCCTCAGGTTTCAATATTTATCTTAGATTATAGAACTCAAAACTGTCCCACCATTATAAAGGCTGGAAAATCTGAATTTTGGAAGAAATGCCTTACTTCCCTTGATTTCCTACCATTTTGTTCACTTTTGAGAGAATTATAGAAATGAGCGTAATCCCATATATATTTTTAAATATCCAGCCACAGGGTGTTGATTAAATAAGCTATTCCACATATATATAATGAAGTGAAGTCATTAAAATGTTTCAGAGATGAAAATCATGAAAGAATCATCACTGCCATTCAGTTCAGTTGCTCAGTCATGTCCTATTCTTTGCAACCCCATGGTGTGCAGCACACCAAGCTTCCCTGTCCATCAGCAACTCCCAGAGCTTTTTCAAACTCATGTTCATTGAGTCAGTGATGCCATCCAACTATCTCATCCTCTGTCATCCCCTTCTCCTCCTGCCTTCAGTCTTAACCAGCATCAGGGTCTTTTCCAATGAGTCAGTTCTTCACATCAGGTGGACAAAGTATGGACCTAACAGAAGCAGATGATATTAAGAGGCAGTGGCAAGAATACACAGAACTATACAAAAAAGATCTTCATGACCCAAATAACCACAGTGGTGTGATCACTCACCTAGAGCCAGACATCCTGGAATGTGAAGTCAAGTGGGCCTTAGAAAGCATCACTATTAACAAAGCTAGTGGAGGTGATGGAATTCCAGTTGAGCTATTTCAAATCCTAAAAGATGATGCTGTCAAAGTGCTGCACTCAATATGTCAGCAAATTTGGAAAAGTCAGTAGTGGCCACAGGACTGGAAAATGTCAGTTTTCACTCCAAAGAAAGGCAATGCCAAAGAATGTTCAAACTACCACACAATTGCACTCATCTCACATGTTAGTAAAGTAATGCTCAAAATTCTCCAAGTCAGGCTTCAACAGTACGTGAACCATAAACTACCAGATGTTCAAGTTGGGTTTATAAAAGGCAGAAGAACCAGAGATCAAATTGCCAACATCTGTTGGGTCATAGAAAAAGCAAGAGAATTCCAGAAAAACATCTACTTCTGCTTTATTGACTATGCCAAAGTCTTTGACTGTGTGGATCATAACAAACTGGAAAATTCTTCAAGAGATCGGAATACCAGACCAGCTTACCTGCCTCCTGAGAAATCTGTATGCAAGTCATGAAGCAACAGTTAGAATGGGACATGGAACAACAGACTGGTTCCAAATCAGGAAAGGAGTACGTCAAGGCTGTATATTGACATCCTGCTTATTTAACTTCTATGCAGAGTACATCATGTGAAATGCTGGGCTGGATGAAGCACAAGCTGGAATCAAGATTTCCAGGAGAAATATCAATAACCTCAGATACACAGATGACACCACCCTTATGGCAGAAAGTGAAGAAGAACTAAAGAGCCTCATGATGAAAGTGAAAGAGGAGAGTAAAAAAGCTGGCTTAAAACTCAACATTCAAAAAAACAAAGATCATGGCATCTGGTCTCATCACTTCATGGCAAATAGATGGGGAAACAATGGAAACAGTGAGAGATTTTATTTTTCTGGGTTCCAAAATCACTGCAGATGGTGACTGCAGCCATGAAATAAAAAGATGCTTGCTCCTTGGAAGAAAAGCAATGTCCAACCTAGACAGCATATTAAAAAGCAGAGACATTACTTTGCCAACAAAAGTCTGTCTAGTCAAAGCTATGGTTTTTCCCATAGTCGTGTATGGATGTGAGAGTTGGGTCTAAAAGGAAAGCTGAGAGCCGAAAAATTGATGCTTTTGAACTATGGTGTTGGAGAAGACTCTTGAGAGTCCCTTGAACTGCAAGGAGATCCAACCAGTCCATCCTAAAGGAAATCAGTCCTGAATATTCATTGGAAGGACTGATGTTGAAGCTGAAACTCCAATACTTTGTCCACCTGATGTGAAGAACTGACTCATTTGAAAAGACCCTGATGCTGGGAAAGATTGAGAGCAGGAGGAGAAGGGGACGACAGAGGATGGGATGGTTGGATGACATCACCAACTTGATGGACATGAGTTTGAGCAAGCTCCAGGAGTTGGTGGTAGACAGGGAAGCCTGGCGTGCTTCAGACCATGGGGATGCAAAGAATCGGACACGATTGAGTGACTGGGCTGAATTGAACTGTGGAGATGGTGGCAAAACCCTTGAATACACTAAAAAATGTTAAGTTGCACATTTCAAATCAGTGAATTACATAGTATGTAAAATGTATTACAATAATTCTGTTGAAAAAAAAAAAAAGAATCCCTTGGTTCAATCAGCTATTGTTGGTGATGTGGATGATAAGGGCGAGAGTTGGGTGATAGCCTAAACCAAACAGAACCAGTCCTGTGTCCTTAGATCACTTCCCAGAAAAGGGGAGTCATGATGTGCTTGGAAGCAACCCTAAGAGGTATCTTCTACATTAGGAATTTCCGTTATAAAGAAATAAATGAAAGAGAAATCCTGAAACCTTGAGGGTTAGGCATGATCTTATAAAAGTGCTCAAAACCATCATTATCCCTCACAGAACAGTGTAGCTGTATTTGCTTTAAACCATGGCATGACTTAAAAATAATTGAATTTTCCACATCCTATACCTAAATGCAATTTCTAATTATTACTTGGCTAGCCATATAAATCCTAGGTAAATCTGTGGTGTTTCTTTTCCCTTGCATCAGTACAATATGAATAAATGTAAATAATTGTTATGTCTGATTTACATTGTGTTTTGTTAAGCAGCTAAAAGTAAATATTGAAAATAGAAGGAAATGGCAACCCACTCTAGTATTCTTGCCTGAAGAATCCCATGGACAGAGGAGCCTGGCAGGCTACAGTCCATGGGGTCACAAGAGTCGGACACGACTTAGCGACTAAATCACCACCACCACCATGCAAGTTTGAACAGCTGTTTGCCTAAAGGAAGGCTATAGATCTTAAAGTGCAGGGCTAACTGAATCAAAGCAAATTACTATCCTAAGTATGCAGATTTCCTTACATTGAATGATACTCAATTTTCTTTGTTTGTTTGTTTTGTTGCCACACCTTGCAGCTCCTGGGGATCACTGACCAGGGACTAAACCCTGGTTCCGCACAGTGAAAGTCTTAACCAATGGACCACCAAGGAATTCCCAATGGTACTCAGTTTTAACCATCCTATTTCATGTAAGTTTTCATTACAAATGGTCTTAGATTAATTCTAGATGTAAGTGGCAATACAATATGAACAACTAGATGAAAATAATACACAGGACCTCATAAATGAGTGAATCAAAGTTCACTCCAGGAAGAAAGAGGTACTAGATGAAGATGGATTCGTTAATACGAGAATATATTTTTTTCAAAGAAAGATCTGTTAGGTACTTGGGATGGCAAGAAAAACTCAGTTAACCCAGTGAGTTAGAATAAAAATGTAGAACTTTTAAATAACATTTTTAATAGGGCTTATGGTCACATGATAATACATTTTTAAGCTTTTCAGAATTGTGGGACATTGAGATATGCATAAAATGTTCTCTCTTTTTAAATCAGTGCATCTTTTCCCAGGGGACTAAGATGCCTCCAGGACCTGGGCAAATTTCCTTCTATAACTCAATCTGAGATACCTTGAGGCAGGGAATTCCACTGGGAAGGAAGAATTGGATTCAATTTACTGTTTCTGGATTTCCTCCCCAGGATTGCCTAGAAGAGTTAAGAAACTGTTGTGAATGTCTCCAGCACTCGATAAAATTGCTCTCTAGATCCCTACATTTGACAAGTAGGCTCCAGAATTCAGCCGTGAGCAAGGACACCACATTTGCTCTCCAAATGCAATCTATGCCCACACTTTCGACATTAACGCATACCTATATTTTTACTTCATGGGCAGTTTTCTCCAGTTGGAAGCAAGAGAGAAGGAGGAGTTAGATTCCAGTGAGAAGGATTTTATACACCTTGCTGGCTTTGAGATTTAGGGGCCCACATGCAAGAGCCAGAATGACAGCTCTAGGAGTAAAGACAAGTCCCCAGTTTGCAGCAAGCCAGGCAATACAGACCTTGGCCCTGCCATCATAAGGAACTGGATTCTGCCAACAATCAGACTGAGTTTGGAAATGGAATCCTCCCAGAGTCTCTAAATAAGAATCCAGCCAACACCTTGATTTCCAAGAAATCCAGAGCAGAGAACCCAGCTTAGCCATCTCTGATCTACAGAACTATGAGATAGTAAGTTTGTGTTGTTTTAAGCACTAACTTTATGGCAATTTGTTACCGCAGCCATAGATAACTAATACAAACAGATAACTATAGTGTTTGTCAGGTAACAGGCACTGTGTCAAGCATTTGAGATGCATCACCTGGATCAGTCTCACAATGTCTATTGTCCTGGTTTCAAAATAGAGCAATAAGACCCAAGTCACTGAGCTGGCCAGTCCCCTCAGGACCATGATGGGAATCAACCATCTCTATGTGACTGCAGAACCTTTGACCATTTCTATACAACGGTCCACTGCTGCTATTCAATAATCATGTGTATAGAGGATCCAAGTTTTAAATACACACAAACATACTTATACATTCACATATGTATATATATTAAAAATTTCTGAAAGAAAATATACCAAAATATTCAGAATTGTATCTTTAGATGGTAGGATTATCACTTCTTACTTCATTATGGTTTCCTGTTTATCTGAATTACTTTACAATGAGCATATTCTACTTGCATAACATTTTTATTTCCTTTTTTTTTAGTTAAAAGATGAAGGTGAAAATTTATTAAGGAGAATCCGACCTGAGTACCAATCATTTCTTTCATCTTATTCCCAGAGACTTCCACACTTAAAGACTCATCACATACCCAGGTCTCGGGCTCTAGCTGCAGCCCTCCAAGTGCTTCCATCCCTTTCAGGCTCCCAGGTCCCCAAAGAAGGCCAAGAACTATCGTGGGTCCTCTCTGAGGATGGAAGCCCATCTCACTCCCCGATAGGGGGCCCGAGCTCTGGTGTCAGAGTCTAAGGGACACATTTCTCCTGTCTTTTCTCTTCAGGTTTCTCTACATTAGTGACACCAATCAAACCTCTGTGATAGATCCTGTTAGACAGTCTAAGAGCTTTCCCCAACTCCTTTCCTTCTTGCCTACCTGTCACTATAGTGGCTAGGAGAATGAGAAACTAGATTCCCCAGCCTCCCTTGCAAGTAAGGGTAACTGTGTGCCTCAGGTCTGATTTTGAGACTAGAGTGAAAACCCACCCGGGAGTTTCCTGGGAAATGCTTTTTTGCTTCCTTAAATAAAGAGACAGAAGCAATCTGTGAAGCTTTCTACCCCTCCTTTCTTTTTATCTTTAATGCAGACAAGATGCCTGAAGCTACAGCAACAATCTTGTGATCATGAAACATCAAACATGAAGACAAATGTCTAATAAATTAGTGGAGCATAAACCATAAAGTCTGGTTTGTTGATAGCATCATTAGCAGATGTTAGCAACTCCTGTCTCACCCGATTATGTGTGAAAAAACAAACCCTTATCTTAAAACCCAAATGTGATTACCTCCATTCTTATCTCAACTGCCTGCTACAGACATTAGAGTACTGGTGCTCTTTTCTGTTAGATGCAGAAATGAGAGAGAGAACTGGGAGAGGGGAGGAGAAAGAAGTAATTGGAGAAAATCTGTTTGTGTTTTCCACATATAGATTGCTTCATGTCCCTAATTTTGTCCTGTCCCATAAAATCCTATGCTGAAACCGAGACATCATGCTTATCACTTATGACACAGATTACAGCCCACAGCATCTATTTTAAGGAGGAGACAGTAAGATTGACATTTAAATTCAGTCATGTGACCTACAGAATCATCCCGCCAATGATTCTACTTATATTTTGATTCAAATAAATTTTTTCATGAATAACTGATAAAATGGAATGCCATTTTATTCCTGTAGCAAACTAAAGGCCATGGGAGTAGTCTGTCTACTTGAAGTGCCAGGACTAAGAAGATACATTGTCTGGACACTTAAACAAAATAAAACCAATTACAAGTCTATAATGTAAATTGTCTGTTATGTCAGATGAGTAATTCTAAATAAATGGGATAAAATATTCCTATCTGAAAAAAGCTTTTGTTGGTTGGTCTAAGTTTTATAATCTATGATCATTGTTGAATTTTAATACTACAGATGGAAGCTTCAAATCAACACACTTTTATTTCTTATTCTCTTAGAAACATTGATAGTTGGGAAAAATCTCCATTATACAGTCAGTCCTCAACAAACAGGGTCTTAACTACATGTCTTTGAGAGAGAAAGTTTCTCATGTTTTAAGCTTTGTGAACTTGTGTTAGTCAGAGTTCATGTCACTCATTCCTGTGATATATCATTTTGTTGCATTTCAACAGGAGATTAAAATTGAACAACACTGGCAAAGTGAGCAAGCAAAGAAATGTAACTTATTTCAATTATGTCATGTTAAGTGGCCAGTTGGAATTTTCACATATTGCTTTAAATTATAAACAGTGAAAATCAGTGTGAACTGCAAGGTATATTGATTTTCATTTGTTAAGCGAACAATGTGACTTGCACATGAACTATTTTTATGCATTTGAATCTTTGTTATTGAAATTTAGTCTCTTGTTCTTTCAACTATTTTTATACAATTTTTCAAAGTTATTTTCCATTTACCATTATTACAAAAGATTGACTTTATTCTCAGTGTCGTATAATCCTTGAGGCTGTCTTACACCCGAAAGTTTGTAGCTCCCTTCCCCCCACCTCTTTATTCCCTCTCTCCTACTAGTTTGTCTCTGTATCTGTAAGTCTGCTTCTTTATTGTTGTATTCATTAGTTTGTTGTATTTTTTTAGATTCCACATGTAAGTGATATCATACAATATTTGTCTTTCTCTGTCTGATCTGTTTCACTTAGCATAATGCCCTCCAAGTCCATCCATGCTGTTGCAGATGGCAAAACTTTATTCTTTTTAATGGCTGAATAGTGTTCCATTTGGAGAAGGCAATGGCACCGCACTCCAGTACTCTTGCCTGGAAAATCCCATGGACCGAGCCTGGTAGGCTGCAGTCCATGAAGTCGATAAGAGTCGGACACGAGTGAGCGACTTCAGTTTCACTTTTCACTTTCATGCATTGGAGAAGGAAATGGCAACCCACTCCAGTGTTCTTGCCTGGAGAATCCCAGGGATGGGGGAGCCTGGTGGGCTGCCATCTATGGGGTCGCACAGAGTCAGACACGACTGAATCGATTTAGCAGCAGCAGCAGCAGTGTTCCGTTAGGGGCTTCCCTAGTGGCTCAGATGGTAAAGAATATGCTTGTAATGCAGAAGACCTGGGTTCAATCCCTGGGTCGGGACGATCCCCTAGAGAAGGAAATGGCAACCCACTCCAGTATTCTTGCCTGGAGAATTCCATGGACAGAGGAGCCTGGCCGGCTACAGTCCATAGGGTTGCAAAGAGTCAGACACAACCGAGTATTCCATTGTATACACGCTCTCACATTTTCTCTATCCAACACTTAACGTTGTTTCCATGTCTTGCCAATTGTAAATAATGCTGCTGTGAAAAATAGGGTGCATGAATCTTTTTCAGTTAGTGTTTTGGGGTTTTAAAAGCATATTCAACAGTGGCTGGGTCATATGGTAGTTCTATTTGTAGTTTCTGAGAAACTTCCATACTGGTTTCCATGGTGTGTGAGTTAGTCACTCAGATGTGTCTGACTGTTTGTGACCCCATGGTCTGTAGCCCACCAGACTCTTCTGTCCATGGAATTCTCCAGGCAAGTATATTGGAGTGGGTTGCCATTTCCTTCTCCAGGGGTTTCCATAGTGATTGTACCAATTTACATTCCCACTAACAGAACACAAGGATTCTCTTTTCTCCACATCCTCCCAGATTTGTTATTTGTATTCTTTTTGA
Source organism: Bos mutus (assembly GCF_027580195.1). NCBI lineage: Eukaryota > Metazoa > Chordata > Mammalia > Artiodactyla > Bovidae > Bos > Bos mutus. The sequence goes on from NC_091636.1 coordinate 14,321,870, forward strand.
TGATAGCCATTCTGACAGGTGTGAGGTAATATCTCATTATGGTTCTGATTTCCATTTCTCTGTTGATTAGTGATGTTAAGCATCTTCTAATGTTCATATTGGTTGTCTACATTTCCTCTGGAAAATGCACAATATATTCAGTTCTTCTGCTCATTTTTTTCTTCCTAATTTCTTATTACCATAGAAGTAACATAACACATTCCTACCCATTTTTTAATCAGGTTACTTGTTTTTTTTGATGTTGAGTTATATGAGCTGTTTATATACGTTGGATATTAATTCCTTATTGGTCATATCATTACTCCAAATAATTTTAAATTCTTTAAGTATCATTGTACTATCTAGTTATCCTTTAGGTTATATATAGACACAAAAATATCATTAGTTAATATTATAAATTAATGACATTATAATCCTTCAACTGGAAGTGTTACATATTATTCTTCTATGTGAACTTTGAGTTAATTAGGAGAATTAGGACTAGGTCCTGATCCCTCTGCGCACGTTTAAGGGTCAGTTGAATTGAGCTTCTTTAACACATTTCATAAATAATTTTATTCAGACTCTTCATGCTTATTTTCAACATCAAATCCTTCATTCAAGGTATTTAATTCATCACTGAAGCTACCTTCTGTGTTACTTAACATCATTTGTCAAAGTACATTATTGTCACTTCCAACTTTTTGAAATACAGCCCTTTTTTGAATGTAAGATAAGATTTTTATTATTAAAAACTTAATCCTAAATCACAAGAATTATTTTCATGCCATCAGGTCAGCTGGTTTTTGTTTGTTTTAATCTTTTTGAAAGTTATCTTTAAAAAATTTCTTTACAACAGTGGTCCTAGGTCCAAGCATCAACATCACCTTGCAACTTGTAAGAAATTGTCATTCTCAGACTTTACCCAGATTCACTAAATCAGAAACTCTGGGGAGGTCCCAGCAAACTGGGTTTTAATAAGCCCTGTAAGTGATTCTGTGGAAAAGGGAATGGAAACCTACTCCAGTGTTCTTGCCTTGGAAATCCCAAGGACAGAGGAGCCTGATGGGCTACAGTCCATAGGGTCGCAAAGAGTTGGACAGGACTTAAGCGACTTAGCATGCAGCAGCATAGCTGATTCTGATACATGCTACAGTTTAAGAACCACTACTTTACAACAACATCTAACTGTTGCAAATATGAAGTCATTTCCTTAAAAATAATTTAGCTAAAGTGTGTGTGCCTCTTTTTTCAAACTGATTGTGCTGCTATAGAAAGTGTTCGAGAAACACTCCAACCATGTTATCTAAAATAATGATTCTGGTTACATCCTATCCCTAAACTCTGCTTTATTTTCTGTATAACAAGGTCTTGGTTTTGTTCATGATTGACTCCCCAACATCTTGAATGGTGTCTGGTCCTATTTGAAATGAAATTATTGTGATAATTTCAGGCTAACATGTCTTCATGATCTAGGCTAGATCACACAGCTGAACATAAGCTCAAAGAATCATGGAGAAAATGGCTAAGATTTGGTTCAAAGCTGTTCTCACTGATGTTTTCTACTAAACCAGCAACAAGCAGTAACAAGAATTCATACCATGGAAGGAACATAAGGACATATATTAGTGGGCACAGCTCCCTTCACTGCTAATATAAGCACTCAGTCATTGGGTGGTTAACATCCCAAAGAAGTAAGGAAAATACCAGGTCAAGGAAGCTGTGGTGTGTGGGCTCATTCAGCTCAGGGAAGGGCCCCAAACCACCGACCACCTTACACGGAATTCTTGATAAGCCTTATAATTTTTTAAATTCGAGGCATAAGACAAGTAGAAAAATACATATAGTTTTTTAACTTTTCTGTCATTGAAGCTAATGCATTATGAAAATACTAATTGAGTGGAGAGGAAAAGAACTTTTAACAAGCTGACTGTTTCTCGAAACAAGTTAAAGCATTTTGTTTTTGTTTTGTTTCCTCTGATGCTGAACTGCAGTGACTTCATATTTAAGCTGATACAAAGAATTCTGAACCATCCAGTATATTTTTTGAGTCCGTTTGTTAGACAAAGTATGAGGAAATGTGCTCTGTCACCTTTTTGTTTGTTTTCCAAATGGCCATTTCAGTGTAGATAACAGTACACAGGATAAACTGGAGAAGCAGGTTCTGCCACTCCGCCCAGCTCACCTGTTTGTTACCTGATCACTCCATTCAGAATAGCATTCAGATGGCAGAACCAGCTATGTGGTGTAACAGGGTTGGAAACATGCCCAGGCTGAGCCCCCAAAGACAAGAAGTAGCCCTCATGATGAGGACTGTGGAGGTGGGGACAAATCACTGCTTGACATACTCCACTCACAAAATTTCACAACAGAATAGGAAAAGGAATGGCACTCAAAAGGGAATAAACAAAAGGCAAAGTGAAGGCATCGGTAACACCCCCATTTTTCTTAGAAGATGAAGCCAAGAAATATGAAACATGAATGTGTACCCTAGTTTTATCCATGGAATTCAAATAAATAGTTTTACCAAGATTTCCACACTTGATTTCTACCAAAAAAAATTAAAATGAACACGTTAAAATACATTCTTTTTCACGTGGGATATGCCATTTTCTTTAAATGTTTTTTTACTAAGAAAGCTTGCTTTTTCTGTGGTTATTCTGTTTAGACAAGTAAAACTATATTATTCATATAAATATTTATCATAAATCTTACAAAATTATAAGAATAATCATTACAAACAAATGTGTTTAGCACCTGTTTTTGCTAAAACCCATTGACTCAGAATCTGCACTTACCTGTTCTATTGCTTGCCCTGAGACAAGTGATTAGAAATTCTTAATCCTAACCTCTCCTAATTTTTTATTCCTTCAGCTACAATGAAAAGTTTCAATAGTAGCGAAATTAAATGTTCTTCATGGATCAAGGGAAATGAGTGATGTATTGAAACTGTTCACCCAAAGACCTGGCTTCTGGACCTACAATCTTTGAAAAAAGTAGTGAGAACACTCAGAAGGTTCGCATGACGCCTGTGATTGTAGAAAATTACTTAATTTCTTCCAATCTCCTTTTGCTTCCTGTAGAAGTAGGGCATTATGTAATTAAGAACAGCTAAGATCATGACTGCAGCCATGAAATTAAAAGATGCTTAGTCCTTGGGACAAAAGTTATGACCAACCTAGATAGCATATTCAAAAGCAGAGACATTACTTTGCCAACAAAGGTTCCTCTAGTCAAGACTATGGTTTGTATGGATGTGAGAGTTGGACTGTGAAGAAAGCTGAGCGCTGAAGAATTGATGCTTTTGAACTGTGGTGTTGGAGAGGACTCTTGAGAGTCCCTTGGACTGCAAGGAGATCCAACCAGTCCATTCTAAAGGAGATCAGGCCTGGGTGTTCCTTGGAAGGAATAGAAAACTAAAGCTGAAACTCCAGTACTTTGGCCACCTCATGCGAAGAGTTGACTCATTGGAAAAGACTCTGATGCTGGGAGGGATTGGGGGCAGGAGGAGAAGGGGACGACAGAGGATGAGATGGATGGATGGCATCACCGACGTGATGGACGTGAGTTTGAGTGAACTCCGGGAGTTGGTGATGGACAGGGAGGCCTGGCGTGTTGCGATTCATGGGGTAGCAAAGAGTCGGACACGACTGAGTGACTGAACTAAATTGAAGTGGTTTTTAGGTCCCCTTCCAGCTCTGAAAAGTACATAATTCAAAGCTGCTAAAAATAAATACTTTAAAATTGACTGATATATGCACACACACACATACACACGGTTTCGCTGTGAAAAGGGGAGGGACTATACAGTATTTTACAGAACTTTACAGTGCATCAGTATCAAAACGTTTTACGTTCTTGTTCCTGGAAAAAAAAAAAAAGTTTCAGGGTGGTATCGATCCTGCAGAGGGAGTTCTGAGAAACCAGGTTTCAGCTACCCGCGTTTAGCTTCCAGGCGCTTCAATCTGCATAGAGGCAGTGTTTCGGAGGACCTCATACCAGCTCAACTGGGGATCCAGCGGAATTTGTAACCCCCGTTGGCGGTCCGGATGGTGAAGGCATTGCCCTGGGGGAAAGCAAGGGTGCGGATGGTGCTGTGGCTGCGGATGGGGGTGCTAAAGGAGCAGCCCTCCTCGAGCTCACTGTGGCTCAGGTTCAGCGTGCTCAGGCTGCAGTCTGTGCGCAGCCCCGGGAAGGCGCCGTGCAGGTTCCCGGGCCTGCGGTCCAGGCTCTGGGGCTCGGGCTGCAGCCGGAGCCTCTTGGGATCGCGGCTCTGCAGAGCTTCATCGCAGCGCTCGGAAATCTCCCTCAGAACGGCGTCCACTTCCGCGCAATCCTGTCCCGCAGCGCTGAACAACTCCTCCAGGCTCCTTTTGGCCGTCGCCTTGAGCAGGAAGGGCTCGGCTGCCGCCCCGGGATCCCGGGAATGGGTGATCATCAGCTTCTACAAGAGATGAGGAGGAGCGCCGCCCTGGGACCAGCCAGACTCGCCTCTGATTGGCTCTCGAAGGAGGCCTGGGCTAACTTCCAACAGCGCGACTCGGCAGACCCCTGCGAGTGACTCAGAGAGCTGCCAGCGGTCCTCTCCTTCCCTCGACCCTCTCCGAGTCCCAACACTGGGAGCAGGGTGGGGGTGAAGGGTACACAGGAGTATTTCCGACTTATGCAGTGTTCTACACGCCCGCGCCCCACTTACATCCAGCACCGAGGCCAGGTGCCGGGTCCGACTGGCTAGTTCCTTCAGTTGCAAATTGCGCTCCTTCAGGGAGGCGATTTCCTCCTGTTTCTGGGTCAGCGTCGCGTGCAGCTGCAGGAGGGGACCCAAACATCGAGTTGTAGGCTCCCGTGCTCTCTCTCGTCTGTACACTCGGCAGGAACTGAACCCAGATCCTCACGTCTAATCAGAAACTTGGGGGCCCAAGAACGTTTACACTGGTGAGAATAATCAGTTTTTATTACAAAGCACTTAGAATGTTTCTCAGTAAATCCTCCGTATAGTGATGAGGAGTGCTGACTTGGGCAACAGGCAGATACAGATTCTGCCTCCGAAGTTCAATCTTCTTGTACCTCAGTTTCCTTATCTGCAAAGTGAGGCTGGTAAGAGTATCTAGCTCAATGTCTGTGGGTATTAAATGAGGAAAAGTAAATGGGTAAGCGCAATACTAGGCATATGGCCCTCAATAAATATTGGTGGCCCTAATAAAAATCCGGTGGGTAGGATTTCTCCCACTTAGGGACGTTGTAAACTGAGCCAGTGGAGGAATAGCAGCTACTTGGACTGATCCACTGGTTCTAACGTGCCAACAGGGCACATTTCTGCACCTGCAGCCTCCACTTCGTCCCCGAGCACCATGCCCTGCCCCTAACCCAGGATTCCTAAACGCCAGCCCAGTGTCCCTACTTGATTATTCTCGATGAGCGCGTCCCCCAATGCCCTCTGGTTCTGGTCGGCCACCTCCTTCCAGTACTGCTCTGGCGGGGGCACTTCAGGTGGGCTCAGCAGCGGGGAGAGACAGGGACCAAATGGCAGGACGTCGCTAGGAGAGAACGGGAGATCTCCACCCGCCAGGGAAGGCGACATCAAAGAGGATGAGTCTGATGAAGAGGAAGAGAGGGAGCTGGGTTTGCAGCCTCAGACTCGCGCCTGGCTAACTACAGGGGCAAAATGTCACGATGGGTGTAGGGTTTATATAGAGATTTTTCTTTATTGATAAATCAACCCTCACTCTGCAATCCCCACGATTCCCAGGCCCTTCTTGATATCCTGTACACTTTCAGCAGGTGCTCAATAAATGCCTGTTGAGACGCTCTACACTGAACCTCCACAGTGGCTGGGGCAAACTTGTCTGATGTCACCCAAATCCACTACTCCGCACACTCCTGTCACCCAGGCTCTCCTAGCCACGTCACAGCTTAAGGCTGGGCTCTCTTCCAGAAGTTGCACTGGCAAGTGGAGAAAAGGCTATCTATAGCGATCCAGCGATTCATCTTCACCATAAGGAAAAGGGAGGGGATCCCCTAAATATGGAAGAGCCTGACACTTTGATGAGTTGCTGGCGAGTTGTTAATAGGTACACAGTTTACCACCTTCAGGGCCACGAAATTCGAACTTGTAGGATTTGAGGGGTGGAAGACACCCCCGCTTTAATTTTACTGCAGAAACTGCACTTGCCTGCAATGAGATTATCCACAGTGTCTCTGAAATCCTGCAGATCGAAGTCCGCTGCCGTTTGCAGGGAATGGCTCTGAAATAAACCAGAGGTGAAAACTAGTTAATGTTAAGCCTGGGGGGTCTAGAACACTTCCTAGACGGTCAGCTAACCTCTGGGACTCGGTGGCAGGTCTAAGCCCAAACGCATTCACAGTGGAAACTTATACCTGAAAATCAAAGTCCCGCCTGAGGCGCGGAATCCAGGAGGCTTGCACTGCCATGGTGGGGAGAGGGACACTCCAAGTGGGGACCCTGCTGCGAGGGTCCGGCCAGGCGCTGAAACTGTGTTCAGCTCACCTCCGCCGCCTAGTGAGGCCGCAGACCTCCAGCTCAGACTTACCTCTCACAGACCAAGGGGCCACAGCTCTAAGAGCTGGGAGCACGGTGTGCAAACACTCCGTCCTTGCTCCCAAGATCTGCCAGCGTGCAGGGGCATCCAAAACAGTAACTCCAGGCCACATAACCCGAGAAGGCTCAATCACAGCTAAACCACCCGTCCCCACCAAGAAAAGGAAAAGGTCGGCTAAGACATGATGGGCTAAGGATGCTATGTGGAAAGTGCCTCTGTTCAGCATGCAGCCGGCGTGGTCCCTATTGCTGTTTTGCTTCTCAAAAAGTTGGAGTTGACTTTTCCCCGTCCAGCGTGATGCACCTCTAACATTGTGGACTGGACGCTCTCCTGGGTTCCTGCAATGTGTCTGGGTGAGTGAAACCAAAGGGTACGGTAAATGCTGGCTGCCAGGAAATTTCTTATTCCCTTAATTCGCGGACAGAGCTGACAAAACTCTTATACGTTGATTTTCTCTGTTAATTCTCACAGCAGTTCAGGAAGCTAGCAGAGATCAAGAAGTGATTCCTCCCCTGATGGAGAAGCTGAACTCAGAGAAATTGAGTTGCCCAAGCACCCAACTTTGAAATAGTGAAACTGGAGCTTCTGCTCCAGAATGCTGGTGCCTATTTCAAATCCTCTTTCCTCTACCCCTCGTTGCCTCTAGCTTTTATTTCTTTTTTTTTTTTTTTTTTTTTAGGAAAGCCTGGCTTCCAATGAAGAGCTCGGGGAAGGGGAAAGAGGTCCCTAAAGGGGCATGATCTGAGATGCGTCCAATACGCCCACCAGAAATATCTGTTCTAATGATCTTTGTTCTATCATCTTTTTTTTTTTTTTTAATTCCTCTGGGTTAATCTTACTCGTCTCCCAAAAGCCCATCTTAACCATTCAGATACTTCTGAGAAGAGGAGCTTAATCTGAAGTTGAAGTGTGAAAGTGAAAGTCACTCAGTTGTGTCCTGCTCTTTGCAATTCCATGGACTACACAGTCCATGGAATTCTCCAGGCCAGAATAAGTCAGAGCTTAATCTGACTCTAACTTCCAAAGAATGTACAAGTTATCCATTTCCTTCAGGGAGGAGAAGTCTAGCACCAATTGAAATCTGAGATTGTAAAGGGAAGGCAGCTTAGCAAGGAAGGACTGAGGGCCCCAGACAGATCCTGAAGCACAGATTCTTCCCTGGTTGAAAGAGTCAGAAATGAGGCATTTTCCAAGGGCTAAAATGTCTCCCTCTTAGTAGAGAAAAGCTCTTACCACAAGAAGACTGGAGGCCACCTAAGGGAATGGTGCCCAGGAAATGCTTTCTCCTGTGCTACCCCAGGTCTTGGCCCATTCTGGACCCCAAACACTTCTAGAGCACTTCCTCTCTGTGTCCACTTTCCCCAACAGGAAGGAGAAATATAACCAGAGTGTGTACTGGCCAGAGGGTTCCCCTGGAGAGTCTTCCTCTGGGGATGTATCTCCTTCTGCACCAGCTCTGCCTTCCCCAGGACAACTGCTGGATCTCTTGGGCCATCTGGCAAGAGCTCTGCCCTTAAAACTCTCTGAAACTCAAAGGAGACATGGGCTGACTTTGGTTCGGTTCGTGGGCTCTGGTTTGTGGGCTTAATCTTTGGTGCATGCTGTGCCAAATCGCTTTAGTCGTGCCTGACTCTGTGTGGCACTATGGACTGTAGCTTGCCAGATTCCTCTGTCTATGGAATTCTCCAGGCAAGAATACTGGAGTGGGTTGCCATTTCCTCCTCCAGGGGATCTTCCTGACCCAGAGGTTGAACCTGAGTCTCTTATGTCTCCTGCATTGGCAGGCGGGTTCTTTGCCACTACTGCCACAATCCTAGGTAGTTCAATGATATTTCTGTGGTTACTCTGTTACTATCTTCCCAATTAGATAAAAACCTGGCACTTCTCCAACACAAACAGCAGGGGGAAAAAAAACTAAAACAGAACATGATGTCAAATTTAAGTTCTGTATATATAAGCCAAAATTCAGCAAAAGCCTGCTTTTTCTCTTGCAAAATAAACATGTTGGAGTAAGGGAGTTATGTAACCCTCCGGGTCAGTTGAATGATGCTCCTGTATTGTTTTTTTTTTTTTTTTTAATCTGAGCATCCAGACTCTAAGAGAACAAGAGAATAAATAGCTTCTGCAGGGCAACGCCCACTTTTCCTGCCTTCCTAGTCTCTACTCTCAGTGGCCACCTACCCCAAGTCTCCCTGGGCTCTGGCCCAATTTTAAGAGGCACTTAGACCCTGGGACACTTTGTTCCACCATCCCAATCACAGTTCTAGGAGGTGGTCATATCCTCTGGAGAGTTCTATACTCTCATGTCCCCAGCACCTGCTGCCAGGAACCTGGAACTGGCTCTTCTTGTAGGTGCCATCTAGCTAGGACCTCCTGTCCTTCTGGGCACTTCATATCCCATCAGTGAGCCAGGCTTCTGGTCTCAGCCCTGGTGAGTGGTAGGAATGAGATGGAAGTGAGAGGATAGGTTTTCTTGGGGGAAATGCCTCTTTCCCCCATGGGAGTGACAGTAGCCTTTGCAGAGGGTGAAAAGGACTTTTATAAAGTGCCCATCTGCTGAAGGGCCATCTCTGTAGAGAACAACGTTTTCAGTCAGATTTCTTCAAATCCTTTGTTACTCTTCCGGCTTCCTCCAAATGTAAATTCTCTTCGTTTTTTCCGGTCTCGATGGAGAAGTTATTCTCCAATCTCCACACTCCTTAGACATCCAGGGAATGAAAATAGTTACTGAATGACCCGGAAAGGCATGTTGGAAGGACAGAGAGGACGCGCTGATCTGGTGCCCAGAGCGCAACTGTGCTCCCACCCACCCACCTGATCTCTCGGTGTGCAACCTCCGAGTTGCTCTACCGCAGCTCCAAGGAATAGATGGGGAGGAGAACGGGAGACCCGTCTGGCAGGGGAGCCCTCCCTGTGCAGAGTTGGTCAAAACAGCTCTGAGAATGGAGCCACCGTTAACATACTAGGAGGGAGGAGGAAGTTCCTATTCTCGCGGTTCGGATTCCTGCAGGACATCTCTCCCTGCTAACCAGGTGTTCCTGTGCTCCACTCCCCAAACGGCTCTTTAAGGAAACTCGGGAAATAGAACTTTGGGCTGAGAGGCAGGGGGCATTCCACCAGGGGAAGTACCTGTGAGGCGGCTGAGTCACCACCAGGCGGCGGGTCGGACCCAAGAAACGAGGAGCAGTCAGCGAGGTCCTGCAGGTCTATGGTGGTGAGCGCTGCGCGGCGAGAACCCGAGACACGCGCCGGGCGGACCCTGAGCCTCCCGCAAGGGCTAGCCGCGGGCATCGCCGCCAGACATTCCGAAACCCCAGGTTCTTTTGAGCCTCGCGCGCCCCACCCACCCGACTTGGGGAACTCGAGGGGTCGAGCAGGGACCACCGTGCTCACCTGGCAGTGCAGGGGTCTCGGCGTCTGGGGGATCCTCGTACACCGATACCCGGTTGCAGCCGCTGCTACCGGGAAAGAACTTCCGCGGAGGAGCGAACTAGCCGGGCACAGAAACGGTGAGCGCGGGTCAGCCCTGGGGCCGGGAGCGTGCAGACCCCGCCCGGCCCCGGCCCGTTGGCCCCACCTTCCTCTCCGGCTTCCCGGGCTTGCTGATGGGCCGGCCTCGCGGATCCAGCATCCTGTTGGGGCAAATGCTGTCGAAGGCCCGGCGACCCGCCGCGGTCGCCCCGCACTCCTGCATCCTGCCTCCGGGTCCGCTTCAGGCCCGGAGCCCCGCGCCGACTTCTCGGAGGCGGCGGCCCGGGCCGGGATGGCGACTCTACACCCAGCGCTCGGGAGGCTCTGAGGCCGGCCAGAAGTCGGGGAGGCGCGTGGTCGGGGTGGGGCAAAGGAACTACAGTGGAGGTGAGGAGGGAGGGCTCGGTGGAGAGGGGGGGACGCCGCGCGGGAGGGGCGGCTCGCGCCGGAGCGCCAGAGGTGGCGCCTTCAGCCCCGGACAATCTGCACTTTGGCGGAGGCGTTAAACCCAACCTGGCAACGCGGCTTCCCCCGGGAACTGCAGCGCGGGGCCGAGGCCCGCGAGCGCCCTTTAGGCTGGCATTGGCGCCGCAGCCTCCCGGCCGCGCCAGACAAGAGAGAAGGGGAGGACATCCCCTACTGGTCCCTAACGCTGGGTACAGCCTTCCCGCCTACGGACGGCGGGAATGGGAAAGTCAACGATTCTGATTTCATTTTCTTCCTCCCCCAGCCACAAGGCACGAAACAAACTTGGAGCGTCCATCGCCAAAGCCAGAGCCCAGCATTTGCCCCGCCATGTACGTAGGATTTGGTGGGGATGTAGAATTCCAGCGGGGACTCCCTAGAATAACCCCAGATTACGGAAGGGCTGGAGGAGAGCCGTCTTGGTGCTGACTTTACTTTGTCTGAAGCCTAGAGCCCTTCCCCAGACCCGTACCCCGCACTTTCTCAGGCAGCAGCACCTGAACATAGACTTTACAACAGAGGGTCGCATGTCTCTACAGCCCCAAATCCCCTAAAACCCAGGTCTCTCCCACGGAAGCCCCAGCCACCTCTCCAAGCACTTGGCCACTTTTCGTACAACCTGCTTCGACTGCTCTGCGGGAGTCTTGGCTCCTCTTTCCCAAGCTGGAAGCCTCTCCCAGGAAGGGGCATCTTCAGCTGCTTGGGTGAGAGGTCTCTCTCAGGACCACTCTTACGTCCATCCAACTTGAACAATCATCTGAAGTTGAAATCTTTGTGACCCTCCATTGGGCGCTTTGTTGATGTCTTATACCTCACAGGAGTAATGCAAGATCCTCTTTTAAAGGGCATGATCCTCTTCTATTTGCACCTGTTATCTGGATTCCTACACAAGATTGCCCTAACAGAGATGGAAAGCAACCTAATGATATAATTAGAAGAGACTTAGAGACTGACCCACCTATAGATGCAGGAACCCAGTGAGGTCAGCCAGATAGAGGTGGTGTGGTATTGCTGATGGCGAGGAAAAAGCTCTGGCTTTAGGGTCGGAACCCAGGCTCCGCCAGATCCATGAACCCTAGTTCTTTTGAAAAACCATTAAACCAAAACACTAACTTCAAGAGAGTTGCTGTGAAGATGAGACTGTTTATGTAATGTGACTGGCACTTGGTGTGGATAAATTAATGCTGTTTTGAGAAGCCTTTTCAGCTGCATTTCCAGCCTCCCACAGCCTGTTGCCCAATTTGTCTCCTACTTCCTCTGGTTCCCAAGTGGCCTAGCCACTAGCTAGTCCATTCCCAGTTCCTATCCTTAATGACTTCCCAGTTTGTAAAAGGATTGGGGAAGCTCTTAGCTGAGTTTCGGGGAGATCTCTACATATCCCAAGATCCAAAACAGGCCCATTTTCTATCATGAGTTCCAAGCTGGCGTAGAAAAATAAGGGTATTCTATTTTAATATGTGCAATAGATTTTCTGTGGCAATGGGTGCTGGAATAGCATGATTATCCTGGTCTCGATGATTTCTGGCACCAAATCACCCATATCAGTCTCAGCTGAGTGATGGAGTAAATGCTGGTGAAGACAATTGCTCAAGTCATTCTTTTGCAGAGATACCCAACCCCTAACACTCGGGCTTAGGGGTCCAGATATATTGGAACTTGGAAGAGATGGTATGATTTTTCTCCTCCTCCTTTTCACCATCACAGACCAGCTTTTCCTCAAACAGCTTGGGGATTACCACTTCCCTTTCCCTGAGCCAAGGAGAAAGTTCCTGGAAAGCACAGCATATCAACCTATCAGGAGAGAAGAGGTCCCAGACGCCTAACGCCTAACGTCAGGTGCTCCTCTCTCTAGAGTGTACATTGGTGCCTAAGAAGAGCAAGGAAGTGTCTCTAAATATGTTTTGAGTTTGCTTTTTATTTATACCATTTGTCATACATTCAGATTTATTCTAAATGCAGTAGAATGACAGTCTATTCCCCCCAACTTGATTTTTTTCTACCATATAGAAAATTTGAAAAACAATGAACAATGGTAGCATTAACATTTTCCTATATTTGCTTTATCTCTATTTTGTTTTCTTTCTGTGTAACCTCCCTTCCCATCATTGTGTAGGCTGCACCAGCCTTCTTGAAGATTTGCTATGTACCAGGCAAGACCTGTGCTGAGGGGCGTGTAGAGAACATCTCATTAAATCTATACCTCAACACTTCCAGGTAAGTGTTACCGTTATTCTCCTTTTTACAAGAGAGACTTAAGCACAGATATATGACTTGCTTAAAGTCACCCAGCAAATTGATCTCAGAGCCCAGATGTTTAACCACTACTTTATATTACCTAATAAGAATCTAGTTTAAGCTTCAAAACAGCCCTGGTGACAGTTGGCCTTTGGGTTCAAGTTAAGAAATTTGCAGGAGGCTACAGATTCAGGGCCTACAGCAGATTCCCAACAGTGAGGATGAAGATGGTGGGACAGCTGTGGAGTCAGAACTCCAGCAAGCCTCTGTCCCATTTTTTTAACTCGATTTTCCGTCTGTAAAATGACTCCTGCAACATGACCAGAGGCAGGGACTGTACTGGCTCTCCAAATACATTCTCCATAGTCCCTATTGAATGGAGGGTATTGAGCAGATCACTTGTCCCACATCTGCCTTGGGGAGAGACTTTTTTGAGCATTTTCAGAAACTGTAAGTGAGAGAAATTGAGTGTTGTGGCAAAGGGTGGAGCTCTGGATTCAGACCCCTGCTTTCAAATCCTGGCTGCTCCACTGTTGTTCAGCCTCTCTGTGGCCGTGTCCTTCTCTGAAAAATGGGATAATAGACTCCGCCTATTGTTGGAGGCATTGAGACAACAAACGCTGAACACTGTGCCTGGTACATGTAAGCGCTGTTACTATTGTAATATTGTTACTGTGGGTTCACATGTAGCAGGTATAAGACAAGCGGTGCGATGGCAGGATAAACGGATTCAATTTGTAGTGGCCACCACTGCCTGCAAAGCCTTCATTTTTCCTTATCTGGCATTTACCAGGGTAGCTCTCTTACTTGCTAGTGGCACTGCCTGGTCCCAAAGTTTGTCAGTTTGGCATCTCCGGGCACCAGCAGTGTGCTTTTCGCCCTCCCCCTCCCACCCCCATAAACAACATGGGCTGCAGTGCATTTTCAGTCTCACACCCCACCACACCCTTTGAATCTCTAGGAGTAAGCAGTCTTCAACTTCCTAACAAGAGGGTCCCTGGTTTCAGGCCAACAAGTGAACCTGACTCGCCTTGTAACTGGCTACAGAAACCTCAAGGGACCTGGTGTTTCCAAACAGAGATGCCCCGAGGGAGGAAGGTGCTCTCCTTAGTTACTGACCACCTCTATTCTCGCCTTGCTTTCACCTTCCCTCTTCCGGACAAATGCTTGCATTTGTAATATTCAGATAAACCACCAAGACAGCCTGTTTATTGAGGAGAGATTTGCTTTTCTCTCCTGTGCTCTTAGCAAAACAATGAGATGCTACTACCTTACACTATACAACCTGCAGGATGACCTGGAGACTAAGTGGGACCCCTGAAAGCCCCTCTTTGGGTCAGTACTGTACTCTTTCAGCGCAATGGGAAAGGTCCAACAGCCAAGAGGGGATCAAAGGAGACCAAGGGTCTACTTTATTTCAAGCTCGAGGACAGGCAGCACTTCTCTCGGATCTGGAGGGGCAACATATGAGTCAGGGAGGTTCCGTTTATGGCCACCAGAAGCTGCAGCTTGCCCAGGCAGTCCTGCAGCGCCGCCTCAGGGTGCCCGCCCAGGCGCAAGTCCATGGGGCGAGGGAAATGCAGCATACGGTCGGCCAGCGCCAGGCAACAGATGGCCAGCAGGGAGGGGGTGTAGCTGGTGAAAGCGTAGTCAGCCAGGCTCAGCTCCGCCACCCCGCGCGCCAAGGCTTGCGCTTCCAGGGCTTCGGAGACCTCGGCCTGCCCGGCCTCCACGCGCGCGTGCGTGAAATGCTCCAGGAAGAAGCTGATGGTGGGAGCGCCCAGGCTGAAATGCAGTTTGTGCAGCACGATGCATTCGAGGTTGCAGAGCTGCTGCCTGGAGAAGGCACCGCAGCACAGGGCCAGAAGCTGCTTCACGCGAGGCGGGTGCACCTCCACCTGTAACACAAAGACACTCAGCCCTAGTTGTGCAGCATCCGGGGCCAAAGCCCTCCCCGCCCAGGCGAACCAGGACTCCCCCCATCCCTTCCAGAGAGATATGTGGGGGCTTCCTCTCTCCATACTTCCACTGTAGTTGTCTGGGGTATATTTTCTGCGCAGTTTCTCTAATTACCGTCGCGCAGAAAACAGGTTTGAGAAATTTGGCAGATTTCCACCCCCACCCCCCCACCCCCCCACCGCCCCCCGCCCCGCGACTAGAATAGAGAGGCTACGGAGAGCTGTGGAGACTTGGCTTTTTTCTTTGGGTACTGAGTGAAAGGATTGTTCGTTTGGCCGGGGCGGGGCGGGGGGTAGTTGTGAAGTTAAGGCTGTGGGGTAGGTAAATGTGCAAACCTCTGCCAAAATGAGTTCAGGGAGCCTAGCGTTCAGTCTAGTGCACTGGAGAGCCAGAGACCCCATGAGGAGGTACCTGTTTGCAAGCGATGAGCAGAGAAGTGACCCCGAGCAGCTGGAAGCAGTCTGCAGCCACGGGCGTGGTGCTAAGGAAGCGGTCCAGAGTGTTCACTGTCAGGCACAGCGACTCGAAGGAAAGGCCGAACTGGCGGTGCACGGGGATTAGCCAGCTGAGCAGCTTACAGCGGGACTCCGCCGTCACCTGCCAGAGGGAGGAAGGAGGCGGACCCGCTGAGCCTAGGGCTCAGAGGGACTGTGGAAGGGACAGGGCACCAAGACCCGGAGCGTCCCCGGAGGGAGGCGAAAAACAAAGGAAAAGGCCAGAGGTGCTGGAAACTGGGAAACAGGTGCGCAGCGCCGCTGAGGAGAGCACAGGCGGGGCTGGGCGCCGGGACGCCTGGATTCATGCCTGGCGCTGTGCCCAGTGCGGATACACGTTACCTCGTGTAATCCTCTCAGCAATTCAAAGGGTCCCCACACTTGGCAAATGAAGAAGCAAGCTTCAGATTGTTAAGTAACTTGCCGGGGTGGGTAGGAGTCCGGACTCGAACCTAGAAACTGTCGTAACTCCTCTGCATTCTACCGGGTCCCTGCTATCCAGTTTGGAGACCTCGGGTCTGTCACTGAGGCCGTCCAGGCCCCCCTTTTCTCCATCTGTAAAATGAGGCTGATGGCCCGGCCCTTCAAATCTCTTTCTCGCTCCGACCCGGGCGGAGGGAGGGAGAGAAGCAGGGCTGGCGAGGGCCGGGGCGCCGCGGAGGGCGGACAGAACAGGAAAAGAAAGAGCCCGGGAGAGGAGGAGGAGCGGTGGCGGAGAGCTGGCTCCGCCAGCACCTCACTTGTGGCTGCCGCGCCAGCGACTCCCGCGGGTGGAAGCGGCCTTCCCGCGCCTTGCGGAAGGCGTAGCAGCTCTGACCGTAGTCGCGGAAGGTCTGCAGATCGAGCTGCGCCAGCTGCTGGGCGGCACCCGGCGCGGGGCTGCAGTCTCGCGCGGCGGGGCTATCTGTGCCATCCGAGCCGGAGCTGGGGACTCGAACAGGTCGCAAACGCCAGAGTCTCCCGGGAGTGGGCTTATGTTAAGCGGCTGCAGCGGCTGCTTCCTTCGTAGGCGTGGGCGCCGGCTCTTCTTCACCGGGGCGCGGAGGTTCCGGGCGTCCTGCCTCGCAGCCCAGGCGGCGGGGCTCATGGGGCTGGTGGGACTGGTGGGGCCGGGGGTCACCATAATGAAGTCGGACGGCCGTTCTATGACTCCCGGGCTGCGGAGAAAGTGGACCCGCGCGCCCGGGAGTGCAGATACCAGTCCAGACTCGCCGCCAGCCCGTAAGTACTCGGCCTGCGCGTTACCTCGGCCACACCCCTGGCCTCTCACTGGCTGAGCCGAGAGCCCCACGGAACCCGCGCTTTCCCGGCTAAACACCCGCTCGCGAGCGCGCAGCTGGCACATTTAGCCTCCTGCGTCTGCACCGGGGAGGGGTAGCTACCGCGGGCCGAGCGCTCTCGCCTTGTGCCCCCGGCCCCCAGCGCATCCCTTGTTACCTGAGCAACTGCACCCGGCTGCCGGCGGGATTTGCCCGCGCCGCGTGGGGTAGGAGTAGAGGCGGGGCGGCGGTGAGGCCAGGTGAACGCAGAATCCAGCTGAGGGGCTCTACTGTGCGCCCCGGAAAAAGATTTCCCCGAGGGCATCTCCTCAACTTGACCAGATGGTCTCGACACGTGCGAGCACCTTCTATGCTGTCTCTAATCCAGGTCGGTAATTTTGTAAAGGTCACACTTCCCAGCTCCAAACGAAGCCTCCAGCTAGAATTCGGTCAGCACAGAAGTTTTCTTCAGTGACTCATACAAGCAATAATGATAATTCAATTGCTTTTGTGATTTTCGTTTTAGGCAGGCCCGAGTAGTCAGTATCTCTCCTTTCGCCGGGCCGGGAAGCAGAGCCTCCGAAGGTTTCTGGGCGCTGCTGCTGTATCTCCAGGGGCCAGTTCAGCCAGTCAGCCAGCAGGTATTCGCGCTCCTAACAGAAGACTGCCCGAGGAACCTCCAGCAGCGCGTCCACGGTCCTGGAATACTTTCTGCGTATTTTCTCCCCAAACCAAGTAAGCTGCAGCAGTTTAAGAACTGCGTATTCTCTGGGGGTTGCATTTCTAGCTTTATTGAATTGCTCACAGCCTGTTAGGTTTTAGATCATTAACTTCTGACCCTCTGCCCCTGGAGGCCCAATCTTTCTTGGTTATAACGTGCTTCCCGTTTCTTCTCCTTCAAAATGGAAGTTTTCTTTGAGGAAGCTTCCTTCAGAAGCTTAGAGAAGAACTGAGGTTGGGGAGGCTAGGAGCGTCCTGGCGAGAAAGACTGGATTAGACGGCAGCTTCCTGTCCTGGTAGAGAGGACAGTGCTTCTCTGGCCTGAGTGAATCTTCTTAAGGGGCTCAGATCCTTTGGGACAAGAGGTACAAATAGCATCTAGTCAGCCTTACAGGCATTTCCCAGTGGCAGAAAGCCTGCATACCCTCTGGCTGATGAATTTTGCAGAATGCTTCAAGAGATGAGTTACTAGGTGCTGTATTGAGAGCAGATTCTGCCATTTTCATTCCAGAAGAAAGCTAACAGATATATGTAATCAAGGTGTAAATCCTTGTTCCCAGAAATATGTGGGGTGATGTCTTCTAGAGATTCAGGTAAAAGAAAAGGGACAGGTTTCAGGTTCTGGTCAGTGTTACTCCTATTTCCTAGCAAGGTCTTTAGTCTTCAGACCTAAATAGTGTCATTTATAACATGAGAGATTAGTTAAGACTTGCATTTCAAAATGCAGATGCCAGGCCTCTTGTCTCCTCTCAGGCTGTTGTTGGGGAATCTTTTTTAGAAGGAGCAATTAAATCTTTGGAGAGGAGTCAGGTATCAGACTTCTTCTCTGAGAGGGTGTCTAGGAGAAGAGGAAGAACATGAAGATTCTGAGTCTTTACATTGGCCCAGATGGCCGTGTGGTACGGGGGAAGAGCACATGGTCCTAGGGTCAAAATGGTTGCTCCCTTTTATTGGTCATCTTGGACCAGTTGCTTACCTTCTCAGAGCCTCCGTTTCCCCATCTGTTAGATGTGGGTATTAATACTTGCCTTAAAAGTCAAGTGAGGAATTCCCTGGTGGTCCAGTGGTTAGGACTCTGCTATTGTTCTGCTGGGGCCCTGGGTTCAATCCCTGGTCAGGGAACTAAAATCACACAAGTCATGTGATGTCACAAAAAAAGAAAAAAGAAAGAAAAACAAAAACATTTGAGACTTTCCTGGTGGTCCAGTGGTTAAGACTTCACCTAATGCAGGTGCGGGTTCAATCCCTGGTCAGGGAACTAAGATCCCAAAGGCCCTGCAGCCAGAAAACTGAAACCAAAACAATATTGTAACAAATTCAATAAAGACTTTACAAGGGGTCCACATAAAAAAACAAACAAACAAACAAACACAACAACAACTGACAAAAAAGAGTCAAGTGAAAAAGGTGTGAAAACGCAGTCCTTTTTTGAATATAAAATAGTAGGGTCATCTTAAAACTGTCCTTGGGGAGTCAGTACTATCACACTGGCAATACTCTGAAAAGCAGTACCACCATTGTATCCACCTGAGGACATGAGATTAATGGTACCTGTTGAAATGGTTTGTCCTCCTAGAGAGTTTGCCTGTTATTAGAGTTAACTGGTAATAGGGGGTGCCTGAGCTTTGGCCTGATGGCTGTACTCCTCAGGCCATGCCTGCCTGCCAGGCATGTATTTGTGGAATACCTGCCATGCCTGGTCCAGAACAGTGAGCAAGGTTGCCCAGGCCCTGCCCTCACAGATTTCACACTCCATCGGGGTAACAAAACCACTTGTCTTCTTTTAAAATTACTAAAGTGTAGTAAGGGTGACATTAGAGGCTCGCCTGTGTGTGAGGTGGACAGATGAAATACAGGACTCCCAGTTAAATTCGAATGTCAGATGAATAAATGTGTAGTGTGTCTCAAATATTGCATTGTACATAGTTATACTGAGAAATTGTTCGTTCTTTATCCAAAATCCAAATATTGCATGGGGTTTACTTATGCTAGAAGAGTATTTGTTGTTTAACTGACATTCAATTTTAACCGGACCTTCTAACCTCTGGCAGTCCTGCCTGGAGCTGTGGAAGCCCATGGTAGAAACAACTGGTCTGGACTGGAAAGGTTTCCCAAAGCAAGTGGTGGTTAGGCAAAGATAGAAGGATGCGGGTGGAAAGAAGATAGAAGGGAGATTTGGCCGCAAGTATTTCAAATAGAGAAGCAGGATGTGGGAAGGTCTGGAAGAATGATTCTGGAGACATTCTCAGGCCTATCAGATGCAGAATGGCTGGAACACAGAGTTGGGGGGAAGGGAAAAGAATAGGGGAGATAAGAGATAGTAGCTAATATTTATATAAAACTTTTTATGTGCCAGGTACTGTGTTGTGTGCATGCTCTCTCTCTGTATCTATCTATCTATATATGTATATATAATACTTACTCTTCACAACGCTATGAGATAGAGTATATTATTATCCTCATTTTACAGAGAAGAAAAACTGAAGCATAGACAGGAAGGATCATGAAGATAGTAAATGGCAGAACTAGGATTCAAATGGAGACAGCCTAACTCTTTGCTCCGTAATCACAATGCTCTACTCCTTCAATGGGCTTCCCTGGTGGTAAACAATCCGCCTGCAGTGCAGGAGAGACGGGTTTGATCCCTGGGTTGGAAAGATCCCCTGGAAATGGCAAGGCACTCTAGTATTCTTGCCTGGGAAATCCCATGGACAGAGGAATCCTGGCAGGCTACAGTCCACAGGGTTATAAAAGAGCCAGACACGACTTTGCAACTAAACAACTACAACTTCAATAGCAAGATCATGCAATTCCTTGTAGTCTACGTTAAATGTTTAGACTTTACCTGGAGCGAAGCCACTGAAGGTGCTTGACCAAGGAAGAGACATGATCTGCCTTTTGTTTTAGAAAAATATTATTCTGATGTGTGGGAAATGGATTGGAGGAAGCGAAACTGAAGGCCTTTAGGTACAGTAATTGTAGTTCAAGCTGAGGGTGTTCTATTTTTCCTATGAAGAGTCTCTAAAATTAATTTCTGCTTGTTAATCTTTCTGGGACCTGGGCCCAGTACATCTTAAGGGCATTAGGTAAATCTAAATTACTTTAAAAACGTAAAACCTAATTAAACCCAGGCTGCTATGATGAAAACTGTTTAGCCAAGATTTGACCCTGCTTATTTTCAGGTGTTGTTTATGAAATTTGCAAGTGAGTATTAATATAATGGAACCAATCTTATCTTTTTTTTTTTTTTTTTCATTTTAGCTTCCATCAAAGCCCCTAACCTCACACTGCCCCAGGTCTAGGATGGGAGACTGAAGGGGGAAGATGGCATTTCCTGGCAATACCTTGTTTCAGCAAACAAAGCAAGTGGGTTGCTACTTAGATATGGACAACTTTGTTAGCACCTCACATGAATCTTAAACTCAGTTTTGATGTCACTAAAAATATTCTCCAGGCAAGAATACTGGAGAGGGTTGCCATTTCCTTTTCCAGGGGATCTTCCCGACCCAGGGATCGAACCCGTGTCTCTCATGTCTCCTGAGTTGGCAGGTAGGTTCTTCACCACTAGCACCACCTGGGAAGCCTTAAAAATATTGGCTTAAGACTATTTTCTATTCATGTATGTAAGTGCCCAAATTGAGAAGTATTTAAGGTACTTGAAACCAGACAAGTTTTGCTGGTATTTAGTAAACAAAGGGCAGGAATTTTCAGCACCTTTTAAAAAATCCAGACATTTTACTAACACGTCTAAATGTCCACACCTGTTACCTGCCTTCTTGGTGCTTTGCCAGTTACCAGTTCATTAAGGGTTTAGTACACATGCTCAAGTGCTTCTTTCCTCGTGCATGCATGTACTCTTTCTCCCAATTCACATCCATCTGTGGCAATCGGCCCGGCACAGGTGGTAGCATGTAATGGTTAATAGCTTTGATTCTGGAGTCCAAGTCCTTGGATTTGAAGCCTTGGTATGCAGTGCACAAACTCTGTAAAGAGGGGCAAGTTATTCAAAACCTCTTTATTCCTCAGCTTCCACAGCTGTTAAAAAAAAATGAGGTAGTCAATTCTAGTGTGCTTTCAATTCTTTTAAATGTTGGGATTTATTTTGTGGCCGGAATGTGATCTATCTTAGTATGTATTCTATGGGAATTTGAAAATAATGTGTATTTTGCTGTTATTGGTTTTATTGTTCTATCAATGTAGATTCTGTGTTTGATGGTGTTATGGAATTCTATATCCTTGCTTATTTTCTAATTGTTTTATCATTTGGTAATGAAGTGTTAAAGTCTCTTAAAAAAAAGTGGTAGTAAGAGTATCCCAATACTTAAGTTCAATACTGTGGCCACTTGATGCAAAGAGCCAACTCACTTGAAAAGACCCTGATGTGAAAGACTGAAGGCAAACGGAGAAGAGGGTGGCAGAGGATGAGACGATTAGAGCATCACTGACTCAATGGACATGAATTTGAGTAAACTCTGGGAGATAGTGGAGGACACACAAGTCTGGTTTTCCACGGTTCTTGAGGCCACAGAATCGTACACAACTTAGCGACTGAACAACAATATGTATTAATACTACATTCTTTTGTTCCATCATTATCATTAAAAATAAATAACATGACATTTGCCACTTAAATAATTTTAAGCATTAAAAAAATTGTTGTGAGAATGAGGTAAAGCATATAATGTGCTCATGTAGTGCTCAATATGAGTTACCTGATGGTATAATTATGAATTTTCCTAGCTAAAGTATGTGGGTTATTTTGCCATCCAGGTTGGCTGAAGAAAATAAAACATGTCATTCAGTGTGTTGATACATATATGTATTACATATATATACTATCTCATATATAGCTGACCTATATGTTGATGTATGTTTATAGTTGCAAGGGGCAAGGAGGCTGCTATTCCTATTACAGTTCCACTGGACTGCATTTGAAATCTGAGGCTGATCTTTGAAGTGCTGAATTAGAGATATAACCCTCTAAATAAGCATCACCTTGGATAACATTTAAGAAGTTTTCTTCTGTAAAGTGTATGTCATTTTGCCACATATGAGAAGGAAGATGTAATATTGAGGTGGGTGGTCTCTAGCAGCAGCCTGTCCTTGCAGGACCTGAGTCAGAAGTGGGCATTGAGAAAAACTGAAAGAGTAGTATAAATCTGTTTTTTAAATGGCATTTTTCATACACAGATGAATGGAAAGTTACAAAGCGGGGCCCTTAGGAGAGGCCTGAAAGGTGGCCATAGTGTCATATGTGGACATTAGACAAGAGTGGGTAAGAATAAGACAAGGCCTGGGTATTCTGGGAGCAAAGTTGTATTGCTTCATGTATGGGGCTTTTGTTTTGGATCTTGGATTATATCAGCAAACAGAACTGACAGACATCCCTGCCTTTGTGGAGCTTATACAGGATGGCGGTGCAAGGAGAGAGAAACGGTATAGGGACGGGGGCATTAAGAGTTGCAGGATTAAACAAGTTGGTCACATAAAGCTCATTGGGAGGCTTGGAGCAGAGACCTCTAAGAAGTGGGGGGTCGGTCAGAGGGGAATGGAGGGGAAAGCACCCTAGCCAGATAGGATAGCTGGTGCAAAAGGGCCTGAGGTATGAGCAAGTCCCACGTGAGGAAGAATAGCGAAGAGCCCAGTGTAACTGGAGTTGGGGTGAGGGGATGAGCAGGTGAAGTAAAACTGGGAATAGAGCCACGTCCTGTAAGACCCTGTTATTGCCAACATGCACTGAGTTCTCATGCTTTGTTAGGTTGAACTTCTATTTGTTGTAGCATTTAACCATTGCCTGAACTGTATGAGCTAGGTACAGTTCCTGTCCCCGTTTTCCAGATGAGAGAATCTTTAGAGAGGTTAAGGAGCTTGCTTAAAGATTCACAACTAGTAATGGAATACCAGGCCTTAAACCCAAGTCTGCGACTCTAGATTGGACATTCATCCTGATGCTGTTCTATATTTATTTATTGTTTGTTTCCTTATTTGTTTTAAAGATTTTTTTGATGTGGACCATTTTTTTTAAAGTCTCCATTAAATTTGTTACATTATTGTTTCTGTTTTGTGTTTTGGTGGTTGTTTGTTTTTGGCCACAAGGCTTGTGGGATCTTAGCTCTCTAACTGGGGTCGAACCCGCACCCCCTCATTGGAAGGCAAAATCTCAACTCCTGGACTGCCAGGGAACTCCCTGTTCTATATTTACTAAGCACTAAGGGAGAACTTAGAGCAAACTCTGGGAGATAGGAAAGGATAGGGAAGCATGCTGTGCTGCAGGGCACGGGGTCGCAAAGACACAGCTTGGCGACTGAACAACAATAAGGGAGAACTAGGAGAAGGCAATGGCACCCCACTCCAGTACTCTTGCCTGGGAAATCTCATGAACGGAGGAGTCTGGTAGGCTACAGTCCATGGGATCGAGAAGAGTCGGACTCGACTGAGCGACTTCACTTTCACTTTTCACTTTCATGCATTGGGGAAGAAAATGGCAACCCACTCCAGTATTGTTGCCTGGAGAATCCCAGGGACAGGAGCCTAGTGGGCTGCGGTCTATGGGGTTGCACAGAGTCAGACACGACTGATGTGACTTAGCAGCAGCAGCAGGGCTTCCTAGGTGGCTCAGTGATAAAGAATTGACCTGCCAATGCAGAAGACACAGGTTCAATCCCCGAGTTGGGAAAGTCTCCTGGAGAAGAAAATGTCAATCCACTCCAGTATTCTTACCTGGAAAATCCCATGGACAGAGAAGCCTGGTGGGTTATAATCAGCAAGGTCACAAAAGAGTTGGACATGACTGAGCGAAAAAACAACAACAAATGAAGAACTAAGAGAAGACTTTGAATGCACCCTGGGCCGCTGCTCTAAAGGAGAGCTTCCTTCTCTCCAGTGGGGCATCCTGTGTTAACATAAGCTCAGGTTTCTCTGTTGGATAGGGCAGATCTATCATATCTCTTCTTTCTCTACCACACAGAAAACAAAGAGGGTAGCAATTAGTGTCTTCAGTCCCTGGGGAAACAACCACCTGTCCCAAAAGTAAAGCAAAGCTGGTCCTGTTGAAAAGCAACAAAGAGGAAGGCTGAAGGGCACAGTATGCAGTGCACCTACTTGGATGTCAAATCACAGGCTGCAGATCGAAACAGAGCAGCTGGTGAAGGCCACCTCATCACATGTTTCTCAGAATTTATGAGAAAAGGCACCGAGGGCCTGCAGGTAACAAAGGCACTCAGCGTGCAGCAGGTTAGGCTGCCCTGTTGGGAGCACCGGCCAGTCTCTGAGTGAGTTCAGCTATGCAGATTTGAAATGAATGGACCACATGGATGGATTTTCTCCCCATGTGGCAGGTCTGGGTGTAAAAGTTAAATCCCTCAGGAAAAATGTTTTCTACTACTTTTGGTGAGACTGACAAATTTTCATTTTTATTTGGCATTATAATCTGCATTTCTGTATGTTGATTATGTCTGCTGTTTCTGTATCAGCTTCGAGGTATACACGTGTGAATCATTCGTGGAAAATCTGGCTTTTGTTCCGGACATTGTGCTCTCAATGTGTTCCAGACATTTTGTCTGCAGACGTTGTGTCCTATATAGTAACATCAGCTTGTAACTTGAGGATAAACAACAAGGTCCTAATGTATAGCACAGGGAATCATACTCAGGATCCTGTGATAAACCATAATGGAAAAGAATATTTAAAAAGAATGTATATGTGTAAAAAAATCTGTAATGCAAAGACCAGTTAGAGGTTGTCTTTTTGGTGATATGTTCAATACAAGTTTCACATAGAACTGTGAAAACTGTTTTTCTCCAAAGTAACATGTTTAGAGAACTTGCCTAACTTATTTTGGAGATATACAGCCATTCTTAAGTAGCTAGGTTTTCCAGGAAGAGGAGAGACAGTAGCATGTACTCTTTCCTCTGATATGGCTGATACTGATCAGAAATGCTTTTCAGCTCATCTCCCAGTGTTCATTCAGTGTATGCCCTGAGCCTGGCCTCATGCTTTCTCATTAATAACATTTATTATGTGCTTCTGATTAGAAAAGTAATGCATGTTTATTGCAGTACAATTAGAAAAATCTCATAATGAATAGAGAATTTTATGATTACAATTTTATAAGAGAAAACACTGACATTACAGTATATATCTTTCAGTTACTTTTGTGTAAACATCTAAACACATACATACAATACATAATATGTTTTTATATGTACTTTTTATTAACAAAATCAAGCTCTTCATACATATATGTGTGTGTATATATATACACACACACTAGGATATACTATGTCAGTAAAGTTCAGTCGCTCAGTTGTATCCAACTCTTTGTGACCCCATGAACCACAGCACAAGGGGCCTCCCTGTCCATCATCAACTCCGGGAGTCCACCCAAACCCATGTCCATTGAGTTGGTGATGCCATCCAGCCATCTCATCCTCTGTTGTCCCCTTCTCCTCCTGCCCTCAATCTTTCCCAGCATCAGAGTCTTTTCAAATGACTCAGCTCTTCGCATCAGGTGGCCAAAGGAATGGAGTTTCAGCTTCAACATCAGTCCTTCCAATGAACACCGAGGACTGATCTCCTTTAGAATGGACTGGTTGGATCTCCTTGCAGTCCAGAGGACTCTCAAGAGTCTTCTCCAACACCACAGTTCAAAAGTATCAGTTCTTCGGCGCTCAGTTTTGTTTATAGTCCAACTCTCACATCCATACATGACCACAGGAAAAACCATAGCCTTGACTAGACGGACCTTTGTTGACAAAATAATGTCTCTGCTTTTCATATATATATATATATATAGAGAGAGAGAGAGAGAGAGAGAGAGATTTCAATGTTGACCATCTGGTGATGTCTATGTATAGAGTCTTCTCTAATGTTGTTGGAAGAGGCTGTTTGTTAAGACCAGTGCATTTTCTTGGCAAAACTCTATTAGTCTTTGCCCTGCTGCATTGCATATTCCAAGGCCAAATTTGCCTGTTACTCCAGGTGTTTCTTGATTTCCTACTTTTGCATTCCAGTCCCCTATAATGAAAAGGACATCTTTTTTGGGTGTTAGTTCTAAAAGGTCTTGTAGGTCTTCATAGAACCGTTCAACTTCAGCTTCTTCAGCGTTACTGGTTGGGGCATAGACTTGGATTACTGTGATATTGAATGGTTTGCCTTGGAAACGAACAGAGATCATTCTGTCGTTTTTGAGATTGCATCCAAGTACTGCATTTCGGACTCTTTTGTTGACCATGATGGCCACTCCATTTCTTCTGAGGGATTCCTGCCCGCAGTAGTAGACATAATGGTCATCTGAGTTAAATTCACCCATTCCAGTCCATTTCAGTTCGCTGATTCCTAGACTGTAGACATTCATTCTTGCCATCTCTTGTTTGACCACTTCCAATTTGCCTTGCTTCATGGACCTGACATTCCAGGTTCCTATGCAATATTGCTCTTTACAGCATCGGACCTTGCTTCTATCACCAGTCACATCCACAGCTGGGTATTGTTTTTGCTTTGGCTCCATCCCTTCATTCTTTCTGGAGTTATTTCTCCACTGATCTCCAGTAGCATATTGGGCACCTACTGACCTGGGGAGTTCCTCTTTCAGTATCCTATCATTTTGCCTTTTCATACTGTTCATGGGGTTCTCAAGGCAAGACTACTGAAGTGGTTTGCTGTTCCCTTCTCCAGTGGACCACATTCTGTCAAATCTCTCCACCATGACCCGCCCGTCTTGGGTTGCCCCACGGGCATGGCTTAGTTTCATTGAGTTAGACAAGGCTGTGGTCCTAGTGTGATTAGATTGACTAGTTTTCTGTGAGTATGGTTTCAGCGTGTTTGCCCTCTGATGCCCTCTTGCAACACCTACCGTCTTACTTGGGTTTCTCTTACTTTGGGCATGGGGTATCTCTTCACGGCTGCTCCAGCAAAGCGCAGCTATTGCTCCTTACCTTGGATGAGGGGTATCTCCTCACCGTGGCCCTTCCTGACTTTCAATGTGGGATAGCTCTTCTAGGCCTTCCTGCGCTGGCGCAGCCATGGCTCCTTGGACGTGGGGTTGGTCCTCCCAGCCACCACCCTTGGTCTCGGGCTTAGGGGCGTGGGGTAGCTCCTCCCAGCCGGAGCTGACTGTGGCTCAGACCATGAACTCCTTATTGCCAAATTCAGACTTAAATTGAAGAAAGTAGGGAAAACCACTAGACCATTCAGGTATGACCTAAATCAAATCCCTTATGATTATACAGTGGAAGTGAGAAATAGATTTAAGGGCCTAGATCTGATAGATAGAGTGCCTGATGAACTATGGAATGAGGTTCGTGACATTGTACAGGAGACAGGGATCAAGACCAAAGAAATGCAAAAAAGCAAAATTGCCATCTCGGGAGGCCTTACAAATAGCTGTGAAAAGAAGAGAAGCAAAAAGCAAAGGAGCAAAGGAAAGATATAAGCATCTGAATGCAGAGTTCCAAAGAATAGCAAGAAGAGATAAGAAAGCCTTCCTCAGTGATCAATGCAAAGAAATAGAGGAAAACAACAGAATGGGAAAGACTAGGGATCTCTTCAAGAAAATCAGAGATACCAAAGGAATATTTCATGCAAAGATGAGCTTGATAAAGGACAGAAATGGTATGGACCTAACAGAAGCAGAAGATATTAAGAAGAGATGGCAAGAATACACCGAAGAACTGTACAAAAAAGATCTTCACGACCCAGATAATCACGATGGTGTGATCACTCACCTAGAGCCAGACATCCTGGAATGTGAAGTCAAGTGGGCCTTAGGAAGCATCACTACGAACAAAGCTAGTGGAGGTGATGGAATTCCAGGTGAGCTATTCCAAATCCTTAAAGATGATGCTGTGAAAGTGCTGTACTCAATATGCCAGCAAATTTGGAAAACTCAGCAGTGGCCACAGGACTGGAAAAGGTCAGTTTTCATTCCAATCCCAAAGAAAGGCAATACCAAAGAATGCTCAAACTTTGGCATTGTTTGAGCTGCACAATTGCACTCATCTCACATGCTAGTAAAGTAATGCTCAAAATTCTCCAAGCCAGGCTTCAGCAATATGTGAACCGTGAACTTCCAGATGTTCAAGCTGGTTTTAGAAAAGGCAGAGGAAACAGAGATCAAATTGCCAACATCCGCTGGATCATGGAAAAAGCAAGAGAGTTCCAGAAAAACATCTACTTCTGCTTTATTGACTATGCCAAAGCCTTTGACTGTGTGGATCACAATAAACTGTGGAAAATTCTGAAAGAGATGGGAATACCAGCCACCTGATCTGCCTCTTGAGAAATCTGTATGCAGGTCAGGAAGCAACAGTTAGAACTGGACATGGAACAACAGACTGGTTCCATATAGGAAAAGGAGTTCATCAAGGCTGTATATTGTCACCCTGTTTACTTAACTTATATGCAGAGTACATCATGAGAAACGCTGGACTGGAAGAAACACAAGCTGGAATCAAGATTGCTGGGAGAAATATCAATAACCTCAGATATGCAGATGACACCACCCTTATGGCAGAAAGTGAAGAGGAACTCAAAAGCCTCTTGATGAAAGTGAAAGTGGAGAGTGAAAAAGTTGGCTTAAAGCTCAACATTCAGAAAATGAAGATCATGGCATCCGGTCCCACCACTTCATGGGAAATAGATGGGGAAACAGTGGAAACAGTGTCAGACTTTATTTTTCTGGGCTCCAAAATCACTGCAGATGGTGACTGCAGCCATGAAATTAAAAGACGCTTACTCCTTGGAAGGAAAGTTATGACCAACCTAGATAGCATATTGAAAAGCAGAGACATTACTTTGCCAACAAAGGTCCGTCTAGTCAAGGCTATAGGTTTTTCCTGTGGTCATGTATGGATGTGAGAGTTGGAGTGTTCAGAAGGCTGAGTGCCGAAGAATTGATGCTTTTGCACTGTGGTGTTGGAGAAGACTCTTGAGAGTCCCTTGGACTGCAAGGAGATCCAACCAATCCATTCTGAAGGAGATCAGCCCTGAGATTTCTTTGGAAGGAATGATGCTGAAGCTGAAACTCCAGTACTTTGGCCACCTCATGCGAAGAGTTGACTCATTGGAAAAGACTCTGATGCTGGGAGGGATTGGGGTCAGGAGGAGAAGGGGACAACAGAGGATGAGATGGCTGGATGGCATCACTGACTCGATGGACGTGAGTCTCAGTAAACTCCGGGAGTTGGTGATGGACAGGGAGGCCTGGCGTGCTGCGACTCATGGGGTCGCAGAGTCGGACACAACTGAGCGACTGATCTGATCTGATAGAGAGAGAGAGAGAGCTTGGTATCCTAATGTATTCATTGTCCTAACAACTAAATCTGCTCTTAATGACTTAACAGAAAAAAGCTTAGCTTCTTGCTTTTAGCATAGTCCTTACAGATCAGGCAGCTGTTCTGGTCAGCTTTCCTCCAACCCTATAGTACAGATAGATTGATCAGAGCTGCTTCTGCTTTGCCAGACACCATCTCTGGAGCTCTGTGCTTCCAGCCATGTGTTTAGGAGAGTGAGCTTAAGAAATTTGCAGTGGTTTTTTACTGCCTAGGACTAGAATGTGATGCATCATTTTGGCTCAAATTTCCACTGCTGAGAAATCTAATCATATGATCCCAACCTAACCCAAAGGAGGCTGGTCTATAAGCTCTTTGTAAGCTCGGAAAAAGGAAGCAGTGCAGCCCACATATATTGTCTGTGTCCCATCACATAACATGGTGTCATGGCATTTTCCTCCAAATCATGAAATATTCATCAAGATCATGATTTTTAATGGCCTTAGAGTTTCCCTTCAAATGGATATAGCATTCTTCACTTAGTTAAGCATTCCAGGATGTTGCGTGTACAATGACATACAGCTCTCACTCCAAAGTGATTTCCTGAAGCCAACTAACCTTAGGTTTTGGACATTTAGTGTGTTGGCATTTATTTAGATAAGATACTCATGTTAGAGATGCAAAAGAAAATTTCTCTCTACCTTAGCACAAACTTACAGTTCAAAACCGTAAACAGAAGGGCAAAGCTACTTTCTATATCCCCAAGTGTCCCATCTCTTCTGTGTATAGAGTGTTGCCCTGCACCCTCCCATTTTCCTCTACTATTATTTCTCTTCATTCACACCCTTTTATTTTCTTCTTTCATATGCAAATTTCCACCCCCCACTCCCCCCACCCCTGCCAACCCCACTCCCCAAACCAACTCAAGGGGCTTCCCTGGTGGCTCAGACAGTAAAAAGTCATCCTGTACTGCAGACCAGGATCAATCCGATCCCTGGGTTGGGAATATCCCCTAGAAAAGGGAATGGCAACCCACTCCAGTATTCTTGCCTGGAAAATCCCATGAATAGAGGAGCCTGGTGGGCTATAGTCAATGAGGTCACGAAGAGTCAGACACGACTAAGCGACTGAGCACACATGCCAGATCAACTCATCTTAAGTTATGCTGCTTGATGTTCCCCCTTTTGTGCTATATTTCATCTCCCTCCCCAATCCCTCTCAACCCTCTTCCCCTCCAGGGATGCCGGGGCTCTGCCCAACAGTATTACCACTCCCCTTATGCCTTTGTCCACAGGGACTTAGGATGAAGGGATATAATGTTAACTAGCTGAGAAAGAGAAAGGACTTGTGTAACCAAGCAAAATTGGACTTGCTTAATACCTCTCAACAGACTGTGGTTTGAGGTAAATTAATAATTCTATTTTACAATTAAATGTGAAATATGTGGGTCTCCACCAGTCTCTAAATTCTTATACATAGAAATTAAGGAGCCCCTGTGACCTTTTAGTAGGATATTGATCATTTGTTTTGGAATACTTTATCTCATAATGACTGTATGCCAAAATCCATACAGCTTTTGAATATATTAAATTGGCCTACTAAAAGGTGTCAATTGAAAGAAAGGCACAACCCAGAAGTTGAGAATTATGTTTTATTCAGGGATGTTACTGAGGAATATAGCCCAGAAACAGCCTCTCAGATAGCTCTGAGGAATTGTTTTAAAGACGTATGGAAAGAGCCAGGAGTTTTTGCTTCACAGAAAAACATGTAGTCTAATATATAAAAAGATGACTGCTAATTACAAAAGAACACATATCTCAAATTAATAATTTTAGTGCTTTTCTGTGTATCTCTCTCTCTCTTCAGTTGCTAAGTTGTGTTTGACTCTTGCAACCCCACGGACTGTAGCCTGCCAGGCTCCTCTGTCCATGGGATTCTCCGGGCAAGAATACTGGAGTGGGTTTTCATTTCCCTCTCTGTTTCTATGTATGGGAAGATGCAAGAGTTTGAGCTCATTGAAATTGTTCCTTTGATAGCCATCGTAACCATCTAGGGCCAGTATCCTGTTTTTCTCCATTCTAAA
Organism: Bos mutus; assembly: GCF_027580195.1. Taxonomy (NCBI): domain Eukaryota; kingdom Metazoa; phylum Chordata; class Mammalia; order Artiodactyla; family Bovidae; genus Bos; species Bos mutus. The sequence goes on from NC_091636.1 coordinate 14,353,364, forward strand.
CTCCCTTCAGGGTACACTGAGGAGGGCAGTAAGGCAGTTGGGGTGGGGCTGCAGCAGCTGATGTCTTGATGGCGCAACACTCCTTGTTTTCTGAAATAGCAGACAACATTTTCTTTTTGTCCACATAGGAAAACCCAGTGGATGGACATGGACAGACAATCCTGATTCTGTCTGGCTTTTACTTCAGAGGGTCCAGATACCCGCATTGGACCCACAGTTGCCACACTCACCTGACCCTTTTCTCTTCTGTTATCTAGAGGCTAGAATAGAATCTTTTACAAACATATCAACTAGAAAACTGAGGGGAAAATATATACAGAGAATTGATGTTGCAAAACTAGGAACAGATGCATTTACACAGCACTGATTCCTTCTACAGATTCTAGTCTAAAGCTCTACTACTGACTATTTGTGTGACTTTGTCTTGACCTGGTTTTGGGGACTCTTGACTGGATAGAATTTTAATTTGGTACCATTGTTTACTCTAGTAAAATTCCAATTTACTCCTAGATTATATCTTAGTGTTTTCCAGGTATGTGAGGTCTCTATGCTAGACTGAATTTTACTTGTTAGCTACCATACCCATGAATACTGTTATATAGCAATTCTCTTTCTATATGGCCTCAGAAATTCACAACCTGAATATCAGGGCTACCCAAACCTAACTTTAAAATCTCTTTCCTTACTCCTTTCAATAGTTCTTTACGACTGTCACCCCAGAAGCCCTGCCCTTATTGGTGGACCTATTTTCCTTGGCCTTGTGTGTGGTTTGTCTAAATTAATATCACTGTGACAGTAACAAATCTGCCTGCAATGTAGGAGACCTGGGTTCAGTTTCTGGGTTGGGAAGATCCCCTGGAGAAGGGAATGGCTACCCACTCCAGTATTCTTGCCTGGAGAATTCCATGGATGGAGGAGCCAGGTGGGCTACAGTCCATGGGATTGCAAATAGTTGGACACAACTGAACAACTAACACTTTCACTTTCACCAGCTAATTCTTAAGGGTGGTACTTTGGTGAAGTTGTTCTCTTTATCTCTGATTCTTACTTGACGCTTGGATTGGTCTCTCTAGTGCCTGAGTGGCATGGGCTGAGTTGACCGGGCTCTCTTCATTGGAATCTGCCTTTTGTATGTTGTTGTTGTTTAGTTGCTAAGTCGTGTAGGACTCTTTTTGACTCCATGAACTGCAGCATGCCAGGCTTTGGGGTCCTTCATATCTCCTGGAGTTTGCTCAAACTCGTCCTTTGAGGCACTGATGCCATCCAGCTATCTCATCTCCTGTTGCCCCCTTCTTTTCTGGCCCTCAGTCTTTCCCAGCATCAGGGTTGTTTCCAATGAGTCCGCTCTTCACATCTGATGGCCAAAGTATTGGAGCTTCAACTTCAGCATCAGTCCTTCCATTGGATATCCAGAGTTGAATTCCTTTAGAATTGACTGGCTTGATCTCCTTGTAGTCCAAGGGACTCTCAAGAGTTTTCTCCAACACCACAGTTCCAAAGCATCAATTCTTCAGTGCTCAGCCTTCTTTTTGGTCCCGCTCTCACATGCTTACATGACTACTGGAAAAACCATATTGGCAAAAAGGAAAAACCTTTGTTGGCAAAGTGATGTCTCTGCTTTTTAATATGCTGTCTAGGTTTGTCATAGCTTTTCTTCCAAGGAGCAAGTGTCTTTTAATTTCAGGGCTGCAATCTCTGTCTACAGTTGATTTTGGAGCCCAAGAAAGTAAAGTCTGTCACTGTTTCCATTTTTTCCCCATCTATTTGCCATGAAGTGATGGGTCCAGATGCCATGATCTTAGTTTCCTGAATGTTGAGTTTTAAGCTAGCTTTTTCACTTTCCTCTTTTACCTTCATCAAGAGGCTCTTTAGTTCCTCTTTGCTTTCTGACATTTGGGTGGTGTTATCTGCATATCTGAGGTTATTGATATTTCTCCTGGCAGTCTTGATTGCAGCTTGTGCTTCATCCAGTCTGGCATTTCACATGATGTACTCTGCATATAAGTTAAATAAGCAGGGTGACAGCATATAGCCTTGACATACCCCTTTCTCAATTTGGAAGCCATCTTTTGTTCCATGTCTGGTTCTAACTGTTGATTCTTGACCTGCATATAGGTTTCTCAGGAGGCAGGTAACGTGATCTGGTATTCCCATCTCTTGAAGAATTTTCCACAGTTTGTTGTGACCCACACAGTCAAAAGCTTTAGAGTAGTCGATGAAGCAGAAGTATGTGTTTTTCTGGTACTCCCTTGCTTCATCTTCATTTCTGTGTTCCTGCCATGTTGATTGTTTGGCCTGAGGCATTCCAGCACGGGAGCCTACAGGCTGTGGGGTGGGGCCAGTCTTGGCCTCAGATGACTGCGTCTAGGACAGTTCACACCAAGGAATACTCCCTAGTACCTCTGCCACCAGTGTCCTTGCCCAAACAGTGAGTCACAGCTGCCTCCTGCTTCCCCAAGAGACCCTCCAAGATCAGCAGGTAGGTCTGGTCCAGGCTGCTATGCACTGTTTTTTTCCCCCCAGGTCCTGGTGTTGATAGGAGCTTGTGTGCATCCTCTAAGAGTGGAGTCTCTGTTTTCCCCAGTCCTGTGGAGTTCTTGTGATCAAGTCCTGCTGGCCTTCAAAGCCAGATGCTCTGGGGGCTCTTCTTCCCAGTGTCAGACCCCCAGACTGGGGAACCTGATGTGTGTGGCCCCAGACTTTCACTCCTGTGGGAGAACCTCTGCGATATAATTGTTTTCCACAAAGTCCTGTGGATCTTAAAAGTTCTCATCATAAGAAAGAACAAAAAGGAATAAAAAAAGAAAAAAAAGGAAAAAAATTTTTATAGCCATAGTGATAAATATTAACAAGACTTATTGTGGTGATCATTTTGCAGTGTGCAGTTGACCCTTCAGCATTGTAGGGTTGGGGCACCAACCCTTCCCCTTCCTGCCACGCTACTGAAAATCATAGATAACTTTACTAATAGCCCACTGTTGATTGGAAGCCTTATTGATGATGTCAACAATCGATTAACATATTTTGTATGTTATATGTATTATATACTATATTTTTACAATAAAACAAGATAACAAAAATGTTACTAAGAAAGCCATAAAGAAGACAAAATAGATTAGAGTCTGTTTCACTCTAAGATCCCAAGGTCGTGTGTATATATGCATGCTCAGTTGTGTCTCTTTGAGGTCCTATGAACAGCCATGAAATTAAGACGCTTGCTCCTTGGAAGAAAATCTATGACAGACCTAGACAGCATATTAAAAAGGAGAGACATTACTTCACCAACAAGGTTCGTCTAGTCAAAGCTATGGTTTTTACAGTAGTCATGTATGGATGTCAGAGTTGGACCATAAAGAAGGTTGAATACCAAAGAATTGTTGCTTTTGAACTGTGGTGTTGGAGAAGACTCTTGAGAGTCCCTTGGACTGCAAGATCAAACCAGTCAATCCTAAAGGAAATCAGTCCTGAATATGCATTGGAAGGACTGATGCTGAAGCTGAAGCTCTAATACTTTGGCCACCTGATGCAAAGAACTGACTCATTGGAAAGACCCTGATGCTGGAAAGGATTGAAGGCAGGAGGAGAAGGGGACGACAGGATGAGATGGTTGGATGACATCACCGACTCAATGGACGAGTTTGAGCAAGCTCTGGCAGTTGGTGATGGACAGAGAAGCCTGGCATGCTGCAGTCCATGGAGTCGCAAAGAGCTGGACATGACTTAGCAACTGAACTGACTGGACTGTAGCCCACCAGGCTCCTCTGTCCATGGAATTTTCCAGGCCAAGAATACTGGAGTGGGTTGCCGTTTCCTCCTCCAGCAGACCTTCCTGACCTAGAGATCGAACTAGCATCTCTTGCGTCTTTTGCATTGGTAGGCAGATTCTTTACCACTGAGCCACCTGGGAAGCCCAACACCAAGGTCACTTGAATGCAAAAACACCTTTTATTAACTTAAGTTGCTTATCTCCTCAAGTCCCTAAGCATTTCTGGGTAGGTTAAGCCAAAAAGCTTTTTCAAGTTGTTCTCTATATTCTTCTTTAGTTCTTTCTTGGGCTCCTTCCAATGGTAATATTATCCTCAACCTCAGCTAGTTATTTATCTGCAAATCAGTGAAGGTCTTCTTTTATCCTCAAGTATCTCATTCTTCAACCTCTTATGCTTTCTGTTTCTTCATCACATCTGTAAGGATTATTTTTCATTTGGTGCCCTACCTTTTAGTTTGTAATCATTCTCTAAAAATCCTTTGTGGGAATGGATTTGGTAGCTTTGTGACTGTGCAGGCAAGAGTTTTGAACACAGCAGTCCTGGGGTTACTGTCTTTAGAAGGGTCTGTTTGCAGGGCTGGCTCTTGGCTGAAGCCTGAGAATTTGGTTTTTGAAAAGTTGCTTGCATTTCAGATAACGCTTTTTTTCTGCTTGAGGCACTGAATGCCTGCTTTCCTTCTGGGAGTCTGGAATTTTGATAGTTATGATTTTGGTCTTTGTGCCTGTAACCAGCCCTCAGTAAAATCCTTGGACTTTGAGTCTCCAACAAACTTCTCTGGGCAGAGACATTGCACAACATGGAGAAAGCCTTTTGGTAGATTCCTCCAGACTCCCTGTGAAGTGTCTTCCCCTGGCTGATCCTATTGTATCTTTCTCTATCACAGTAGTCCTGCAAGTACCTTTAGCAAACCACTGAATGTGTAGGCGGCTGTGGGACCTCTCAGTGTCCTTCCTTGCCAGCCTTAATTCAAACACTGCTCTCAAAAGCCGGACCTGCTTATGAAATCTGGAAGTCTTTTCTTAGTCCATAACGTCTGTTGACAATACCCTTGCTTCCCAGAAACTCCTTCCTGGACTTTGGCAAGAATGCCTGATGCTGCCCCTCCTCATACCTCATTCATCTTCAGCAGACATTTATTGAATGCCTGTATGTGCCACAGCCAGTATACAGTAGCACGGGAAAGCTGTCAAATGCAGTCTGTGGTCCTGTGGGAGAAGACAGAAGGCAGATGGTACCTTCTGAGAAGAGTATGTGTGTTGAGTGATTAAAAGGGGGAGCTACACTTCAGCAGGGTCATCAGTGAGGAAGTCAGTAGGGTGGTATGTGAAGATAGCAAAGGAGCAGGATAGTCTGTGTGGTAAAGAACCAGAACAAAGAACATGTATATATAATTAAAAAGCAACTTGGCATCTTCTGGGATTCCGAAGGAGCCTGGTGTGGCTGGAGCACTGCAAGAAGAGGTAGAGAGGAGAGGAGTTGGAAGGTAGCGAGATCCAGATCACTTAAAGCTTTGTAGGCATGTTTTGAAGTTCATACTTTAAGGGCAGTGGGAGGCCAAGCAAGGGTTGAATCAGCCAAGCAACAGATAACTTTTTCAAAAGATCATTCTTACAGTTGCAGGGAAGATGGATTAGAGAGAGGTAAGAAGGGGAGGGCCGAATTTGTAGATTACTAGTGATGTAGGTGAAAGATGATGGTGATGTGGGTCTGCGTTATGGCTGAGGAGATGGAAAGGAGTGAGTGGATTTTGAAATATGTTCTGTAAGATTTTAACATCACTTATCTTCTATCTGCTCTCTCCTTTGGTGGTTATCTTCTTCATTCCCACATTGTTAACTATCACCTCTGTGTGAAAAACTCTAACTCTATGATCCTAATCCTGATGTGAGCCACTGTTTTCACATTTTCCAAGGAATGGTTACATTTCAGAAATGTAAATGGCTTCAGAGCCATAATGCTTCTGCCTCTTACTATCAGCCTGATCTTGGACCAGTTATTTCACTTCCTCAGGCCTGTTTCCTCATCTGTAAAATGCAGATAATGCACTACCTACCTCATAGGGCTGTTGTGGAGATTCAATAAGTGAGTATACAAAGAACATTTGGGCACTAGCATGCACACACAAAGTAGTCTATTAATGTTAGTTCCACCAGCACAACTTCACAATTTCTATGTCCTTGTATTTCACAAGTTGAACTGCCTCCAGCACCCTATCTAGCTCTTCCATTTAACATTTTCATTTCTGTTAATGGCACTGGAGAGGGATTCCTAACCAGTCACATTTGACTCCTTGCTGTCAATTCACTTCTCACACTGCAAGCAGAAACCTAAAATGAGAGATTGCTACTATTTTTACTTTCATCTGCACATAAAGTGAAAATTACAGCTTCTTTTATTCATTCATCAACAAATGCACTTGCCCCTTGGCCAACATAGGTCTGAACTGTGTGGGTTCACTTACAGAGATTTTTTTCAATAAATATATTGGAAAATTTTTTGACATTTGTGACAATTTTAAAAACCTGCTGATAAGCCATGAAGCCTAGAAATATTTTTTAAAAAATTAAGAAAAAGTTAGGTATGTCATGAATGTATAAAATGTATGTTAGATATAACATAGAAAAGTGAAAGTGAAAAGCGTTCAGTCGTGTCTGACTCTTTGTGACCCCATAGACTATACAGTCCATGCAATTCTCCAGTTTGACTCTTTGTGACCCCATGGACTATACACAGAGTACTGGAGTGGGTAGCTGGTCCCTTCTCCAGGGGATCTTCCCAACCCAGGGATCAAACCCAGGTCTCCTGCATTGCAGGCAGATTCTTTACCAGCTAAGCCACCAGGGAAGCCCTGATAGAAAACACATGTTAATCAGCTGTATGGCTTCTGGCCAACAGTAGGCTAGAAGTTAAGTTTTGGGGGAGTCAAAAGTTACACACAAATTTTTGGGTGGAGGGTTGGTACCACTGTATGGACAGTCAACTATAGTCACTAAGTACCTACTCAATTCTAATCTTTTGTCCTTCAGATACAATTTTTGCCATTTGGTCTACACAAAAATATATCTGAAGTTCCTAGAAGAACTGTACAAAAAAGAGCTTCACAACTAAGATAATCATGATGGTGTGATCACTCACCTAGAGCCAGATATCCTGGAATGTGAAGTCAAGTGGGCCTTAGAAAGCATCACTATTAACAAAGCTAGTGGAGGTGATGGAATTCCAGTTGAGCTATTTCAAATCCTGAAAGATGATGCTGTGAAAGTGCTGCACTCAATATGCAGGCAAATTTGGAAAACTCAGCAGTGGCCACAAGACTGGAAAAGGTCAGTTTTCCAAACCATTCCAATCCCAAAGAAAGGCAATGCCAAAGAATGCTCAAACTACTGCACAACTGCACTCATCTCACACGCTAGTAAAGTAATGCTCAAAATTCTCCAAGCCAGGCTTCAGCAATAAATGCACTACGAACTTCCAGATGTTCAAGCTGGTTTTAGAAAAGGCAGAGGAATCAGAGATCAAATTGCCAACATCAGGTGGATCATGGAAAAAGCAAGAGAGTTCCAGAAAAACATCTATTTCTGCTTTATTGACTATGCCAAAGCCTTTCACTGTGTGGATCACAATAAACTGTGGAAAATTCTGAAAGAGATGGGAATACCAGACCACCTGACCTGCCTCTTGAGAAACCTATATGCAGGTCAGGAAGCAACAGTTAGAACTGGACATGGAACAACAGACTGGTTCCAAATAGGAAAAGGAATACGTCAAGGCTGTATACTGTCACCCTGCTTATTTAACTTCTATGCAGAGTACATCATGAGAAACGCTGGGCTGGAAAAAGCACAAGCTGGAATCAAGATTGCCGGGAGAAATATCAATAACCTCGGATATGCAGATGACACCACCCTTATGGCAGAAAGTGAAGAGGAACTAAAAAGCCTCTTGAGGAAAGTGAAAGAGGAGAGCGAAAAAGTTGGCTTAAAGCTCAACATTCAGAAAATGAAGATCATGGCATCTGGTCCCATCACTTCATGGGAAATAGATGGGGAAACAGTGGAAACGGTGTCAGACTATTTTTTGGGGCTCCAAAATGACTGCAGATGGTGACTGCAGCCATGAAATTAAAAGACGCTTACTCCTTGGAAGGAAAGTTATGACCAACCTAGATAGCATATTGAAAAGCAGAGACATTACTTTGCCAACAAAGGTTCATCTAGTCAAGGCTATGGTTTTTCCTGTGGTCATGTATGGATGTGAGAGTTGGACTGTGAAGAAGGCTGAGTGCCAAAGAATTCATGCTTTTGAACTGTGGTGTTGGAGAAGACTCTTAAGAGTCCCTTGGACTGCGAGGAGATCCAATCAGTCCATTCTAAAGGAGATTAGTCCTGGGTGTTCATTGGAAGGACTGATGCTGAAGCTGAAACTCCAATACTTTGGCCACCTCATGCGAAGAGTTGACTGAGTGGAAAAGACCCCAATGCTGGGAGGGATTGGGGGCAGGAGAAGGGGACGACAGAGGATGAGATGGCTGGATGACATCACTGACTCGATGGACATGAGTTTGAGTGAAGTCCAGGAGTTGGTGATGGACAGGGAGGCCTGGCGTGCTGTGATTCATGGGGTCGCAAGGAGTCGGACACAACTGAGTGACTGAACTGAACTGATCTGAAACAATCTTGACAGAAAATGGAAAATTCCTCAACATAATCAAGACGGAGTTTCAAAAATCGTAAGTGAAACAAAGAAAACCACTGAAAAATATCTAAGTATGCTTTAGTGTCTTAAAGTTACTGACCTTATCAATTCTATTGGTACAAAAAAGATTCAAGAGCAGTGATATCAAAGCTTATGACTGAGGAAAATGGTGCAAATGGTGTCACCTGTGTTGACTGTAGCATTATCCATTGCTGCCTATCCTCCTACAGTACTCTGTCTGTGCTTTAGTGAATGCTACTGATACAGATGGCATCTATTAATAATGTATACCTTATTTAGATTTTGACTTTTCCTATCAAGTATTAAACAACTCAAGTTGTATGTTTTTGTGAAAATTTAATTACCACTGGTTTTGGAGCTCATTTTCTCCTCTGGGAGAAAGACCTTTAGACCTTTTCCTCCTCAAGGTTTGAACTCTCTAGACATCAAGGACTGATCAGAGGATGAGGTGGGTCCACAGGGAATCACAGTAGTAGGTTACGATACTACAGACACAGGCTTTGCCCGTAAGGCACATGATGATGAATACTACATGGATGATACCAAAGAATTTATTGTAAATGTAGTGGCAAATACACTGAGAATAGCTATCATTAAAAAGAAATTAGAAAATTACACATGTTTAAAGTATGTGCTTTTTTCCACCACCTTTACATTATATGACTAGTACCAACATTTAAGTACTGAAATACTTAATGGGATGGTCCATTTTCACATAATTTCATGACTCTCTTCAAAGCAGTGGATCATGAATTGCAGTTTCAATTATTATTCTCTGTTTTTATCAATTCAGTAATGATCTGGAGAATCTTGTCATCTGGATGGAAGAAGAAAAAACCAATGAATAAATTCATCACTGACTAATTTTTCAGTGTATACACATGTAAACCACAGGTATACTTCATTAAAAGATTCTTTTAAATTAGAATACAGAGTTAACACCAGCAATATTCACTTATAAAACTAGAGATGCCTCTATTATTTCTTAAAAATTCTATTCAGACAGTATATTTCCTAACTTTTTCACCTAGTTCAAGTCTACTTTTTGACTCATCCATGCACTTCAGAATTAGCCGGGATGCCAACAGTATGGGCAAGGAATAAAGCACTGTTTATCTGTTTTTCCATGTATAGTTCAAAGGAAACAAAAAATTTACCAGGGAAGTGCGCTAGGAGAAGTGTGGATGGCAAAGTGATAGACCGCTCTACATAACAAAGGAATCAAACACCAATTAATTGGACAAACAGACTAAACAGGGGCTACGTTATTTGTTAGAGGTTTTCACAGCTGCCTCTGCTTTTAATCAGTTGGTCTGATATTGTGACTTCATAACTACTTTCTGAATAGTTGTAATTATCAGGACTCCAAGACTGAAATTCTTATCTTACTAGACACTTCAATAAGAAAATGGTCTACGTTTCAATGACTGCAATGGAGAAGTCTGATAACTGGGCCCATGGGCTGACACTCAGGCTCTTGGAGGCTATAGTGGCGTTAAATAAAAAGGAGTGAGGGAAGAAAGTTCACTGGCTGCAAGGCGAACAGGACAGGTCTAGACAGAACTATGATTTTCAGTCTGAGGAACAGTATAGTAGAAAATACAAGAGCAACTTCAGTTATTTCTTTTTCAAAAGCTTGGTGTCCCTTAGATCCCAACTTCTTTTACTCTAAAGTCCAGAAAGAGAGGACACTAATGTACTTCATCCTCCCTGAAGTCAAAAATACATGCCTCATCAGAGGGCAGGTTCCACTTTTCCTGTTATGGCAAAGATAAACATTGAAAGCATTTTAAAATTGATTTTTCTTTATTTAAAAGTTGAGGTTCAACCTGTCCTTAATATAATGTATTTTTTGTTGTTGTTGTTTTAGGCTGTTTTGTAGTGCACAGAGTTCCTCAAGGGAAGAGCCCACTTCTCTTAATATGTCAAGACCTGATTTAAGTTTCCAGCAGTACAGGAAAACTAACACAGTTAAATGCTTATTCATTCACCTTCCGTTATGGAAATTAATAAAGTGTGAGACTTCAGGGCAGTAGCACTAGACCAGCAGCTCCCCAACTTGCCTACCTACTAGAATTAATTGGGATATTTGTTAAATATAATCACATTGAACAAATTGATCAATTCTTATCATTAAAAACAAGAAAATGAAACTGATGTGATGAAATGGGAAGGATATAGCACCAACCAAAAAATATTCTTTTCCTAAAAACCAGATTCTAATCAAGTCATTAGGTATACTACTAGTTTTCAGGAAATATAGAGAATGTGTATGTATGTGAGTTGCTCAGTCATGTCCAACTCTTTATGACCCCATGGACTGTAGCCCACTAAGCTCCTCTGTCCATGGAATTTTCCAGGCAAGAAGACTGAAGGGGGCTGCCATGCCCTTCTCCAGGGGATCTTCCCGACCGAGGGATCAAACCCATGTTTGCAGAAAATATAGGGAACAGAGAAACATTAAATCAAAGCATGAAGATCCAACTGCCCAAATCCTAAATGTAAGAAATTCTACCAGAAAAACAACCTAGTTTATTAAAAATAATTGCATTTAAAAATGGGGATGGTAGTACAGGGGAAGTGTTACAGATGAAAGGATTATAAAACAGCAATATGGCCATAGGCTTCTCCCATAGAGGAGATTCAGTATGCCTGAGGTAGGTCTTTGGACCATATTTATATATATTTAACAGCTGCCAGGATAACTCTGATGATTTGGCAAGTCTGGGAAACACTATACCAGACTACCCTGGAGGAGGGCATGGCAACCCACTCCAATGTTCTTGCCTGGAGAATCCCCATGGACAGAGCAACCTGGTGGGTTACAGTCTACGGGGTTGCAGAGAGTCAGACACGACTGAGTGACTAAGCACAGCAAAGCACATACCAGACTAAGTGGCAACTCAGGTGTCCCCTGCAGATTTCTGTTGAAGGATTACAGACTAACAGCTCTACATTTGGGAGACTGGTAGAGAAAACATATTGAGAACCTCAGAGAAAGTTTCTCTTTCTTAGAGTCAGACACTTACTTTCAAGAGACATCTTAGGGTTTTCAAGTTTTTTTCTTAAAACAGAATCAATGAGAACTCGTAGCTGCTTGAAAATGACAGCTATCTTAACAGGTGCCTGTTGAGAGATGACAAATTGAACATTAATCCCAGGAGTGTGAATGCGTTTAGAAAAAATCAAGGTAAGCATATATGCCTTACAATGTGCTTTAACACATATTGACTTAAATATAAAATGTTATGGGAAAAATAAATTACCTTCTGCAGCTAAGAGACATAAACTTCAATTTCCTTATAAGTACCCATAAACTTGATACCTCTTTCCAGAGTATAGCAACCATTTTGCAATTGTTTTCTTCTCTTGTATCAACTCTATGGGAGTGAAGACTACAGTTTCGTTTTTGTGCTTTTTGATTTTATTGCTCAAAAATGCTTCATTTTTTAATTAGCTTTCTGACTCTGTGCTTGTACTTTCAACAATTTCACAATGATCTTCTGCTCCTCGATAAGGAAAGCATGCTTATCCTGTCGTGGACACATTTAGCACATATAGAACCATCATAGGCCCAGCTGATTGTGTTTTTTCATTTTAGACAACCTCCTAAGAACTTCAGGTCTCACAGCATGAACTCCTTGAAATCGGCCTGGGCACAGCCCACATGTGGATTCTGGTGCTTTCCCAACCTTCTCGGTATAAAGGCAAACAATGCCATTACCAGGGATTTGGGACAGCCTGGTTTTGTTAGAGGCTGTATTGTAGGACGGCCTCCGACGGTAGGTCAGACACTGGACCATCCTGAATACCTCTAGATATCGTCCCCGGAAGAGGAAGAAAGAGGACTACAGGTTTTAAAATGTAATTTTTAAAATAGCTTTACTAAGGAATAATTTATAGATCATAAAAATTTACTGTGTACAACTCAATGATTTTTAATGAACTTATAGAGTTGTACAGCCATCACCACAATCCAGTTATAGAACACTATCACCATCTCCCCCTCTTTGTGAGAAGTGCACATATTTTTTAAACTGCATTTAAAATTTACATCTCCAGTCTTAGACAAACAGCTATCATGGTATATCAGAGCAGAATGTATTAGATTTGCTTAAAGTGGTCAATGTTGATAAGTTATAGAGACATAAACTTATTGTTGGTAGCACACTGGTTGGTCTAATTTTTCCAGAGGAGAATTTTAACAGTATGAATTAAATGAATTTGTGTCTTTTTATAGGTGGCATGATATAGCAGAAGGAGCACAAGTCTGAGGATCATATAGTTCTAGGTTTAAACCTTGCTCTACCATTAACAATCCATGTAAGCTATTTAACTCTAACTCAGCTTAAGTGCCTCGTCAATAGAAAGAAATCATCTAACAAGGTTGTTAGGGTATTAAATTAGGATGATCCATGTAAAATTAACTACTGAAGTCCACCACATGGCAAATCATTATTACTGACAATAAATGCAATATGCAATTAGGAATATAGTTTGATTTTAAAATTAAGCAGGTTTAAAACCATACAGGCAAGATAAAATATGGACGTCTTCTATTTAAGTCAAACCATAGGAAGAAATTATGCAAACTCCAATAAAAAAAAAAAAAAAAAAAAAAATCTATCTCAATGGTATTGGCAGTAAAATTTTAAGATCAGTTGTAGCATGTACCTGAAAATAGATCCAGCCATCAACAGAGATAAGGCGTTCCCGATGCTGAACTTCTATATCACCACCAAAAAGTAAAACTGGAAAAGGGGTTATTAGGGTAGTTTCCCTCAAATACACTCGGGCATATCGTATCTGTATTAAAAAAAAAAAAAAAGACACTTCATAGCCTAAAAAAATAAAAAATTCATTTTCTGTTTCATGTAAGCATTTTTCTATAATTTGCTACTATTTTAAATTGTTTTATAAAGCTACATGTCTACATTATGTTGCACAATCTCTTTTATAATAATCACAGTCACCATCTGTGTATTTATACTATTAAAAGGATTTCCAACATTAATTGTAAGGCTGAATTGTATACCTTGAACATAAAGTATGAAAAAGTAGTGTTATGCTAATACTGTTAAATAATTAGTGGAAAGATAAAAATTATGATTAAGTTTCAAAGTGCCTGGTTTCTACAGCAAGGTTTAGCAATGACCATTAGTCAGGAATTTGTCATGTTTTACATATTTAAGTTTGCTGACAGCTGGGATTTACTCAAGCCAGTGCTTGAAATTATGGATCTTTATTAATTTAATGAGCTATGATTCAAAAGGTTGACTGTTTTAATCTACAAATATTTGCTATTAAGTCATCTTAGGTTGCATTGTGTCTCAGACTGCTGTAACATCACGTTTAGTTCTATCCCATTCCATATCCCCCTTATTTGGAGATGTAGAAAAAAGACATGTTTATATTTTTGTTGAGAAACCATGAACATCTTGATTTCAAATATGAACAAACATGAACAACTCAGTTTAAGAACCAAATATACTATTTGGTAGGCATCCAAATTTGTTATGACTGACTTCTAGAATAATGTCCCGAATACTGGAATTTAAGAATGAGCACTTTACCTTCTCCTGGTATAAAAGCCATCCATAAATCTGCAAATCTCGATTAACTGAGGATGGATGTACTTGTGCTTTGCCTTGGGCTGTCTCCACAATGCAAGCCAATTTTTCTGTAATATCAACTGATTTTGTGTAGATTATCTTTCCCACATTGTCATACAGTCCAGCAGTAAGTACAGCTTTAAGAAGGGCAATTTCTTGGAAGGAAAGGGTCTGTGTGGCTCTGTTTCCTTCGAAGGTATTAGAAGTTGTAGATGATAAAAATCCTGCTGCTTTAACCAACTTGATTAACTCCTGCTTTACATCCTAGATTGGTTTGTTAAAAAGAGACACGATCATAATCAGTTAAAGAAGGTGCAAAACAACCTTGTACTTTATATTACTGTTTCCTATCAAAATGGACAGGATTCCAAAAAGCTAAAAAGAGAATTACCACATGATCTAGCAATCTCAATCCCGGGCATATATCCAGAAAAAAATGAAAACACTAATTCAAAAAGATACATGAACTCCAATGTTCATAGATGTTTACAAAATAGCCAAGACATGAAAGAAACCCAAATGTCCATCAACAGACAAATGGAGAAAGATGATAATACACACACACACACACACAATGGGATATTATTCAGCACAAAAAGAATGAATTTTTGCCTTTTGCTACAAAGTAGATGGACCTGGAGGGCATTATGCTAAGTGAAATAAGTCAGACAGACAAAGAAAAATACTATATGTTATCACTTATATGTGGACTCTAAAAAAAATAAAATTAGTGAATATAACACAAAAAAGAAACACAAACATAGAGAACACATTAGTGGCCACCAGTAGGGAGAGGGAAGGAGCGAGGGGCAAGGTAGGGATAGGTGGCTGAGAGGTACAATCTACTATGTGTAAAATAATTAAGTTACAAGGACATGTTGCCAGCACATGGAATATACCCAATAAAACCCAATATTCTGCAGTTAACCATAATGGACTATCATCTTTAAAATTTGTGAATCACTATGTATATACCTGAAATTAATATTATAAACCAACTACATGCCAATTAAAAAAAACTTGCGGAATTTGGCATGCTAAAATGTTTCATTTCTAACCTTATTATATTAACATTTGTCAAATATTTTCCTAATCCATCATATTACTAAGTAAAACCAGCAGCATGAAGTATATATCTCTGTGCGTTCTTGTTTTGTTTTTTTTTTTAATATTTTTTTGGCCACATCTCATGGAATGTGGGATCTTAGTTCCCTGACCAGGGATCAAATCCATGACCCTGCATTGGAAGCACAGAATGCCGACCACTGGACTGCCAGGGAAGTCCTTGTGCATTATTCTTTGAATAAATAATACTTTATTAGTTTAGCCAACTCTTTAGGCATTTCATTAACGTATCAGTTTATTTTCAGTTTAACACAGCCAATACTTTGAAGAAATGTTTTAATATATTACTATTCCTCAAGTTCCGTAAATATATAATAAAACTTTAGTAAAAATGAAAAAAAAACCTGCCACTTGCAGCAACGGTGATGGACTGACAGTATGCTAGTGAAGTGAGGCAGAGAAAGACAAACACTGTGTGCTATCACTGAACTGTGGGACCTGAAATAAACAAACGCATACAGCAAAACAGAAACGGCCGCACAGATAGAACAAACAAGTGGCACCACTGGAGGAAGGCAAAGGGGGCGGAGCAAGACAGGGATATGGAATTAAGCGGCACACACCAGTCTGTATAAAACAGACAGGCAACTAGGATATATTGTACATCACAGGAACTATAGTCAGTATTTTACAATCACTTCTAATGGAGTATAATCTAGAAAATTATTGAATCACTGTGCTGTATGCCTATTATATTATAAATCAACCATACTTCAATTAACATACGAATGTCTAATAAGTGAAAGCAATAAAAATGTGCCTGAATGCATTTTCATTCAGTATATCTACTTTAACAGTAGCTCTGCTTTCAATAGTTTTACTCAATAAGGATGGGCTCATAGAGACACTGAGGAAGAACTACAGAGGACTCTGATCCTAGACTGCGAGAACCTTCTTCACTTGTCTCTGGGAAACAATTTCCTGAAGAACTCTGACCATGTTTATTAATGGCAACCATCTAAACTTGTTGCTTAAAATCTTTTTCTACCTTTAGTAATGCCAATCAGCTAAAATACCACAGGGAGGATGAGTATTTTTTTTTAAAAATCCAATTTTATTTTTTTGCCTTTTTTAAAATTGGAGGCTAATTACTTTACATGGATTTGGGTGGACTCCGGGAGTTGGTGATGGACAGGGAGGCCTGGTGTGCCGCAGTGCTGCAGTTCATGGGGTCGCAAAGAGTCAGACACGACTGAGCGACTGAACTGAACTGAACTGAATTACTTTACAATATTGTGGTGGTTTTTGCCATATATTCACATGAATCAGCCATGGGTGTACATGTGTTCCCCATCCTGACCCTCCCTCCTACCTCCCTCCCCATCCCATCCCTAAGGGTCATCCTGGTGTACCAGCCCTGAGCGCCCTGTCTCATGCATCAAGCCTGGACTGGCGATCTATTTCACATATGATAATATACATGTTTCAATGCTATTCTCTCAAATCATCCCACCCTTGCCTTCTCCCACAGAGTCCAAAAGTCTGTTCTTTATATCTGTGTCTCTTTTGCTGTCTCGCAAGGATGAGCATTTTTAAAGTAGACAGGATACAAGTGATTAAAAGATGAAGTTTACATTTAGGATTTCCTTGAGTTTTCTGGTTTGGGACTTAAGGGACTTCAATTCCAGGAGAAGAAAAATCAGACAGACAGTTGCTGTAATACCACCAGACTGGTAAAGAACTGAAAACCCTGTAGCCTAGGGGAGGTGAAGACAAGGCTGATAGAAGGAAGGGAGTGGGGGGCAACTTGAAGGTCTGGAGGAAGTGGAGTGCAGACAAAGGAGCGTTGCTTATCTCTCCATATCTTGAACCCAAGCCAGACAACCTTTTAAAATATGAGCATAGAATAGGGGAATTATGTGAGAGGTTAAGTTTATTTTCTGAATGCTTTTATAGCACGTCTGCCCTAAACACCATTTCCCTTTAAATGCTGTACTACACTTGAGACATATCAACCGATTTTAACATGTGGACCTTGTGTGGATCATGATTTGAACTAGCTGTAAAAAAAAAAAATATGAAAAATCAGGGATATTTACACACTGTATAGTTGACGATATAAAGGAATTATTTTTCAAGGCATGATAATGCTAAAGAAAAAAACAAGTCCTATACTTCAGAGATATATAATAACCTGACATCTGGGATTTGCTTCAAGATCATCTAGAGGGCAGAGAGTGGATTAAGGGCAGTATAAGTAAAACAAGACTGAGCACATGTTGATAACTATGAAGTGTGAAGTAAGTACACAGGAGTTCACTATACTATTGTCACGTTTATGTATAGTTGAAAATTTCCATGATAATTCAAAGTAACAACTGATTTTCAGAGCTGAGAAAAACTGTAGCATATCCCCAATTCAATTTCTTTTTTTAAAATGAGAAACTGAGACTAAATTAACCTTCTCCAAGCTTGAGCTGTTGAATAGACAACTATCCTAATTCCCAAACTAGTTATTTCTATGAAATCATATTGCATCTTTGACCACTTCCTGAATATAATATGATTGTTAAACACTATTTTGGAAGCAAAGTTTTAACCACTGAACAGCCAAGGAAGTCCCTGTTAAATACTATTTGAATAACCATGTAATACAGGTTACCTGTTGTGGTAAACAAAACAAAAAAATCACAAATTCATTAATTTAGCAAATGTTTATTAAACACTTACTATGTGTCAAGCACTATCCTAGGCATTTCTTTTCCCAACATAATCCCACTGGTCCACCATATGACCCTAAATTAAGACAGTTGCATTAAGACTTACCTCTAGGGTTAACAGTGATGTTCTATTAAGAAAGTTCTTCCGGCAATATGCTATTTCAGAACGATAGCCTCCTTCCTGCCGTGCTTTTTTCCATCTATGTAAGAAAAATGACCAAAGTTTAATGTTTCCAAACTCTCACTTTCAGAGGTACTAACCATAGCTTTAATTATATTATAATCATGTAAAATGAGGAAGGGCCTTGCCTGTTTTAAGAGCTAGCCAATTTCAACTACAATACAGGTATTTTTTGCTTATGTATAACAGTAAATTAATAACTTCAAATATAAGGTAATATACACATAGTAATACAAAGTACATTGTTCTTAAAGTTTAGGATTATAAAAATACAAATCTCTAAAATAATTATACCTGACAGATGAAGTAACTAATACTAAATTTAAACCTTAAATGTATCTTTTTAATAAAAGTCAAAGATAAATTTTTTAAATAGTTAATACCCCCAGGTTTGACCTACTGACAAAACCCAGATTATTTCTTTACCCCAGGTATGCATTGTAGATCGTCAGATGATCTGAATCTGCCATGGCCAAGGCTGATTTTGCAAGATCTGCTTCATCTTTTCGACCAATTGGTGTGATAAAAGGAGACTTCTCTGTCATAACTGCAGCTAATGTTGCCTGCCCATAAATAAACAAAAAAATTTAACCTTAAAGAGATACACACTGAAAGCTGATTTGTATTGTAATAGAAAGCAAATCATAAAACAACTGCACTTTCAAGTTGCATGCTTCTTCTTTTGAATTTACTGTGTTCTAATAATAGCTAGCATTTTCGTTTTAGTTAGTTACTTTTAGTTTCATTTTATGGAATTTAAAAAATCTATCATTTACTTTTATATTATCTTTGTGAGACAGGGAAGTAATAGCAACAGAATCAGGATTTTAAAAAATGAGTATTTGTGCAAGAGACTGATAGTCTGTCACACAGTTAAAAGAAATTCCTTAATCACAGACCAGAGATCTTGACTCTGAGTCTGAATTTCCATTGCCTACAATGCTCCTTAAATATTAAATTCTTAAATAATCTGGACTATATATCAACCCATTTGTTGTTGCTGCAGCTTTTCAGATCAACTATCATGGCAGTAGATATTTCTTGGACTCAACACAATTCTGGTATATATTTCTGATACTAGGGGAAAAAAAAAAGACTAGAGTAAGTTATACTCTCTCCATTTTGATTTCAAACAGCCTTATTTGTAGTCCCAGAAAAGGCTACAACTTGATAAAGTTGGAATGGCAAAGCAGGCAAGAGATTCAGAGAGAGGCAAAAAGTTTGTTAATTCTGAGATAATTTGAGAAAACAGAATTGCTGGTAATTGCTAGCTCAGAGAAAACCCAGAAAAAGGGAAGGAAGTTTTGATTCTAAAGTGTGGAGTTCAAAACTGTCAATGAATCCATCTACTATATGAATCATCTACTATATATATATATACGCACACACACACACACAAAGAATTAAGTAAATATTTCAAGTGGGATGTTTGATAGCAGAAGTCTACAAGCCAAAACCCTTTTACAAAATAATACCCACAATACACAAGAGTATATGGGTGAAGATACTTTCTTGTATATAAATATAAAAAGTTAAATATTCAAAAATTTTTATTAAGCATTCAGATTTTCTGGCTTTAATGTTAGTATGCTGCTGCTGCTGCTAAGTTGCTTCAGTCGTGTCCGACTCTGAGTGACCCCATAGATGGCAACCCACCAGGCTTCTCCGTCCCTGGGATTCTCCAGGCAAGAACACTGGAGTGGGTTGCCATGTCCTTCTCCAATGCATGAAAGTGAAAAGTGAAAGGGAAGTCGCTCAGTTGTGCCCGACCCTTCACATCCCCATGGACTGCAGCCTACCAGGCTCCTCCGTCCATGGGATTGTCCAGGCAAGAGTACTGGAGTAGGGTGCCATTGCCTTCTCTGTAATGTTAGTATAGACACTCTATTTAGTTAAAAATTTTTTCCCAACTTAATACCTCCCCAAGCAAAATGATATTTACAGTGAAGAAGCAGCAGTGTTGCTTGTCTTACCACTGGATCCAGGCAGCCAAAAATGGCGCCAAAAATAAGCATCTTGCCAATCTTGACATTCACAGGCAGAGCTGCAAGGTGCTGGCCCAGTGGGGTCAGTTTAGGCTCGTTTAGTTCACAAGCTCCAATTTTTCGGAGTAAATTCATTGCATTGCTGATTACTTGAAGCTGAGGAGGATCTAAAGCTTTGGAGAGGAAATCTTCAGGAGAACCAAGATTGCATTTCTGCAGATTGAAAAAGTGATAAATTTGGATGTGATCAGAAAAAATTTTAAAAAAGATGGTCAAACTGGAACTAAAAATAAGTAAAATTTTAAGCAAAGAGGAGATTTTTCCAGTTGCATATTTTTAGTTTCTTCATTCCTGATTTTTATAGAACCAAAAAATCTAAGAACTGAAGGATATTTTAGATCTTTCATACCAGGAAGCCTTTGGTCTAGTTCAGGACTTTTCAAGACCAGCTCTGTTGTTAGTGGGCCCAGATAATTCTTTGTTTTAGGGGACTGTGCTGTTCACTGTAGAGTGTTCAGCAGCATCCCTGGTCTTGACCCACTAGATGTCCATAGCATGGTCTCCCTCTCCCCTCAGTTCTGACAACTAAAAATGTCTCCTGACATTCCAGGCTTTCCCTGGTAAGCAATATTATCCCCAGTTGAGAACCAGGTTCTGGGCTATGAGTCTGTATTTTAATTTCTTAAAGTATGAGTGCCTATGGCAGATTTAAAGCACAGTGAGTTACTTACAAAATATGGGGGAAGGGGGAATTTCTTAGAGCAGAGTAAATAAAATACTTGAAAATCTAGTGCAACAGAAGGTAAGATAAATTTAGGTCTTCTTTTTCTTTTTTCTTAGAAAGGGGTGGAGAACAAAAGTTCATCTAAATTCCCTTGGGATTACCATAATATGAAGACATAATTCCTCCAAAGGCACACGCAAGATTTCAGGGACAGAATAGTCCATAAAGCCTTCAAATCTGAAAAATAAGGTAATATAATCCTAAACACATATTATCAGAAATGCCACGCTGGTTTGTGTGTTTTTAATCTCCAGGCTATGCCGTACCTTTCTCTTGTATACATGCGGAAACAGAAGCCATCTCTGACCCGCCCAGCTCTCCCCTGGCGCTGCAGAGCACTGGCTTTGCTGACAAATGTCTCAACCAAAGAACTCATCTGACTGCTCTCATGGTACCTAGAAAAATGTTTTAGGAGATAATATGTAGATAACCGACTTAAATCAAAATCTAAAAACAAAAGGGGAAGTATTTGATTCTAAAGTTGAAGATTAGAATGCCTATTAATTATGCAATAAGAATTCTTTGAAAAAGTGAGAAATTCTGCTGTGAACATCACAATTCAAAGCACCTTTCACAAAATACAGTTCAACCCTGAAAACACTTCCTCTAAAGGTACAGTTAAAAAAAATCAGGAGTATATTTTGTACTGGACAGTCATACTCATTTCCAAATATTGCTAAAGTTTTCTAAGATTAGGGACAGTGTATATAGATTAGAATAGACCACAAAGATGATCTCCCTTATTTGTTAAATATAAACATCAAAACATTTATAAAGCAATAATCTTTCTGTTAAAGTTATTTAACAGTTAAAGTCATCTACTATGCTCCAATTACTGTACTACGTACTTTCAATTTATGAAATTTTAATTTTCCCACTTACATATGAGGAGAATACTGATAATTATAACTGATGTCATATTACTTGCTCAAGACTATAGATCAGAGATTTATAATCTAACTCTGATTCTAAAACCCATGCTTTTTTATAATCCCACAAATAATGCTTTTGTAAAACAATTTATTTTACAAACTAACTGATAAGTATTTATGTCTGAACGTTTTCTTAGCACTTTCCTATCAGTAGCAGTACACTGATATTACTTATGGGAAAACTGATGACATCAATTTTGACGTTTATTCTCAGACATTTAAAACTTCCCTACAGCTTCTCTGAAACCTTTTGTTTTGGACAGAATTAGGACATTTGAGATGTTCCCCATGTGATTCTGAGATCTAGTGCTTGTTTTGGCAGTACATGTACTGACTGGGATGGTTCTGTGATGTCTCCTAACAATTCAAGAGTCCCAAGCTCTTTTCAGGTTAAATATGTTTTGATTTGGGAGGAAAATGCAAACTTACTTATTTTCTTTCGTTCTTCCAGTATCAATTACAAATACAACATCTGGAATAGTGATACCTGTCTCTGCAATATTTGTTGCCAAAACAATCTGAAAACACAAAGCCAAAACATTTAGGTAACAACTTTCAGCCATGTGCCATCACTTAAAAATTCTTTAGTTTAGCCAATGCATTTTAAAAAGTGAATTCCAATTATTCTTTACAAAAATTCACAATCTAATTGCTATTGCTGTGTAACTTAAATTTGCTCTAATTAATTTTATCACCTCATTAATTATTAAAGTATTTCCAACAGAAATACTTTTAGTCCCTTAATTCTAGTCAGTCATTTTAAAAATGATACACATAGAATGGGAAAGTGGGTCAGAGAATGGAGACTGCTCAGCAGAAACTTTACAATTATTAGGGAATACTTTCTTTAGTAAGGAGAACTGGTGGGTTGTTGCCCCGGCTCTGCTACTTATTAGCTTTGCGACCTGGGCAAGTCATTTTACCTCTCTGGTCTCAAATTAGGAGGTAGAAATATATTTCTTAGGTCCCTTTCTAGCTCAAAAGTTCTTAATGGTGATGGCTGAATAGCCCATCTTCTTGTGTGTGTGTTTTTTTCTTCTGTTGAGTCTTTGGAGGTGAAACATTTAGGAAACTCTAGGTCAGTTCACTATGTTATCACTCTATCTCAATACTGAATGCTTGCTTTTCTTATCCTTCATCCTAGGAAAGAGAACCCAGATTATTAAGACTTAGATAGGACCTAGGTGATCAAAGTGTTTAGAGGTGGTGGAATTCTTTTCTTCAGACAAAATCTTTCAGAGAAGCCCAAATGTTACAGATCAGAGCATAACCTATGAACCCCTGGATTTTTCAGAGCACAGTTAGAAAATCATAAATTTAATTCAACCCCTTTTAAAGATGAGAAAGTAAGGCTGAGTAGGTTGTCAAAGGCCACAGACATGGCAGCAGCTTCGGGACAAGAATCTGAGAAACTTTTTCCAAGTATCTCTTCATTCAGAATCCTGAAGACAGGAGACAATGAAAATACCTTAAGATTGTTTCCTAACCTAATGTTCTCTGTGTTGCAAAAATGATCAGGGATGAATAGATTATAGAGAACAAAAAAAAAGAATCCTCCCAGGATTTAAGTAGCTTCTGACATCAAACATCCTTTGTGTTCTCTTCTTGAAGGAATAGTAGTGACTTTTTCTTCTCAAAAGCAACAATAATGCCATGTTTTTAAACTGCTGCTGCTGCTGCTAAGTCGCTTCAGTCGTGTCCGACTCTGTGCGACCCCAAAGACGTCTGGCAGCCCACCAGGTTCCCCCGTCCCTGGGATTCTCCAGGCAAGAACACTGGAGTGGGTTGCCATTTCCTTCTCCAATGCATGAAAGTGAAAAGTGAAAGTGAAGTCGCTCAGTCGTGTCCGACTCTCAGCGACCCCATGGACTGCAGCCTTCCAGGCTCCTCCATCCATGGGATTTTCCAGGCGAGAGTACTAGAGTGGGGTGCCATTGCCTTCTCCTACCACTCCTCTAAAGTTATTGATAACACATAATATAAACACCTAACATAATATAAATATAAATTGAATTTTAATATTGGGTTCATTTTTGATGATATTAGACTGTAGAGCATCTGGAATCTGCCATGTATAAGGCACTTAATAACTGTCTTTGATGATAGGGAGTCATTTTCATGAACTGTTCTCAGGTGGATCACATATAAATTTGATGTACTGAGTTTTACCTTCCTGACTCCTTGAGGAGGAAGTGTGAATGCTGCAGCTTGATCTTGAGTTGAAAGAATAGAATGCAGAGCTATCACTTTATATCTGAAAGTTAAAATCATAGTTCTTAGCAAGAGTTTCTCTTTAGAAGACACTGCAAAGAATAACAAAATTTATTTGCAAATAGGAAGCAATTTAAAAATGTTTTATTATGAAAAATTTTAAACACACACAAAAGTTCTGAGAATAATATATATATACTCATTGATGAGAAAAAATTTAATATGAATTATATGAATGTAGGGTTTAAAGAATTTTAAAAAATATATTCTGATGCCAAAGTGATAATGATAACAGCAGTAATAAACTATATGAAAACAAACACAGTAAAGAGCCAGCTCAGTCTGTGTGGATGATAAGCTGCAGTGCTGTTGGGGTTTTGCACCGTCCCACGGGGTGGGGAGGGGAGTCACCATCTTATTCTTAACTACAAGTTTCCCTCTGCTAAATCATATTAAGAAAATAAAACAAATGTAGAAAAAGTACCTAAAATTTTTAGTAGATAAAATGCTATAACAGAAAGTTAAAATAAGAATTGCTTTGTCATGGACAATTTTAAATAAAGGTGAAAAGACTTTGAAAGCTCTGATCAAGAATTTTAATGTACAAAACACTGCTCTATTTTAAAACTACCAGGAATATAATGAAGATCTGTAGTTACCGTTCTGAAAAAAATCTTCTGTCAGTTGATAAGAGATCATACAACTGTTGAATATGAGCAAGGCCTGGTAAAAAGATCAGTACTGCTCCTTCAACATTTTTGAACTGAGGACTTCTGTCTGAAATTTTTTGAAAGATACAGTATTCAAAAATAAGGAACAGCATATAAAATATTAATAAAACATCTCCAGTTAGTAGAAAAGTTTTATCAAAACAAATGGAGACACATTAGAAATAGGTACATACCTAAATATGTAAGAAGTTCCAAAATGAGATCCAGGTTGATTTTATGAGGATTCATGTAGAGAATAGCATGCTGTGTGCGACTGCTATACTTTTGGTAAAATGGATTTAAATCAGCACTTGTTCCAGTCTGAACTGGGATGTATTCCTAAAAGAAACATAATCGGAAAAACCTGAACAAAAATATGAAGTAAAGACAAAGAAGGAAAAAACGAGCTACTTGCGTTTATTTAAATCTATATTTTTCTGTCACCATTATTTCATTAAAATATAGCAAGAATACAATTTTTAACAGTATTAAAGTATGATAAAATTTCATCTCTATCCTATTAATTTCTCCCAGCCCCCTGAAGTACAGCAAAACTTTTAATCTTGGCATGTAAACACTTAAAGAAATGAAGAAAAACAGAATAATGGCTGCGCTGTTCTGTGGCAACTGAAAAGCAGGCCAAGAGGTCGTGATAACTTTACTAAGTAATTTACACCTACCTCATTCTAGATTCTACTTTGGTTGCTGAGTTCCAACTATCTCCTTTGAAATACTACCTTTAATTTTTTGACGTCTTTCTTTTGTTTCTAATCTCTGTTTCTACAGTTTTAAGAAGATTTTAGTTTTTGCTTCCTTGATTTATCTGCTTAATTAAAAGATTAACTAAATTTGTCCATTAGATGAATGAAATATTGTAGATACAGTGAAAACATGTAAATAGTACCACTGGTCAAAATGCAGGAGCATAGCTTTTGTGATATTCCTAAAATTATGTCATTCAGACTAAACTAACTCTCTATGAAGAACTGTGCTTCCCTGGATGGCTAATGCCAGCACAAAGGCTCTTAAGAAAAATCAGTGGCAGGGATCTAGACTCTGGGCCTGCACCAGCCAATTTAAGGTGTTGAGATAAAGCAAATATCATAAACCAAACAGTAAGTAAAAACAGTAAAAGAGTCAATAAAACAAAGATTAAAGAAATTATCTTTAAGATTTGCTCATAATCGTATCTGTTATTCCTCTAACAAAATGTATTTGAATGCACTGTGCCAGCCACATGACTTTAAAACTCTTATGGTAGTTTGTGCCTTGGACATCATCATCAGATGTCTTTTAAAATGTTTTCTTCTTACCTGATACTTTTTTATTCCCCTGCTTTGGTTGTAACATTAATGGTTATTTCTTCTTCCTCCTCCAGAAATTTCTGACAATATTCTGAGTCTTTCTCCAGTACAAAGCCTGTTTCCTCTATTATATCTTCAAGATGAAAAACCTGCACAGATGAAGGCATATGAACAGTGAGCTCAAATTCATTTCAGTAAATATCATCTTAAAGAGAACAAGGGATTGCTAGCTTCCTGAATGTTACCACATGCTAATTAGAATATTATGAAAAAAATTTTTTCTGCATTATTTGGGAATGAAGAACTTGCCTGATATAGATGTGTATCTGTCCCTAGCAGTTCTAGGACAAAGTACATTATGGTGTATATTTTTTACATGTGAAAATCAATTTAAAGATTGTTTATCAGCTGAACCAAAAGGGCAAACAGTGAGAACAGAAGAAAGCTTCAAAGACAAATCCCCCTCAATTTGAGGGATGGGTGGAAAGTTCAGTTCAGTTGCATCCAACTCTTTGCGACCCCACAGACTGCAGTACGCCAGAATTCCCTGTCCATCACCAACTCCTGAAGCTTACTCAAACTCATGTCCATCGAGTCGGTGATGCCATCCAACCATCTCATCCTCGTTTGTCCCATTCTCCTCCCGCCTTCAGTCTTACCCAGCATCAGGGTCTTTTCCAATGAGTCAGTTCTTCACATCAGGTGGACAAAGTGCTGGAATTTCAGCTTCAGCATCAGTCCTTCCAATTAATATTCAGGACTGATTTCCTTTAGGATGGACTGGTTGGATGTCCTTGCACTCCAAGGGACTCTCAAGAGTCTTCTCCAACACCATAGTTCAAAAGCATCAATTCTTCAGCGCTCAGCCATCTTTATACTCCAACTCTCATATCCGACTTCCACATGGTGGAAAAGCAGTTCCTTATTGTTAGGCAGTGACCCCAATCTGGATGTAGATTTGGCTTTGCTATAGAACTGTGTTTTATGCTGTGTACCTGAGGTATGTCATTCAGCACAATCCTTCCAGTCTACCCATGCTTAGTCAAGGCAGCTCAACTATCTGATTCCCAAGGCCAGCTCCAGGTCCTCTCTTGGCTTGCATTACCTTAGGAATAGTTCTAGGCTCAGACTTAAGGGGGAGAAGGCAATGGCACCCCACTCCAGTACTCTTGCCTGGAAAATCCCATGGACAGAGGAGCCTGGTAGGCTGCAGTCCATGGGGTTGCTAGGAGTCGGAGACGACTGAGCGACTTCCCTTTCACTTTCATGCATTGGAGAAGGCAACGGCAACCCACTCCAGTGTTCTTGCCTGGAGGATCCCAGGGATGGGGGAGCCTGCTGGGCTGCCATCTATGGGGTTGCACAGAGTCAGACACGACTGAAGCGACTTAGCAGCAGCAGCAAACTTAAGGGCCTATCTTCTGGGGACACTCACTGGTGGGCACGTAGTTTCTGTTTACATAGGCATTATTAAAAAAACTTACCTCAACAGGATAACTTCTTCCGGAAATTCTCAGAATAGGGCAGTGTGTGAAATAGGTAGAAAACTTTTCACAGTCTACAGTGGCACTCATGAGAATCAAATGTAAATCAGAACGTTTCTGTAAAATTTCCTTCAAGATAATTAGTAGGAAGTCTGACTGGACACTTCTCTCATGAACCTAGTATAAAGAGAATTAAAAAAAACAGTCATATATAAGGTCTGTGTGTTATTTGCTCAGTCGTGTTCAACTCTTTGCAACCCCATGGGCTGTAGCCCACCAGGCTCCTCTGTCCATGGAATTCTCCAGGCAAAAATACTGGAGGGGTTGCCATTTCCTTCTCCAGGGAATCTTTCCAACCAAAGGATCATACTCAGGTCTCCTGCATTGCAGGCAGATTCTTTAACATTTGAGCCACCAGGGAAGCCCTTACATAATAAGGTCTATTAAGAAGTTAAAACAATCAGACCTTCAAATCTACTAAAAGTTAATCAATATTTACATACAGTCAATACATAGAGAAGGTGAGAGAAGCTGTGTTTCAAATGAGGTAGATCTTCCAAATTGAAAATAAAGTCACCCTCTTTAAAACTGAAGTCAGTAAAAATCAGCATATAATGAACAAGATTAGCTATGATAGTAAGACTCTTACCTTAGGAGATAGTCTATAACTGTTCAGCTGATAAGATTAAAGTATCTCCCAAATTTCACTCAGAAGCCAGTGTAATGCTTAAAAGCTCTGCCACTAATATATAATTGAACAGACACAAAACTGCAGCAAGACAGATCGTTTATACACTTTTCTGCAAAGGGGGAATTATTTTAGTATGAATCTGACAGGTTCTATCAACTGCCTAAAAAATGGGTTTTATGCTTTTCAAACAGATGCATTTTAGGGATGAGCACTGTAAACTTGCTAAAGAGCATTAAAACATGGGATGTTGTCAGAACTTAGTATCTGCTGGATGTACTAGTCTATATTGCCATTTGCTGTACTGGATTTATTTCTACCCCATTTTATTTCTTGAGATTTAAAGTAGCATACAAAAGATAGAATACATTGAGATAACAAAAACTAAAACAGGTTTGATCAACAAAAATTAAAATAGGTTTGATCATTTTTCGTGGAAGGGAGGCAATAGTGGTTAAATGTTCAGACTCTGGAATTGCTTGCTTAGGCTTAATTCTTCTTGGCTTGATCAATTAAAATATGACTTTGGGAAAGTTATTCAAATATCCCTGGGCCTATTTCTTCTTCTATAAAACAATACAAATTTCATAGAGTGATTGGCTATCAGAGGAGATCAACAAATAGTACTCAGCATTGTGCTAGATGCTGGGGAATAATGACTGAAATAGTCATTTCAGAGTTTATAGCCTTATAATTGGATTCTGTATAGGATGGCTTGAAATTATATATGAAGGGCAACTATTTTGGGTTTTTTTCAGTCTAATATTCTTTTTTGGTTTTGTTTTATATATATATATTTTATATATGTTTATATATATATTTTTTATTGAGTTATAGTTGATTTACAATGTTGTATTAGTTCCTGCTGTACAGCAAGGGGTAGCTAATTCAGGTGGTCAGGAAGGCTGCTAAGAGGGAATTGATATCTATGCTGAGAACTGAAATGAGTTTTTAAAAAAGGAGGAAAGAACAGTATGAAAAAGGGAGAAGAAGTGGTCATGGGACATAACTTGTGCAAAATCATGGAGGACAGTGGGATCATACTACATTTCAAGAAATGATGCAACAAAAATAATGCCTTGAGCATGAGATGAGGAATGGGCAAGAGACAGAGAGGGTGAGGTGCTCAGTAATCTGTTCATATGAGGTCTCGTAAACTCTGTTAAGAAGCTGAGACTTTATCCTAATGAGTCAGGATAGTGAGTAAGATATTTTAAAGTAGGGGCATCATGTGGTTTGAATTTTGTTTTTAAAAAGGTAACTCTAGCTATAATGTGAAGAATGTAGAAGAGAACAAAACAGAAAGTAGGCACTTTAATTAGAAGCTTATTAAGTAATTAAATAACATAATGGTAGCATATATGAGGGCAATGCCAGTAAATACGGAGAGAAGTATATGAATGAGAGAAGTATTCAAAAAAAATCAACAAAGTCCAGGTGACCTGATTTAGAGGATATGCAAGAAAGAAGGAATAATTTTGGATATTTTTACTTTACTGGTTTGATCAGGATATTATCTGAAGCTTGAGAGAAATATTTTCTGATAGATGAAACAGATCTGGGGAACCTCCTCAAATAGATGGTAATTCATACAGGTATCATTTTTTAAAATTTATTTTTTGCTGCACTGCTCTGGATGTGGGAACTTAGTTCCTCAAGCAGGGATTGAACCTGTGTCCCTGCAGTGGCAGCATGGAGTCTTAATCACTGGATTGCCAGGGAAGTCCCCAAATATTGATTTTTTAAAAAAGAAAATTTTAAATGAGGATAAGACATAAAATGTATACTTTATTAAGTACATTTTAGAGAGGTGGGCAAAAAGATTGGCTGTAAACATAACAGCTGCCAGAGGAAAAGCTGCATAACTCTCACACTGACCATAAACTAAAACAAATCACACAACTATTCCTAATAAGAAAGTCAGATTATCATCCTAAACATCTTCATAAAGAAGCTCCTGAATAATATAATGAGTTCTGTCCCAGCATCTCTTTCATCATTATATTTAACATGATAATGAATTTCACTGGGTTTTCTCTTATTGTACTGTTCAGTAAGAGGCTGAGAGTATCACACTGAAGCACAGTTCAGTAAATCAGGTCTACAGACTGCTATTAATAATACAAAACCATCAAAGAACAGCTCCCTGCAGTTGGTCTAACTTTTAAATTAGGATTCATTCTGATATATATTTACTAAACAAACTTCCCTGGTGATTCAGACAGTAAAGAATCTGCCTGTAATGAGGGAGACCTGGATTTGATCTCTGGATTGGGAAGATCTCCTGGAGAAGGGAATGGCAACCCACTCCAGTATTCTGGCCTGGAGAATTCCATGGACAGAGGAGCCTGGCGGGCTACAGCTCATGGGGTCTCAAAGAGTTGGACACAACTGAGTGACTCACACATACACAGTTTTTTAATAATTTGGAGTTCCCAGAAAAACTACTGGCTGATGCAAATATTTCATCTTAACTAACAGAAAAAAATTCTCATTATAAACAAACAAATTAGCATTGTAAGTTGATTCTTGACGATACTGCTAAAATCCAGGTATTAACAAACATGGCTACACCCATCACTGCCAGGAGCAGTTACCCATGCTAAGTCACTTCCGTCGTGTCCGACTCTGTGTGACCCCATAGACGGCAGCCCACCAGGCTTCCCTGTCCCTGGGATTCTCGTCAAGAACACTGGAGTGGGTTGCCATTTCCTTCTCCAATGAATGAAAGTGAAAAGAGAAAGTGAAGTCGCTCAGTTGTGTCCGACTCTTAGCGACCCCATGGACTGCAGCCTACCAGGCTCCTCCATCCATGGGATTTTCCAGGCAAGAGTACTGGAGTGGGGTGCCATTGCCTTCTCCGCAGTTACCCATGGGCATGCTCAATCGAGCTGCCATACATCCTCTTTCTTTCTCTTGAATTTCTATCACTTACCTATTACCGAAATATTGTATTTAAAAACATCTTAAGCTGAACTAGTACAACAACAGGAAAATGGTTAAATAAATTATGGGATATCCAAATAACACACTTCTATAAAGCTATTAAAAAATGGTATTTTTATAAAATAAAATTAGAAAAAAAAAAAAAAAAAATTTAAAAAAATGGTATTTTTGCAGACTAATGATGTGAGAGAATTATAAAGTGAATATACAAACTATAAAAAATACATATATAAATGTACAAATGGCAACATTAATTTTTTTCTGAATCATGAGACTACAGATAATTTTTATTTTCATTTTTGTATCTCTCTATACTTCTAATACTTACTAACCAAAAGGAGGAAAATAACCCAGTAATCTATATTTAATATATTAATTAAAAATCTGTTAATTAAATCTATTAATTAAAAATCAAAGAAATGAACTTTCACTAATGCCTTCTGAACTTGGTGAATTAAATTCATAAAAACTTTACATCAGGAAAATTGAAAAAAATTTTAAATAACTAAAATGCTATATATATAATTTCTTCAAAAAATTATGTACAAAGCAAATCAGTTTAACACACACTAACTGATAAGAGATGTCTGCAGCCGGCTTCCCTAGGCTTGAACCCCTAGCTGCAGAACTTACTGACTGTATGAACTTGAGTAAGCTATATAAACTCTGTGTGCCTCAGTTTCCTCAACTTTAAAATAGGGATAATAATATCTATTTCTTTTGATTAAATGAAGGATTGCTGGAAGGATTAAATGAAGTTGTATACATGAAGTCCTTAGAATAGCCCCTGGCATACAGCAAATGTTCTACAGTATTTGTTAAATGTATCAATTAGCATGAGACCTGTTTGTTAGAGGATATTAACTAATTACATGTAAAGTGCTTGGCATTTAGTAAAAATGAAGAAAATGTTACCTAGTATTAGAAGTAACATCTTTTTAACACAAAAATGTTTAGAATCATTTCCTGAACATACAGCGATAGAATCTACTCACCTCATCTACAATAACATGAGACACATTTGTTAGGAGACCATCTTCTTGAAGTTTTCTTAGCAGAACCCCTGTTGTACAATAGAGTAACCTGGTAGATTCACTAGCACGAGACTCCATCCGGATCTGATATCCACACAAAGAATTCTGAAGGGAAAACACAGAGCCAAGACTGGATTCTCACAAATGATCTGGGAAATAAGCTTTAGAGACTGAAGTACAGGTGCTGGCCCTGCTCCTATATGGAGCAGTCTAAGTAAATCTGTTTAGTGCCATTTATTACTTTCCTATGTTTTCAATTATACCAAACTATAAAATTTGTTTTGGCAACTTAAACAAGAAAAAACTTTTTTCAGAATTTTGAAACAAAAAGCTGTTCTCCTGCTTTGAGTACCATTAACATGATTATGGAAATATTAATAGATTTAATCAATTTCTTATGAAATTATCTTGGAGCAAAATATTGAGGTGCTCAGGAACAGAATTTTAGATCTGCTCCTACAACTTAAGTCTACTCTTCTATCAAGATCTCATAAAAGCTGCAACCATTAAAAACCAGTGGTGCCTGATGAGAATCCTGAAGTCACTTCTATTTCCATCACATTTTCTTTCTTACTCCTTCAGTCATTCCTTTGCTGTGTTTGTAAACATGTCTGTCATCCCCTTAATTTAAATTCCTTATAAGACAGAAATTGTGCCCTTTGTCCCCTTACATGTCATAAGAGAATCCAGAAAAATTTGCACATAAAATTTTAATGAAGGTAAAGATAAACAAAAATGTTAAGTACCTATCTAGAAAGAACAATTCAAAGCATAATTAAATTGAATTACATGAACTTGTAATTCATTATATTTGGTTCTAAACCAATTTTATTAATTCCTATATTTTGCAGTCACTCTGGTTAAGGTTTGGCCAGTTTTGTGTACACTTTTATCCCCAAACACAGGACAACAGGTATTTTAAGTTCCTTTTTCTATTTTTTTTTTATATATAGGATTTGAAAATAGTCTGATATAGTCTTCTATACTGTTTTTTTGCTTCTGTTCATTGAGCTAATGAAAATCATTCAGGAATATATCCTACAGAAAAGATTTCCAGATACTGAGATATCTGGTATTACAATTTACCTGTATGTATTTATATTCTTTGAATGGTCAACTTAGTAACGTAATATATTGGAGTACTCAGTTATTAAAGTGAATATATTTTTCCTTTTACATGAGAATTTTAATGATAATTACTTACAATCCTTTTCCTATAAAGGAGAGTGGCATATCATACCTATCAAAGAAAACATGAAAAGCACTTGAGATGTGCTATTGAACAAACAGTATTGGTCAAAATTCATATATGGTACAGGTTCCATTTGGATCCCAAGAGCACAGGTAAGTAATGTCATATCACCATTCTCTGAGGTAGAGTTGAACAACATTTTACCTTTCCTCCAGGTCCATTTTCACAGCCCAATTCATCACACACTCTTGTGGCTAGACTCACTGCTGAGATTCTTCGGGGCTGGGTGCAGACAATGTTACATTTAGTTGTTCCCCACTCATTCAGGAGCAGATCTTCTAAGAGAAAATGTGGCACTTGAGTACTTTTACCACTCCCTGTTTCACCTGCCACCACCACAACCCGGTGCCTTTTAAGAGTTTCAACAACTGAACTCCTGTGTTTAAACACAGGTAACTGTTGCCTTTCCTTTAGAAGTCTCTGGTACTTAGGTGTGCTTTGCAACTTTCTAAAGAGGTTTCTAACAGGTTCCAAATCTTCCACCTTTTCTGATTCCAAGGACAGTGCAGAAAAATCCTCATCAGAAACTAAATTTTCCCAAGATTCCTCAGGATCTTCAGAGTTTTCTCTCTTATTTTCAGAATGCTGTTGTTGCTGTTGCTGCTGCTGTTTCAGTTTATTCAGAAGTTTGGCAATAAAAAGGTCACGTGGTTTATTGGTTTCCATTTTATTTAATTCTTCCTTTTTCTTTTCCGCATCACTCCATTCTAGCCAAACATCTCGGTAAGTAGGAGGAAGCAACTGATGAACTGACTATAAAGGAAAAAAATAGTAATACGTTGTGTTGACTAATTACTGGATACCAAAATTCAATAGGTTAGAATTGAAAAGAATAGCTATTGCTTCTTAAAATAGCTCTTAAACTAGTAGGTTACTACCGTATTTTAATAAAAGATATACAACATATCTGGAGTAGGAAATGGCAACCTGCTCCAGTATTTTTGCCTGGAAAATTCTATGGCCAGAGGAGGCTAGTGGGCTATATATAGTCCATGGGGTCACAAAGAGTAGACATGACTGAGCGCACACATACATGCATATGATGCAAATCTATAAACAGCATATATATTCAGGCTTCTGGACTTATTAGCTGTGTGACCTTGGGCAAGTAACAACTTCTTGGTGTCTTAGTTTCTAAATTTGTAAAATGGGGCTAATAATTATACCTCCTTTATATGCATACTCTGAGGTAAACTTTCAGTTAATCAAACACAATGCTTACTCTATGCTATGCTAAGTCACTTCAGTCGTGTCCAACTCTGTGCGACCCCATAGACGGCAGCCCACCAGGCTCCGTCTGTAGCCTACCTGGCTCCTCCCTCCATGGGATTCTCCAGGCAAGAACACTAGAGTGGGTTGCCATTTCCTTCTCCAATGCGTGAAAGTGAAAAGTGAAAGTGAAGTCGCTCAGTTGTGTCCGACTCTTAGCAACCCCATGGATTGCAGCCTAACAGGCTCCTCCGTTCATGGGATTTTCCAAGCAAGAGTACTGGAGTGGGGTGCCATTGCCTTCTCCGAGTGCTTATTCTCGAACACAATAAACTATTAAACACATGTTTATTATTTATTCCTATAGTGGTGCTATTTCCCTGGTGGCTCAGAGGTTAAAGCGTCTGCCGGGAATGTGGGAGACCTGGGTTCGATCCCTGGGTCGGGAAGATCCCCTGGAGAAGGAAATGGCAACCCACTCCAGTACTCTTGCCTGGAGAATCCCATGGAGGGAGGAGCCAGGTAGGCTACAGTCCATGGGGTCACAAAGAGTCAGACACGACTGAGTCACTTCACTTCACTTCACAGTGGTGCTATTTAAATATGGAGATGATCCACAAAGCATTTCTCAAAGTCCCCGCTGAGATTCCATTTGTATATTACAAGTCAAAGTATTTTACTTTGAACTCCATTGGATGGAATCTAAGTTATCCTGCCTCTGTTTTATTAAGAGCCCACAATTATTTTTGAAACATTGACAGTCATTTCCATCAATTAAGCTTACCTTATGATACCTTATTTTGCAAAACAAGGGAAATAAAGACATTAAGAACTTTTACTGAGAGAAAATGGAAAAGAATTATTATTTGGAATTCCACTTAATCAGTGTCTAAATTTTCAGTAGTTCTAATTCACCAGGAAGAAAGATATACACGTTTATTACAAAGAGAAAATGTTGACAATACTCCCAACCAAAAAAAAAGAGCATAGTGTTCTCTTAAAAGTGCTCTCTTCAGTAATACTTATTTTCATCCTTCCTTAAACTAGAAGCTTTAGTCGATATAACCTAAAAGTGAAAACTGGAACCAATGTCTTGTATTTTAAAGTCGAGAGACAATATAACGTTAAAGGAAAACAATTGTTTAAAAACTCTCCTTAATTCAATCACTCTAGCACAGTTTTTTAATCTTTAAATCAGTGTAGCTTGCAAAGCTGGACCAAATGGTTCAGTGCCTCTGGTCCAAGGAGAGAAAGCTTGAACTATGTTTGGAGATGAGACAAAGTCAAAATTATAAATAAGCAAGAAACAAGGACTACTCAGAAGCAGCATTCAGTGAAGAGAAAACTGGCACAAAGGGCCACGATTAAATACTACCTTCCACATGCAGATAGTTTTATGTTGACAAAATATACCCATTACTCCACAAATGAATTTTGAGACACTTGGATCTATAAAAACTTACCTGCCCTTTCACTAAACGATAAAGAGCTAAAGTAGCTCCCAGGTGCTGAGCCTGCATACCGTCCTCTGTTAAGATCGTAGGGCACACGACCAGGACATCATCTTCAGACTTGATTACCCTCACCCTAAAAGAAGCCAAAGACATTTTAAAATAAAATTGATGAAGTAAAAATGGTCAGAATCCCATTAACACTGAACTGTAGTTTACGTTATTTATATTAAATATTCTCACAGAAAACACTATATTAATACTAGGTAATGATTTATAGGCACTATCAACCTAGAGATGTGGAACCAGCTTCCTGAACACCTACTTAACTCATAAGAAAAAAAGTATCTTCATCTTAGATTTTTCTAAAAGTTCACTCAGTTAACCAAAAACATACCTACATTTCCAGTATCTACCTACTGCAACTTTTTCAAAGGAAGGATTTGGACTCTTGGGAAGATTCTTCCTGACCCAATCGATCAGAAACTGTTTGGGAGATTTTCCAGTCCAGCTTCGAGCAGTATAGTCAAAATTTCTTACATCATGAGGTTCTTTCTTTTTCTCTAAAATGACAAAGATTGGTTCTTTAAAAATGCTTATGTAGTAATACAGAATATCTTTTGAAGGATTAAGGTTCTCTCACTTTTGGGAACAGATTTTTTTTAAGAGAATAGGTGAGAAAAGGACGGACAGACCTGATTCGAGCAAGGGAAAGGCTGGCCTAAAAGGAGATAATAGGATGAGCAAAGTCATGGAGCCATGAAACAATATATGTTTTAAGAATGATACAGCTGTAGTACATAGCTGGGAGAATAAGGTGGAAAGGCAGACTGTGGCAGAATGCAAAGGATCGTCAGTGCCATAATAGAAGGTTTGAACTTGTTAACTGATTAACATTTTTAACCAGAAACTCATATTTTGATCTGTGTTACAGAAAGATAATTCTGGCAGGAGTCTGAACTGGAGAGAGATGAGGCTGAAGCCAGATGTTGGTAATCACAAAATGCTAAACAAATTATTATAATTATTACTTTTCCAAGAAAGTATGTGGAAGTGTAACTTTACTGCCATCTTTTGTAGTTTGTTGGAATACAAAGTTAATACAATTTCTCAATTATATAGTCCTTGATGTTTTACTATTTACAAATTACACTTTGGAACACTCTCCCTTCATTTTACCTTTTTCTTCTTCAGGAGCAGCTGCAGACTTTTCAAATAAATTAAAG
The DNA here is from genome assembly GCF_027580195.1 of Bos mutus. Lineage (NCBI taxonomy): Eukaryota > Metazoa > Chordata > Mammalia > Artiodactyla > Bovidae > Bos > Bos mutus. Next base: position 14,390,641 of record NC_091636.1, read on the forward strand.
TTCAAAGCACTTTCTCCTTCTGTGACTACAGGAGGCTTCTTTCTTTCATTCTGTTGGTATGAAATCTTTATGGCTGGATTGAATACTGGATGATCTTCTAAAGTTTCCATTTCTACCAAAAAAAATGATGCTTATTTTATTTTTATTCATATTTGTTTTTCATGCCTTTTTACTCTGCAATTTTTTTTAAAAAACATTGCTTCTTTTTCCTTCCTACTAGGAATTTGTGCTAGAAGTTCAAGGCAATTTATTTTCACATTATATACTAACATTTTTAGAACAAATCACTTAACAGATGTAGAAGGCCAGGAAAAACATCTTCACTAAAAGTAAATTCTCATGGAATTATATTCACCTCTCCTTCTTGAGTGGAGATAGTGTTTTATGGTGTACACTTCAGGTTAACTAACTATGGCTGCAGGCCAAATCCAGCCCCGCTACCTATTTCCATATGGTCTGTGAGCTAAGGATGATTTTTACATCTTTAACTGGTTGAAAAAGATAAAAGGAAGAAATATTTGGTGCCATGTGAAAATTATATGAAATTTCAGCATCCATAGAGTTTTGTGAAAACATAACCATTTGCTTATGTCTTGTATATGGCTGCTTTTATGCTGTGGTAGCAGAGTTGAGTAATCATAACAACCTGTAAAACTTAAATTTACTATTTGCCTTGTTGCAAAAGTTTGCCAACCCCAAGTGTAAACTGTTAGGAAAGAGAAGACATACAAAAAAGAGGCAACTACCATCCTAGGAAAGCCAATAAAAAAGACATATTAATACATCTAAGAATTTTAAAGTGTTTACCTCTTTGAAATTTCCTTATTTTCTCTTGAGCCTCTTTTTGGCCTTGCTTCTTCTTTTCTAGTTTAAAGGCAGCTGCTTGCTCTTTTGCATCCAGAAGTTTAGCTGCAAGGTGCAAGTACCTTTCATTCTGGTGTTCCAAATAAGATGATGACAAAGAAACGAAGAGCAAGATTAGTTTATCTACTGGCAATGTATTGTATCAAAACCTGTTATCTTTTGATCTTATTCTTTGGTCCAACAAATCTTTTAGCAATTTTTCATAGAGAAATAATACAAACGTGCAAATCTGTAGGTACACAGATGTTCACTGCAGTACTGATTGAAAAGGAAAACTGGAAATCAAGGGTGGTATGCTCTACAGAGAAAACTAGTCATTGGGGGGAAAAGTCAAGAAGCAATAGAATGAGGGTAATGCAAAGAACTGACTCACTAGAAAAGACCCTGATGCTGGGAAAGATTGAAGGTGGGAAGAGAAGGGGACGACAGAGGATGAGATGGTTGGTTGGTATCACTGACTCAATGGACATGAGTTTGAGTAAGCTTTGGGAGTTGGTGATGGGACAGGGAAGCCTGGCGTGTTGCAGTCCACAGGGTTGCAAAGAGTCGGACATGATGAGCAACTGAACTGAATTGAATCCAAATGGAGAAACTTACTTGACATGTTAAATAAAATAAGCAAACTATGGAATAAAATGTAAGTATGAGCTCATTTCTGTAAAAAGAAAAGTTACTTTTACACGTTTTATAAATATATGGATTTAAAGGACTGCATATGCAATAGTACAAGACACTCGCAGCCATAAAACCAAAAAAAACAGAAGCAACGTTGTAACAAATTCAATAAAGACTTTATATAAAAAACAAAAATACACTTTTCTGAAAGCTGCTGCTGCTAAGTCACTTCAGTCGTATCTGACTCTGTGCGACCCCACAGATGGCAGCCCACCAGGCTCCTCCGTCCATGGGATTTTCCAGGCAAGAACACTGGAGTGGGTTACCATTGCCTTCTCCATTTCTGAAAGCTACCTTCCTATAATCTCTATCTTATGGAAGACGGTCAGGGACATTACAAAAAAAAAAGGCCTCTGGAGAAAATGTGTATTATAAAATTTAACTCTGCTGAGCAAAAACCAAACAGAGAGCTAACCTCAAATTACTGGTTTTTCCTTTAGGTTAGGTTAATAAGAGATGGGAAGCATCAAAGCTCTGGGTAGAGAAGAGGGCATTAGCAGTGCTGCTATGAGACACAACCACTGAGTCGAGGGGAAAAGACACAACTAAGGAAGCACAATTCTGGGACCATTCTGTGTAGAAGCCGTCAGCAATAGAGTATAACAGACAGAAGGATTGGCTATCACCTCAATTTCACCCAAACCACACTCATTCTTTCAATCTTTCCTATCTGTGGCACTGATACCACCATCCCTCTGCTTACGAATCTCTTGCAGTCTTTGGCTTCTCAATTTATGTTCAGTAAATCAGCAATTTCTATTGATTCTTCCTTTAAATGTTTCTCTTCTAAGTTCCAATTTGGGGACCTCCCTGGTTGTCCAGGGGCTTCCCTGGTAGCTCAGTTGGTAAAGAATCTGCCTGAAAATCAGGAAACCCCAGTTCAATTTCTGGGTTGGGATGATCCCCTAGAGAAGGAATAAGCTACCCACTCCAGTATTCTTGGGCTTCCCTGGTGGCTCAGATGTTAAAGAATCCACCTGCAATGTGGGAGACTGGGTTCAATCCCTGGCTTGGGAAGATCCCCATGGCAGCCCACTCCAGTATTCTTGCCTGGAGAATTCCATGAATAGAGGAGCCTGGCAGGCTACACTCCATGGTGTTGCGGAGAGTCGGTCACAACTGAGCGACTTTGACTTCACTGGCTGTCCAGAGGCTAGGACTCTGCACTTCTGCAGCAGGGGGCACAGGCTCAATCCTGGTCAGGGAAGCTCTGCATGCTGTGCAGTGTGCTCCCACCTCTCCCCCCAAAACTATACAAATTCCACTTTGGGACTTTATTATTTCACACCTGAGCAAGTGCAAGACTTACCAAATGGCCTCCCTACCCTTTGCAAATCACATTAATCACTACTAAATTCAACCTAGAAAGTCAAATTCTTGTGGGTTACCTGCCTCCACACAGTTAGCGAGCCTTCATAATTAATAGGGAAAGTTTTTTTTTTTTTTAAATTTTATTTATTTATTTGGCTGCTCCGGGTCCCAGTTGCAGCATGTGGGATCCAGCTCCCCGACCAGGGATTGAACCTGGGCCCCCTGCACTGAGAGCTCAGAGTCTTAGCCACTGGACCACCAGGGAAGTCCAGGAAAGTTCTTGAATTCATTTTCTGGGCATCAAAATTTTCTAGTCTCAGTTGAACTCACCTGTTTACTCCTATTTGCTAGTACTCACACATTTTATCCTGATTATGGTTTAATATGCAAAGGTCCTTTGCACAATTCCACTTCTGTACCCTTATTCACACTATTTCACCCATCTGGGCCATTTTCCCATTCCTTGTTGCCTATGCATACTTCATGCATCCTTCAAATCCCACTTCTTTTCAGTAAGGCTGACCAAATGCTCCAATTAGAAGAGACCTCTTTTTCTGAACCTCAAAATAACGTGTACTATCATAAATTGTTTTTGTTTTGTTACTTTAATACAGGCACATGCTTAAAAAAAAAACTCAAGAGGATACAGAAGAGTATAACCCACCCACTAACCCCAGCCCTACTCACTAGTAATAGCTTCTTGTGTATTTCTCCAGATGTCTCCTTTGCATACAAAAGGATGCAAATATGTGTGTATGAGTGTGTGTATATATTCTTTTACTCAGCTGAGTTCATCATACTACACATTCTGTTGTACAACTTCCTTTCTTCCATTCTTAATCAACTTTATAAAGGTATTGAAAACATACCCATTTTAAGTGAATAAGTGAATGTGTTTGATAAATGTATAAATCCACATAACCATTATCATAAAGACATAAATCACTGCATCATCCCCAAAAGTTTCCCCATCATGCCTAACAGTCAATCTCCTTCCTCCATCCGTGGGCTCAGAAAACCACTGATCTGGTTTCCCTTACTAGAGATTGATTTTGCATAGATGACTTTTCTAGAATTTAATATAATGAAATTGTTCAGCATGTACTTATTTTTGAGTTTCCTTCTTATATAATGATTTCTAAAGCTGCTTATAGTGTTTGGCTGTTATTAATAAAACTGCTATGAATATTTGTGTACAAGCTTTTTTTTTTTTATGACATTTTCATTTTTATTGAGTAAATACCTAGGAATGAAATTGTTAGGTCATATGGTAAATGTATGGCTAACTTCATAAGAAAGTGACAGTTTTCCAAAGTAGTTGTACTCCTACAATCAGCGTAGGAGTGTTTGGTTGCTTCATATCCTCCCAACACTTGTTATTGCTGCTTCTGCTGTTAAGTCACTTCAGTCGTGTCCAACTCTGTGCAACCCCACAGACGGCAGCCCATCAGGCTCCGCCGTCCCTGGGATTCTTCAGGCAAGAACACTGGAGTGGGTTGCCATTTCCTTCTCCACTGAATGAAAGTGAAAAGTGAAAGTGAAGTCGCTCACTTAGAAGTCGTGTCCGACTCCTAGCGACCCCATGGATTGTAGCCTACCAGGTTCCTCCGTCCATGGGACTTTCCAGGCAAGAGTACTGGAGTGGGGTGCCATCGCCTTCTCCGACACTTCGTATTACTGATCTTTTAATTTTAGCCATTTTGATAGATGTATAGTAGTATTTCATTGCAGTTTTCATTTTCATTTTTCCCACAACTAGCAATGTTGAAGTTATTTTTACATGTTTATTGGACATCCAAATATCTGCTTTTATAAAATGCTTGTTGTCCTTTTACAACTTCTTTATAAATTCTAGATAGAAGTCTTTAATCAGATATATATATATTGTTATTTTCTTCCTACAACTTGATTTTTTTCACTTAATCTAATATTTTTAGTTTATCTTATGATATGTAGGTTTTCTCTGTCCAGGCAAAGGCTTTCCTTTATAAAATAATGTGCTTTTTAAATTATCTGAATAATTTAGCATACTCTTAACACTTAATCATTTAAAAATATTTGGCGACTGTCTCTTTAGACGTGGGAGTGATGCAATAACATTTATTGAATGGTTATTTTGTGTCGTGTTTTCCCCTAAGTGTTGCATTATTTAACTCTCACATAAACCCTTAGAGATAACTATTTCTTCAATTTACAAATGAGGAAACTAAGTATTAGAAAACTTAAATATTTTGCGAGGAACATCCAACTAGAAGATCAATGCAAATTTCTACTCACAGGGTCAAATTTTTCCTCTTCTGAACTTTTAGAAGTCTCACTCTTTTCTTCATTTTGTTGTTCAGCATATCGCAAAATCCATTCTTTCATATTTACTTCCAATTTTTTTTCATCCTTTTTTGGCTAGGAAAAAAAAAACAACAAATATCTGAAAAATCAAAATTAGAAAAAGTTGTCAAAACTATCATCAAGTGTCACTGCTTTTATAATTTCTTTACACTCAGAAACAGTAGACACCTAAGTCTCAAAAATCATAGTGAAGGACAAATGAGTGGAACTCAACACTACTTTGTAAGTCTAAACTTACATAGTTCAAAGAATCCATTTACATAAAGAGGCAAAAAACTGACAGAACTGTGAAAAACCTGTATTATTCCTTAACAGTGGTTTTGTGCAGATGCTGTTTCCACAAATTTTTTTTTTAAGCTTTACTGAGGTCTGATACATTAACAATTGTACATATTATTGTGATTTAAACTATTTTTTTATATATATATATATATATACCCTCACCATTTTGATGAGTTTGGACATATGCTTATATCATGGATGCTAAAGCTGAAGCTCCAATAGTTTGGCCACCTGATGTGAAGAACTGACTCATTGGAAAAGACCCTAATGCTGGGAAAGACTGAAGGCGGGAGAAGGGGATGACAGATGATGAGATGGATGGATGGCATCACCGACTCAAAGGACATGAGTTTGAGCAAGCTCTGGAAGTTGGTGATGGACAAGGAAGCCTGTTGTGCTGCAGTCCATGGGGTTGCAAAGAGCTGGACATGACTAAGCGACTGAACTGACTGATACACCCATGATACCATTACTACAACCAAGGTACTAAATGTACCTGTTACTTTCAAAAATTCTTGAGCGTTCCTTTGTGTGTGTGTGTATGTGTGTGTGTGTGTATTGCTGTGGGGAGAGGCATGGTTGTGGTAAGAAAGCTTAACAAGAGATCTATCCTCTTAACATATTTTAAAGTACACAATACTGTTCTGTTGACTACAGGCACTATGTTGAACAGCAGATATCTAGAATTTATTGATATTGCATAACTGAAATTTTATTACCATTATGCAACATTTCCCCATTTGCCCCTTCTCCCTTTAGCCCCTGGTAACTACCATTCTGTTTCTATGAACATGACTATTTTAGGTACTTCATGTAAGTGACATCATGTAATATTTGTCTTTCTGTGACTGGCTTATTTAACTCAGCATAATGTTCTCTAGGTTCACCCATGTTCATAGATGTTTCATGATATGCACAGTATTTGTGTGTAATGCCCTAAGGAAGTACACCTTCCAGTATTAATGCCTTTCTGTAACCCCCTTCCACGAAGATTTTGAATTGGCCACATGACTTGCTTCAGCCAATGTGACATCAGCAACAGTGATACAAGCAGAGGCTTGATAAAAATTTGTACACTGGTGTTTACTATCTTGAGATACTTGCTCTTGGAAGCCAGATGTCAAGTAAGAAGTCTGACCATTCTAATATCAAAATGTAAGGGGAAACCTAAACTAATCATGTGGAGAGAGAGATGCCTTGCTAGCAAGATCCCAGCTGAGGCTCTAGTCATGTGAGTAAATAAACCATTTTGGATCTTCTAGCCTGAGGAGATACCTCTTGGATCAGACAAACTGCCTAGCTGAGCTCAGTCCAAACTGCAAAATCATAAGGAATAAAATGTTGGTTTAAGTCACTTCATTTTCGGGTGGTTTGTTATGTAGCAATAGATAACTGAAATGACAATGCTAATGAATTTGCCAAACCCATTAGACTTTTTCAATGAGTAAAAACATAACGGCAACCTAATACTTATACTCTTATGAACTGTTACACATGTTTCACTCGATTTTATACTTTAAATGTTGAATTCTTAAATTACCATGATCTTAGGATCTTCTTCCCGCTTTTTGGTTTTAGGTTGCAATGGAGGTGAAATAGTGGCTTGCGTTTGAGGATACTGGAATTTTGGCCTACTTTTAGGTTGTTGCTCTTCAAATTCCTGACTGAATCCTTCAGGAAGCGCATCTTAAGAGAAATTGGGATAAAAATAATGTACATGATACAGAAAACATACAAATACTTATTAAACACATGCATAAAACCTGTCTAGACAAAGAGCACTTAACTTTCTTCTACTGTTCATCTTCTAGGAATAGAAATCCTACAATGAAAGTTGTTTTATTATCAAACCAGTGGGAACACTCTCTAGACGATAACCAGCCCACCTCAGTTTGGTCATTTCACCCTCAAAGTGCTAGACGCCTAAATTTTCATAAGAAAATCTTAACTCTCCACTCCTCCTTGGTTGCATGTGGTAGTAGCCTTAATCAGTCATAGAAGCGATTCACATTCCAGGATCTTGCCAAAGATTACAGCCTGAACCCTGTGCTTAATTAAATATTATTTACCCAAAGCAAGATAGCCCTAATTTCTAAACCAAAACCAGGTACACAGCCTGACAGGTTATAGACAGTTAAGAATATGCTGTATAATGTGCACTGTAAAATGGCCATTAACAACTGAAAGCAACACATACAAAAATAATTTTTTCTTGCACAGACTATAATCCTTAAGAAGAATATACCAAAAAGACCAGAAAAAGGGTAAGAATATTTTAAAAATAATTATAACACAGTGAAAAAAAATTTAAGTGCAAACCAAAAGCTTGCTACAAATATCATAAACACAAATTATTTCAAAAGGTTTTATAAACTGAAAGAATGTTATGATAATACTGCTTACCATCTGAAAGGTTTAAACAGAGCCAATCCAAGGCAGAATGAAGATCACCACCATGTAAGAGTGTGTTAGTCATGGCATCTTCAATGTCCTTAGTTTTAAACGAAAATGCTTGTAAAGCCATGTATAAATCCTATGGAAGGGAAATGTGAAAAAGCCATTCTGTCAATTTTCTGTTTTTTCATTACTAAGTGTATTCTCCCATTCATTTTAAAACAGAAATTCTGACACAAATTATAACTTCAAAAGTATCTTTTTCTCTTTTTTTCCAGTTTGAAGAATTATTTTATTTGAGAACTAGAGAATTTGAGAACTACAGAAAAATAAAAAACGACCAGGAGAAATTGCTCATATTCTCTCTATCCAAAGATACTGTCTGCAATGCAATGTGGGTCCTTCAGTCATTTTTTTGTGATTTTTTTAAAAACAAATTTCATTTAACATTGTAACTAAGCATCTTCCCAAATTATTAGAAATTGTTCATCACTTGTAATAGTTACAGAATATTCCACTGGATAGATATACCATAATCTTGAGAGTCCCCTGGATTCCAAGGAGATCCAACTAGTCCATTTTGAAGGAGATCAGCACTGGGATATGTTTGGAAGGAATGATGCTAAAGCTGAAACTCCAGTACTTTGGCCACCTCATGCGAAGAGTTGACTCATTGGAAAAGACTCTGATGCTGGGAGGGATTGGGGGCAGGAGAAGGGGACGACAGAAGATGAGATGGCTGGATGGCATCACTGACTCGATGGACGTGAGTCTCAGTGAACTCCGGGAGTTGGTGATGGACAGGGAGACCTGGTGTGCTGCGATTTACAGGGTCGAAAAGAGTAGGACACGACTGAATGACTGAACTGAACTATACATTTTCCTACTGGTGCTCACTTGGAATGTTTTCTTTTTCTTAAATCATAAGCTGTGCTTCAATGAACGTGTTCATATAAAAAGTAAAGCTTTTTAATGTACTTTCTAACACATTTTTAGATCTGGGCAAGACTGGGTTGAAATTCAGACTTTTTATTTTGAAAGTGAAAAGTGAAAAGCTCAGTCGTGTCCAACTCTTTTTGACCCCATGGATTATAGCCCATGGAATTTTCCAGGCAAGAGTACTGGAGTGAGTTGCCATTTCCTTCTCCAGGGATCAAAACCAGGTCTCCCACATTGCAGGCAGAGGCTTTACGTCTAAGCCACCAGGGAAGCCCTTTTTACTTTGCTAGTAATTAACAACCTCAGGCTATAATTTATATAATCCTTCTAAGCCTCAATTTCTTCATTTGAAAAATGGGGCAAAATACCTTCCAGCATTGGTGTGTCAGAGAAAATGTAAGCAAAGTGCCCACTACAAGTCCAACAGCATTTGGGGGATGTAATTTTCATATCACTATTTTACTGTGTACGCTTACATTTGGCACTTCTTCCTCATTTTTGCAGATGGAACTAATCTACATGAAATTTCAATGGAAGTTGAAAAGTCAAGGGAACACTCTTACATTGCTGGCGGGAATGTAAACTGAAACAGCCACTATGGAAGATGGTATGCAGACTCCTTAAAAAGCTAGGATAAAACCACCATATGACCCAGCAATCCTACTCTTAGGCATATACCCTGAGGAAAACAAAACTGAAAAAGACACATGTATCCCAGTGTTCACTGCAGCACTATTTACAACAGCTAGAACACGGAAACAACCTTGATGTCCACTGACAGAAGAATGGATAAAGAAGCTGTTACATATATACAATGGAATACTACTCAGCCATAAAAAGGAATGCATTTTAATCTGTTCTAATGAGGTGGATGAAACTAGAGCCCATTATACAGAGCAAAGTAAGTCAGAGAAATATAAATATCGTTACTGACACATATATATGGAATCTGAAGAGATGGCACCGATGAATTTATTTTCAGGGCAGCAAAGGAGAAAGAGACAAAGAGAATGGACCTATGGACAAGGTGGAAGGAGAGGAGGGAAAAGGTGAGATATATGGAGAGAGTAACACAGAAATTTACAATATCATGTGTAAAACAAATAGAAAATGGGAATTTGCTGTATGACTCAGGGAACTCAAACAGGGGCTCTGTCACAGGCTGAAGGGCGGAGTCGGGAGGGAAATGGGAGGGAGGTCTGGGAGAGAGGGGACATGGGTGTATCTATGGCTGATTCTTGTTGATGTATGACAGAAAACCACAAAATTCTGTAAAGCAATTATCCTTCAATTAAAAAAAAATTTTTTTAAATGCTCCACTAAAAATAAGTAACTTTAAAAAAAGGTTTGCAAAATACCTGTAATTTTTTGGCAGTAAGTCTTCCAGAAATCACTCCCTTGTTATTATTTTGCTTTTTGTGTTCATTTATCACTCCAATAATTTTTTGCTCTAGTTTGTTATTAATTACCACCTATTGAGACCAAAAAGATAGCATCAATTAGAAGATGAATTACTAAATAACATTTAATAATTAAATAATTAGAAGGAATCCGTTTTCTATATCCCAGAATTTCAGCTGAAATCAGATACAGCGATTATACTGGAATACCATTCATTGGATCACATTCCTATCACATATTTTAAGAAAAAATGAGGTATGGTAAAAACAACATCTGGCAAGACAAAAATCCTTTTACAAAGCCTCTTTAAGCCATGTATCTCATGACACTGTCCTTGGACCACCCTTATGTTGCCACCACAGAGACAGATTCCTAAGCCTTATTAAACATACTGAATCTGAATCCTTGGGGAAAGAACCCAGAAATGTGCCTTAATATAAAGCAACCTAAGCACATCTGCCTGAAAGAATGGATGCGACGCTAAAAGAGGGGCAAATCAATTAAAGTAAAAACTTGTATTAACATAAATTGTACTATTAGATTACACAAACTATTTTCGCTTCTACTGTTTGTCTTCAATTTTTTTCCTACTTGCCATTCTATCTTCTGTTGTTTCCATATACTTAACCTAAGATTACATAACAGTCTACCCTCAAATATATCTTCCTTTGGTCACATCTTTAATGAATGCTCACTATGAGCAATGCATAAAAACATACTTTAGGAATTCAGTCTAGCACAAGAAACATATAGAAAAAGAAACTGTAACCCAGCATGTCATTATTAAGAAGACATAAGAAGGGGAAGTAGAGCTTTCTAGCCAGAGAGCCTATGGACAAAAGTCTGGAGTCATAAAATCATATGGGATTTAGGGGAACAATGAGATGTGAACTGAAATTTTAAGTGGAGCAGAGTAATGGAGAAGGCTGGAAAGGTATTCCAAGTCAGATCTGAAGGGATGTGTATGCTAGACTTAGAAGTTTGGACCTTACCCAGCTCTTCCTTAATTTCTTAGAGGCTCTCAACAGATGATTTAATTTTATCATAAAAGTACTTTTATCATTTACTTTTTACCATAAAAAGTATGATTTACTTTTTATTTCGTATAGATGAATAATTATTGTACTGTTTACAAAATTTAAAATATCCCATCATTTACTTACATTTAAGAGTACAGATTTTTTTTTTTAAGTAACATTTCTTGGAATGACTCAAAACATGGGTACTCACTTTCAAAATAGATTTATCCAGATTTGCAGGACCACCAGAATCATTTGCAGAATTAAAACTGTAAATTTTCGGACCTATACATAACAGACAATAAACAGGTAATTTAATAATCAATATCCATTACACTATTTTAACTTTTGTCTAAAGATCACTAAATATTAAATATTTGATCTCAACTCTTTCTTTTCCACTTTACCAAATAACCCAATACAGAAGTCAGCAATACTGCTCAATTTTTGAAAACATTTTACTGTTTAGCATTCTCTAGGTTAACTAGTTTCTCACAGAGTGCAATGCTTCAGCACTTAGCTGAAGGAAGACCTCTTAGAGGATATTTGATTCCTGGCAGAGAAGATGGGTAACTTTGAAGAGAAAAAGGAAGTGGGAGCACCTATCATGTCTCCTGCTGAGTACAAGGTTGCTGTATCAGTGTCCAAGGCTGCTGAAACAAATCATCATGGACTTGGTGGCTGAATACACAAACATTCACTCACAATTCTGGATGCCAGAAGTCCAAAATCAAGGTGTTGGTAGGACCATACTTCATCTGATGGCCCTACATAACTCTTTTTTCTTGCTTCTTCTGGCGATCCCAGGTGTTTCCTGGCTTGTCTGTCTTGCTCCTAAAATGGGCCTTCACATGGCCTTATTCCTTTTGTCTGTGTCCATATCTTCCTCTCCTTTCTCTGGACCCTAGTCACTGGGCTTAGGGCTCTCCCTAAATCCAGGATGGTTTCATCTCGAGATCCTTAACCATTACATCTGCAATGATCTTCTTTCCAAAAAAGATCATATTCTGAGGTTCCAGGTAGACGTGAGCGTTTGGGTGAATACTACTGAATCCACTATAGTTGTCAAATCTGTTCCAGTCAATAAAAATACTATATGTTATCAGTCTTCTAACAATGACTAACCAGGAGAGAATAAATTTTATTTTCAAACTTTGGTCTCATGACCTCCTTCTCTCTTAAAAATTACTGAAGATCCCAAGTACTTTTTGTTTATGTGGGTTATAATAGTGATATTTATCACATATTGATAAAAGAGAAAATTTTAAAAACATTAATTCATTGAAAATAAATTTTACTATGTGTTAAAATAAGTATTACTTTTATGAAAAGTTTTTTACTAGATTAAAAAAAACTGTTTTCTACTTTTGCAAATCTCTTAATGTCTAGCTTCTGCATTTAATCTTCTGTAAAATCGCACATCAAGTAGTCACTGTACATTAGTGAGAAAATATAAATGAAAATGACAAATAACATTTTAGATTATGAATATAGTTTGATCTCATTAAGCCTCAGCTAGAAAGGTGTCAATAATTCCCCAGGATCCCCGAGCACACTTTTGAGAACCACAACTATATAAAAATCATCCTAGAATTGTACAAAACCTAGTTACTCTTTGTTTTCAGTTAGAGAAACCTAACATTTTTTCACTTAGAGAAACCTAACATTAAAGAGTTGCTTATTATAATTTTAAATTCAAGGATTTTAGTCTCTGTTGACTTACATTGGGTTGTTCATTTTAAGACACTAGTAAATATGTTAAAAGATAGTAAGAATTCTGGTATAGTATGGTTTTCCTCATCTTCTGGTCTCAGACTTTACCTTAATCCTAGTAACCTTGTTCATAAACTAATGTCAATGGTAATAAAGTACATATCAGCAGTCTTTAATCATTTCTGGGGTCTTACCAGTTATAGTAAATTCATTCACAAATTTAGCATACTAATCAATCCCTAAACCCATGCAAAGGCAACCCACCTCCCTCCCCCTACCACACACACACCCAACCATTAACCTTTTCTATAGATGGATGTTTCATTACCAAGAGAATACTGAGAAACAGTTCAAGGTTGACGTGTTACTGTCAGAGGTAAGACTGTAAATTCCTTTAGTAACTTTTGCTTTATTTTCTTTCTTGTTTTGGCAATGCCACACCACTTGCAGGATCTTAGTTTCCTCATCAGTAATTGAACTCTGCAGTGAAAATGCCAAGTTCTATTCACTGGACCATCAGGAGATTCTGGATTGGTTTTGTTTTTTAGTGAATTGAAGATTGCAGTCAGTTCTCATTTGTCTCCTCCAACCATTGCACCTAAAACATCCAATCATCACTTGCTTGAGGTCAGTTTATACTGCAAACTTCCAGAGGGCAAATAAAAGAAGATCTAAGTCCCCAGAACATCAAGAGGGGAATGAACATTCATACTGCTGTGCATTCCCTGAGTGTCAGTCAGGGTCTCTGAAAATGGTGTGTTTTCATTTTAATCAATACTCTGAGAAACTGAAGTAATAATGAGATCATGCCAGGGATAATACCAATTAAATCAAGTTAACCAGTAAGGCCCTTTCATTTTCAAATTCTTCCTAAAACATGCTAACAAATGTTTTTTAATCAATACGAATAAAAAGTCCAAAATTTGAGGTGCATTTTAAAACAATCTGAAACAAGTCCTTCTAAAATGTATTTGTACTTCCTGCCATAATACTACTACAATAAGCAAAATTCAAAGCATTTCATGATGTAATATTTATTATGAATATCTATTATTGTGCCAAGAGGCTTGCAGAGCCTACCCAATTCTCTGAGACTCTTAATTTGGTCTCCTCTCCTATCAGCCAGCCAACTTTCAGAATAGAAACCTAACAGCTCCCCAGTCCCAAATTCTGTTACCTAGGAAGGAGTGATGGCACCAGAAGAAAATAGATACCAAAACTTGGACATGAGTAACCCTATTTTCAAATACAATCCTAAGTCAACAGGCCATGGAATAAAAATGGTCCCCATTCTTTTGCCAAGTAACCTGCATAAGATGTATGACAGTTACCTTTTTTGCTGTTTAGAAACCATTCTCCAAGTTTTGGTTTTGTTTCAGAAGAAGGGAGTTACTGGAAATTTGACTAGAAATAAGGAAGTTAGTGTGCAGTACGTATCTTCAAGGCAAATGCACTAAGGATTTCAATTTATAATGACTACACATGGACAATGGAACTTATGTAACTGGCTCTCAGAAATACTTATTAAAGCTGAAGCACAGAAAAACTAAGTAATTTCCTCAAGACGACTCAGTGAGGAAGAAGAGGCAACAGCCAGAATCAGTTTCCTGTTGCCCAATACTCTTAGAATATATTCCTTTTACACAGTATTGCATTTTACATCATACAGGGATTGTAACCATCTACCATCACTGAGACATTCACTGTGAGATGCTGATGCTAGTGATCGGTGGATTGAGGCACCCTGGCTCCCTTCTGCAAGAGCATCCAAATCAGCCAAGAGATGCAGTCAGGAATAAGACCCAGTCTTGTCCTCACAGTGCTTTTCTCATGAAGTAATTAAGCAACTAATTATCCAAGTAAGCTATAAAGAGGAACTACAGAGTATCTGGAGAATAAATGAGAGCTAGCTGACATAATCGAAGCAGTCAGGCTGTCTGAGGAAGTCCACAGAGCCACCGCTACCTGACTAATCCTAGCTAAGGTCTCTTCCCCATTTAATACCAACACCAGTCCCGGCTCTTTCACCCCACCCACACAGACTGTCTTCCTGCTTCATTTCAAGCTCCCATCTTAGGGCCTTCACCTTTGTTCCCTAAGCCTCACTCTCTCCAGATGTAGCTGGTTGCTACAAATCATCTCAGCAGGTTTCCTCAGAAAAGCCATCTCTGTTCTAAATCAGACCGCACCACTGATTTATTCTTTACCAAGACACTGTTTTCTTTGATGGCACTTTTTCTGTTTTATTTTGGTGACCTTAAAAAATATTTATAATGGCTTTCAAGACATCAGTCCCCTTGTCTTATTTCCCTCTTAAGATTTGAAGTCTCAACTAGGTTTAATACTTTTCATAAACACAAGCCTTATGGTTGTAAGTAGCCTCCACCAACCTTCAGTGATATAAGCAGTAATCTCAGTCTGTTCTGTTCTTATGGTATCCTCTGTACCTCAAATCTTGCCTGGCACATAGCAGCTCTTCAAGAATTATTTGATGAACAAAAGAAATGAAAAAACAGAAGTGGAAGAACACCTAGAAGTGTGCCAAGAACCATGCTGTAGCGCTAGTCAATTTCTACCTGTAGATGAGAGTTCAGTTTTGAGGACATATGCTATGTACAATTCTTCAAATTGTTTGAAAAGACAGAGAGAGATGGAAGGGGAGGAAAATACTAACATTTACATTAGGAACAAAAAAGAGTTTAGAGATAATTTTTTCTGTGTATTTTGTCACTTTTTCTTCCAAGTAAGCCTATTATATAAAAATATCCAAACAGAAAAAAGAAAACAAAATCATGTGGCAATCACATTTTATTTATCTGCTATATATACAGATATTGATTTATGGTTACATAAAATTCTCTACAAATTTGGTAGATAACCTCTCATGTTCTCTCGATTTCTTGGTCTTAATAATTTCTCTGATTTGTCCTTGTCACTTATCCAAGAAATTTTTTGGATGACTATATTCAGAACATTTAAGTAGAGATTGAGGGATATTAATACATATCCACGAAACAGTTCTTACCTCCTATAATTTTGTAGGACAGATAAAATATGTAATTCCTCAGATCTAAATATCAAAAAGAATGATTCAAACAATGATACACGAGCTGTGGAATAGGAAGAATTTTAAAAGTAGTTGCTATCTGAGGTGGGTATTACAGGATTCTGGTAGATAGTGTTGGGGATAGAAGCCATTCCATAAGAGAAAATGGCAAGAATCAACACAAGGAGGCAGAAAGCCAACAGCTGAATTTGGGGCAGTGAAAACACAGAGAAAGTGTTACAGGTGAATACCAGAATTAGTTTCCCTCGTGGCTCAGTAGTAAAAAATCTGCCTGCAAAGCAGGAGATGCAGGAGACCTGGGTTCAGTCCTGGGTTGGGAAGATCTCCTGGAGGAGGAATGGCAACCCACTCCAGTATTCTTGCCTGAAAAATGCCATGGACAGAGAAGTCTGGTGGGCTATAGTCCACAGGCTCACAAACAGTTGGACATGATGGAGCATACACACACAATACAGGAACTAGTAAAAAGGCTAGAAAGGGTGGTCTTAGATACAAGCTGAATCGTTGGTACTTTATCACAATGTCAGTAAAAATGCTGTAGAACAACTTGGGAAGTGATATAACCAATGCAGTGATTCTGAAGATCAATCCAATACTTCATGCAGGACAGACTGGAGGAGGAAAAAAGAGCACAGCTAGGGAGATCCATCAGAAGGCTGTGCTCATACTCCACAAATTCATGAGTGCCTAAAATGAGGTGTGAATAGTATAAATCAAAAGTGAAAAGGGGCATACATGGAAGACAAATAAGCAAAGACTATATGGAGCTTGAGAACTGACTGGATGTGAAGAAGAAAGGAAGGCATTAAAATATAACTACTGACATTGACTAAAGAGGAATATGGAAAAACAGAAACAAAGAAGTCACAGGAGAAGCTAGTTTGGGAGGGAGTAATTAGCCATGTTATTAAATTTGACATGCTCACAAAATAGGGCCAGATCTCCAAATCAGTGTAGAAATGGCTGACTTAAGCTTGAAATAAAGACCACGACTGGACGTGCTGATTGAGGAGTCACCTACACAGGAGAAGATAGAGGTAACGGAAGTAGATGAGTTCTTCTGGAAGAGCTGGAGAGGGAATCATACTGTAAGACTGACACATTCAGCAAGTGTCACATTTTGGGTTTGGGGGACTGGGAAGCCAAAGAACACAACAAATGACTATTAGAAAGTTCAAAGAACTCAGAGCAATAGCACGAAAAGGAAGAGACTGATTCACAGAGTAAAAGTGCCACAGAATCGTCCAGAAAAAATACTATGCATTTCTAATTGCAGGCATAGCAATTCTGTAGTTAAAATATTATGATAAGTTGCAGGACAAAGAATTATTATTCATCTTCTAAGTGAAAGTTTGTTACCTGCCTACTTCAGTCTCATCTCCTTTCCTCTTTAGGCAATGCTTACATTCTGAGTATCTCAAAGGCCCATGCTCTTTCCTGACTCAAGATCTTGGCATGTAGTGTTCCTTCCTGCACAGAAATACTATTCTCCCCATTTTTCATGGAGTTAATACCAATCCATCCCCCCAATACCATCACTTTCTCAAAGACACCATCCAATACTCCTCTTTTTTCCCAGTAAAAATCAGATTACCCTGTAAAATTCTCTTTCCTAGCGACACTT
The DNA here is from genome assembly GCF_027580195.1 of Bos mutus. Taxonomy (NCBI): domain Eukaryota; kingdom Metazoa; phylum Chordata; class Mammalia; order Artiodactyla; family Bovidae; genus Bos; species Bos mutus. The sequence continues at coordinate 14,408,276 of NC_091636.1, forward strand.
AACAATCACAAAGCAATGTTTATGTAACTATTGCCATTACACTGGCAAGCTCCAAGAGTGGTGATTTATCTATTTTGCTCATCCCATACACGGAGGTTTTCAATACATATTTGTTGGACGAATATTTCTGCAAGAACAAGCAAATACGCTAAGCAGAAAAAAATAGCGTATTAATTGTCCATCTTTTGAAACCAGCTGTAAAAGAGGTCTGTTGATCTGCAGCCAGAACTGGCAATCTCCAAGATGAATTATCAAACCAAAATGCACAAGAAGCAAAAACGCATTGCTGCGATAAAGATCGCTGACAATTTTTACAGCAGATTATACCCATATGCATTGGAGAAGGAAATGGCAACCCACTCCAGTGTTCTTGCCTGGAGAATCCCAGGGACGGCGGAGCCTGGTGGACTGCCGTCTATGGGGTCGCACAGAGTTGGACACGACTGAAGCGACTTAGCAGTAGCAGTAGCAGCAGCAATACCCATATTCGGGGTGTAAGCGCTGAAATTCTTATTAAGTACTGATTTTTCCATAACACGTGGAAACGCTACATCGTGGCTGAAAATGGTCTGAGAAGCAAGGAGAAAAAGGGTCTGGCTCTGGGAGGTTAACAACTCCACACACTACTCTTTGCATTCGCCTCGCTAGAGGGTGGCTCAGGACCGATCCCTGCAGAAACGAGAGCTAATGCAAATTTTTTTTTGTTTGTTTCTTCTCAAGGCAAATGGAGGTTAGGTGGGGGGACGCTACCGTCGGAACTCTGGAGGCCCGAACAGCCTACACTAATCTAAAACAAGGCTACCAGATGGGGAGACAGTAGCTCTGGGTGTGAAATAAATTTTAAGATCGAGGGTCTGCCCACGTGCTAAAGCTTCTCCCTCGGGACTGGCAGTTGAAGCTCCGGAGGAGTCCGGGGCCTGACCGTTCATACCTTGCTTGACCCGGGGCTCCCTGGTGCTGGCAGCGGCGGCTGGGGCCGGCCTGGACACAGGCTTCTTGTTTTGGGCCTCCCCGGTAGCTCCGGCCTCGGAGGATTTGGCTCTGGAAGCAGACACGGCAGCCCGGACCGCCGCGGCCCCCGGCGTCTTGTGTTTCTTGTTCTTGCCACCCATGTTGCAGCTGTGGCAGAAGACCTCTCCCTATCCAGCTACCGGCACCACTCCCGTACGGCCTCCAAAAGATCTTCACATTCCCCCTGTCCCAAGCCGCCACCTTGCGCCCTCAATCCGGGCTTCTCAGGCCTGGACGACCGCTGCTTCGTAATTGGTCGGGCTCGCCAAGATCCCGCCTCCTCTCCGCCCCAGGTGTCCGCGGCGTGCCGGGAATCCTGGCCGAGGTCCCTTCTTAGCCACGGAGGTGTTCTTCCGCCAGTGGGAAAGGAAAGATCAGAGGAGAAAAAGGAAGCGGGGAAGAAGTCTCGGCGACTGTGTTACTCCACTAATTTTATCACCCGCGGGCCCCCGTTGAGGCTTCTCGCAGCCTCACTGTCGTCACTGTCGGTGCGGTCGCGGAGCATTGTGGGTAGGAAGGAAATTGGGTCTCGCCGCTACGAAAGATGGCTGACGCTTTCGGGGATGAGCTGTTCAGCGTGTTCGAGGACGACTCGACCACGGCTCCTGGAGCCAAAAAAGACAAGGAGAAGGGGAAGTGGAAGGGGCCTCCAGGGTCTGCAGAAAAGGCCGGGTAAGGAAGATGATCCCAGTGTTAAAGGAAGAAAATCGTACTGTCTTTTGAAGACCTCGAGAAGTGGGGTGGGTGTAGGGTGTTCATGATAGGAGTAGGGAAGTGAAGGGGGTTGAGAAAAATGAAGAGGAAGGAAGAATGTTGGTTTGAGGACGCTGGGTCTTGGCGTTTCCCGGTGACCGCAGGCAGCGTGGGCTCCTGGCCCTGCAATTCCCTGATGCCGGCATGAGGCCTGACTCTGCGCCTGCCTGAGTCTACCCGGGGGGTCGTGAGGGCATGGCAGCTTTTTCTTAGCTTCCGCACCCGCAGCACCAGCACCAACTGGGCACAGAGCCTTTAATACACAAAACGAACCACCAGTTGCGTAAAGGGTTAAGAGGCTTAGAAACTGTGACTTGGAGAGGACAGGGCAAATAGCAGCAGAAGGGAGAGAAATTCAGTCTCCAAGCTGGAGTTTTCTTGCCCATAATGAGATGATAGCGCCAATCACTAGGGTTTTGGTGAAGATTAAATGAGATAGTATGTGTAAAGCGCCTAACAGTGCTTAGCATATATTGGATTCTTAGGTGCTGGCTTTCTTTGATTTCATTAAGAAAAACTAAAAAATTACTGGTCCCTGAAACGTCAATTAAAATAAGATGATTCCTTAGTAATGAACAAAATTTACTCTTGACATTGGAGGAAGATACCCAGTAGATGCTTGAGTTAAGTTAGACATAATTTTACTTTCAAGGAATTTTTATTTGAAGTAAGGAAGTGGAACAGATACATATTTTGAAGAGTAGGAGATTGGAATATAATAAGCTATTATGTACACTGAAGTGCTATTAAAGTTCAGAAAAGTGGTATCTGTTTGTGGTGTCCAGAGAGATTTACATGCAAGAAGCTATCCTAAGTTGAGGAAATGATTCCTTATTGATGCTGAGATTTTTTTTTTTTTTGGTAGCACGGATTGGCCTAGAGGAAGTGTTTGCTTAGGACTACAAGAGATAAAGCAGAGGATATAAATTGGTTTTAGATTATGAGGAGCCTTGAATAACAGGCAGATGACTTTTGATTTTATTTTTAAAAAAACCCAGTGTGTGTGTGGGGGTGCGCCCATTGAACATGTAACTTGGTAACTGGAGAAGTAAAGTGTTAGTTTAGATAAATTAATTTGGTAGCATTTGTTGATATGTTTAAAGAGGAAAGGCACTGATAGTAAAAGTAAATTAAAAAGTATTTAAATTGTCTAATTATGAGATTATAAGGACTTCAGCTCAGGAGGTGACAGAAGGAAGGAAAAAGATATAAAATGTTGTAAAGGAAAAAATTGACAGGCTTAATTTAAGGAGAACAATGGAAAGGGGGGTCAAAAGAGATGTTTTGAATTTGGATATCAGGAAGAAGAAAAATAGGGAAATTTATAGGTGATTTTGATTTGAAAATTAATTTGGCTCAAGGCAAAGTGAATTGATGATAGTGTATCCGTATTGAAGCAGTCCATTGGGCAGTTTTAATTTGGATTTGAAGTAATACCAGAACTGAAGGTATATATCTGGATGTTACTTGAATTGGAACTGTTTGAAGTGAAGATTTCTCTGGGAATGTGTAGTTTTCATACACATGACAGAGATTATAGGGACATCAGAACAATCAAAGAATGTGAAATGTCACATGTAAGAAAGAATGACAGAAAGGAGAAAAAAAATAGTCTTCCTCTGTCATTAAGTTAGGGTTTAGTAGTTTTGGATAACTTTTCAGGGAAAATGAGGAAGGACAGATTTTTGTTTTTTTCCAAACAGAAGTAATTAATTTCTGTAGTTTGAATGGGCAACTATGATGTTATGAAGATGCATGCATGCGTGCTCAGTTGCTAAGCAGTGTCCCACTCTTTGAGACCCAATGGACTATAGCCCGCCAGGCTCCTCTGTCCATGGGTGTCTCCAGGCAAGAATACTGAAGTGGGTTGCCCTGCTCTCCAGGGGATCTTCCCCACCCAGGGATTGACCCCACGTCACTTATGTCTCCTGGATTGGCAGGTGGGTTCTTTACCACTAGCACTGTCTGAGAGGCCCCTGTTACATCCCTAAAGTCCTTTATTTTACAAGTCTCTTTTTCCCTTATGCTGTTGATTGCTTCTGGAAGCGTAGATGAGAGGAGAATCCAGCTCATTTGTCCTGTATAGTTTTCCACATCCTGAAATTGCTCTTATACTATCATTTAACTAGCTTCTCTATCCTCAATTATTTACTACAAACTGTCCTTATATTTAGAGCTGAACTATCCAATGTATAGTAGTCCTCACCCCTTATCTGGAGGAGAAGGCCCCGACAGAGAGTGAGATGGTTGGATAGCATCACCGACTCAATGGACATGAGTTTGAGCAAACTCCAGGAGATGGTGAAGGACAGGGAAGCCTAGCATGCTGCAGTCCATGGGGACATGGCTTAGCAACTGAACAATCCCTTATCTGAGTGGGATAGGTTCCAAGAGCTCCAGAGGATGCCTGGAACCTTGGAGAGTACCAAAACATGTATGTAGTATTTTTTTTTTTTTAATGTAATACTATTTTTGAAAGCATAATTTATAAATTAGACATGATAAGAAATTAAAATTATTAATAATAAATTATATCAATCTATAAGTTGAAAACTTTCACCTTTTCACTTAAAGTAAGCACTTGACAGCTTCTCTTTGGCTCTCAAAATTGCCAACATCACTACTTTTGCAGCTTGGGGCCATTATTGAGTAAAACAAGAATTACTTAAACACAAGCACTGCCATGCCAGTTCAGTGATCTGAGAACTTAGACACTAAGTGACTACAAGCTGGATGCTGTGGGCATAGGGATGATTCGTGTCCCATGTGGGATGGAGCAGGAATGCACAAGATTTCAGCGTGCTGCTCAGAAAGATGTCCAGTTTAAAACTTACGGATAATTTACCTCTGTAATTTTCCATTTAATATTTTTGGACCTCAGTTGACCCAGGGCAACTGAAGCCTTGGAAAGCAAAAACACAGATAAGGGGAGACTGCAGTAATAGCTACTACCTATCAGTAGCTGTTGAGCACTTAAATGTAGCTAATCAGAATTGAGATGTGTTGTAAATTGAAAATATACACTGTATTTTGATAACTTGATATAAAAAATATCCAGTAGTTCATTTTTATTTTTATATATTGAAATTTTAATATGTAGTATATTTGAAGTTAAATATATTAAAACTGGCTTATTTTGAAGTTATTTTTATATGGTTACTAGAAATTTAAAGTTATGTCAGTAATTGCATGTATATATCTTAAACAGTACTGATGTAGAGACTTGATTAGCTTCAGATTCAGTTGTTTAGATAAGAATACAATATTAAAGAATAATAAAACTCTTCTGAAGGAAAATATTCCACCATGAAATTAGGTTTTAAACTTGTCAAAGTTATAGGAACTATATTTCTTTGTTTTATAGTTATCATCAACTGTTAGTAGGTTTTTATTACAATGGTTTGGTTGATGCTTATTAATTCAGACCGAATAATAAAATGTTAAAATTAGAGGAATCATAATTATCATTTAAATGTCTTCTTTTACTGAAAGCCAAAGATATTAATGGCTTGTCCAAAGGAGATTCATGTAAGTAATATGGGATAACTATGAATACCTATTCCACTAAATTGAGAGTGAGATGTTTTACGTATGTCAGGTTTTGCTAAGCATCAAAGAGTAAACTTCGTTATAGAAAGATTATAGCGTATAGATCAATACTAGTATTCATTGGTTCTTAAAAAAAAAAAAAACTTTTCTATTGAAATAAAACATGTAAGAAAGGTGTGGAAGTCATGGGACAGATTTTTATAAAGTGAACATGCCAGTGTAACCCCATTTGGGATGAAAAGTAGAATATTGTAGAAATCCCTCCTCTTTTTCCCCCCAGAAAAGTGACTAACATGATAACCACATGTGTTACTTTTTTTTTTTTCCTGTTTGTAGATATAATGTAAATGGATTCATATATGTTATTTTGTGTCGAGCTTTTGCTCAGCATTGTAAAATTCTTAACTGTAGCTCCAGCAGTACTTTTCAAAGTATGATTAAGTTTTGATGTGGGGTCAGAGGAATATTCCCAGTTATCTGAAAAGTCTGCTCCTTTTCAACTACATCAGATTGGATTTTTCTTCATATACTTAAGCCAAAAACCATATCACAAGTTGAAATAGATGAGAGTCCAGCTGTCTTCTATTAAGCTAGACATTAAAGGCACGTGGAGTAATAGAAAACATTGCCATTATTCTCATTTAAATCTTTTTGGGGAAATACTTATTTTCTGTCAAAAATGTTATTTATGTTAACTTCTGATAGGTCAGTTATGCCTCAGCATTGCCTTGTGCTCAGTCTTATCCAACTCTTTGCGACCCCATGGACTGGAACCTTCCAGGCTCCTTTGTTGATGGGATTTTCCAGGCAAAAATACTGGAGTGGGTTGCCATTTCCTCCTCCAGGCGATCTTTCGCATCCAGGGATTGAACCCACGTCTCCTGTGTCTCTTTGCATTGCAGGCGGATTCCTTACCCACTGACCCATTGGGGAAGCCCTAACTTCTAATAGTTATTGGCCATTTTAAAATGAATAACTAAACTTAAAATTTTTTCAGTTTTAATAGTTAATATGGTAACTATCAATAGATATGACTACATAAACAAAAGTCCTTTGAATACTGAATAACTTTTAGACTGGAAAAGGATTCTGAGATCAAAAATTTAAGAGTCTGTGATACTGTATAGTCTGATTTCCATTTTCCTGTAATTGTTTCTGAGCTTCTTTTCATATGCTTATTGGTGATTTGGATATCCTCTTAAAAAGGGCCTGTTCTAGTCTTTTGCTCATTTTTAAATTGGGTTATCTTTTTAAATTTGTAGTCTTCCAGTACTTTAGATTTATTTGCCTTTTGTTATATGTGTGTTTTTTCCCACTTTGTCTTTCCTCTTTTTTTTAATTAATTTATTTTAATTGGAGGCTAATTACAGTATTGTAGTGGTTTTTGCCGTACATAGACATGAATCAGACATGGGTGTACATGTGTCCCCCATCCTGAGCCCCCCTCCCACCTCTCTCCCCACCTCTTTCCTCTCTTAGTAGTACCTTTTGATTTACAGAAGCACTTAGTTTCAATGCAGTCCAATTCATCAGAATTACGTTTTGATTAATAATTTTATGTCATTTAATAAAGCATAAAGATAGTTTTCTTGTTTTATCTTCTAGAGGCTTTGTTGTTTTTGCCTTTTACAACTAGATCTAGTATCTATATTGATTTTTGTGTAAATGAGCAGAAGGGTCAGATTGAATTACCCTATGGATGTCTAGTCTACCAAGCACTGTTGATTGTCACTACTTTTAACCGGTAAATCCGACCACATAAAAATTTTTTTCTCCAAAATACTGATATTATGCCATTAGAAAAACATTAAATGTTTATTGAAAGTGCTCATGTAAATGTATAACAATGTTTTATAACTTTTAAGAATATTGTGTTAGTAGTTATGTTAATGTGATAATGTGAGTTGCAAAATATTTTAAAAACAATTTCCAAGAAAATATGAAATGAAAAACAAGTAATGTTCAGTTTTATTAGTTAAAATTAGAGTATTCTGGGCTTTAGCCAGTTTTGGTTTGTAACATCTATTTATGTGATTTTTTCTGGTAATAGTGTATATATTTTACAAAGATAATATTTTATGGGAGTTGCTCTTAAAGTAACAAGTGCTGTTTCAGAATTCATTCTAACTTGTTTGCTTTTCAGAAAATGTTTTGATGGTAAATTACAATCAGAGTCAACTAATGTTGGAAAAAACAAGAGAGATGCAGACTTCGAGGGTGCTGATGAACCTATTTTTGGAAAGAAACCCAGGGTGGAAGAGTCAATAACTGAAGATTTAAGGTAGTATTTCCACTATCATAAATGTTGGTAACTCCGGATGGGTAGTTATTTGAAGTTTTGAAAGTTGCTTATATGTTGTTACTTCATGAATGTGTTTGTTGACATAGAGAAATAAAGGTAAATATTCTTTATATATTCAAATAGACATATAACTAGTATGTTTATCTGTGTTTGGGGAAATGGAAAACAGTATAGAAAAGAAAGATTTTTAATATTTTTGAATCCAATTTTAAGAAAGAGGATCACTGGAAGTGTGGGATAAAAGGAAAGAATAAAACTTACTTGAGAAGGAGCATTAGGAGGAATTAAATTTTCACTCTTGCATGCAGCAGTAGAGTGGCTTTGAATCTTAAAACTGCTGTCAATGAGGGAGACCCATGGGTATCTGAGGTTGAAATAGTTGATGTTTCTCTCATTTCGGAAGTTGAAACTTTCTAGATATTGATGCTAGTTTCTTAGATTGACCTGTTTCCTATTGTTATGATCATCCTGACTTTGCTTTTCCCTCCTTCTTTGCTGTATTCTAGCTTGGCACTACAATGGAAAATTTACTCCAGTGGTTTTTTTGTTTGTTTGTTTTTTTAACCAGTTAGCTGTTGTTGTAACTAGCAAAAGTAGGTACTATAGATGGTGATAGATGTGTCCCTGAAACATTTAAGCTGCACTGTTTGTCCAAGCTAGTGGAATAGGTTACAAAATAATATTGACAATTTAAAATCATTGTTGTGTCTTGTAGTAACCCTTGAGTTTTACCCAAAGTATGATTATTGATTTAAAGTAAAAATTAAAAGTACAGTCAATGAGAGGATAATAAATCTTGTGCAGAAATACATCTATTTTTCTTTAATTTATTCACAGTCATGTCCTTTAAGAGTCTAAACAGAACCTAGATGAGTAAAACCTAGGATTCTGCTGAGACTAAGGAACACTTAAAAATTATAACAACATCTGTATTAGGCTAGTTTATTTTATACTTTCTATCATATAATGGTTTTTATAAGCATCTTTGTGTTTTGAAGTAATGATGATGCTTTGTAGAGGTACTTTTTATTTAAAATAGTCACTGGAACTAAGTTAACATAATTCTTTGAATAATTACGTGGAGTCTATTTGTTTTGTATTTGTAATAAGAGATGCTAGCTGATCATTTTGAATTCTCAGCCTATATAATTCTCAGTAATTTATCAATATTTTAATGTAATTTTAATAATTTTTTTTTTAAGTTTGGCTGACCTGATGCCCAGAGTCAAGGTACAGTCAGTTGAAACTGTCGAAGGGTGTACACATGAGGTAAGCACAAACAGTGTGTGATTAAGTTGGTGGTGTAAGTGGGATTTTGCTTTGGATTATCTAGTCTGGTGAGCAAGGGGTTTAGCCTCAGGGCTTTGGAAACAATTAGTAGCTTTTCTGCAGAGTACATAGTCTAGTGGAAGGAGCTGGGGCTTTGTATTCAGATACTGACAGTGCTTTTCCTAACTGCTGCTGCTGCTAAGTCGCTTCAGTCGTGTCCCACTCTGTGCGACCCCGTAGACGGCAGCCCACCAGGCTCCCCGTCCCTGGGGTTCTCCAGGCAAGAACACTGGAGTGGGTTGCCATTTCCTTCTCCAGTGCATGAAAGTGAAAAGTGAAAGTGAAGTCGCTCAGTCATGTCCAACTCTGTGCGACCTTATGGACTGCAGCCTACCAGGGCTCCTCTGTCCATGGGATTCTCCAGGCAAGAGTACTGGACTGCGGTGCTATTGCCTTCTCCGTTTCCTAACTACAGTCTTGGGTAAATTTCTTAACCTCTGATGTCAGTTTTCTAATTTGTAAATTTAGAATAATAAGATTTACATCATGGGGTTGTTCTGAAGATTATATAAGAAAATTAGGTAAGATACCCAGCACAGAGTATGTATTTAGTACATGTTCATTCCCATGCTCCTAAAGTCAAGTAACAGTGATGTTTTACAGGTCCTGTGCTTTTTTTATCTTGCTCTGACAACCGATACATTGCAGTTTCATGGTTTCGCCACTAGATGGTGGTCAAGGATAGCTTGTGGTAACCCTTTATCACTGAGAGTTTATGAACCGAAAGGACATGAGGAAATTGTAGCACTAGTTCTTCCTATTAAGCCCCCTTGCCTTTACCATGTAACCTGACGAGTTATTACTACAGATAGTTGGGAAATCTTACTAGAAGTCTTTATTGAATAAGCAGAATAATTCCAGATTAACAAAAATTGCTTTTGATGTAGATTTGGAGCCTTTTTTTTTAATACTTATTTTTTTAATTGAAATTTGCTTACATTCCTTTAGAATAGCACTTAGTTTGGTGGGTATAATATCCATTAGATCATACATTTAACACTTACGTGAGACCCTCTTTGAAGCTGTGGTCTTAAAAAGATGGGAAAGAAAAGCCAAACACAAATTTAGCTCTCAGGAGGTCAAAGGTTCCTTCTGTCCTCCTTCATGATTATCCTCAAACCCCACATCCTGTTATCTCCTCTCACTTTTTTAGCCGGTCACCTTACCTTTCACTTTATCTAGGGGTTCAAAGATACCAAGTTGGAGTCACATCCACTCCAAGGAAAAGGCACTGCCCTGTTTAGGCTGAGGAGGGCTGCTCCGTCAGTGTTCTTGGTCGTATCTTATCCTGCCTCCACAAAGACTTGGATTACTCCATTTTCCCTTGACTGTTTTTAGTGTTTCCTTTTCTGTTTTCCTTTTCTTATCAGCATACGAATATTTAAAATCTTCTCTTTTGTTATATATTTTCCTTTTAACTACTGTGTTGTTTTCTTCATCACCATTGTAGTTACTCGTTTAGTACCTATCTTTTGAAAGCCAGGCACATTTTATTACTGACTGAATATAAAGAGAAACACCACACACACACACACAAATATATATATATGGAGTCCGTTTTTTTCAGAGGTGTTATTGATTGCTCTGCTTAGAAAATCCCTGCTCGACTTCCTAGCCTCCAGTCATCTTTTAGTCTACTGTAGTTAGGTTTCTTCTTTCTCCATGTCTTTCGAACTATTCTGGCAAAAATCGCCAGTAACTGATTGCTAAGTCTATTTGATTTTTGATTTTTCTGTTGGTTTTCTTTTTTCTGACTCCTTAGTCCCTGTAGGTTTCTCCTCTCCCTGTCTTATGTTAGTGTTACACTGTTTTCAGAGATTAAAAATAAAACTGATTCTTATACACGTGAAAACACAATTTGTTGTTGTTGCTATTAAATCTCAGAGATGTTAAAATCTTAATTGCTTTGTGTTAATGTTTTTTGTTCATGTCATAGCGAGTATCAAGGAGAAATGTGAGGGAAGTGAAATTGGATCATACCATGATTGAGGATCTAGTCCCAAGATTTTCAGATTCAGAAATTTGATTTTGTCAGTGTGCCAGCGATTGTGTTCTTTAGAAGAACAGTCACTTTGGTACTCATGGTATAGTGTAGCAAAAGAAGGACATTTCCTAAAATTAATGGATAGGTAATCCTCTTACTATCAAACTACCTGGGAATCAGAAGCTACTTAGAAGTTTCTTAGAGTCATAAAAGGAGAATATGTAGTCTGAAGGAAAAGATTGATGAAAACTATTCCTGTCCCCCAGAAAGGTTCATTCACTAATAAAAACACCTCTTGAATTTACCCTTTTGTAGTTTGTGCTGGATAAGCTTCCAAACTCTGCCCCTTTGTAGATTCCATTTAGAGTGTCACATTTCTTTTAATACATTCATTATATTAGATATTTTACATTAGGTTTCATAATTTATTGTTTCACTTAATTATAGTCAGGTTCCACTTACCGCTTTTTGAAATGCTGCACACATCATCTTGATTGCAATTGAATTGCACGTTTACCAACAACCTCTCAATATTTCTAAGACAGCTAATCTTATCTCATAATTGTTTGTTGAAATTTTGCTCTTAGAAATGATTTCTGACTTCTTTGTGTACCTTACTTTGCCCTTATTATTTATACACTACTTGGCTTAAGTCTTGGGAATTTAGGTATATTGTGAACTGCTCTGCAGATCTTAATCTTCACTAGAGGAAAATTAATTTCCTGTTCCAGGGAATACTTTATTCTATATAGTTTTCTTTCATATAGTGGCATCCCTTTTTATGTCCATTCAGCTTTTTTGAGCATTCATTAATGTCAAGAAGTACATTAGATACAGAATATACAAAGATAGCTGAGATAAGTCCTAGAACTTAATAAAGTTTCTTTTGGGAGGTAGACTTAAATGCTTTTGATTACATAACTATTAGGTAAACACTTTTTGGAATGCTGTAACATTTGCATTTGCCTTGTTCTTGAAGATGGTTATTTAATTTTGTAGTGTCTAAGACTGTCAGCAACACTTTAGTTCATCACCTTTATTTTTCAAACCGTCTTTAATTATGGTATGCTGAATGCATCAATTCTTGAATGGTAAATTTTTTTTTTTAAACATCAGGTTGCACTTCCTGCAGATGAAGATTATCTACCACTTAAACCTCGAGTTGGAAAAGCTGCAAAGGTTTGTACCTTGAGCGGTACAGTTGGTACAGTTTTGTGAGTCTGTTTTCCTAAAAATCTTAAAGGTAAACTTTAAAATGAGATTTTTATATTTCTGTGTGTGTTTGTGTGTATGTGTATGTAGATACACACTCTGAAGCTTCCACTTGAAGTCAGATATGGTGAGAACCAAATCAGTAAACAACCATACTGAAAACCAAGCATCATGTGATAAGATTTTTAAGCATAATTCTCAGCCATTTCAAAGAATCTAATGAAAAGTATCAATCTTTCTCTAGAAAAAAATGCATATGTACAATATGTTTTGCATACAGTTCTGGAGCCTAACAAGCTTCTAATGAAACTTAAACTCTAATGCTGATACTAAATGTATTTTGAATCGCTGATAGACTATAAAAGAGTAGTGTAGGTTTTCCAAGTCATTTTCTTTAAGTAAAAATGGCAGTACTGTGCGGTAAACTTGAATTTTTAAAGTCTGATAGATATATTATTCTGCCTCTGATGAGTGAACTTCATTGAGGACTTGACTTTTCAGACTCTCAGTGTTCCCAGCTGGGAAAGAAAACTACACCTATGTTAGGAGTTGCTGTGGAGATTAATATGTGGGAAATGTGTTCCACAGTGCCTCCCATAAAGCATGTTCTTAATATATGGTAATAATCATGTTGTAATTAGTATATGTGTAAGCATAATAATTGAAAGATTAGACAGCAGAAATAACATATTCTGTCTTATTAAAGTTTTCTTTTTAGTTCTTCCTAATTTTCTCTAGTGGACAGAATGTTTCCCAAGTAGACTCATAAATGCTTCCATAACGCTTCTGGGGGTAGCATCTCTTGGTTTTAAGTATGTTCTGATGTGGCAAGGTATCTTCATACATATATTAATTTTTTTTTATAGGAATATCCATTCATTCTTGATGCCTTTCAAAGAGAAGCCATTCAGTGTGTTGATAATAATCAGTCTGTTTTAGTATCTGCACATACATCAGCAGGAAAAACTGTTTGCGCTGAGTGAGTAGCTTTCTTTTTAAATGGGATTTTAGAACTGTTAATATTTGCTGGGTACATTTAGGTGCTCTTGTGTTGGGTGCATAAATGTCTATAAATACTATATCGTCTTGTTGGGCTGGCCCCTTTATCATATGTAATGTCCTTCTTTGTATGTTGTTACAGTTTTAAAGTTAATTTTGTTTTATGTAAGTGTAGCTACCGAGACTTTCTTTTGGTTTCTGTTTGCATGGAATATCTTTTTTCATTCCTTCACTTTTAAGACTGTGTGTCCTGCATCTGAAGTGAGTCTCCTATACGCAGCATATGAATGGCTCTTGTTTTTTTTAATCCATTCAACCATTCTGTCTTTTGATTGAAGAATTAGTCCATTTACATTTTATTATTGGTAAGTGTGTATGTACTGCCATTTTGCTAATTGTTTTCTGGCTGTTTTGCAGTTTCCCTCTGTTCCTTTTTTCTTCTCTTGCTCTCTTTGTAGTTTTAAAATAGAATCTTAAGATAGCTTTGTTTCTTACCATACTCTTTAAAAAGTTTAAATTTTCTCTATTTGGTTTCTGTAAGTAAATTTAGACTTTTTATTTCCTTTCTTATTAGTCTGGGCTTTATTTGATCTTTTTCTAGTTTTTTAAAGAAAGCAGGTGAGGTCATTGATTTCAGACCTTTCCTTTTCTAATATAGACATTTAGTGCTGTAAATATCCCATCAGTCATGAATATTGGTCATGATTCACTAATTCTGTGTTCATTTTTTCTGTGTTTCATTTCAGGTCTTTTCTCATGCTCTGTCTTCAGATTCATTAATCTTTGCTTCTGCATCACCTAATCTGTCCTTAATCCTTTTCAGTGAGACATGTATAGTTTTCTTTGCTAGAAGTTCATTTGTATGTGTGTTTAGTGTTTTCCACATGTCTACTTAACTTTCCTCCAGCTTCTTGAACAACAGAATACAGTTTAAAAACTGTTTAAATATTCCTTCTTACTATTACTTTCATCTGTGTTATTTCCTGATCTGTTTCAATTAATTGACTTTTCCCATCATTATAAATCAGTGTTTTCCTGCTGCTTTACATACTGCTCTGATGTGATGTTTGGCTGTTTTTAATTTCATCACTGACTTTTGGCAGTTTAATTATGACGTGCCTTTACATAATTCTTCTCATATTTCTTATGCTTGAATTTGTTTGGCTTCTCAGGTTGTAGGTTTGTTTGTTTTCATCAGATTTGGAAAAATTTCAACTACTTTTTGCTTAAAATAGTACCCTTTTTAGTACTCAGAGGACCTCACTTAAACTTGTGTTAGTCATTTTAAGTTGTCTCAGAGCTCACTGATACTTATTATTTTTTGTTTATTCTCTGTGTTTCATTTTGGACAGCTTTAAGTTTATTCTTGTTTTTTTTTTGCAATGTCTAATTTGATTTTAATTCTATCCAGTTTATTTCATCTCAGATTTAGATTTTTCGTGCTAAAATTTTGGTTCGTGTCTTTTAATATTTTTAGTATTTCTTTTAAGCACGCTATTTAATCTTTCCTCAGTTTTCTTGAATATATAGAATACAGTTATACTGTAATGGTAATTTTCTGTGTCCTCATTTACTGATTCTGTTTTCTGTCTCATTTTTGGATGCCTTTTCATTTATTTATTTTTACTTCTTATTTGTTATATTTGCCTCCTTATATTTTTTAATTCACAAGACATTGTGAATTTTACCTTCTTGGGTGATGACTATTTTTGCATTTCTATTAATATTCTTGAGCTTTGTTGTGGGATACAGTTACTTGGAGAAAAATATAGTTCTTCCAAGGCTTTTATGATTTTAGGCAGGACTAGAGAAGCATTTAACTTAAGGCTACTTTTCTCCACTTTTTAATATATTTCTTGATATTCTAACCAGTATCTTATGCATTACGAATTTTTCCACCATGGCTAGTGGGAACCTGAGTTACTCCCAGCTCTGAAGATTATATCATTTTTTTAGTTCCACTCCATTTGGTGGTTTTTTCCCATTGCTTCAAGTTGTTTCCTAACACTTATTCACTGATTATTACTTATTTAAAGACACCAGAATGTTCAGCAGATGTTCAGAGCTTTCCCTTTGTCTACCTCTTTCCTCTCTGGTTACTTTGAGCTGCAGTGTAGCTGCCATGGCTTCCCCAGACTCCCACTGTCCGCTTAACTTCCGAAAACCTTCAAGGTTCATCTCCTGAAACTGTGACTTGGAAACTCTGTGGACAATAATCTGAGATTATGTCATTTACTTCCCTCTTCTCAGGGATTACTCTGTGATTATTCAGTATGTGAAATCATTGTTTCACATATTTTATCCTATTTTGCAGTTGTTACAGGTGGGTAGGTAAACCCAGTCTTTGTTACTCCATGCTGAAAATAAGTAGATATTTTCTGTATTATTTTTAATACATGGTCTCTATTACTATAGTAGTTCTCTTAGCTAATGTGTAAAATAAATATGTATTGTTTGTGTTTTAAGTTTTTTGATAGGTGTTATATTTTCTTCTAAAATGTATGTAAAGACCATTGTTCTAGAGTCTTACTACTTAAGAGTATGGTCCTAGACCAGATGCATGCATATCACCTACTAGCTAAATTAGGCAAAAATCTCACACCCCACCCTAGAACTGCTGAATCATAATCTGCATGTTAACAAGATCACCAGTTGATGCATACATCTGTTAAAGTTTGAGAGGAACTGGGCCATTCTGAAAGTGGGTTCTGCTCTTTAATGAGGATGGGATTTTGCAGTCTATTGCAGATAGACTTCTGTGGGTTAACTTGTTTTTCCTTAATATGTGCAACTGTCTCCAATATCTAGTTCATGGATGTCTTGACCACGTACCCATTAATCAGTCATTCCCCATTCCCTTAGCTCCAGTTTCTTTCAGCCACCAGTCTGCTTTCTGTTTGTATGAATTTACCTTTTCTGGGTATTTTATTTAAATAGAATCATATGATATATGGCTTTTTGTTTATGTTTTATTTTACTAAGGATGATGATTTTAAGATTCATCTGTGTTGTGGTATACATCAGAATTGAGTTCCTTTTTATGGCTAATATTTTGTGACTGATTAATTATATAGTATGATATACCACATTTTGTTTATCCATTCATCAGTTAATAGATGTATGAGTGTTTCCAATTTTTTGGCTATTATGAATGATGCTTTTAGAAATGTTTATGTACCAGTGTTTGTTTGAACACATCTTTTTCCTTATCTTCAGTATATACTTAGGAATGGAATTGGTCATGTTTGATTCTGTGTTTAACTTTTTGAGGGATCACCAAACTGTTTTCCATAGCAGCTGCATCGCTTTATTTTCCTGTAGTTATATGAGGGTTTCAGTTTCTCCATGTCTTCGCCAACACTTGTTACTACCTTTTTTAAAAAATTGATTATGTAGTAAATTTATTTTATGATTGTTTTAAATAAAAACTTTTTAAATGTGGATTTTCAGCGTAATATAGGTTAGTCAGAATAATACAGAACATTCTGCAAGGTGAACTAGTTGGGTTTCTGAAAAGAATTCCAGAAACAAAAAAGCACAATAATGTTACTTGTTTCTAGATAAGATTAATGTTCTGTGGGTATTGGTAGTGATATAATCCTATATAGTGTTCACTATTCTAATTTCCAATATGTGAAGTTTATTTTTAAATAATTTTTCTTTCAGTTTTATTGAGATAAAACTGACACAAAGCACTGTATAAGTTCAAAGATTGCAGCATAATGATCTGACTTAATGTGCATCCTAAAATGACTATAATTAATGATGGCTTGGTAAACATCCATCATTTTGTATAGATACAGAACTAAATAGAAAACTTTTTTCTTGTGATGAGAAAAGAACTCATTTAACTTTTTTATATAACTCTTAGCAGTGTTAACTATGTTTATCATATTGTGCATTACATCTCTACTATTTAGAAATGGAAGTTTCTACCTTTTGACCATCTTCATCCCATTTTCCGCCTGCCCCCACATCTGGTAACCACGGATCTGATCTTTTTCTGTAAATTCATTTGTTTTGAAGTATAATTGACTGAAACACTGTGTTATTTCCTTTTACACAACATAGTGATTTGATATTCCTATACATTTCAAGATGGTCGCCATGGTAAGTCTGTTTACACTATGTCACCATAAAAAGATATATAATTATTAGACTAGATTCTCACACTATATCTTTCATACCTATGACTCATTTATTTTATAGCTGCAAGTTTATACCTCTTAAGGTTCCTCACCTGTTTTTTTCCTCCCCTCACTACCCTCCTCTCTGGTGATTACCTGTTGGTTTTCTGTATCTATAACTATTTCTGTTTTATGTTTGTTCATTTATTTTTTATATTCCACATATAAGTAAAACAATATAATATTTGTCTTTTTCTGACTTATTTCACTTAGCACAATGCTCTCTGAGGCCATCTGTGTTGTTGCAAATGGCAAGATTTCATTATTTTTTATTACTTAATAATATTCCACACATATACATATACCACATCCATTCATCTGTTGATGACACTTGGGTTACTTTTGTATTTTGACAATTGTAAATGATGCTGCAGTGAACATAGGGGCATGCATATTTTTTCTTACCAGTGTTTTTGTTTTCTTTGGATAAATACCCAGGAGTGGAATTGCTGGATCATATGACAGTTTTATTTTTAATATTTTGAGGAATCTCCATACTGTTTTCCATGTTGACTGCACCAGTATACATTCCTACCAGTAGAACACAAGGATTCCCTTTTCTCCACATCCTTACCAACACTTGTTACTTCTTGCCTTTTTGATAATAGTCATTCTGTTAGTTGTGAGTGTGATATCTCGTGTTTTGATTTGTATTTCCTTGATGACTAATGATACTGAGCGTTTTTTAGTATGCTCATTGGCCTTCTGAATGTCTTTGGAGGAGTGTCTGCTTAAGTCCTTTTTTACTTGCTCATTAGGTTGTTTGCCTTGTTTAGTTGTGATAGTTGTTTTGTATTCTGATACTAGTTCCTTGTCAGATATATGATTTGCAAACATTTTCTCTTTTTAAAATATAAGTCATCCTTTTACTTTAAGCGTATTTTTTGAGGGACAAATGTCTTTAATTTGACCAAGTGCAATTTGTCTGTTTTCTTTTCATGTTATTTTAAAGAAAGCATTGCCTAATCCAAGACCACAAAGATTTATGCCTATATTTTCTTCTAAGAATTTTATAATTTTAGGTATTAGTTCTTTGATCCTTTTTGAGGTTTTACATTTCTGTATAATTTATAAGGTAAAGGTTCAACTTCATTTTTTTCATGTGGCTATCCAGTTGCCTCAGAACCATTTGTTGAAAGACTATTTTCTCCCCTCAATCTTGGCACCTTTTCAGAAGTCAGTTTTTGTTCACAGGTTAACTCTTAATAATTTATAATATATTTTATTTCTTCATCATGGAGAAATTACAGCTTTCCTGTTGAACAGCTGAATTAAGTGTTCTTAACAATGATCGCATGAAGAGTGAAGAAGATCATAAAGGAAAAAAAAGATAAAAATTGCACCAATCACCCTGTTCAGCAGTGCCTTTACTTTGGCATAGTGGTGGATATTTTTCATGAGTTTTGGAATATCGTCCTTCAGATAGTCAGAGCCTGAGTACTGTATATTAGTCTTTTTAGATCTTGGCTGAGGTGTAACTCAAAAGTTTTCTTTTTGTAGGGGAGTTAGAGGAGTGCAGCTTTGGATCTTAGATTATCATCGAAACAGTATCAGCCAATTGCAGAGTAGTCTAATCTGTTAGATTCAGACGCATTGTGGTCCAGTATTACCTAGTTCTGTCCAGTGGAATGGGACTGATTTTTTTTATTGTCCATTCCTTTTTAGAGGTACTGAAGTCAGAAGCTTGTTTCCTCCTAAGGCACAAATTATAGCTCTGACTATTTTTGGTTCAGTTATTTTATCTCACTTTGAGAAGTGTACAGGTGTATAGTAGTTGGTGTATTATCCATTTGAAGCCAGCATATACAGATGTTAGAATTCTGGGCATTAGTGTAACTTTGCTTTAGTTTTTGCTACTAAAGCATAGAGATTTTCAGTATAGGAAATTTTCCAGTGTATGTTAAAACCTGCTTTCGTAGTCTTGGGTTCAGTTCAGTCCAGTCGCTCAGTCGTGTCTGACTCTCTGAGACACCATGGACTGCAGAATGCCAGGCTTCCCTGTCCATCACCAGTTCCTGAAGGATGCTCAAACTCATGTCCATTGAGTCAGTGATGCCATCCAACCACCTCATCCTCTGTCGTCCCCTTCTCCACCCACCTTCAGTTTTTCCCAGTATCAGGGTCTTTTCCAGTGAGTCAGTTCTTTGCATCAGGTGGCCAAAGTATTGGGAGTTTCAGCCTCAGCGTTAGTCCTTCCGTGAATATTTGGGACTGATTTCCTTTAGGACGGACTGGTTCAATCTCTTTGCAGTTCAAGGGACTCTCAAGAGTTTTCTCCAACACCACAATTCAAAAGCATCAATTCAGCTTTCTTTATAGTCCCAGCTCTCACATCCATACATGACTACTGGAAAAACCATGGCTTTGACTAGACGGACCTTTGTTGGCAAAGTAATGTCTCTGCTTTTTAATATGCTGTCTAGGTTGGTCATAGTTTTTATTGCAAGGAGCAAGCGTCTTTTAATTTCATGGCTCCAGTCACCATCTGCAGTGATTTTGGAGCCCAAGAAAGTAAAGTCTGTCACTGTTTCCATTGTTTCCCCATCTGTTAGCCATGAAGTGATGGGCCTGGATGCCATGATCTTAGTTTTCTGAATGTTGAATTTTAAGCCAACTTTTTCACTCCACTCTTTCACTTTCATGAAGAGGCTCTTTAGTTCCTCTTTGCTTTCTGCCATAAGGGTGGTGTCATCTGCGTATCTGAGGTTATTAGTATTTCTCCAGGCAATCTTGATTCCAGCTAGTGCTTCATCCAGCCCAGCATTTCGCATGACGTACTCTGCATATAAGTTAAATAAGCAGGGTGACAATATTCAGCCTTGATGTACTCCTTTCCCAATTTGGAACCAGTCTGTTCCATATCCACTTCTAACTGTTGCTTCTTGACCTGCATACAGATTTCTCAGGAGGCAGATCAGGTGGTCTGGTATTCCTATCTCTCGAAGAATTTTCCACAGTTTGTTGTGATCCACACAGTCAGAGGCTTACTCTGAGTTAGGAGACTGTAAAGAGATTTTAAGAAATTCACCAGGGTTATAGACACTTTTGAAAGCTCTTGAGTCCTGCTGTGGAAAAGTCTAGTAGGTGTTCAAAAAGATACTTATAGAATTACTGTACAACTCAGCAGTTCCACTCCTAGGCGTATTACGCCAAAGAATTGAAAACAAATACACAGATTCTTATAGATGAAGGTTCACAGCAGTACTGTTCACAATAATGAAAAAAAGGTAGAAACAACCCAAAGTCCATCAGTGGATGAATAGATAAATAAATCTGGTGTATCTGTACAATGAAATAGTACTCAGCTATGGCAGCATTGAGATACTGATGCATGCTACAGTGTGGATGAACCTCAGAAACGTTCTGCTGAGTAAAAGAAGCCAGACTCAGTAGGTCACATATTATTTGATTCCGTTTGTGTAGAATGTTTCAGGTAAATTCTTACAGAGAGAGCAGATTGGTGGAGGCCAGGGAATATTTAGAGGAGGGGAGCAGAAAGTAGCTGCTTAATGAATATGGGGTTTTTGGAGGGACGAGAATTATGTTAAGAATCAGATAGAGGTGGTAGTTGCACAGCGTAGTGAATGTGCTAAAATCCACTCAGTTGTGCACTTTAAAACAGTTTTAGGTTTTATGAATTTTACCTCAATAGAAACCTCCAATGAAGTGTATATTTGTATGTACGTACCAGATTTTGTGATTTCAGTGAGTGGTTCATGGATCTCAGATAAAGATTTCCCCTAGGAATTCAAGAACTCAAGGTAAACTCCAATGTTAGCTGATAACTATAACAAGTACATTTTCATTTATAAGTCTGATGCTAGATTAATATATTGGGACCAGGTTGTTTACCTAGGTAATTGAGTAGCTTTCCTGACCCTGTTTATTTTTTTATTCTATGTAAAGCTTTTTTAAAAAGCATTAGCTTTATTATTATATAATTTAAATATTATGAAATCCACCCATTTAATAAATTTGTACAGTTGTGCAACCCTCAGCAGTTTTAGGGTGCTGTCCCTAGTTTTCTTATGAGTGTGTGCATTCACCCTGCCTCCATCTCCAACGCTGGCGCTGATCCGCTTTGCCTAAGTAGTTTTGCCTTTTCTAGAAGTTTCATATAAATGAAATCATGTAATATGGAGTCTTTTGTGTCTTTTTCTGTTTAAAATAACACTTAGAGGTTCATTCATATTGCATATATCATTATTTCTTTTCTTTTTATTGATAAGTCATGTTGCGTTTTATGGATACATGACATTTTGTTTATTCCGTTGATAGAAATTTGAATTGTTTTGCATTTTTGACCATTCTAAGTAATTCTGACATGAACATACATATACAGGTCTTTATGTAGACACGTTTTTATTTCTCTTGGGTAGATAGATACTTAGATTAGATACTTAGTAATTGTTGGATTTTATGGCAAATGTATATTTAACGATTCAGTAAATGACCAGACTGTTTTCCAAAGTGGCTGTACCATTTTGTATTCCTGTCGTAATGGATAAGGAATCTTATGTTTCTCTTATGTCCTGTTTCTCTTATGTCCTAACCACCTCTTGGCATAATCTTTTTTGATTATACCTGTTTTAGTGTGGATATCTAATGATGTTCCACAGTGGTTTTAAATTTCTTTGATGACTAATAAAATGTTAAGTATCATTTCATTTGCTTATCACCCATTTGTATATCTTAAATAAAATATCTATTTCAGTCTTTGCTGATTTTTAAAATTGAATTGTCTTATTGCATCATAAATAATTCTTTAAATTATCTTAATGGTATCATTTGTAGCACAAAAGATCTTAAATTTGATGTTCAACTTCTCATATATTTTCTTTTATGGATTGATCATGCTTTTGATATCAATACTTAAGACATTTATGCCTATCCCAATATCACAAATATTTTCCCTTTTATTTTCTTCTTGAAGTTTATAGTATTAGCCATTCCACTTAAAGCTGTGATTTCCTTTGAATTAATTTTTATGTATGATGTGAGGTAAAGGTGGGGTTTAAATTAACCTTTTTGTATGTGGATAATTGTTCCAGTTGAAAAAAATGATGATTTTCCCACTGAATTGTCTTTGAATTGAATTGACTGTTGAAATCCTAGTGAACTGACCATAAATGTATAGGTTTGGCTTTGAACTTGCTGTTCTGTTTATTTCTGTGTCTATCCTTATACCAGTCCATGCTATCTTGATTACCATAGCTTTAAAGTATGTATAAAATTTAGGTAATTAGAGTCCTCTAACTTTATTCTTAAAATTGTTTGGGCTCTTCTAGGTCCTTTTTGTTCCTCAATAAAAATTTAAATTAGTGTATTAATTTCTACCCAAAACGACTACTTGCATTTTTATGCTGATTGTGTTGTATAGATTAATTTGGGGAGAATTTTCATTTTAACATTATTATAGACTCTTCCAGTCCATTAGCATGGTATATTATTTATTATTCACATCTTCTTTAATTTCTCTCAGCAATATTTTGTAGTTTGTGTACAGATTTTATATATCTTCCTCTTTTTTAACACATTTTTTCTTAAATCTCTAAGTATTTTATTGCTTTGTGCTGTTGCAAATGACATTCTTAAGTTCATATTTGGGTTGCTAATGGCTTGTGAAGTACAGTTTATTTTTATATGTTAGTATTTTATATTGTCACTTTGTTAATAAACTGGCTTACTAACAAGTTATAGTAACTTTGCACATTCCATAAGATTTTCTACATAGTTGGTCATATTGTCTGTGAATAAAGACAGTTTTTTCTGCTTCTTGCTGATGTTTTATCCCATCTGTTTCGTTTTCTTATTGCATTGGCAAAATCCAGTGGAAATCCTTGGATGTTCCTGATCTTAAATGAATAACATTCAGTGTTTCACCATGAAGTGTAATTTAACTAGCTTTTTCCTAGGTTCCTTTTATCAGGTTGAGTAAGTTCCTTTCTATTCTTAATTGGGAACAAATGAAAGAATTAAAAAAACACCCATTTGAATGGCTGTTACAAAAAGATAAGAGATGACGAGTGTTAGCAAGTATGTGAAGAACAGGAAACCCTTGTGCAATTTTGTGGAAATATAAATTGGTACAGTTACTGTGGAAAACAGGGTGGTGATTTCTTAAAAATTAAAAATAGAATATAATTCAGCAATCCCACTTCTGGGTATGTATCTAAAGGAAATGAAGCCAGTATCTTGAAGCAATGTCTGCATTCCCATTATTCACAATACCCAAGACAAGGAAAGCTTTGTCTATCAGCAGATGGGTGGATGAAGAAAATGTAGTTTCTGTCTGTCTATATCCATATACATACACACACACACAGAGTCAGTCACAATGGAATATTATTTAGCCATCAAAGAAGGAAATCCTGCTGTTTGTGACAGCATGAATGGACCTTGAGAGCATTATGTTAAGTCAGATAAGTCAGAGAAAGACAAACACTTGTGATCTCAGATGTGGAATCTAAAAAAGTTGAATTTATTGAAACAGAGTTGAATGGTAGTTTCCAGGGACTGAGATGGGCAGGGTGGGGGAAGTAGGAAGATGGTGGTGAAACGAAACAAACTTCCGGGTATAAGATGAGTAGTTCTGGGTATCTAACATAGAGCATGGTGATTACAGTTAACAGTACTGTATTATATACTTTAGTTCTGGGTATCTAACATAGAGCATGGTGATTACAGTTAACAGTACTGTATTATATACTTGAAAGTTCCTAAGAGGGTAGATCTTAAATGCTCTCACCAGAAAAAAAAAGGTAATTAATGAGGTGATAAGGATGTAAATTAAGCTTATTGAGGTAATCATTTCACAATATATATGTGTATCAAATTTTACAGTATATAGTTTAAACTTCCATAATGTTATAGATCATTAAATCTTAATAAAACTGGGGAAAATAAGTGTATTGAGGATTAAAAAAGAAGCATTGTATTTTATTAAATCCTTTTTCCATCTGTAGAGGCAAGGATATGGTGTTTGCTTTTTATTCTTTTAAAGTAGTACATTACAAATTTCCTGTTGTTAAACCATCCTTATATTCTCTGAAGAAACCTAGATGTTTATGGCAGTTGATCATTTTATATAATGTTGCCAGTTTCAGTTTACTCATATTTTGTTCTGGAATTTCTTTGAATCTTCATGAGAGATTTGGATATGTAGTTTTCGTTGTGTTTTTTTTTTTAACAAGATCTTTGTCTATTTTTTTTTTTTTCACCTGAAATTCATATTTATCAGGGTATCTTGTATTTTTTTAATTAATTTATTTTAATTGGAGGCTAATTACTTTACAATATTGTAGTGGTTTTTGCCATACATTGACATGAATCAGCCATGGGTGTACATATGTCCCCCATCCTGAACCTCCTTCCCACCTCCCTCCCCATCCCATCCCTCAGGGTCATCCCAGTGCACCGGGCCTGAGCGCCCTGTCTCTTACATCAAACCTGGACTGGCAGTCTGTTTCACATATGGTAATATACATGTTTCAAAGCTATTCTGTCAAATCACATCCCACCCTTGCCTTCTCCCACAGAGTTCAAAAATCTGTTCTTTACATCTGTGTCTCTTTTGCTGTCTCACATATAGGGTCATCGTTACCATTTTTCTGAATTCCATATATATACGTTAATATACTGTATTGGTGTTTTACTTCACCCTGTATAATAGGCTCCAGTTTCTTCATTAGAACTGATTGAAATGCATTCTTTTTAATAGCTGAGTCTAGTTTTGATATCATGTTAATACTGACTTCGTAATATAAGTTGAGAAGTGACCCTCCTGGTCTGTTTTCTCTAAGAGTTTGTGTAGGTTTGGTATTTTCTCTTTAAATGTTTGACAGAACTTATTAATGAAGCCATCTGAACTACCTAGGCTTTTCTTTATGAGACAGTAAAAGTGAAAGTTGCTTAATCATGTCCGACTCTTTGCAGTCCCACGGACTGTAGCCTGCCATGCTCCTCTGTCCGTAGAATTCTCCAGGCCAGTATACTGGAGTGATCAGCCATTCCCTTCTCCAGGGGATCTTCCTGACTCAGGGATCAGACCCAGGTCTCCCACATTGCAGGCAAATTACTTACTGTCTGAGTCACTAAGGAAGCCCAAGAATACTGGAGTAGGTAGCCTGTCCCTTCTCCAGCAGTTCTTCCTGACCCATGACTCAAAGCAGGGTTTCCTGCATTGCAGGTGGATTCTTAACTAGCTGAGCTACCAGGAAAGCCCTTCTTTATGGGAAGATTTTTAAATTTCAAGCTCAGTTTCCTTTCTTGTTGAGTCAGTTTTGGTAATCTGTGTCTTCCAAGGAGTTTCTTGGAGGTGGAATTAGATTGATTTTAGATTATTCTTCCTTTCTAATATTCATGTTTAAAACTTTAATTTTCCCTCTTATTACTGCTTTATATGCATCCTATAAATTTTGAGTTTTCAATTTAATTCATTCTTTAGTTTCTCTTTATTTCCTCTTATCTTTATCTTTCAAGTATTTGTTAGTTTTTCCATACATCTTTCTATTTTGGGGTTTCTAATTCACCTTCTTTGTGGTTGAAAAAGATACTTTATAATTTCAATAATTTGATTTAATGATTGATGTGGTTGTATTTATATTTGCCTTTTGTTTTTTAGTAATGTCTCGTGTTTTTACAGCCTTCTATTATATTTAACAAATATTTTTTAGTATACCATGTTAATTCCTTTAATTTTTTTTATCCTTTGAATTACATGTTTAGTGATTATTCTCACAGCCACAATCTCTATAAAATATTGGTAGCCTTATTTCTTCTTGTCTGTGCTATTTTTGCTGCCTATATATTTCAACTATATATGCTGTGTGTGCATGTGTGCTCAGTCACTCAGTCATGTCCAACTCGCAGCCTCATGGACTGTAAGCCCACTAGGCTCCTCTGTCCATGGAATTTTTCCAGTCAAGAGTACTGGAGCAGGTTGCCATTTCCTGCCCAGGGATCTTCTCAACCTAGGGATCAAACTTGGGTCTCCTATATTGCAGGTGGATTCTTTGCCACTGTGCTACCTGCTATAAATCCAGTATAATACAATGTTAAAATAATGTTTTTGCTTTAAATAATCTTTTATGTTTTAAAAAATACTAATTGAATAAAAGAGAAGTATGTAAAGTCTTACATTTACCCACATATTTATTATTTTAAGCTCTATTCTTTTCTCTGGATTCTGGTTAAAGAATTTTTTAAAAATATTTCTTGTATGGTTGATGTTTTAGCAGTGAATTCCCTCAATTTTTATTTGAAAATGTCTTTGTTTTGCTTTTATTTTTGAAAGGATAATGCCACTGAATATATAGTTCTTGACTGACAATTTTTTTCTTTTGAATATTGGATAGTCATTCTACTGTTTGACTATTGGATAGTCATTCTATTGTTTCATTCTACTCCATTTTTTCCCATCAGAAGTAAGCCTTAATTATGGTGGTGGTCTCTTGTATGTTTTGAGTTGTTTTTCTTTTGCTGCTTTGAAGACTTTCTTTTTGTCTTTGTCAGTCAGCAGTTTGTTTCTAGATGTGATTCCAAAGTTTTTCCTGCTTTGGTTCATTGTGTCCATTGGATCTATGAAGTGAAGTTGCTCAGTCCTGTCTGATTCTTTGCGACCCCATGGACTGTAGCCTAACAGGCTTCTCCATTCATGGGATTTTCCAGGCAAGAATACTGGAGTGGGTTGCCATTTCCTTCTCCAGGAGATCTTCCCAACCCAGGGATTGAACCCAGGTCTCCCGCGTTGTAGGCAGACGCTTTACCATCTGAGCCACCAGGGAAGGACCTGTAGATTAATATTTTTTAAAAAACAAGTTTAGAAGTTTTTTTATTGTTATTTTTTTAAAAAAATGTTTGTTTTGTCTCTTTCTCAGTTTGGTACTTCTGTTGAAACACACAGGGCTTCCCAGGTGGCACTAGTGGTAAAGAATCTGCCTGACAATGCAGGAGACACAGAGACGTGGGTTTGACCCCTGGGTTGGGACGATCCCCTGGAATAGGAAATGACAGCCCACTCAGGTGTTTTTGCCTGGAAAAAATTCCATGGGCAGAGGATCCTGGCAGGCTACAGTCCATGGGGCCATAAAGAGTCAGACTCGACTGAGTGCACACACACACATACATTGGAACACTTGAGGTTGTCCCACTAATCTTTGACTGTCTGTTTGTTTTTCTTCTGTTTCTTTCTTTCTTTAGCTTTGATAATTTCTATTGATTTATCTTCATATTTACAAATTCTTTCTTCTGCCTTCTCATATCTGTTCTTGAGCCATCTAGTGGATTTTTCATTTCATAATTGTATATTATTTTACTTTTCATCTATAAAGTTTTCATTTGGTTTTGTTGTTGTAGTTTCAGTTCTCTATTGAGATTGCCCCTTTGAATCACTGTCCTGTGTCCTTTAATTCTTAGAACATGGTTTCCTTGTATTTTTTGGACATGTCTTTTACAGCTTCTTTGAAGTCTTTGTTTGATAAGTCCAACATCTGGGCCCACTCAGTTTCTCATGACTGCTTCTTTTTCTTAAGTGTTGATCACACTTTCCTGTTTCTCTTTATGACTTCTCGTTTTTTACAGCATCTGTATATTCTTTTCTCTTTGATGTATATTTCTTACTATTCATATTTCACCATGTTTGGACAACTTTTGATTTTTTAATTATTTCACTCTTTGGGGGCATGATCAGGATGAACATTGTTTTTGTCTCCTGAAATCTGTCATAAGCCTATTGTTGGTAGGAACTGTATCTTAAATAAGGAACATGTACCACAGTGCTAAGTTTAGTCCTGATTTCATGGTGTGTATTTAAATATTTAACTCAATTGAATTTTCTTTGAAAAAGAAAAACTATCTTGTAGTGCATTAATCTTTATGAAAGAACTATTGGAACTTGGTACAATTTCCAGTCAGGGACAGAGTTGATAACTAATATAAGTGCAAAGTGGATGTATATGATTAACTTATTTGTGAAACTCAAAAACAACTCATTTTCCAGTGTTTATTAAATATTTATAGTCTTTAGGTAAAAACTGACAGGTAGAGGCTCTGTCACCCCACTCCAGTACTCTTGCCTGGAAAATTCCATGGACGGGGGAGCCTGGTAGGCTGCAGTCCATAGGGTCGTTGGGAGTTGGACACGACTAAGCGACACTTTCACTTTTCACTTTCCTGCATTGGAGAAGGAAATGGCAACCCACTCCAGTGTTCTTGCCTGGAGAATCCCAGGGACGGGGGAGCCTGGTGGGCTGCCGTCTATGGGGTCGCACAGAGTCGGACACGACTGAAGCGACTTAGCAGCAGCAGCAGCAGCAGCAGAGGCTCTGTAAACTTTTAGAGGCCCATCTGCAGAGCCAAAGGTATTTTGCTTCCAAGAAATAGGGTAGCTATTAGTAATTCATTGATATTAGTAATTAAATTACATTAACTCCAAGACACCAGAGTTAAAAATGTTTTTTGTTCATTTAGACCACTGTTCTTCAGATTTGTCATGATTATTATTATAGTTTGTTGAAAGTGAATAGAATAAGACATTAATATTTTACAAAGTCTTTAGATAATGAGGAAAAATTTGGACACAATTTATATATTAATATAATTTATAAAATCACATACTTCTGAAGAGTTTTTTGTAAACAGTTTATTCTTACTTATTTTCACATTTTTAGATATGCCATTGCATTGGCGCTAAGAGAAAAACAACGTGTAATATTTACTAGCCCAATTAAGGCCCTGAGTAACCAGAAATACCGTGAAATGTATGAAGAATTTCAAGATGTTGGTCTGATGACTGGAGATGTTACTATTAATCCTACAGCATCCTGTCTTGTTATGACCACAGAGGTAATTTATATGATGTCTCATCTAATTTTTCCTTTTTAATTTAATTAATGTGATTCATCAGTTAAAACAGCTAATGTTTTATTACTTGCTCTATACAGGTAAAAGGCAATACTTTCTGAGTATATTTACTTGAAAGGGGTAGTAGAGTTTATCTTACAACAAATTGTTTCAGTTTAGTTGTAAATTTCCATTATTTCTGTCATCATATAATAAAGTTGCATAAAGTATTTTTAAAGGATATTGTCAGTGACATAATTGATGATTTTATATAGTTTCAATGATTGGAGTACGTACCTTTGAATAAGTTGTGGGACCTTCTTTATTAATTTTTTTTTCTTTTGCATCTGAGTGTTGATACAAATAGATAAATAGCTTTTTAAAAAATGCCCAGTTATGTTTAGCTTCTTCCCATAATCACAGTTAAGTTTTGCATATACTTATGATGGACGTGAGTCTCAGTGAACTCCGGGAGTTGGTGATGGACAGGGAGGCCCGGCGTGCTGTGATTCATGGGGTCGCAGAGTCAGACACGACTGAGCGACTTATCTGATCTGATCTGATCTGATAGCATCTTACATTTTGGACACTTAGCTGTCTTTACTAAGTACTTTTCTACATGCTTGAATTACTAGAGAGCATAAATTAGCTTCTGGTTTTAGAGTCAGCCGAAAGCATTGCTCATGTTCATCTTGATCCCCAAGATAAGTTTATTTTCCATTTTCAAAACTTTCTTCCATCCATAGAAAAATTTCTTTAACTCAGAAATCTGAAGAACAGTTGCTAGGAAGTATTCATGTTGTTAAGATGAGGTAGAAAAAATCAGTAGCAGTATGAGATTCGTTGTGTTAGATAGAAGATGATTTTAAGTTACTTTTGTTTCCTAGCAAGTGTAGGTCTTGAGTGAAGTGCTTTACATAAAAAGGATGTAGCTTCATATTCAAGGTAGATGGATATGGAGTTGATAGTAATTCTCTCCATGGATTATATATGATTACTAACTTGAGAAGCAAAGGAGTATTATATACTTAAGATATGTAACGGTCTAAAATTATTTTAATGTTTCTGTTAAAAAAGAATATACAAAATTTCTTGTTAGAAGAGTTTTTGGTATGTCAGAATCCTGCTAAATCTTCTACTTCTTTTTTAGATTTTGAGAAGTATGCTGTACAGAGGTTCTGAAGTTATGCGAGAAGTTGCCTGGGTCATTTTTGATGAAATTCATTACATGAGAGATTCAGGTATATTCTGTAGTGTTATTGAGATGTGCGCCATGTTATTTAGGAATGAAATTAGGAATTTTGAACAAGTTATCTTACTTATGGGTAGAGTTGTAGTAAACTAAATTGTGGATAACATGATATAGTTTTTCTGGTTGGACCTCATTCAGTTACAGCTTCTTGAATAGTAACAACTTCTGGGTGAGAAAATGCAACTTCAGATTTTAAAATGAAATTAAAATTAGTTTGCTTTTAATAGAGAGTTCTCTAATATATCTAATATTAAAGAATTTCCAAAACTGCTGGCCTACAGAGTTAACTTTCTTGATTTTTATCAATTTATTTTAGTTTTTTAAAAAAACTAAGAAATGCATGTTTATGATTTAAACTGAGAATTATGAGATAAAAATGAACAACAACAACAAAAATCTCTTAACCTGAACTATTGCACTACTATAATGGAAAAGTAAGTATACTTGGGATTTTAGGTAGAACGTGGCAGAAATTAACATATTTAAAAGTTAAATGTTTAATATGTACACACTTGAAGCTTAGTTTTTATTTGGCTAAAGCACTGAGTTAACCTGTATTTATAGGAAAAATAATACAATTTAAAGAAATCATTTACCCTTTGTAAAATTTTACTCTTACTAAATTCAAAAGATTAAATTATAAAGTTATTTTTGTTTTTAAATTATGAATCTTTTATTGATTTGTTCATTTGGAAGGAAATTCTCAAATGGATTTTCCTGTTTGTTTTTTACATTTTAATAAAAGTGACTTATAGTTTTGTTGTTTATCAGATCCTTTCATCTCTAGAAATCATGAGGGTAATTTAGATGAAAGGCACTGTGGTATAGTAATAGTGTTTCTTTGAAATCTGTTCTGTGACCTTCTGTAAGCCAATAACTTCTGCTTCTCTAAGTGAGATGGAAATACTGTTTCCATTGTCCTGGGATTCTTGTTAGACTGAACAGGATTCAATTTGGAGCTGCCTTTTTTGCAGGCCGTTATTTCAGAGTACACTGTGTTTATGGTGGTCTAGTCTACTAACTTTCTACTAGATGCAGTTCATGGTTAGAAAGTAGTTTACAGTAAGGATCTGTGGCTAAAAATATCTTTGCGTAAAGTGATCTGCATTTCTGATAATTGAGCATGAGAGAAAATGATAAAGTGACATTGAATTCCAAGGTATATTTGTATTTTTCAGAGCGTGGTGTCGTATGGGAAGAAACTATTATTTTGCTTCCTGATAACGTTCACTATGTCTTTCTTTCGGCTACTATTCCAAATGCCCGACAGTTTGCTGAGTGGATTTGCCACTTACATAAACAGGTATTTTCTTTCTCTTTTTTGATGTTTTCAATACTTAAATATTACAAGTTTGCCTTTCTTTTTTTTTTTTTTAATTTTATTTTATTTTTAAACTTTACAATATTGTATTAGTTTTGCCAAATATTGAAATGAATCCGCCACAGGTATACCTGTGTTCCCCATCCTGAACCCTCCTCCCTCCTCCCTCCCCATACCCTCCCTCTGGGTCGTCCCAGTGCACCAGCCCTAAGCATCCAGTATCGTGTATCGAACCTGGACTGGCGACTCGTTTCATACATGATATTATACATGTTTCACTGCTATTCTCCCAAATCTCCCTACCCTCTCCCTCTCCCACAGAGTCCATAAGACTGATCTATACATCAGTGTCTCTTTTGCTGTCTCGTACACAAGGTTATTGTTACCATCTTTCTAAATTCCATATATATGCGTTAGTATACTGTATTGGTGTTTTTCTTTCTGGCTTACTTTGCCTTTCTATATCCTATACTTTGTTTCTAATGCTACCTAGAATAAATAAGACATTTTAATGTAAATCTACTTTTCAAAGCAAGCAAGCTTATCAAAATCAACTAAGTTTTTATACGTGTGAATTTCTGAATCCAACTCAAACCCAGTACATCAAAATCTCTGAGAGTAGGATCCTGGGTCATGAAATTTTTAACTTTCAGAAGCTCCCAAATTGATCCTGATGACTTGCCAGGTTTGTAAACTACTGCATCTCCTTACACAGGGAGCCATGAGTACTAGTAGAAAATTTCCTCTAAGACCTTGGTACCAGAAGAAAAGCTGGGCCTCTCTTGAGAGTGTGGGCTTGCCTTGTGGCTCAGCTGGTAAAGAATCTGCCTGCAATGCGGGAGACCTGGGTTTGATCCCTGGGTTGGGAGGATCCCCTGGAGAAGGGAAAGGCTACCCACTCTAGTATTCTGGCCTGGAGAATTCCATGGACTATAGTCTATGGGGTCGCAAAGAGTGGACAGGACTGAGCAACTTTGACTTCACTTCTTGAGAGTGTGATTTGATTTTTCTCATGTAAACGCAGACTTTTTATTGACTGCGTTTCCTTTTTGCTTTTCTAGTCCAATTTTAGGAGCATTAAAGGACCTTATGACAAGCATTTGTTCATGTATTCTTTATTTGATTTTTCTGCCCTTATTTTTCCTTTATACCAGAAGGTTCACAAATTTATTTTTATCCATTTATTACCTCTTTAGTGGTATTTTTGTAACACCCATGTTGCTCCTGTAGGATAGAATCTCAGTGAATCTTCTGGAATAGATCAGCCTCTTGTTTTAGTAAAGCTGTA
Organism: Bos mutus; assembly: GCF_027580195.1. Taxonomy (NCBI): domain Eukaryota; kingdom Metazoa; phylum Chordata; class Mammalia; order Artiodactyla; family Bovidae; genus Bos; species Bos mutus. The sequence goes on from NC_091636.1 coordinate 14,441,304, forward strand.
AAAAGTCTCTGTGGGGTCGAGAAGTCCCATTTTACCTCAGTACATTCTGTGTTGCCATACTGCTGCTGCTGCTGCTAAGTCACATCAGTCCTGTCCGATTCTGTGCGACTCCATAGACAGCAGCCCACCAGGCTCCTCCGTCCCTGGGAATAGAAGTCTTCCTTAATTACAGCATCATAGGTCTGAAGTATATGAAATCATTATGGAAACTCTAATCATGTATTTGTCCTTGATTTTAATTTTCTTTGTTTTTACAGCCTTGTCACGTAATTTACACAGATTATCGGCCTACTCCATTACAGCACTATATTTTTCCAGCCGGGGGAGATGGCCTGCACCTTGTGGTTGATGAAAATGTAAGGGAGTAATTATCATTCTTATTCTTTAATATCACATAACTGCTTATACCCGCTTTCTTTAAACTAGAGAAGAACTGTTTTTTTTTTTCCCTAGTTTTATAGTCCAAAGTTATTGTTGATTTTCTTTGTATATGTATTTTTATTTCAAAAATTATATTTAAGATGCATATTTTTTAAATGCATGAATTAGATTCCCCTCCTTTTCCAGTATTTTTAAATGCCTTGAAAATAAGGGGCTCTGTACATGTTTCAGATATCTTATGGTTTTGCTTTTTCTAGTTTTATTATTAAATTATTTATTTGAGGAAGCTTTGTTTTGAGGTAAAAAAAAGTTTGGATTATGATTAAGTATTAGTGAAGTTATATAGAAAAATATTTGTGATGCTAGGGTGACTTCAGAGAAGATAATTTTAATACTGCAATGCAAGTACTTCGAGATGCTGGTGATTTGGCAAAAGGAGATCAGAAGGGGCGAAAAGGAGGAACAAAAGGTAACTTAGAACTTTGTTTTTGAGAATTTTACATGAAAATTGTATTTTCAAATTACATTTTTTAAATAACATTTTTCCCCCTCTGGAAGCTATATAGATGTCTAGATAGTATGTGATAAAATTGAATGAGTAGAAATTTATGTCTTTTCTACATGACATTTGTTGAGAGATAGTTCATTTTACAATTGACTTGTTAAATTATGCAATTCAGTGGTTATTAGTATAGTCAAAGAATTATGCAGCTGTCATCACAGTCAATTTTTTTAATTGAAATACAATTCACATACTATTGAAGTCACCATTTTTTAAGGGTGCAATTAAGTGGGTTTTAGTATAGTCACAAAGTTCTGCAACTACTTTGTAATTCTAGAACATTTTCATTAACTCAGAAAGAAACCCCATACCCATTCGTGGTCATTGTTTATTTTCTCCCAACCTCTTCTCTACCCCTCAACCTTAAATAATCACTAATCTAGTTTCTATTTCTGTTTTCCTTTTGTAGACATTTCATATAAATGGAATCATGATATGTGCAGTCTTTTCCATCTGACTTCCTTCAGTTAGCTTTTTTTTTCCAAGTTTATCTATGTTATAGCATATATCAATACATCATTCCTTTTTATTGTCAAATAATATTCCATTTTATGATTTTATGACAAATATCTATTCAAATTTTTGATGCATTCAAAAATTAGATTTTCTTTTTGTTGTTGAATAGTAAGGTTTCTTTATATATTCTGGATACTAGGCCTTTATCAGATATCTGATTTGTAAATATTTTCTCCCATTCTGTAAGTTAAGAGTATCTTTATTGCTGGTGTCTATTGAAGTACAAAAGTTTTAAATTTTGATGAAATCTAGTTATCTGATTTTTTTCCTTTTGTTGCTTGTGCTTTTGCTATCATATCTTAAGAATGCTTTGCCTTACCCAACATCATGAAGATTTACTCCCACATATATAGAAGAGTTTTGTAGTTTTACAATGAAGTCTGTGGTCCATTTTGAGTTAATTTTTCATCATAGTTTATGTACTTTTTTTGCAGGTCCATCAAACGTATTCAAGATTGTGAAGATGATTATGGAAAGAAATTTTCAACCTGTTATTATTTTCAGTTTTAGTAAGAAAGATTGTGAAGCTTATGCACTTCAAATGACCAAATTAGATTTCAACACAGGTACTGTATAATTTCAGTATTGCTTTGATGCCATGTGGAAGTGAATGTAAATATATTTCTGGTAAGACAGCAATTGTGTATTGCTGAGATTTGCAGTTCACCTCACAGTTACGGCAGTAATTCTATCACATTTGTAAAAGCTTTAAGGCTCAATTTACCATTTCTTTTCCTTTCTTCTGTCTTTTTTTGGAAGATAAGTATATATCTATATATAAAATATTTGTTCTACATGAAATCCAAAGAACCCTACTAAGAAGTATTAGACTCATGCTCATGCCTTCTTATACTTTATTGCCATAGCTCTTTGGTTACTGTGGTTTTCTATCTGATTGCTTAAGGTTAGTCTCTTGGTCAGACTATCTTCTGTTATGTTTCATTCTTCTGGAAATCCAAACCAGGAAGACCTGCCCCTGTACCTAACTGTGGCATAATTTTTGAAAAAAGTAGAAAAACTGATAGCAAGTCAACTTATTATTCCCACATATTAACTGTAAATGTAACTACTTAAATATCCTAGGCAAAAATTGCTGCATGCTGAATATCAACCCAGTTGTCATTTACTTCAGCCTTTTACATATCTAATCCTATACTGCTAAGTCACTTCAGTCGTGTCCGACTCTGTGCGACCCCGTAGACGGCAGCCCACCAGGCTCCCCCATCCCTGGGATTCTCCAGGCGAGAACACTGCAGTGGGTTGCTATTTCCTTCTCCAATGCATGAAAGTGAAAAGTGAAAGTGAAGTCGCTCAGTCATGTCTGACTCTTAGCAACCCCATGGACTGCAGCCTACTAGGCTCCTCCATCCATGGGGTTTTCCAAGCAAGAGTACTGGAGTGGGGTGCCATTGCCTTCTTCAATCCTATACAGTGAGAAGTAAATAATATTTTCAGTCATCCAAAATCAGATTTCAGTTTTCTTGTTTTCTCTATCAAGGCGTAGAACTAATCCCATGTATTTTTAAAAATTGGCTGCACTGGATCTTCTTTCCTGCACACGGGCTTTTCTCTAGCTGTAGTGAGCAAGGGCTACTCTGTAGTTGGAGTGTGCAGGCTTCTCACTGCAGTTGCTCTTCTTGCTGTGGGTCGCAGGCTCTAGGCATTCGAGCTTCAGTAGTTGCGGCACACAGGCTTAGTTGCTCCGCAGCACGTTGGCTCTTAGTTCACTGGGTGGATTCTTAACCACTGGACCACTAGGGAAGTCCCAATCCCATGCATTTTAAAGCTAATTTTTACTTATCCATGGGTAAAAATAACATGGCAGATAACCCATATGCCCACCTAAAGCCAATATTTTTTGTCTTTCTTACTGAGTCAGTTGCTCTACTTAGAAATATTTTCTTATCACTACCAGTGCTGCATATGCTGTTGCAGGGTTTTGTATTGATTAAGTCAACAAATATTTTTTGGCTGTTAACTTAATAGTCACTGTAAAGAAGGCAGTATAAATGGTTAAGAGTATAGGCTTTGAAATTGTTGATCTAACAGTTAATACCAGTGCTCATTATTTGCTGTATGTCTCACTTTTCTCAATAGTGAGTAATAATAATTCCCATGTCCTGCAATTTTTTCACTTAAATATTGCATGTATATAGTTAGTGTAGTTATTGTTACTGCTTTTATAAGAAAGCACTTTTATTCATGGACTAGCTGCTACATCTGTTTTTAAAGGCAGTGAATTTTATTTAATAATTATGTGATAAATTTGATGTGCTTTTTCTTCTGTCTTAAATCCTGAGTCATTACCTTTACTCTTCATGACTCTGTTCTTTGCAGTGTGTGAAATTTGGTATCACCAACTCACTTAGATGTTTATATACCGTTGAATTTTCTCTCCTAGATGAGGAAAAGAAGATGGTTGAAGAAGTTTTCAGTAATGCAATTGACTGCTTGTCTGATGAAGATAAAAAGCTCCCTCAGGTGTGTTTAATGTCATTAAGTAGAGTGTGGATATTAACAGATAGTATATATTCACTTTGTAGTTTATGGTTTTGTTACTGTGTTACATATTGCACTGTTTGCACACTTCAGTAAATATGTTGCATTGTGCACTGAAATGATACCTTAAGTTTTATTTTGAACTTCGAAGATGGTGACGGAAGGAAAGATTTGCTGCCTTGAAGAAACTTTTCTCTGAAAGCTAGCATGGTCTGGAAATTACTGCTTCTGTTCCTAATACTACAAAATTTTTAAATGCTAATTTTAAGTCAGTCAGTTTCTTAATTCATAAGGGTAGCAGACACAATAAAGTACACCTAATGAAAATCATATTTAGTGAAAAACTTGATTTCTGCTTTTCTTTAGTTAATTAAAGTGGTTTTTTCTTTTGGCTTCCCTGGTGGCTCAGATGGTAAGGAGTCTGTCTGCAGTATGGGAGACCTGGGTTCAATCCCTGGGTCGGGAAGGTCCCCTGGGGAAGGAAATGGCAACCCACTCCAGTATCCTTGCCTGGAAAATCCCATGGACAGAGGAGCTTGGCAGGCTACAGTCCATGGGGTCCCAAAGAGTCGGACACGACTGAGCGACTTCACTTTCGCTTTTCTTTTGCCTGTAAGAATTGTCTTAGGAGTTCTAAAATATACTCATGCCTCGTTGCCACTCCAGAGTTTCTGATTTAATTATCTCGTGTGCCCTGATTATTAGAATCTTTCAGAAACTCTTGTTCTAATGTGCATCCAATCCTGAGAACTAATTTTTTAGTCCAACCTAATACTGTGTGAAAGTTTTATTTTGTGAAAAGAAAAATTGGAAGGTCATACTCTACAAATGATTGCTTTGGTTTGTGTGGTCTTTACAATAAGACTGCACTGCTTGTTTCTTGGTATTTAAAATAGTATTTAACTTACAGAATCTTACTGTGATTTTTCTTTCCAGCTGAGTTAATAGTATCTAAGGGCTGAGCCATGTCTTTATATATCCTTGTCATTCTAGCACACTTCTTTTCTTGGTTTTATTTTGAGAGAAGAGCTCCTTTGGATTTATTATTAGTTAGAAACATAGAATATTGATGGCAGAGACCTCTGTGAAGTGTGTTGTCTGTTTTCTTGGGGAAGGACTGCCTGACAAGTAATGCCTTTGTGGAGTGGCCAACAGCCCTTGTCTGAAAAGGGCTTGGGCATCTTGGGGCACATGTGTGTGCCCATCTCAGCCTTCACTGATGAGTCACACTGGCCCGTGAAGTCTAATTAAAAAATTTAATGGCATTGAATAGTGTTAATGAGATGGACCTCTAGAGTAATTTATTTGTTTTAAGATAAAGTACAGGTGCTAGTGGTAAAGAGCCTGCTGCCCAAGCAGGAGACGTGAGAGACATAGGTTTGATCCCTGGGTTGGGAAGATCCCCCGGAGGAGAGCATGGCAACCCACTCAAGTATTCTTGCCTAGAAAATCCCATGGACAGAGAAGCCTGGTAGACTACGGTCCATGGGGTCGTGAAGGAGTTGGACACGACTTCACGACTAACAACCAAATATTTATATTAAATATGCTTTATAGTTATTTATCCCCTTTTGGTTTGAGTTGGCCAGTATTTTTTGTTTATTTTGCACAGATACGCACTTTGCCATTTAATAACCATTAATTTTTTAGGAGGAGATGAAGTGATGCTGGAAAGTTTGAATGAGGAAGCAAAACATTTATAAAGTTTATTTAAAACATATTTATATTAAAGCTGTGGCAGAGTTACATTGTGTTTTGTATTTAATAATCTGGGAATATAGGTTTGGTTTTTGCTTTTTTCTGAAAAAGTTGTATAATGTTTCTTTTAACAGGATTCTTTCTTGATTACTTACTTTGCTTTAGTTAGTTTCACATTTTAAAAGTTCTTTTCCTCACATCTTTTAAAAAATATAATTTAATCCAATTGTAGGTTGAAAATGTACTTCCTCTCTTGAAACGGGGGATTGGTATTCACCATGGTGGTTTACTTCCTATTTTGAAAGAAACTATAGAAATTCTCTTTTCTGAAGGATTAATAAAGGTATGATTTTATTTTTACTATTATGCCCTAAAGTTGTGTTTTGTGGGCAGTTTGAAAATTATCAAGAACACTGTTCATAGGCAACTTTGTTTTTGTTATTGTTGTTGTTTTTAAGTAAGTTGAATGGAATGACTTGGGTGATGAACTTGATTTTTGTGTGCAGTATTACGCTTCATAAGTTTGGGACTATATGTAGAAGTCATTTGTTTCATTTTCTAGTCTTTATTGATTTGGCTGCACTGGGTCTTAGCTGCCACATGAGGGATCTTTGGCTGTGGCATGTAGGGTCTCTTAGTTGCAGCAGGTGAAGTCTTGGTTGTGGCATGTTGGATCTAGAGTCTTAGCCACTGTGCCTGCCACCAGATAAGTCCCTCTTTTCCTAGTCTTAAAGTAAGAAATGGTATCATTACTGAATACAGTGTAGAATTTTCCAGGTGTTGTTTAATGATCACACCTAGAGTTGATTCTGTAAGTGAACTCCTTTCTTTATACAGATTAAAAGGACTAGTTTAGAGAAAACAAGGAGAGTTGCCAGTTAGACTTGTGAAAGAGCTATTTAGGATGTTCTCATTCAAATTGAAGAGAGTGTAACTTAATTTTTAATATTATGTCAATACCTGTACCCAGTAACAGACTGTTGAAAATGGAAAACAACTCCAAAATGTTGTCATAAACCTTTATATGACTCAAATTATTTTATGTTTAAAACTCAAATTAGAGATTTGTCATGAGAACTTTAGTACTAAATAGGATATTTAAAAGAAATTTATTCACCCTAAAAAGACCATACTTGAAGTATTTTAGATAAAGAATTGGTCACTATTTATAACTGGGTCCTGGTAAGGACCTGTTGATGTTCTTACATAGATTGCATATTTTGTTTAGGTCCATTTTAAGAAATCTTTTAAATATAGTGTAGAAGTCAAATCGAGTAACTGTACATAAAGTAAAACATTAAAGACCCCCATTGCCCTTCACTTCCCAGAAATATCTACTAGGATACATAGAAATAATACTTGATTTAATTTTTATACAAAAGTGATTATATTACCTATATTATTCAATTTTGTCATATGCATTGCTTTTCATTCATTTTAATAATTGAATAGCATTCTGTTGAGTTGATGACATAAAGTTTTTTTTTTTTTTATCTCGTTAGCTATTGATGACAGTTTAGATTATTTAATAGTACTTCAGTGACTTAATTTGTACACATACCTTAATTTCTACACATACCTTTGTGTGCTTTTTGTTGGTAAAGTCTTAAATGTGAACTGAAAGTGCCGCCAATTTTGAAAGGTGTCTCTAAAACCACTGAATCATCAAGGAAGAAGCCAGGAAATCTTAATATGCTTAGAAAAATATTGTACAGCCTAATAATGCCTTGTCCATTAGGCCGGTAATAGTCTCTCCAAGTTACCACCTCTGGAATTAAAGAAAGACTGTTTTCCCTGAATTAAAAATTTTGGGGGTGGGGGTGTAAGGTACATTAAATATAATATAAATTTGTAGTAATATATATAATTATATGTAAATTTAATAATTTGAGTATAAAATACTAAAATATACCTGGGGTAGCATGTCTTATTTTTGTATCATTTCATTAGCAACTAATGGAGAAGGAAACAGCAACCCACTCCAATATTCTTGCCTGGAGAATTTCATGGACAGAGGAGCCTGGCGGGCTACAGTCCATGGAGTTGCAAAGAGTTGGACACAACTGAGCAACTCACACACACACACACACACACACACACACACACAAGCAACTAATTTTAAAAATTAATGATTTATTTATACTTGAATATGAGACTAGTTTTTCAAGTTTAAAATATGTGTTTAATTGTATAATTATTCATTCATTTAGGCCTTATTTGCCACTGAGACTTTTGCTATGGGGATTAACATGCCAGCTAGAACTGTTTTATTTACAAATGCCCGAAAATTTGATGGGAAGGATTTCCGATGGGTAAGTAAAATAATTCATATATTGAAGTAACTTGAAGGTGTTCAAAATCACCTAAGATGATTTTGGCTCACATAGCCTTTGAGATTTTCAGTTCTAAATACTTAAGAATTTGTATGTGAGCTAATAATTCATTGATTAAGTTTTCAAATTCATTCTATCACTGTTTTTTAGTCAAAAATTACTTTTGGTGAAAGAGTTTGGTGATAAGTGTGCAAATGAGCCATGACTGTTGTAATGCATTTTAAATATATCTAGAATTTTTATTTCTTAAAGTTTGTTATTTAAAACACCTCTGCTATAGTAGATACAATTGTAGCTCACTGTTTGCACAAATGTCTTTTCTAAAGCAAAAGTTGGGATCATGAGTGAAATGGTGAATCTGAGTAAAAAATAAATCCTTAATTCAGAGGCAAGTAACCCCTTCTTACTAAACCTAAACTATGGGCTTAGAACTATGGTAAATGCTGAGGATGTTAAATTTAACACAAAACCAAACCAATTTCTACTGTGAAGTGACATAGTGCAGGTGAAAGTTATTTCATGGACCTTGAGAAGTACATACAGGAAGAATAAAACACAAGAAATCAGTCACTTGTATATAAGGGGTCAGGAAAGATTTCATAAAGAAGGCAATCCTAAAACTGAGCAACAAACAGCAGATGGGTATTTCCCAGGGAGTCAGTGGAGCATCACAAGAGTGAAAAGCAGGTGGAGGAAGAGAGATTTCTAGTTTTGAATATTTAATGCAAACCAAAAATTCATATAATGTGGCATTTGGAGCAAATTATTAGCTATTCCTTTAGTTCTTAATGATTTTTTTCTGCTTAAAGAAATATCTGGCAGTAGTTGCTAATCACCAGTACACTGAAAAATCTCTTGGTAGATTTCTAAAGGCAAAGCATTTTTCTTGATTTGTTTTGAAGTGTGTTGGATGCTAAACAGAAGAGAAATGTAAGTATACGGAGTCAGTACCATTTCTTTTTAGAAATTTTTACATAGCATTCAAAAGCTTTATGTAACTTGTGACTTTTTAAACTGAAAGAAGACTAATTCATGTAGAATACAATTTTTAATGGTAAAGTGGATAAAGTCTTCCATGTTTTATATTTTAAGTTACTATACATTTTTAAATTCTTCATAATTTATCGGTTTAAAAGTAGTTAGTTCTTTGAATAAAATTAATGCTACAAGAAAATAAGTCTTTTGTTACTTTACATACTCCTTGGCCTCCATTGGACCCCAGAGAAGGATATGGAGTCATGAGGGTAGTTGAATTTTAAAAAGGGACTTTTTCTTGATGATTCAGGAACATAATTATAAAATCTAAAGAGCATAGTTTTAGATTATGTAATGCCCTTTAGCCCTGTTGAGATTTATCAGACTGCCATTTTGAAGTGTTCTTTTCTAATCTTAAGGTTGGTCTCAAGTTGTTAGGTTTGTTTCTACTGCTATCAGTAATATGCCTTCTAGTAGTATAGTAGTTCATAACCCTTCCTGAGCCAAACATTTTTTGAAAGTCTGGAAATGCTGCACCCTTTGCACAGGAGAAGAGTATGTGCGCTTACAGATAAAACTGCCCGGTGTTCAGTTGGTTCAGTTTTACCCTGGAAGACTGTGTGTGGGAGACTTACTAACCTTTCTACTTTAGGTAGTTCTTAGTGATGAATGGCCTCTTTTGGATGCCAGGGATATACCCTGAGAAAATAGAAATTGTGCTTTATGTGTGTGTGAATTTTTATATTAATCCCATTTGGAAATTAAGAACATTTATGATCAAGTCAGAATTGATATTTAGTAGATTTGGGGTCATTGTTTGCTTTCTTAAACTTTGCTGTTTTCCAGAATATCTAGCTTAAAGATATTTTTTGCACCAGTTAATTAACCAGTATTTCCTTACAGCCATTTGATCATTACGGAGCTAAAATTTTGCAACATTATTAAGTATTGCTTTTTTGTCTTTTTACATAAATCTTTCCTAAAAGTTCATGTTTTTAATCTTGTTTCTTTTCTTCAAATGTATAGCTTGTGCTTGTGTATTTTATGATAAGACAAATCTTAAGAATATGTTTTTTAGCAGATTTTCTCCTAAACTTTGATTATTTTCATTCAGATTTCCTCTGGTGAATATATTCAGATGTCTGGTCGTGCTGGAAGGAGGGGAATGGATGATAGAGGAATTGTAATTCTTATGGTAGATGAAAAGATGAGCCCAACGATTGGAAAACAACTACTTAAGGTAACAAAAGTTCGTCTAGTCAAGGCTATGGTTTTTCCTGTGGTCATGTATGGATGTGAGAGTTGGACTGTGAAGAAGGCTGAGCGCCGAAGAATTGATGCTTTTGAACTGTGGTGTTGGAGAAGGCTCTTGAGAGTCCCTTGGACTGCAAGGAGATCCAACCAGTCCATTCTGAAGGAGATCAGCCCTGGGATTTCTTTGGAAGGAATGATGCTAAAGCTGAAACTCCAGTACTTTGGCCACCTCATGTGAAGAGCTGACTCACATTGGAAAAGACTGATGCTGGGAGGGATTGGGGGCAGGAGGAGAAGGGGACGACAGAGGATGAGATGGCTGGATGGCATCACTGACTCGATGGACATGAGTCTGAGTGAACTCTGGGAGTTGGTGATGGACAGGGAGGCCTGGCGTGCTGCGATTCATGGGGTCGCAAAGAGTCGGACACGACTGAGCGACTGAACTGAACTGATGCAGGATTTGTCTTTCCGTGATAGGCTTATTTCATTTAGCATAATGTTCTTAGAGTTCATCTGTGTTGTTGCATATTGCAGAATTTTCTTCCTTAAGTCTGAATAGTATTCTGTTAGGTGTATTTAATGACTGTATATATTTTACAGTCATCCTTGGTATTCTCAGGGGATTGGTTTTAAGGACCCCCCCCCATAGCAGAATACCAAAATCCAAGGATGTTCATGTCTCTTATAAATGTCATAGTATTTGCATATACCCTGTATACATCCTTTTCTTTAAATCATCTCTAGGTTTTAGTATGGAATACAGTGTTAATGTTATTTAAATAGCTGTAAATACAATGTAAATAGTTGTTGGTGCTGCATGGCACATTCAAGTATTACTTTTTGTAACTTTCTGCAATTTTTTTCCCAAGTATTTTCAATCCACAGTTGATTGACTCCTCAGATAGGGAACCTGAGGATACTGAGAGCAGGCTGTATAGCCATATTTTTTAGTATCCAAATTAGAATACTGTAATAGTGAAATAAGGGAGTATTAATGATTATGCCAATATATCATGTGTAAGTTGGGGTTATCCTGGGGTCACTGGATGCAGTGTTACAATGCTGCTGCTGCTAAGGCGCTTCAGTTGTGTCCGACTCTGGGACCCCATAGACAGCAGCCCACCAGGCTCCCCCGTCCCTGGGATTCTCCAGGCAAGAACACTGGAGTGGGTTGCCATTTCCTTCTCCAGTGCATGAAAGGGAAACGTGAAAGTGAAGTTGCTTAGTTGTGTCCGACTCTTAGCGACCCCATGGACTGCAGGCCTACCGGGCTCCTCTGTCCATGGGATTTTCCTGGCAAGAGTACTGGAGTGGTTTGCTATTGCCTTCTCTGGTTACAATGCTATGTTGAGTTTAATGTGATGGAGAATTCAGATAGGTGTATTCTGTAACAGCTGGAATATAAAAGAAGAGCTTGAGGTTGGAAATAATCTTATAATATTGAAGCATCAAATTTCTTAAAGGTAGTAAGAGTAGAAAAGAAAAAGAATAATAAAAAGTTGGGCTGTTTGCAAAATTACAAAGTAGATGGAAGTTGACTTTCATTCCTCTTTCTGAATAATGTGGTTTTCATATAATTCCACATTTCCTTTTGGCTCTATTTTCTAGGAAAGTGGATACAAATTAAGGTTTTTAGGGACTTAATAACCCCCTACGGTAAATGGCTCTTGATTTTTCAGGAATTAAGGAATATGATCATTTGAGACTGTTGAAAGTTCTACTCCTTGTCATAAAATCCTGTATGCATATATTTATAATTCTGAATGCAATAAGGCTGGCTTATGGATTGCAGTTTAAAAGTTCCCGAATACCTTAAGAGTATTTGCATATTTTGCTATGCCATTTAGGGATATGAATGTTTGTGACACTTCTAAGTATTCTAGCGTGTGTCTTCAAGAAGTTGGTCATTTCTCCTATACAACTACATAATCATTTTCGATCTTAGAAAGTATTTGCATTTAGAAAATAATATTCCTGAAGAAACATTGTAAGAAAGGTTTAGATCTTTAGAAAGTATTTTGGATATAAACCATATTGCAAATTAAGGTCACACTATTTTGTGATAAATGTTTTATTTTGCCTGGCCCTTCTTTGGTAATAGCTACAGTTAGGGAGAGAAAGAGGAATTGTCAAAGTGTGGATAATGACCTATAAATTTGGGGGAAATACTAGAAAGTTTTATGTCATTCTGGGAAACTGAGAGTTTCAAGATAGCTCATTTTTATCCGAAATAAATTTAGTATGCTCTGTCAACATAGGCTAGGCTATGCTACTATAACAAACCTAAATCTCAGTAACTTAAAGGTTTGTTTCTCTTAACCTGTTCATCGCAGGTTTACAAAGGAGACTCAGCTTATTATTGGTTATGGATTCAAGCTGATAGAGAAACCACTGTTTTGAATATTAGCAGTCACTGTGCCAGGAGGGAAAATACAGCTTTTCACACCATCAATTAAATATTTGGCCAGAAAGTGATATATCACTATACTCGATTTGCCCTCCACACTGAGGGCAAAATGTGTAATCCTGTCAAGTGCCTAGAAGGCAGACAGCTAAATGTATTTGGCCAGTAGTATATTAACTAATACTGTCTTATTTAGTTATTTTTACCCCCCTTCACTTTCCCAAAAAGCTACTCTTTAACAACTTTGTATGGGTCATTTAAAAGAAGGAACTGAGTATGTTTCTATAGTATTCTTTAATGTAGACTAAATTATTAAGCAGTTTGAAGTTAAAATGTTTGTGTGAATTTATTTGAAAAACCTATAGCATTAACATGTTTTTTTCTCTCTTAGGGCTCAGCTGATCCTCTAAATAGTGCTTTCCATTTGACCTACAACATGGTTTTGAACTTACTACGAGTAGAAGAAATTAATCCTGAGTACATGTTGGAAAAATCCTTCTACCAGTTTCAGCATTATAGAGCAATTCCAGGAGTAGTAGAGAGTAAGTATAAAATTACTGTAATAGCTTTATTTAGCTAGGGGAGACTAAATAGCAAGGTTGATGTGTTGTTGACTGCTTTGGCCCTTGCTATTTTTCTGGTAAGCCAAGAATTGGTCCTTACATAAAAGTACAGTAATGTTCCACCTGGAAAATTTTGAAATGAAAGTAAGAAAACCCTGTCAGAACATGATGCTGGTGCTAATTCAAATGTAGTATACTTTATTGTTACAGACATATCACGTGGTAACTCATTTGTGAATAATGATATCAAAAAATTAAGATAATGCTTTCTAAAGTCCAAAAGTAAGTGCTCTGTGGGTAATTATGTTCAAGCACAGTTCTGTGTTGAGTATTCTGTGTTGAGTGTTGATCCTTATTTTAGAAGATATGGCTGATCATCATTTAGAGCTGATTAAAATCTAAAATAGAGGAAAGATTTAAAATGCTGGTTTGGGTAAATCTTGTAAAAATAATGCATAGTCATAAAGAAAAAAACACAAATTATGCAAAAGATACAAAGGCAATTGAAGCTCAGTTGTGATCTCACAGTTAGCCACACAGCCAACTGTTAACACTTTGGGTTCTCCCTTTTTTTTTCAAACATATTTTTCATACTCTTTTTCAAAGTCAGATTTAACAATGCCTTGGTAATAACAGCAATGCTATTTATAATATCAATTGTTAAACATTTACCATATGCCTAGCATTTTGTTAAATGCTTTACATTCACTGACTCACTCATTCTGGCTTTTAAAAGTTAATTTCAAGTATCCTTTGAAAGTGTAGTTTTTAATGACTACATAATTTCACTTTGTAAATGTCCTGTGAGTTATTTAATAGGCAACAATACCTTTTCATCAAAAGTAGGTAGGACACTACCACTCAATTTTCATGTAGCTAAAAAGTAGACAAAAGTATAATAATGTGCCTTAAAAAAGTGAAGAAGACTCTGAACATTCAACTAAGTTAAATTCACATTTTTTTTTTTACCCTTGCCTAGATGAGAGATCATAACTCCTCTTAATTTCTTACATCTTAATTAAGAGCAGCTTCTTCATTACAAACTATAGCTCTGGAACAAGCTTTGACATCATTTTACAGCTATAAAAGAAATAAGGCATAAGAGAAGTTATCAGTATATTAGGTTACACATTTGATTGGTGACAGGTTTGAGATTAGAATCTTGGTCCTGTTCCTAACTAAGCCATGCTGTTTTTATTAAAGCATGGATTGTCCCTTTTTGATTATAAGAGTAGATGTTGTAACTTACCTCAGAGAAGGCAATGGCAACCCACTCCAGTACTCTTGCCTGGAAAATCCCATGGATGGAAGAGCCTGGTGGGCTGCAGTCCATGGGGTCGCTAAGAGTCGGACATGACTGAGCGACTTCACTTTCACTTTTCACTTTGATGCATTGGAGAAGGAAATGGCAACCCACTCCAGTACTCTTGCCTGGAAAATCCCATGGATGGAAGAGCCTGGTGGGCTGCCGTCTATGGGGTCGCACAGAGTCGGACACGACTGAAGCGACTTAGCAGCAGCAGTAGCAGTAACTTACCTGCCAAACATGGATGAAAAAACACTTGAGCTGACTTATTTTAAGAATTGTCTGTGTGTGTTGCTCGATCGTGTCCAACTCTTTGTGACCCTATGGACAATATAGCCCACGAGGCTCCTCTGTTCATGGGATTCTCCAGGCAAGAATACTGGAGTGGGTTGCCATTTCCTTTTCTAGCAGATCTTCCCAACCCAGGGATCGAACTTGGGTCTCCTGCATTGCAGGCAGATTCTTTACCATCTGAGCCACCAGGGAAGCCCTTTCTTAAATTTCCAGAAGCAAAGCCATTGGCTGAATCTTTAAAACACATCATATAAAATTAATCACAAATATATAATTTTAGATCACTTTACATTTTATTGGGTTGGCCAGAAAGTTTGTTCAGTTTTCCATGAGACATTGCAGGAAAACTCAAATGAATTTTTTAGCCAATGTTTTCTTGTTAAGTATTTAATACAGTTTGTCTTGATAATAAGCCACAGCCTTAGCAAGGAGAAAGGATGATTCTTGTATCAAAGAATTGTGATTTTAAAGGAGCTATAAATCTGCCTTCATGCAAAAAATAATATGTGATAATAGAATTAAAAAATCAACAGAATTTAAGTACAGCGTGGATTTGGGTTTAAATTAAGGAGGTATTGAAATTAGATTGATACTGAAGAAGGAAAGTCATTAATTTTACTTTAGTTTATAGAAATTTCACATGGCTGTTGTTGAATCAAGTATGTAGTTACAAGCCACCTTAAATATTTTCACTAAAAAGAATGAAACTTTAAAATACTCCTCCAAGGCAGTTGCCACTATCATTCATGATTAAGATAATTATGCATACACATACAGCCAGAAAGACTGAATAACCAAAAGAAATAGGGTGTACCTTGATGCACTTACTTTTGCTTTTTTCCCTTCTTTATAAAAATAGTATATTTGAACAGTTATTAAATTACTTAAAAAAAATTGAAATATAGTTGATTTATATAATATTGCGTTAGTTTTAGGTGTACAGCAAAGTGATTTGGTTATACACACATGTATTTGTATAAATCTATATTCTTTTTTAAAAAATTCTTTTCCATTATAGTTTATTACAGGTTACTGAATATAGTTCCCTGTGCTATATAGTAAAACTCTGTTGTTTATTTTTTATATGGTAGTGTGCCTCTGTTAATCCCTTGCTCCCAATTTTTCCCTCCCCAACCCTTGCTATTTGGTAAAGTTTGGTAAATTACTTTCTAAACTTTACCTTCTATTATTCTTTTGTAATTCCATAGGAAATATCCCAGATATAGTAGAGGACAGTGGCAGAATTCTCCAAGTATTTTCTCAATTATGTTGGTGGAAACGTAATTGTGGTTTTGCTTTGTTGAACTTTGCTGTTTGGTATTGGAATACATTCTTAAATAAATGTGGTTATTTATATTCTTAAATATTCAGATTTAATTTTAACCTTTTTGTTTATTCATTAATAGATAATGTTATGGTTAAATAGCAAGAGCTGTGGAGTTAGACCTGGGTTTAAATCCAGACTGCCTCAGCCTTGATGTTGTGTTGTGCTTAGTCACTTAGTTGTGTCTGACTCTTGTGACCCATGGACTGTAGCCCACCAGGCTCCTCTGTTCATGGAGTCTCCAGGCAAGAATACTGGAGTGGGTTGCCATTTCCTTCTCCAGGGGATCTTCCTGACCCAGGAATCGAACCTAGGTCTCCTGCTTTGCAGGCAGACTCTTTACCAATTGAGCTACCAGCCTTAGTTTGCTTTTTTATGCAATTGGAATAATACCTAGTTCATTCAACTCATGAAAATTAAATAAGATCATTTATGTTAAATGCTCAGTAAATGCCTATTTTATTAGTGTTAGTAATGCCATAGATCAGTAAAGCCATTTAAACCTTTCATAAAATTTCCTCAGTACTGGGGGTAGCATTTCATTTCTCCATCTCTCACAGCTCTATCTATTGCACATTTTATATGATACAAATATATATTTTTGGAACCACCATCTCTCTCCCTCAAAAGGGGAAAATTGGTTGGAAATTGTCCTAAGAGTTATGGGCATATCTCACATGCTGTTTCCTAAGATACTGAGGCTTTCTTATGGGAGTACACTGCAGGGAAACCAGCTTATACCGAGATTCCTCTACTTTTTGATTGGCTAGAAAGAGATAGTGTCCTTAATTCGGGAAAAAGCAGGCTGCACCTGAATTAACTTCCTAGAGTGATATGTAGCCGTAGTTAGAGTCCTATGTACAAAACACATGTGATTTCTTAAAATGTCTCTCCAACTTTTGATTCCTTAGTTAAGTAGTCTGAGAACAGAAATGCTTTGGAGTGGAGGATGGGGGCCTCAGGCAGTCTTTGTGTGTGTCATCTTTCCATAAACAACCCCTGTTAGTGCTTATTTAGAATTCTACTGGTACCTGCAATGTTACTTTGTAACTTTTGGTAGGGCAGCAAGATTAGCATCTCAGTGTATAGTTTTCCTTCTCATAGAACCTCTTATTGACTTCAGCCCACCAATTTTTTTAAATCATATCTTTTTCTGATTATGTTTACTGCTGTAACATGTGTTAAGAATAGCCTTCTATTCTCAAGTGAAAGGAACATGATTCTTGTAAGAAGTAGGGCAGTTCATTAAAAATAACCAGGATGATGCAGTATGCCTCAGAGGGTGTCAAAGACCAGAAGTTAGAGGTCGAAAGAAAAAAGAAAAGAAAAAAGTAAAAAAAAATCCAAAGAGCATGTCTCAATACTTATGTAGACTTTTGCAGCATCTTGACTCTGGTATCACTAAAAATAAGCAATTAATAAAAATAAATAGGCTTAGAGGAGGAGGAAGTAGTCGTCAAACTCTGGGTCTCCTTACACATCTAGTCTCCAGCCCACTTTATAAATGTCTAAATGTGTTTTTCTTAAATTGTGGTGCTCGAAGGTAAATCGTATATTCTGCGTGGGGTCTGGCCAGGGACAATAGAAATGTTGTTACTGCTCTTTTTGATTTTTCTAAGAAAGAAGTCCAGTGCAAGAAGAACGATAGAGAAGAGTGTTGACCTAGGGATTAATTTTTGGCTATGCTGCGTCTTTGTTGCTACTCAGACTTGTTCTTTAGTTGTGGCAAGCAGGGGCTCCTCTTTGGTTGTGGTGCATGGGCTCTCATTGCTGTGGCTTCTCTTGTTGCGGAGATGGGCTCTAGGTGCATGGCTTCAGTAGTTGTGGCATGTGAGCTCAGTAGCTGTGGCTCGCAGGCTTTAGGGCACGGGCTCACTAGTTGTAGCGTGTGTCATTAGTTGCTCTGCTGTATGTGGGATCTTCCTGGACCAGGGATCGAACCCGTGTCTTGTGCATTGGTAGGCGGATTCTTCACCACTTAACCACCAGGGAAGCCCCTATGTCAGTTGACTTTTAACAAGTGCTGCTAGGACAGTAGGATAGCCACATGCAGTAAAGTGAATTTGGACCCCTACTCCACACCATAACTGAAAATGGATGGAAGTCTTGAATAGCTGAAACCTTAAAACTCTTTGAAGAAAATATACATATAAATCCTTATAAACTTCTGTTTCCCAGTGGATTCTTACACAAGACACCAGAAGTACAAACAACAAAAGAAAAATTGAATAAATAGGATTTTGTCTAAATTTTGAAACATTTGCACTTCAGCATACACCAGCAGTAATAGAAAGAAAACCCAAGAAGTAGAAGAAAATACTTGCAAATCATGCATCTGATAAGAGTCTGGTATGTAGAATATATAAAGAGCACTTAGAACTCAGCAACAAAAAGCAAATAATCTAATTTTCAAATGGACAAAAGATTTGAATAGACATTACTCCAACAAAAACACATAAGTACATGTAAAGATGCTCAACATTATTAGTCATTAAGGAAATGCATATAATAACCACATTGAGATACCACTTCACACTCACTAGGATGGGTTTTTTGTTGTTGTTGTTTTTTTTTAAGTAATTGACAAAATGGTGTGATCACTGTAGAAAATAGTTTAGCACTGGTTCGATCCCTGGGTTGAGAAGATCCCCTGGAGGAGGGCATGGCAACCCACTCCAGTATTCTTGCCTAGAGAATTCCCATGGACAGAGGAACCTGGTGGGGTCACAAGGAATCAGACACGACTGAACAACTAAGCACAGCAGAGCAAGTTAAGTATAGAATTACCATAAGACCCAGTGGTGCCATCTGCTCACGGGTATACATAAGCAAAAGAGTTGGAAATATGTTCAAACAAAAATTGGTGTGTGGAAGTTCATAGCAACATTACAGCCAAAAGGTAGAAATAGTCCAAATGCCCATCAACTGTGAAACAAAATGGTATACCCATACAGAGTGATGCTATTTCACCATTAAAGAGTGAAGTACTGATACATGCTACAACATGGATGATCTTTGAGAAAAGAAAGTGAAAGTGAAGTCGCTCAGTCGTGTCCGACTCTTTGCAACCCCCATGGACTGTAGCCTACAGGCTTCTCCATCCATGGGATTTTCCAGGCAAGAGTACTCGAGTAGATTGCTGTTTCCTTCTCCAGGGCATCTTCCCAACCCAGGGATTGAACCCAGCTCTCCCGCATTGTAGGCAGATGCATAACTGTCTAAGCCACCGGGGAAGTCAGATCTTTGAGAACATTATGCTAAGTTACGGAAGCCAAAGACAGAATCCACACGATGTATGATTCCTTATGTATAGAATATCTGGCCTAGGTAAATTCATGCAAACAGAAAGGTTGCTGGGGTCTAGGGGAAGGAGAGAATGAGTGTTTGCTAAAAGGGTATGGAATTTTCTTTTGGGGTAGTGAAAATATTCTAAAACTACTTGACAGTGATGGTTTCATATATTGTGAGTGACATACATGTCATTAATGGTAAATTTTATGTTATGTGTGTTTTATGCCAATAAAAATACTGTTTGTTCACAGTGGAAATGAGCAAGGAAGGTGGGGCTGCACTAGGTGAAAGATGGCAGCATAGATGTTTAGATTAACTAAAAGAACAATTGCTGAAAGGCTAGTGTTTTAGCCACTGACTGAGTAGAGAGATAACAAGTTAAATTTGTTGTCTTCTGTTTTAGAGACGTAGTACCAGGTGATGGTGGAAGCCTAATGAAATTAGCAAAATGGATTTTTTGCAGAGTCAAAGCGCCATATTAAAAGATCCAAAATAGTGCTATTCAATATAACTTTCTGTGGAAATATTCTGTGCTATTCAAGTAGAGAAGTCAACACCCACATATAACTGTTGAGCATTCTAAATGGTACCAGTGCGACTGAAGGACTATTAAAGAGAAGGGAGAAACTAGGCAGCATGCTTTATGGGTGTTTCTGTATCTTTTCCTTAAAGCTTTTAATCTGTGCAATATGTAGTAGTACAGTCCCTACAATTATAGTAGTCAAAGATGTATCCTTGGTATAATCTACATAAGATGTATTTTTTGATACTGTATATATGTTTTATTTATAGAGGTAAAGAACTCAGAAGAACAGTATAATAAAATAGTAATACCAAATGAAGAAAGTGTGGTCATCTACTACAAGATTAGACAGCAGCTTGCCAAATTGGGTAAAGAAATTGAAGAATACATTCACAAACCAAAATATTGCTTACCCTTTCTACAGCCAGGTCGTTTGGTAAAGGTATGTCATTTTTATTATAGAATTTTCAATATTTAGTATTTTTTAGATAAAGTAAAGTAGGTAGATGCTTCCTGCTACAGTAGTTGATCTGTATTAATTTTATTGTTTAACCTGTTTCACATGATACTGATTAAGGAAGGAGAGGTCATTTGAAGGCCTTTTAATCTCTACTGGTTTTCATTTGGGGGAGTATAAACTGAAGTAGACAGTTTGGGAATTAATATGAAATATTTCTAGTTAAGAAATGCTGTTCAAGAATAAGGCAGTTTTAAGACCTGGATGAATTCATTAGTTATCAAAGATTTTACATATATTCCAAACAAATATAAGATACCACTTTTTCGGTTTTTTGCCAACTGAAAGATTCCTGTTGCTTCCTAGAAAGCCTGTGAAATTTGGCAGTGATTTCTTTCTGTAATGTCAGTGTCTTTTTTTTTTTTTTAATTTAACAGGGGTCTTTAAAAAAAATTCTATCAGGAAAACTGAGAATGTTTTATTAGCTATAATGTGGGCATGACATCTAAATTGCCTTTTAACATAAACACTCCTTTTGTACTTGCTTTACTTTCTTTTCAGGTGAAGAATGAAGGAGATGATTTTGGTTGGGGTGTAGTGGTGAATTTCTCAAAGAAATCAAATGTTAAGGTAAACTGTTGTCCTGAAAGTAGAATTGTATATAAATTTTTAGTGAAATGTTTTTTCAGGGTCAGAAAATCAATCAGATTAAAAATAGCATTACCTTAAGAGAAGCTATAATAAAGTCTTTATAAAGTCTATATAAGGAATTAATTTTTCAATTAATCATAGATTTTATCCTTAAAGTGATATGGTTATCTTCCTAACACTATCACAAATTTTAATTTCATGACTGTTTTACATTTTTTCTCTGAGTTCACCAGTCCTTTTTTATACATTTCCTATAAATTGAATATTAGAAAAAATTAGCATCTGACACTGAAAATTAGAATTTCGATTTGGGTATATATCAGAGACTAAAAAGCAAGACCTTAGGAAAGCTGGTCAATTTTAATTATTCTCTTTAATACATATGAAGGCAATAATAAAGTTGATTTTGGTCATTATTTATTTAAATACTTTGAAAATGTCACTTATACATAAAATCAAGGATAATTTTAATAATGTTAGAAGAATAATCACCTCAATTAAATCAGCCTTCCTGTCTATTATATTTTCTTTACTAGTTATAGGCACCGACTAAACAGGTGCCAGTAAGTGACCTCAGGCAAGACAGTTTGTATCTCCATGCCTATTTTTCCTTATTTTTAGAATGAAAGGTTTGCATAAGGTGACATTTACAGTGTTTTAAGGTTGAGCATTTCAAGAGTTTGTTATCATTAACTTATTAATCCCACCTTTGTGTAAAGGTAATTGAGAATTAAGTTTTGGAATTGAAAGTTAGTTCTGAAATATGTAAAGGGAATTTGAGATACTGATGCCATTTATTGTGGAGAAATAAAATTCCTAGTTTTGTGGTAGGTGTTCTGATTAATGGTCTATAGTTAATCCTACTGAATAGCTTCTTAAGGATATTTAGTTTACTAGTACCATCTTCATAGATTACTTTCATTAGCAATTATTAATTTACAAAAATTTTTTTCAAAGTATTGTCACACTCATCGTCTCATTTTATTCTAATTTATGAAGCATTCATTGACTATAGACACAGAATCCCTATACTTACTTATTTGGTGAACATAGCAAATAGTGAAAATAACATGGCAATATATGAAATACTTCAATAAAGACATAAACAGAGTGCATTTAGAGCAGGAGGAGGAAGATATTTTGGGTGAGCTGTTTGAGATGGCACCTGAGGAGGAAGAGAATTTTTGAAGTTTTAAACAGAACCTTAAACACCGAGTAGAATATCATTTCATGGATATTCACTGGTGGAAGTAGTATGCAGCAGGGGCAGAAAACTTCAGATTAAGGGAAGGAGAAAAGTCAAAGTATTGAGATTAATCACCAAAAGTACTTAAAATACAGATTTTAAGTATGTTGGGTCTGGATTTAAACATTTGAAGGCAGTAGCAGGGCATTGAAGGTTAATTGGTTGATTGATTTGCTTGGCTTTTTTTTTTCTTTCAGTTTTATTGAGATAGTTTATATATAGCATTATATAAATTTAAGGTGTACAACATAATGATTTGACTTACATACATCATGAAATGATTATCACAATACATTAAGTGAACACCCATCATCGCATGTCGAAACATTAAAAAAATTTTTAAACTTTTCCATGTGATGAGAATTCTTAGGATTTACTCTCAACTTTCATTTATAACCTATAGCACTGTTTATTATATATATCATGTTGTACATTATGTCCCTAATATTTATCTTACAACTCTAAGTTTGTATTTTTTTATTACTGTCATCTCATTCCTCCTTCTCTCAACCTTGCCTCTGATAACCCAAAATCTGATTTCTTTCTCTGTGAGTTTGTTTTTGAAGCATAATTAACCCACAACACAATTAGTTCCTGTTACACAACATGATATATTTCTATACATTTCAAAGTGTTCACCTTGATACTTTTAGTTGTCACCATGAAAAGATATAGGCTGTATTGCCCACACTGTACAGTTCATGCCTATGAGTTATTTATTTTATAACTGAAAATTTGTATCTCTTAATCTCCCTCACCTACTTCTTTCCTCCCCCTCCTCCCCTGTCCTCTGACAACCATCTTCTCTCTGTATCAGTGACTTTGTTACCATTTGGTTATGTTTGTTGATTAGTTTTCTTTTTCATATTCCACAGTTAAGTGAAATCATCCCATATTTGTCATTCCCTACCTGGCGTATCTATCTCATTTAGCATAACTCCTTCCAGGTCCATCCATGTTGCTGCAAATGGGAAGACTCATTCTTTTTTGTGTTTATGTGTGTGAGAGACATCTTTATCCTTTCCTCTATCAGTGGACTCTTGGCTTGCTTCTACATTTTGACTGTTGTAAGATATACAGTAATGCTGCAAAGAATGTAGCGGTGCATGCACATTTCCTTTTGGATAATGGTGTTTTTGTTTTCTTCAAATAAATACTCAGGAACAAAATTGCTGGGTCATTTGGTAGTTATATGTTTACCTTTTTGAGGAACTGTCATACTGTTTTCCATAGTGGCTGCACCAATTTACATTCCCACCAACAGTGCACAAGGGTTCCCTTTTTTCCACAAGTTCTTATTTCTTGCCAGTTTGATAATAGCTATTCTGTCAGATGTGAGATGATACCTCATTGTGGTTTTGATTTGCATTACCCTGATAATTAGTGATGTTGAGCATCTTTTCATGTACCCAATGGCCATGTGTATGTCGTCTTTGGAAAAATGTCTACTCAACTCCTCTACCATTTTTTAGTTATGTTTTTTGTTTGTTTGTTTTGATATCAAGTTGTACGTTCTTTAGTCACTAAGTTGTGTCTGACTCTGAGACCCCGTGGACTCGAGTGTAGTTCATCTCACTTGCATGTAGTTTGCTGGGCTCCTCTGTCCATAGCATTTCCCAAGCAAGAATACTGGAGTTGGTTGCCATTTCTTTCTCCAGGGGATCTTCCTGACCTAGGGATAGAATCTGCATCTCCTGCTTGGCAGGAGGATTCTTCATCATTTGCAGATATCTTTCACCATTCAGTAGGTGATCTTTAAGTTTTGTTGATAGTTTCCTTCACTGAGCAAAACCCTTTCAGTTTGATGTAGCCCCATTTTAAAAAATTTTTGCTTTTATTTCCCTTGCCTGAAGAGACAGGTCTGAAAAAATGTTAGTATGACCAGTGTTAAAGACTTCATTGCCTGTGTTTTATTCTGGCAGTTTTATGGTTTCATACCTTACATTTAAGTCTTTAACACATTTTGAGTTTATTTTTGTGCATAGTGCAAGAAAGTAGTCTGGTTTGATTCTTCTACATATAGCTGTCCAGTTTTCCCAACACCATTTGTTGAGGAGACTGTCTTTCCCCTCATTGTATATTCTTGCCTCTTTTGTTGTAGATTAATTAATTGCCAGTATAAGTGTGGGTCCATTTCTGAACTCTCTTCTGTTCCATTGATCTGTGCCCTCCATGCTGTTTTGATGACTGTAGCTTTGTAATATAGTTTTGAATCAGAGTGTGTAAGATTGTTTTAGTTATTTGGGGTCTTCTGTGTATCCATATGGCTCACATCGTAAAGAATCTGCCTGCAATGCAGGAAACCTGGGTTCTCTCCCTGAGTTGGGAAGATCCAAGGGCATGGCAACGCACTCCAGTATTCTTGCCTGGAGAATCTCATGGTCAGAAGAACCTGGCAGGCTACAGTCATGTCAGTTGTGTCTGACTCTTTGCAACCCCATGGACTATACAGTCCACGGAATTCTCCAGGCCAGAATACTGGAGTGGGTAGCTTTCCCTTCTCCAGGGGATCTTCCCAACCCAGGGGTCAAACCCAGGTCTCCCGCATTGCAGGCAGATACTTTACCAGCTGAGCCACAAGGGAAGCCCTCACTTTACCAGGTAGGAAATAGCTAAAAGTGAAGTGAAAGTGTTATTTGCTCAGTCGGGTCTGACTCTGCCTGCCAGTCTTCTCTGTCCATGGAATCCTTTAGGCAAGACTACTGGAGTGGATTGCCATTCCCTTCTCCAGTGACTTCCCTGGTGGCTCAGTTGGTAAAGAATCTGCCTGCAATGTGGGAGACCTGGGTTTGATCCTTGGGTCAGGAACATCCACTTGAGAAGGAAATGGCAACCCACTTCAGTATTCTTGCCTGGAAAATCCCATGGATGGAGGAGCCTGGCAGGCTACAGTCCATGGGGTCGCGAAGAGTCGGACACGACTGAGTGGCTTCACTTTCACTTTAATGAAGATAATGGTGACCTCCTTCAAAAGATCCCATGCATGTACTGCTACACTCAGCACCCCCAACCCTGCAGCAGGCCACCACCTACCCACGCCTCTGCTGGAGACTCCCGGACACCCACAGGGAAGTCCAGGACAGTGTCTTGTGGGGTCATTGCTCCTTTCTCCTGGGTCCTTTCCTGTTGTTCAAGCTGGATTTAGAAAAGGCAGAGGAACCAGAGATCAAATTGCGAGCATCCGCTGGATCAAAAAAGCACGAGAGTTCCAGAAAAACATCTATTTCTGCTCTATTGACTACGCCAAAGCCTTTGACTGTGTGGATCACAGTAAACTGAAAAATTCTGAAAGAGATAAGAATACCAGACCACCTGACCTGCCTCTTGAGAAATCTGTATGCAGGTCAGGAAGCAACAGTTAGAACTGGACATGGAACAACAGACTGGTTCCAAATAGGAAAAGGAGTACGTCAAGGCTGTATATTGTCATCCTGCTTATTTAACTTATATGCAGAGTACATCATGAGAAACGCTGGGCTGGATGAAGCACAAGCTAGAATCAAGATTGCTGGGAGAAATACCAATAACCTCAGATATGCAGATGACACCACCCTTATGGCAGAAAGTGAAGAAGAACTAAAGAGCCTCTTGATGAAAGTGAAAGAGAATGAAAAAGTGGACTTAAAGCTCAACTTTCAGAAAACAAAGTTCATGGCATCCGATTCATCACTTCATGGCAAATAGATGGAGAAACAGTGGCAGACTTTATTTTCTTGGGCTCCAAAATTACTGCCAATGGTGACTGGAGCCATGAAATTAAAACACTTACTCCTTGGAAGAAAAGTTATGACCAACCTAGACAGCATATTAAAAAGCAGAGACGTTACTTTGCCAACAAAGGTTTGTCTAGTCAAGGCTGTGGTTTTTCCAGTTGTCATGTAGGGATGTGAGAGTTAGACTATAAAGAAAGCTGAGTGCTGAAGAATTGATGTTTTTGAACTGTAGTGTTAGAGAAGACTCTTGAGAGTCTCCTGGACAACAAGGAGATCCAACCAGTCCATTCTAAACGAGATTAGTCCTTGATGTTCATTGGAAGGACTGGTGTTGAAGCTGAAACTCTAATACTTTGGCCATCTGATGCGAAGAGTTCACTCATTTGAGAAGACCCTGATGCTGGGAAAGACTAAGGAGGGAGAAGGGGATGACACAGGATGAGATGGTTGGATGGCATCACCGACTCAATGGACATGAGTTTGAGTAAACTCCGGGAGTTGGTGATGGACAGGGAGGCCTCGTATGCTGCAGTCCATGTGGTTGCAAAAAGTTGGACACAACTGAGCAACTGAACTGAACTGAGTCAGTTCAAGGAAAACAGCAAGCCCGTCTTCCACAACATTAACCAGTCCAGTCTTAGTGTCTTTTAACTGAGCAAAGTCTTCTTAGTGTCTTTCAATTGAGGGTAACCCACTCAGTGTCTAAAGTGAGTAAAAATCTTCCCAGTATCGTTCAGCTGAGTTTCAAACATAACCTACTCCTCCAAAGAGGAATTTATTACCAAATATCTTGACTCCAAGAAGGGAGACAGACCCAGTTGACCTCTGCTAGTACCAAGACTCTGGTTCTTCATGAAATTCAGACAGGAGAGAAGTCCTTTACTCCAAGTCTGTTTGTTGGTCACCAAAACTGCCATCAGGAAAAAACATGCATACCCTGAAAGTTGAGAATTATGTTTAATATGGCAGACTTACAGAGGACTTAAGGCAAAGAAACGACCTCAGATAGCTTTGAGGGATTGTTTTGAAGAGGGAAGGGTGGAGTCAGATACATAGAAAGTTTTTGTAAATGAAAACTAATTAGTCAGAGCTACTGCTGTTAATTAAAGAAAACCAGACACCTTCATTTAATGAATTTAACACTTCTCTGTGTTTGGGAAGATGCAAGAGTCTGGGCTTATTCATATTGTTCCTTTGATATGCACCTTAACTGTCCTGTTTTTCTCTGTCCTGAATCCCCTCAGAGTGAACCATTGGGGTGGGGTGGCTGCAGAGGCTGATAGGTTGCTGGCTGACAGCCTGTTTTGTCTTAATCCTGAGTTCCCCTCAGGATCCACCATCAGGGGTGGCTGCAGTCGGTAATGGATGCACCGTTCTTCGTTTTCTCATTAGGCTGGTGACATGACGTTCTTTGTCCGCAGAGAGAAAATGCATACTTCAGAAGAAAATACTTTAAAGCATTTTAAGGAGATAAAAATGTATCATCAATATTTTGTGTTGTTTCTTTACATTCTACAATCTTGATTATCAAAAGTATATTTCTCTTATGTGAAGGATGATATTATAAATCTATCTTTATCAGATAGAAAACGTTTGCTGAGAAAAGCTTTATCATCTTAGGAAATAAATGTAACAGCAAGTTTTCATTTAATGCTGCAAAAAAGGAGGCTTGGAATGATTTTCCATACTCGTACTTGGGAATATCTCTGTAATGTTGTAAGTGGTTTTGGTAGCTCAGCATACCCTGTCTTTGCTTTGTATCTATACTACACTGAAAATTGTTTTAAAACTCCTTTAAAAATAATCATATTTGAAAAAAAAAACATGCTGAGACAAAACTAGTTTCCCTTTTGAATTGGAAAACGGTTTATGCTTTCTTTGAAGAAATTTGTGCTCAGGTTTAATTGATTATGATTATACTTTTGATTTGTTTTGGAGATATATTTTACTGTTCTTAGGCAAATTCATAGGTTAGTACAGAAATAGGTTGTAGGCATGAATTAATGGGTATTTCTTGACAATTTTTGCATAAGTCTGTGCAGGAGGGATAGGAGGAGATTGAGTAATCACTTCTTTCCCTGTTCCCCTCTCAATCAAAGTAACTACCCCTTGTGGGGAAGCTACCTGTATTTTTGGTGGGAATGCAAATTTGTGCAGCCCCTGTGGAAGGCGGCATGGAGGTTCATCAAAAACTAAAAGCAGAGTTGCCATGTTGTGCTGTGCTTAGTCGCTCAGTTGTGTCCACCTCTTTGTGACCCCATGGACACATGGGAGCCCGCCAGGCTCCTCTCTCCATGGGGATTCTCTAGGCAAGAGTGCTGGAGTGAGTTGCCATGCCTCTCTCCAGTGGATCTTTCCAACCCAGGGATTGAATCAAGGTCTCCCACATTGGAGGCGGACTCTTTACCATCTGAGCCACCAGGAAAGCCCAAGAATACTGAATACCGAAGTTGCCATATGATCCAGCAATCTGACTCCCGTCATATATCTGGACAAAGCTATAATTCCAAAAGATACATGCACCCCTGTGTTCATTATTCACAATAGCCAAGACTTAGAAACAGTCTAAATTTCCATCAACAAATAAATGGAGAAGATGTGATACATGTATACTATGGAATACTGTTCAGCCATAAAAAGAATGAAATAATGCCCTTCACGGTAGCATGAATGGAACTAGAGATTATCATACTAATGAGTCAAAAAGAGAGAGACAAACATGATATCATTTATATGTGGAATCTAATATATGACCCAAGTTAATCTATCTAAAACAGATACAGACTCACAGAAATAGAGACCAGACTTGTAGTTGCCAAGAGGGAGAGAGGTAGAGGAGGGATGGAATGGCAGTTTGGGATTAGCAGGTGCAAGCTATTAATATAGAATGGATAAACAACAAGGTCCTACTATATGGCACAGGGAACTATATTCAGTATCTTGTGGTAAACCATGATGGAAAAGAATATAAAAAGAGTGCACTGTATGTATAACTGAATTGTTTAGCAGAAATGAATACAGCTTTGTAAATGTTGTAAACTGTGAAAGTGAAAGTTGCTCAGTCGTGTCTGACTCCTTGCAACCCCATGCACTGTAGCCTGCCAGGCACCTCTGTCCATGGAATTCTCTAGATAAGAATACTGGAGTAGGTAGCCATTCCCTTCTCCAGGGGATCTTCCCAACCCAGGGATCGAACCCAGGTTTCCTGCATTGTAGGTGGATTCTTTACCATCTGAGGCACCAGGGAAGCTATAAACTGTACTTCAATGAAAAAAATAACTTCTCTATTTACCTAATTTTATACAAAAGAGATTATTCAAATATTGAATCAAAACTAAAAAATCTACTTTCATTGTATTTTTCATCTTGTTTAATTAGAATTATTTGAAGATACATATTTATTTTCTGATACTGATCATTCTTTTGGTTTCATTTTCTAATTCTAGCATAAATTGCGGAGAAGGCAATGGCACCCACTCCAGTACTCTTGCCTAGAAAATCCCATGGGCGGAGGAGTCTGGTAGGCTGCAGTCCATGGGGTCGCTGAGGGTCGGACACGACTGAGCGACTTCACTTTCACTTTTCACTTTCATGCATTGGAGAAGGAATGGCAACCCACTCCAGTGTTCTTGCCTAGAGAATCCCAGGGATGGGGAGTCAGACACGACTGAAGTGACTTAGTAGCAGCAGCAGCATAAATTGAATTATAATAATAAGCTTATTATTATATCATTAGAAACTTAACAATGGCATATCAGGTGACAGTAATCATATATTTAAATTCATATCAGGTAATTCCTCTGTTTTCTCATGCAGTGGAGCATGTTGAAGAATGAAAAGAGACAGGCTTCATTTCATGAAGGAAACATTGTTTATATGCCAGTCATAGTGCTAAATGCAAGGACATAATTACTGTACACATGGAACTTGTAATTGTGTGCCAGTTTTTGAAAATTAATAAACTTTTATCCCGTTTTTTTTTCTAGCCTAATTCTGGTGAACTGGATCCGTTATATGTAGTAGAAGTACTTCTGCGCTGTAGCAAAGAGAGCTTGAAAAATTCAGCTACTGAGGCTGCAAAGCCAGCTAAACCTGATGAGAAAGGAGAGATGCAGGTTTGTACTTTACTTCATTTCTAGATTTCAGATATTTATAATCACTGGATTTCCTGAATGTGATTAGAATAAACACTCTCATGATTTCTAAATTGGAAGTTTTCAAGGTTTCTTAAAGCCATCTAAAAACCAGTAGGATGATTAATCCCTTTATCAAATTATGGCAGGATATTTAGTGACATAGTGAAGGATAAAGAGAATTTAATAATGAAGCTGGAATTTACCTGGGCTAAAAAGATGTTTATCATTAATTTGTGATTGTTTCATTTTACACTTTATTCCATCCATACTTTTTTTTTTTTTTTTGCATTCCTATGAAAATAATGACTGAAAATAGCCAGTCTTTTGAAAATAAGTTCTAAGTTTCCTTAAAATAATTTAATTTACATGTCCTTTTAATTAAGTGCAAAGCATTCAGTTTGCCACATTAGAAACCCATATTGAATGTCTCCTATTTTATTTTAAAATAAATAATATAGAGTAATTGTAAGTAAACCTAATTGAGGACTTTTCAAGTATCTTTTTGTAGACCAATATACTGAAATTTTGTTATTTTTAAACATTGCTTTAAGTACGTGGTACATTGGCTAGGTCTTTGAAGAAAGGTCATTGTAATGATACTTGTCATAATAGGCATTGGTTTGTGGAAAGTAAAATTGGCCACTGCAGCATCATAGTCTGCTGCTTTGGATTGATGAAATGAATGTGAGACTCAGAGTTGACAGTATTAGAAAGACTATACTGTTAAACATTTCAAAATAATCATTTAAAAGCCTAGTGTTATCTATAATTTTGAATACCAGCTAGGTTTTGGTCTTTGTTCCTTACTCTTATTTGTTCTCTAGAATTCCACCACCATTGAAACTTATATGATTTAGTTTTCCCTAACATTTATCAATTGACTGCTTGCCTAAAATTAGGCTAAAATTCTCCCAATCTAGCATATATTCATTGTAGCCAAAGGAATCTTTTAAATTGCTGCAACTTGGAATGGCAAATATATGGCGTACATCCCAACATTCTCCTTCTCTCCTGGCATACACTGATAATAATTCATGGCTCCCTTTTACATTCAAAGCTTAGACTCGTTCTAAGAAAATGATCTGTTGAGTAATTCATTGGAGTTAGTATTTTAGGTGAAAACTGTTTGCTGTCTACTGTGTTCTAGGCCCAGATTTTATTAAGCATGTGCATGTGTACCTGTTTTACTTAAAGATAACGAGAAACTTTGCACCTCTTAATAATACGATTTCATTCAGTTCAGTTGACAATCCCTACAGAAAAGCCTTCACTGAACCCTGGGCAAACTGAGTGTCTTTCCTCTGCTGAAAAAACATTTTCTATTCAGTTTACTTTAGCATGTCTTACTAAGGAAATTAAGGTGGACACGCGTAAGCATGAATTGCATCAGTACACGTAGTCTCTGACTTTAAGGGGTTTAGAGATACGGAGGGAGCATTTTGTGCTCAAAGAGGTAACTTATCGAAGGTGTGTGCATGTTGTAAGCTTATAAAAGAAGTAATGAAATTTAGGCAAATTTTTAGGAATGTTAGAACTTTTTAAAGATACATCTGCATTCCAAGATAGGAAGCAGCATGTGCAGAGCACAGAATAGCCCTCTTTAAAAATAACTCCTAGTTTTTCTGTCTGATGCGGTTGAATGACAGAGGCATAGAATGAAACAGGAAGGAAAAGTATACCTTAAGAAGTGGAATACATATATAATATTATTTGCTTTTGTAAATTATTATTTTCAGTAGGACTCCTGGATATAGGCAAATAATGCCATAGGCAGTTTGTAAGGAAATCTCATCTCAACTACAGTGATTGTGTAGCACTATTTAGGGTTGGTTTGAATCTATTTCCTTTACATGAAATATGAGGAGGAAATGGGATTTCCATAGTTAGCTTTTCCCTTCTCTAATTTTAAGTGTATGTAATGCCAAATTTAACTTTTCATCAGCATTTGTGTACGACTTTGTAAAGTGGCTATTTCTTTTGCCTGTGAAATAAATCTTGAATTTATTTTTCCAGAAAAAATAAGATGCCTTAGAATATAGCTAGCTTTGGATAGTAGTTGATTAGTAGAGGTTAACACTTTCAACAGTGTATTCTAAAAATTACTTTTATCACTGTTGCTTTGCCAGCTTCAGTGTGATGATGAGGGAAGGGTATTCTTGTCAGGAGAATGCATGGAGGAAGATTTGAAAATAGTTGGTTTTCAAGATTATGTCTAACAGAGTCATTCTGGCCCATCCAGAGATTCCATGAATATTTCATGGCCATCTACACTTAAATAGTTTTCCCTTCATTTGTAGTGCTGTAGTACTTTTAGATATTAAAAAAGCACCAATTACTGAGGATGCAAAAATGAGTGAAGTACGGATTCTGTTGAGGGAATCACTTATTTTTATGTACCATTTGTTAGCCTGTTTCTTAAAGCTTTGAATTTGTTTTTACGTCTTAAATATAGTTCTAGGGACTTCCCTGATAGTCCCGTGGCTGGGACTCTGGGCTTCCAGTGCAGGGGGCCCGTGTTTGATGCCTGGTCAGGAAACTGGATCCTACATGCTGTGACTAACAGCTGGTGCAGCCAAATAAATAAATATATTTAAAACAAAATAATAGTTTCTATTAAGGTATAAGCTTCCACAGTGGTTACTATCCACTTATTATACCTGCCACATAATGTAAATGCAGTTTTCTTATAAGGATTCAAAGTATATTTAAGAAATGGCAGAATTTGAAAATGTGCAGTGTTAATTGTTATATGTATGTAACTTTTCTGTTGGTAGGTTGTTCCAGTTTTGGTGTATCTCCTGTCTGCTATCAGCAGTGTTAGACTTTACATCCCTAAAGACCTTCGACCACTGGACAATAGACAGAGTGTTCTAAAATCAATACAGGTATACACATTAATTTTATAAATTAAATATAAATTGTATGTAAATATATATAGATTGTATAACAAGGAAATTGATATGCTTTTAAATATATTGCTTTCTTTCAGAAAAACTATAAACACTGCCAATAGTGGCAGTTATTTTTAAGAAACATAGTGGCAGCAGATCTACATGTAGATTGCCCTCTCTTTGAATCTACCAACAAGTGAGTCTAAAGGAGGGCTCACAAAGTAGAACGTGACCACTGCTGTATGTTAAATACATTTTCTTTACTGGTTATGAATGAAAGTAACTATAGAGTGTGTTAAAAGTTTTTATATATAAAATCATGTGCCTGGACTTTTGATTAATACATGGATAAAATAGTCTTATGGAAAATTATTAGTTGGTTAGTAAATAAATATTTGAAGAGCATTTACTATGTAGCAAAGGCCATATACTAAAATCTGAGAAAACTGGATGCTTTTCGTGTAGAGTAGGAATTTTTAAGCTGTGGTCCATATGTGGGCTTCTTAAAATGAATAATTCTCTTAACAATTTTACAAAAAGTTTTGTGGGTAACCTTTTTTTTAAATTTCTAACTGACCAAATCCTATCTTACGTTTAAGGCCTATCTAAGACCCTGAAAGTCTTCCAATGGGATATCAGACTGTAATAACCTCTCTCTTCTCTGAATTCACATGTTCATTATATTTAATAGTTAAATCATGTTAGGGAAAAAAAATGTAGCAATGAGGATCTGGATCCCTTAAAAAGTTTGTCTTTTTAAGTCTTTCGACTCAGTACCACGCTCCCTAAGAATCAGCCCAAAGAAGTAATCAGAAAATTGAAAAAAATTTACACTTGAAATGTTCAATTCAGGATTCTTTATAATGGCAGGAAGTTATAGCAGTAAATGTACAGGAATGGGTTTTATCAATAAGTTGTGCCACATCCAGAACTTAACTAAACTCTAAATATTAGAAGTATTGTGCATAGGAAAAACATAAAAGGAAATACTGATTTAGCTTAGTCTTAACTAATATTATCTGTGAGGTGAAAAATGAATTTTAAATATTTTGTTTCAGGAAGTTCAGAAACGTTTTCCTGATGGTGTTCCCTTATTAGACCCTATTGATGACATGGGCATTCAGGATCAAGGACTGAAAAAAGTTATCCAGAAAGTAGAGGCCTTTGAGCATCGAATGTATTCTCATCCTCTTCACAATGATCCAAATTTGGAAACTGTGTATACACTTTGTGAAAAAAAAGCACAGGTATGGCAGAAACATTTTTATCATAGAATTCTATGTATTTCACTATATGAGAGAGTATATATATTTTTTCATTTTATTTTTCTATTGGTTTCATCCGCTAAAGCAGGAGGATGTCTAGCTATCAATTCTTACTAGCAAAAAAAAGTTGATCACTTTAATTGAGATATCATTCAAATAGCATAACATTCATCCCTTTAAAGCATACCATTTAGTGGTTGTTAGTGTATTCACAGTATGGTCTGCAACTATAACCACTATCTAACTGCGGAACATTCTCATTACCCACAAAAGAAACCTCATCCCTATTAGCAGTCACTCCCCATTTCCCTACCCTCCAGTCCCTGGCAGCTGCAGATCTCATTTTTGCCTTATGGATTTGCCTGTTGTGGAGCTTTCATGTAAATAATAAAATATGTGGCCTCTGTGTTTGCCTTCTTAGTTAACGTCTTCAAGATTCATCCATATTGTAGCATGAATTTGTATTTTATTCCTTTTTATAGCTGAAAAATATTGCCTTATATATGTGTTATACCACATTCTGTTTACCATTCATCAGCTGATGAGCATTTGGAGTTTTTCCATTTCTTGGCTGCTATGAATAATAGTGCTATGAACATTTGTGTACAGTTTTTGTGTGGACATATGTTTCCATTTCCCTTAGATGGAATTGGGTTGAATTGCTGGGTCCTAGAGGAGCTCTGTGTTTAACTTTTTGAGAAACTGCCAAACTGTGTTCCAAAGTGCTGCACCATTTATGTTCTCAGCAGCAGTAAAGTCCAGTTTCTCCACATCCTCCCCAACATTTGTTATTGTCTGCATTTTTAATTATAGCTGGTCTAGTGCTATAAAGTAGTAGTTCACCTTTTTAGAGTAACTAGCTGTGTTCTCCAACCAGTTAAAGCATTCTTATAAGCCATTCTGAATAATGAATTTGGAAAAAGCTTGTTGAAGTGAACACATTTCTTTCCACTATCCACTTCTCTTCAACTAGAATCTCTTGTATATCCAAATAGCATTTTCTCCTTGAAGTTTATCACTCTTTGCTTTTGTGCTTTTTCAGCTTTTATCACATGCCACTCTTCCTGTGTTTGTCTTTCTGTCTCACAAACTAGATTTTAAGCTCCTTAGGCTCAGGTGTTTCATTTTAGCTTACTTATACTCTTTCATATCTCTCATAATGATCTGTTTTTATGAAGTAGATGCCTGGTATTTATTCAATAAATAATATGAGTAGAAACTTCTTTGCCTAATAAAGTAATGTATTCAGCTCATAGTTTTAACAGCACTGCCCCTTCCTAGCTTTTTGTGAATTAACATGATGTGGCCTGTGCTGTGTTGGGCACAGCAAGTATGTTCTCAGTGAACATGTAGCATATATACTATGCTGTGGCCCACCCTGAAGGTTTCTTCTCAAAATGAGGAAACTGAGACATTAAAAGCTTGAGCATGCTCAGAGTGTGCTAGTATGATCCTAGCCTGCCCATCTCTCACCAGGACCTTGCAGGTCCCTCCCTGCGTCCTGTTACTCCCTACACCAGAGAATCAACTTTAATAGTTTCAACACAAGAACAAAGAGACCTGAGTTTGGTTGAGTGATAACTGAAGAGTATCTGTGGATAACGTGACTTGAAGCCCCAGAGAAAGGGATTATCTGAGCTACTCAAATATAACAAAAAGGCCCTAGTGTCTGGCTAAAAGTCTGGCTAAATGAACTTGTTATAAAGACTGCAGTACATGCAAAAAGTGCTTATGCGGGAGCATTAAGCTCTAGAAGTAAGACCTGAAACTGATGTGGGCTGTGTTTTTACTTTTGCTGAGTAGTGTCATACACCAGAAAAGACTGAAAGGAAAACCACAGCTTGTTGTGAGATTATAGTAGGTATCTCTCCTGTTCCCCCTTACTTATACTGCAAGAAAACTATGAAGAGTTAACAATTTTATGACGTTCTAGAGAGTGCAAGATAACCTTAACATTCCTTAGCCCTGCCTAGGAAGCCCTTCAGAATCTGACTGCTCAACTGTCAACATTTTAAGTCCTCCTACCCTCTGACCCAGCTTTCTACAAAGTGAGGCAATATGAGGATGTTCTTGTATCGTTGTTTGAAAAAGCAAGTGAATATAAACCACCTCTGTGTTCATCAGTAGAAAGTTAGATACATGAATTATGAATATCCACACAGTGGGTATCAAAATGACCCTTAAAAAGAATGAGGTAACTGTATATGTACTTTTTGGAAAAGAAATCCTGATTGTATTAAGTGGGAAAGGAAGCTGATCACACTTTTGTGGGGAAAACTGCTGTACCTGTGTATTCATGTATTTACAGACATGGATAATCTATTCTGTGTTCTTTGAAGGTATGTAGAAAAAGATCTAGAACAGCATCATGCCGTATATAATACAAGCTTCTCACATAAAAGTCTTTAGTACACACTTTTTTTAAAAAATGAAAAACAGGTGAAATTAATTTTAATGAGATTTTTTTTATTTAACTCAGTATATCCAGAATACATTTCAGCATGTAATCAGTATAAAAATTACTGAGGTAAAAATCTTAAATAGTAGACTCTCTTCTACCAACCTGTAAGCTTTGTATGCCTCTGGGTATTTAGAACAGTCTTCTATGCTAATAACATAGGCACATCTTCAATTAAAGAAACTTCAGAAGATAATTTTTTTTTTCTGATAGGCCTAATAAACATGCCAGGCGGCATAGAGGTAGCATGTTAGGTAACGTATAAAGCATTCCTTCTTATCCTCCTAGCACTGGGACATGTCAGTTCATAGCAATGTAAACAGTTGCTAAGAGTTTAAATTCTGGAGTCCAAATCCCATCAATTCCAAGCTTGGGTTTGAATCCCATCTTTTATTACTCTCTCTCTGTGATCTTGACCAGTTTACTTGGTAATCTCTCTCTGCCTCAGTTTTCTCATTTGTAAAATGCACGTTTATGTCTGCTATAAGAATTAAATGAAATAATGTAAAGCACTTGAAGAATCAGGATTCATAGTTAGCTGTCAATAAATGTCAATTACTGACCACCGTCGTTGCCTTTAACTTCTCCTCAGTTGAAGCTTAATAAAGCATCTGCAAAATACGAGTCTGAATTTCAGCTTCTCAGTTCCTAAACCTTCTATCAATGTTTTTCTGAACTTCAAGCCTCCACTTTAGGATCCCAGT
Source organism: Bos mutus (assembly GCF_027580195.1). Lineage (NCBI taxonomy): Eukaryota > Metazoa > Chordata > Mammalia > Artiodactyla > Bovidae > Bos > Bos mutus. The sequence goes on from NC_091636.1 coordinate 14,478,751, forward strand.
GTTTTCTTGCTTTGTACTGTCATCTCTGTCACAGTTGATGGGTATATAACATCTATGCTGCTGCTGCTAAGTCACTTCAGTCATGTCTGACTCTGTGCAACCCCATAGACGGCAGCCCACCAGGCTCCCCCGTCCCTGGGATTCTCCAGGCAAGAACACTGGAGTGGGTTGCCATTTCCTTCTCCTATAATATCTATATATATTATTAATTCCATTAATCTACAGATTAATGGAATTTTAAAACACATTTAATCTAAAATATGACCTCAAAATAACATTTTCCTTTTAAGCTTTCATCTCTGTCTACAGAATAAAGACTTATTTTCTTTGCTAAATCCTTTTCCAGCTTTTAGGCAGATTTTTATGCAATTTGAGGGCTTAAAAGAAATTGAGTTGCCCCTAATTCCATAAGGATGAAAAGTTGGAGCTGATTTGATTGCTACCTCAGATAACATCATTCTTCTTGTATAATATCCTGGAATAGTAAGAAACTGCTATGTTCCTCTCCACCCCTCCCCCAATATAATATTTTTTGATTCATTTCATGAGTAAATGTAATTTTTATTCTGTTTACTTTATCATTGAACTTCTTTTTACTTTTGTATGCCTTAGATTGCAATAGACATTAAATCCGCAAAGCGAGAACTAAAGAAAGCAAGAACTGTCCTACAAATGGATGAGCTCAAATGTCGCAAACGTGTTTTAAGGAGGTTGGGATTTGCTACATCTTCTGATGTCATAGAGATGAAAGGACGAGTAGCTTGTGAGATAAGCAGGTAATACCTGGTTGTTCTAGAAAACTGATTCTAAAGTAGAATACTGATTTTAAAAGAGGGCTGTTAATCTTTTGGAAAAAGAACTGTTTTAAAAATAATAAAGTTTGTTTGTTACTTTTCACATTAAAATACAGGTTTTGGCCATGAAGTTGAAATTAGGGAGAATAAAAATCTTGGATCTTACTAATTAATGCAGAAACCATTAGTATCTTCATGTTTCCTTTTTCTTTATTTTACAGCACTGTGGAATTTTTATGTAACTGTAGTCTTAGTTTACACATGAATTTTTATTTTAATTTTTTTGTAGTTACTAACAGTTTCCCACCTTGAAACTAAAATCATTGTCCTCTTTTATGTAAAGTTTTGGGCTAACGTAGCATATTATATGCCACAGCTTAAAATCAGATATAATCTTTTGTATATTAGATACCAGCTGTTTATTTTGGTAATCTTCTACCACATTACAAATGACCTTAAAGCTAAATGACTTAAAGCAGAAGTCATTTCATTCTCTCTGATTGTTTCTGTGGGTCAGAAATTCTAAGAGTGGCCCATAGGATGGTTCTGGCTCAGGATCCCTTGTGACTGCCATCATTTTGAAGATATTTTGCCATAGTCAGTTATTCTCTGTGAGTCCATAAAAGACATCTCAGAATAGTTTTTATGTACTCACCAAGGCCCTAATGTATGGGGTCAGAAAATTACAAGCCTTTGTAAATGCTTTTGGACATACCTGATGAAGATTTACTCATATCGTTCTTGTGGATCATCTAGTTCAGATACGACTTCAGATGTCTGCAGGGGCCAAGATTCTGTGGTAAACAGAACAGTTGTAGGCCACCAAAAGGAGGCAGCAACTACCCAACCCCAATTAGTTATTAAAAAATAATGTGATATCAGAGTCTAAGTTAGAAAAGTCAGATATCTAGTTTCTTTCTTTTTTTTTTTTTTTTGGTGAAATCTCTTGATTTTTAAATGTTCACAAAATATTTCAGAATTATGTTTTTAGGTTCCTATGCAAGCTAAATATAAAACACTTCGTGTTAGATTTGGCCCACACGCTTGTATTGAATAGCTTTCCTTTAACCTTGATAAAATTAAGCTTTCCTGCTTTGTAATTAAAGAAACCTAGGCAGTATAAAGTTAATAATTTATGCAAGATTAAATTTAGACTATAACATCGATCTGCTTATTTAAATGCTGAGATTAATGTTATTGGAATTATTTCTTTGTGATGTTATATAGTACTCAATAATTGAATTATTAAATTGATATCAATTTAATTTTATTTTAAATTATTAATATAAATTTAATATATTATTAAATAATTGATTTATTTCTCGGGTATCTGCAGCTAGATTTAGTCTTGGGAGAAAGAATATTTAGAGAGATAAAGATAAAAATATCACATATCAAAGCGCATTACTTTCCCCCTGCTTTGCCTCTCCTTCTGATCTGTCTTGGAGAATAAAATCACTGCAGGCAAAAGCTGAGGAGTCGTCCTAGATTCCTTCTCACCCTTCCTACTCTCTTTGCACATCTTCATGATTGTTTTCTCCTATCTCTGTGCTGTTTTAACTGTTCCCAGTAACTGAAGTGCATCCCTTTTATAAGTTTCTGCAACCCATCCTTTATTCTCTTGCTTTCAGAATTTTCTTTCCAAAGCATAAATCCTAGCATGTCATTCTTTGGTAAAAGTCTGTCAATGATTCTCTGTTGCTTTTAAAATAAATTCCATAATTGAGTATATTCTTGCCCTTTCCTGTGTATCCCTTCTGTTGCCACATCCCACACATGTTTCTTTCATTTAGCATGACCTTTCCATCACTCCCCATTCTTACATGTTTTTTTCAGGATCTTCTGAAACTTGCTTTGAGTTTCTTCAGATTGATTTTAGTCTCAACTTTTTTTTTTTTTGCATAATTGCCTATACAAACCTCTACTAAATTGCTGTCATGTGCTTATTATCTTTCCCATCTGCCTCTCCCACATTAGACTATAGAAGTAGTCTTATTTGTATTTTTGTCCTTTTGTTTTTTCTGTTAGGAACTTAACTCTGTTTATCATTAGGAACCCATATTTAGCTTTTGACTTTTGTTTTTGATTAGTTATTACCGTAAAGCTAGATGGTTTGTGACTTTTAGAAATCTTAGGAAGTTTGCAAAATGTGTGTCTGCTATGGATACATTCTAATTAAGATTTCTAATAACGTTGTTTTTCATTTTCTATTTTTTAAAGTTATTTGTAAAAAATAATTCAAATTTAATTGAGCTACAAACAATGTAAAAGGTCCTTAAACCTAGGTAATAAATGCTAATGGCTAATTTTTATGGTATTTTGAGAGTCAAGAAAACATTATTTATTTACATGAATATCTGTTTTGGTGTTTGCTAGGATGAGCTCTTTATATGAGACACCCATTTCACATTTACTATTGATTTATTCATAAATATGAAGACCTGCCATTTCCTTAGTTAGACAAGTCTTAATTTAAAACTGTACCTTAAGGATGTGTGGCTATATATATGTGTTTTTGTATTCTGATATTTGGAGTTTCTTTTTTTTTTGTGGTGGTACAGTGCTGATGAGCTCCTTCTAACTGAGATGATGTTTAATGGCCTTTTCAATGACCTATCTGCAGAGCAAGCAACAGCACTACTGAGCTGCTTTGTGTTTCAAGAGAATGTGAGTTTATGTATTTAGCACATCTTATTTATTAATTTGCATTTTATAGTTTAATTTTAATATTATGGATTTTTAAATTATAAAATGACTTTCATATTTTCATATTAATAGTTATATTATCAGAAAAGAATAAACTAGAATTTTATTTATAGACAATCATTATTAGTCAGATTCTAAGTTATAAATTTGTTCCATAACCCAGTGCATTATTTGAAGGTCTGTGTTAGTCAGACAGTCCTAGAAGAAAAAATGAAAATTAGGCAAACTAGTGAAAATGAAGAGAGTGAGACTGAATTAATATGCCTCTTCTCAGTTTTGGAGAGTAACTATGAGGCAGCTGATTATATCGATAGTAACAGCTGAAATCTTTGATTTCATAGGCAAGATTTGAGGTAATGGCCATAAGATTCTCATCAATAATCTTTTCAAGTGAGTAGACTTTCAAGTTAGTTGACTTTCAACAACTTTTAAGAAATAAAAATGAAGTGCTAGGTGGACCATGAGAACACTAATCATCCATTGTGCTCAGTCGCATCTGATTCTTTACAACCCAGTGGACTGTAGCCCACCAGGCTCCTCTGTCCATGGAATTTTCCAGGCAGGAATACTGGAGTGGGTTGCCATTTCCTACTTCAGAGGATCTTCTCAACCCCAGGGATCAAACCTGCGTCTCCTGCATCGGCAGGTAGACTCTTTACCACTGCATCACCTGGGAAGCCCCTTGAAGTGAAGTCAGTGAAGTGAAGTCGCTCAGTCGTGTCCGACTCTTTGCGATCCCATGGACTGTAGCCTACCAGGCTCCTCCGTCCCTGGGATTCTCCAGAAGCCCCTTACTTTAATTCAAAAGCCAGTGTTTGTTTAAAAGAGTAAAATACATGTTTCACATTTCAAATTCAAGATTTTATTCATTGTGTATAAAATTGATGAAGTAAGATTAAGACAAGGACATTCGCCTTCTAAAAATAATGTTATGTTAATTTTTAGATGACCTTTTATCATATATTTAAAATTTTATCATATATTTAAATTTTTTAAAAAGTAAATTGTGTAAGACAAATTTGTTTTTGCAATTCTGCCATTGATCTATTTATCCAGTAACTATTTCCTTATTAATCAGATCAGTTACTTCTTGAAATAGGTGTGGGCACGTTTCTTTAAGCTCTCTGATTGCGGATTAGCATTACTACTATAGTGGCAATGACAACAAGTAGGACACTAATTGAAAAATGATTTATGCTCTCCTAAGAATGCTGTGCACTTATGAAGTAATTTAATCTGCCTGTGAGGAATGCATTTCTTTATGAAATATTATGTTAGGCTGTTTTCCTTAGGTTCAAAATCTTACTACATTAATTTCTGAGATAATTGTTAAGAACGTTTGTCAGATTTTCTTTGAACAGATCTAAGGTTTACAGATTGTTTGGGGGTTGATGATCTTCTGCCATGGCAGACTTTGTCTTCTGGCTAATTTCTTATACTCTGTTGTGTTTTTTGTTTTTCATTTGGCACAACAAAAATCCTGTCTTTTGAGAGGCCAAGTGTGTTACCTCTTCACAGGAGTTGGGCTTCACCAAACCATAGTTTTTAAATCTTGGGGCAGGATGTCACTGTGTGTGGTAAAGATTTGTTCAGTGAAGCCACACTCTGCTGTATGTGCTGTCATCATGCTTCCCGTGGTGCCGTCAACAGCAAAATGGATCATTGTGTTGAAAGTAACACGGAATGTCATTGATACTTTTAAAAGTATTTTCTAGCCAGAGAAGAAGGTAAATATAGTAAGATATTGGTTATCAATGCTGATAATTTCTATTTTAAAATGCGTTATTTCTAAAACTGTGCCCTTATTTTTATATCATTAGAAGTAATATAGAATTACACAGTCTTTATAATGTAAATAACAAGTGTCTTTCAGATGCTTATTAATCACCCACTGCATGCACTGCAGAGACCAAGACCCGAGAGAGACAACAGAATTTTTTGCTTTCATGATACTTTCGTGTATGCTAGTCAATGAAGATAAAGAAATCAAGAACAGACATATTATGTCAGAAGGATGAGGGGTTTGGAGAAAAGTGAAGCAAAGGAGGCAAATAGAAATCATTTGGGGGGGCTGCATTTACTATTTTAAATAACGTGATTAGAAAAAGCCTCACTGATAGAGTAAAATTTGAATCAAGACCTAAAGGAGAGACAGAGCAAACTGCATGTACCTGGTGGGAACGTGTTGGTAAAGTGACAGACACTTAACTTACTTATATCATGACCAGTGCCTTCTGCTTATAATGACCAGGAGAGAGGAGAGCAGTAACTGGTGACCAGGGGATGGATGCAATATCAAAGATATTTACAGTCTTGCGTACTTTTCACTAAACTGAGATACTGAGTTCATTCTGGCCATTTTGCTTTCTCATTACTTATCATGATTTTTTTGTTTTAATAGGAATAACACAGAACCTGGTTCATAATTTATTATATAATATATACCTGATACAAATCAAAACCAAGTCCTATATAAATACTGATGCTTAAAGGCAGATCTGTTACAACTAGCCTGTAGTTTGGTTTCTTACTTAATTTACCTGTAATTACTTTAAATCCTGTCTCACACATATATACATACATTTCTGGCAATAATTTTTTGTATAGTAAGTCTACCTTTGTCAAAATTAATTGTTCCTTAATATTAGATTAGTACAAAAGTAATTACCATTTTGGACCCTGAATTTTAAATCATTATAACTAGGCTCAAGTTCATCTTTATTAACCAAAATAGGAACCATTACAATTAACATATTTGTGCCAATGAGAAATAAGTTTGTTTATTCCTGTAGCATAGAAATCCATGCTTTGGGATTTGATGAACTCATGGGAAGCATTTTTTGCATCTTGCTGGTTGTGGAAGCATTTTCCCTTCAAAAAGTTGTAGAGATGCTTGAAGAAGTGGTAGTGAGTTGGTGAGAGGTCAGGTGAATATGGCAGGTGAGGCCAAACTTCTTTCAGCTTTTGAAGCGTTGGTTGTGCAACATGCAGTCAAACGTGATTGTGGAGAAGAATTGGGCCCTTTCCGTTGACCAGTACCTGCTGCAGGCATTGCAGTTTTGGGTACATCTCATTGACTTGCTGAGCATACTTCCCAGATGTAATGGTTTCGCCAGGATTCAGAAAGCTCTCATGGATCACACGAACAGCAGACCACCAAACAGTGACCATGACCCTTTTCTTGGAGCAAGTTTGGGTTTGGGAAGTGCCTTAGAGCTTTTTCTACATCCACCCAGTGAGCTAGTTGTCTCTGACTGTCGTGTAAAATCCACTTTTCGTTGCACATCACAATCCAGTCGAGAAATGGTACATGGTTGTTGGGTAGACTAAGAGAAGATGACACCTCAAAATGACGAATATTTTGATTTTCGATCAGCTCATGAGGTACCCACTTATCGAGCTTGTTCACCCTTTCACTTTCCTTCAAGTGCCACATGAGCGTGGGATGGTCACTGTTGAGTTCTTGGCCAGCTTCTTGTGTAGGTGGAAGAGGGTCGGCTTCAGTGGTCCTCTCAGGTGGTTGTCGTCACTTCTGACGGTCAGTCGCTGCTCTCTTCATCTGCAGGGCTCTCGTCGTCTTTGCCAGACTTCCTGAACTAGCACTGCACTGTATGTTCATTAGCAGTTCCTGGGTGAAATGCATTGTTGATGTTGCGAGTTGTCTGCACTGCTTTATCACTCCTTTTGAACTTGAATAAGAAATTTGCTTGAATTTGCTTTTTGTCTAACATTATTTCCATAGTCTATAATACAAATAAAATAAACAGCAAGTAATAATTCATTAGCAAAAAGCTTTATAAAGCAAGAAATGAGCATTAAAATGATGTATAACAGAACCACATTTGACTAGTATTCTAATATCAAGTGGCATAATTCAACAATGCAAAACTGAAATTTCTTTTATACCAACCTAATAATATCTTTATACTAATCACAAGTCTGTAGGGTTTGAGTGCCTTAGAATGTTAAGAACGGAGAAGGCAATGGCACCCCACTCCAGTACTCTTGCCTGGAAAATCCAATGGACGGAGGAGCCTGGTGGGCTGAAGTCCATGGGGTCGCTAAGAGTTGGACACGACTGAGCGACTTCACTTTTACTTTTCACTTTCCTGCATTGGAGAAGGAAATGGCAACCTACTCCAGTGTTCTTGCCTGTAGAATCCCAGGGACGGGGGAGCCTGGTGGGCTGCCGTCTATGGGGTCACATAGAGTCAGACACGACTGAAGTGACTTAGCAGCAGAGTGTTAAGAAACCAACACACAGAATTGAAGCAGCTTGTCCATGTTAATTTGATTGGTTAGTAATAGACCTTAAACTCTTAATTTTTCTAATTGAAATATTGATGGACTTTGCAGTAATAGAAAGAGAACAGTAAGAACAGTGAAACTCATTTAAATTTTTGTCTTCAAACAGGCTTCCCTAGTGGCTCAGATGGGTAAAGAATCTGCCTGCAGTGCAGGAGACCTGGGTTCAGTCCCTGGGTTGGGAAAATCTCCTGAAGAAGGGAATGGCAACCCACTCCAGTGTTGTTTCCTGGAGAATTCCATGGACAGAGTAGCCTGGTGGGCTACAAGGCTACAGTCCCTGGGGTTGCAAAGAGTAGGACATGACTAAGCAGCTAACACTTTTCAAAGTGGTTAGAGAGTTAGAAATACCTAGGTAAGATTAAAATTGAAGGCATTACTTCCAATGTAGTTTATACAAGATTTTTAGTTTTCACAGGTTAAAAGTTGCCTAGAAGTCAAACTGTTTAAAAAATCAAAATATGATATAACAGTTTATAAATGTTGATGTAACTAAACTACTATGCATGTTTACAATATTTGCTCCTTCAGTTCCATTTATGGTCACAAAAAATAGCTAATTTAGCACACTTTGAAAATTTAGGAGTGTAGTATTTTCCTCTGAAATGTAAAAGAATAGTATAATTCAGGATGACATGAGTGATAATTTTGCTGACATAATTAAGTTAATTAGAAACTTTAAATGCTGATGACTGAGGTCTTATCATTTGAAATGAATAGAAATCATAAAAGCTTTGTTTTGTTTGTAAAAGTAAATAGTATATAATGCATTTTAAACTTGAGTTTTGTATATAATCTTCCCTTTCTTTTATAGTCTAGTGAGATGCCCAAATTAACAGAGCAGTTAGCAGGACCACTTCGTCAAATGCAGGTAAGATTTTTTTGAACTACATATTTTAAGAATAGTATATTGTGAAATAAACATTTGTGACAGTCTAATCATAGACCACCTGACCGGCCTCTTGAGAAACCTATATGCAGGTCAGGAAGCAACAGTTAGAACTGGACATGGAACAACAGACTGGTTCCAAATAGGAAAAGGAGTATGTCAAGGCTATATGTTGTCACCCTGCTTATTTAACTTATATGCAGAGTACATCATGAGAAACGCTGGGCTGGAAGAAGCAAAAGCTGGAATCAAGATTGCCGGGAGAAATATCAATAACCTTAGGTATGCAGATGATACCACCCTTATGGCAGAAAGTGAAGAGGAACTAAAAAGCCTCTTGATGAAAGTGAAAGTGGAGAGTGAAAAAGTTGGCTTAAAGCTCAACATTCAGAAAACTAAGATCATGGCATCTGGTCCCATCAGTTCCTGGGAAATAGATGGGGAAACAGTGTCAGACTTAATTTTTTGGGGCTCCAAAATCAACCAGATGGTGACTGCAGCCATGAAATTAAAAGACGCTTACTCCTTGGAAGGATAGTTATGACCAACCTAGATAGCATATTGAAAAACAGAGACATTACCTTGTCAACAAAGGTCCATCTAGTCAAGGCTATGGTTTTTCCAGTAGTCATGTATGGATGTGAGAGTTGGATTGTGAAGAAAGCTGAGTGCCGAAGAATTGATGCTTTTGAACTGTGGTATTGGAGAAGACTCTTGAGAGTCCCTTGGACTGCAAGGACGTCCAACCAGTCCATCCTAAAGGAGATCAGTCCTAGGTGTTCATTGGAAGGACTGATGCTGAGGCTGAAACTCCAGTACTTTGGCCACCTCATGCGAAGAGTTGACTCATTGGAAAAGACTGATGCTGGGAGGGATTGGGGGCAGGAGGAGAAGAGGACGACAGAGGATGAGATGGCTGGATGGCATTACAGACTTGATGGGCATGAGTTTGTGTGGACTCCTAGAATTGGTGATTGACAGGGAGGCCAGGCGTGCTGCGATTCATGGGGTCGCAAAGAGTCGGACACGACTGAGCAACTGAACTGAACTGAACTGAATCATAGTACTTTTCATTCCACAGAGACAGCTTCCTTCAAATTAAATATATCATTTGATGTTAGTTTTGTCACTTAATACTATTTTGATAACATCATTTGTAATTTTTATTTTAAAAATGAAACCATCTCCCTCACCAAAATAATAAATTATATAGAGTTGCTTTGAGTAACATTTACCATTGTATAGTATAGATAAACTGTATCAGCAGTTCAGTGCATGCACTGTTTTCCTTGATGTTAAGAATGGCATCTTGATAGAGTTAGTTCAATTTGTTTTACATTTTTCTATCCTCATTTATAATAAATTTTAAAATCAGGTTTTAAGATTATCTCTGGATCCTCAAAGGCATATGTTTTTGATACCAGGGACCAGTTTTATGGAAGACAAATTTTTCACCATCAGAGTGAGGTGGGAAGATGGTTTGGGGATAATTTTACATTTAGTGTGCACTTTCAGTTCAGTTCAGTTGCTCAGTCATGTCCGACTCTTTGCGACCCCATGAATCGCAGCACACCAGGCCTCCCTATCTCCCGGAGTTCACTCAAACTCATATCCATCGAGTCAGTGATGCCATCCAGCCATCTCATCCTCTGTCATCCCCTTCTCTTCCTGCCCCCAATCCCTCCCAGCATCAGAGTCTTTTCCAATGAGTCAACTCTTCGCATGAGGTGGCCAAAGTACTAGAGTTTCAGCTTTAGCATCATTCCTTCCAAAGAAATCCCAGGGCTGATCTCCTTCAGAATGGACTGGTTGGATCTCCTTGCAGTCCAAGGGACTCTCAAGAGTCTTCTCCAACACCACAGTTCAAAAGCATCAATTCTATAGCACTCAGCCTTCTTCACAGTCCAACTCTTGCATCCATACATGACCACAGGAAAAACCATAGCCTTGACTAGACGGACCTTTGTTGGCAAAGTAATGTCTCTGCTTTTCAATATGCTATCTAGGTTGGTCATAACTTTTCTTCCAAGAAGCATCTTTTAATTTAATGGCTGTGGTTACCATCTGCAGTGATTTTTGGAGCCCCCCAAAATAAAGTCTGACACTGTTCCCACTGTTTCCCCATCTATTTGCCATGAAGTAATGGGACCAGATGCCATGATCTTCGTTTTCTGAATGTTGAGCTTTAAGCCAACTTTTTCACTCTCCTCTTTCACTTTCATCAAGCAGATGATACCACCCTTATGGCAGAAAGTGTGCACTTTACTTCTGTTGTTTTTAATCAGCTCCACCTCTTAGATCCCAGAGTTTGGGGACCCTTGGTTCATAATAATGAATTGGTATCTTTTTTTATTTCTTAGGAGGAATGATTTTGTCTACCACTGTAAGACAGTGCAATAGAGGAATGAAGAGTGAATCATAAAAATGATCTCTTTAATGGAATATTTAGCACTTTTTCATGTTACTAAGAAGTTTAAACTCCAGAACTAGTGAAGTCTTCATAGGCCTGGGGGTTTTTGACCCTTTCAATTACCAGGAGAAAAGAATGACTACCTTATTATTGTCAGGAAAAGAAAATCTTAAAATGTACCTTTTTTAAAGCTTTGTTGTAGAAAAACATCATTTTGCCATAGGATTTTTGTTTCTCTAAGGCTGTTTTGTTAGGATTCTTGCCTAGAGAATCCTGTGGACGGAGGAGCCTGGTGGGCTTCTGTCCATAGGGTCGCACAGAGTCGGACACGACTGAAGCGACTTAGCACTTAGCAGCAAGGCTGTTTTGTTACTGTTGTCTTTGTTTTGTTAATGAAACAGATTAGTTAAATGTCACTCTTGAATAGTTTTAATGAAGAGTTTTGGTTATTGTACAAAAGGTATTACTGGGTAAAAATCATACTCTTGATTTGTTTTTTTCTAATATAGTGAGAAAGCTTTGCTGTTTGATTACTGAACAATGGGTCAGGCAGTGTGGCTACTCAGAAGCAGAACATCCAGATTGTAGGCATATTACTACCAAGGAAGAAAAAGGAAACTTGTAGAATACTGGCTTTGGAAGCGTAAAAAGAAAGTGATATGGGAGATCATAAGTAAGAAATTTGAAGCATATCTTTTCTTTTCAAAGGAATGTGCTAAAAGAATTGCAAAAGTTTCAGCAGAAGCCAAATTGGAAATTGATGAGGAGACTTACCTAAGCTCATTTAAACCTCACTTGATGGATGTAGTGTACACCTGGGCGACTGGCGCCACATTTGCCCACATCTGCAAAATGACGGATGTCTTTGAAGGTATGGTTGAGTGTTCTATATATATACTTCTTTCTGATATAAGAAATATACTTAGAATGACATTGACTTACCAAAAAGAATATTATATTATTTTAAATTTTGGATAATAAAAGGAAATCTTCTGCCCATGTAGGGGTTTCCCTGGTGGCTCAGTGGTAAAGAATCCGCCTGCAATGCAGGAGACCTCTTGCAATGCAAGAGATGCAGGTTCAATCCCTGGGCTGGGAAGATCCCCTGGAAAAGGAAATGGCAACCTTCTCCAGTATCGTTGCCTGGGAAATCTCATGAACAGAGGAGCCTGGCGGGCTGCATGCAGTCTATGGGGTAACCAAAGAGTCTGATTCGGTTTAGTGACTAAACAACAACAACCTAATGGCTTGCTATATAATTCCACCAAATAATAGCAGAGCTGAAAATGCTGTCCATTGCATACAAAATCAAATAGGTACTTAATTTAACTGAAGAAAAATTTTAAATGAAAAAGTAAAGGTAAAAGAAATACAAAAGGAGTAATTATAAGTGAATTATAAGAAGCAAATAATAGGCACAGTATATAAAGAAAGCCATATTTAGAAATTCTATAATCATTGCAAAAATATTAGCTTATGTAGATATATATAGTGGTAAATTCTGTATACATTGAACTTTCTTAAAAATGAAAATAAATGAGCTTGGACTTCATAGCGATTAATGTAAGATACTTAAAATATTATTATTTCTTATCTATCTATTTTGAGATAAATTATTTTTAACATACCCTGAATTATATGCTTTTCACCCAATATTATTGAAGACTGACTAATAGGTTACTGAGTTTATGAATCAGTGATTTTTGTAATGCATAGATTAAACATCACAAAATCAGCTGTGAGCCTTTACTTTACTGCATTGAATTTTATGGGTTTTAAGGTTTTAAATATGAAGATCACCTGGAGAAGGGAAAAGCTACTCACTCCAGTATTCTGGCCTGGAGAATTCCACGGACTGTATAGTCCAGGGGATCACAAAGAGTCAGACACGACTGAGTGACCGTCACTTTCATTTTTAAATTAATTGTGTGCTGTTTTAGTCCTTTCCCTAAAGTTTATTTCTAAACTTCCATTAAATGGTCATTAGTATTATGGTCCCAGAATCTTTCTGTGAATACTGTACTCTGTTATGAGGATGGTGATTATTTATTAGGTAAACAGTGTGCCAGGCATTGTGCTATAATCAGCATTTTATATACTTTAAATCTAATCACTAGTGGCACATCTGAGTAGATACTATTTGCACTTTGCACAAGGAGACTGATTTAGAAAAGGTAAATAATTTGGCCAAGGTCGTGGAGGTGTACCACATGACGACAGTATGTTTGAATTCTGGACTCTGTGACTGCCCGCCACATGGTAGTTGATTACTTCATCTAAAAACCGTAATACCTCATCTTTGAGTTTTGGATCACCAAGAGGATTCTTAAATACTGCCTAGAATTGTGCCATCTCCATCCTCTGAAAATGCTGTAGGGATGGTCAGAAGGCCTGTCATAACTGATGGTGTGAGAAGAGGAACACGTGACACCCTCACCTCACTTAACCCACAGAAACCCAGGGGGTGTATGACAGCTTGTGTGTTTCAGAGATACAAAGGCAATCAGGTACAGGATCACCACTCTTCAGTATAACTTCTTTTTGGAAGATAGGAATGAAACCGTGACTGTTCTGTGCCCAGATTCTAGAATTACTAATATGCTAGCTCATATTTGTGTATCTGCTTCTCTGAGAAGGTAGGCACAGCGGCATGAAACAGTAGTGGTGCATTGTGTGGTTTATTTGTTTAAGAGAAATGAAGGAACAGTAGACCTAGAAATAGAGGAAGGCTTGTAAAATTATCTTTATAGATTGTTTTTCTATTCTTTGTACTTAAGTGGGAAAGTTATCACGGTATGGAAGATAAATTGTAAAGTGTTAAAATTGAAGGTAGTTTGTATTTCTGCCACCTATGAGTTGATGTTTTCCCCCACATATGAGCAATTCCTGAAATCAGTATTTTTACCTCTTTTCAATTCCTTGGGGCTGTTTTGATGTCACAGTTTGCTCATGAAATCTAAGATTGAAAATTAAGGGATTCATAACTATAACTTGAAATTGGGTCTAATATCAACACAGTTTTCATGGCACCATTATGTCAGCTCTACCTTTTCTTTCTAAAACTGGAATAGACTATATATTGGCTCATAAAATATGTAATTAAACAGCAAAAAAAAAAAAATACTGAGAACCTTGGGATATTAGGATATTATTTCCTTTCTCTGGCATACTGTGTCTCCTTGCCACAACCTTTTTTTTAAAAAAACTGGTGGTGTTTACTTTATCCACTTCAGAATAGCCATTCTCTCCTCGTCTTGTTACGGCACATGCTTGATATAATTGGAAAAGTACTATAATCACAGCTCTACCCCTAGTATAGTGTGTCTTTACTTTTATGGGCAGAAAATGACTACATTGGAACTTTTCAGTGTGCTGTGGTCAAGTGTCCAATCATGTCATGAGCCTCAGAGGTAGTTTTAAGAACTTTTCAAACATTAGCTGGAGCTAGTTAACCTTGAATGGTGGGTACTATTTATTTGCCTGTACAAACGCGGTACGGTGCTCTTCCCTGTGCAGGACGGATTTGCTTTCCTTTAAGCACATGCCGTCAGGAAAGCTGCTGTGACAGATTATCATGGGAAACTGTTCGCTGCAGTGCTTACGTCTGTCAGGGGTTTTTTAAGCAAATGCTGTTTTGTGCATTCCCAGTCTCTGCCCCGCCACAAGTTCTTTTCACGTGCCTTTCAACTAGCATAGCTTTACCCTTCCCTAGGAGAGGATACATCAGTGTCATAAGGGATTTTCCAGCTGGTTTGTTTTTTTTACATTTGCTAATAAGAGTAGCATTTTATTAGTATGTATCTTTTCTCTATTTAACTTTTGGCACAATTTTAGTACTAAATGACTTAAGAATTAGCACCTGATTCTTACTCTTTTGATGAATAATTAACTGAGACCCTAGTGGGACCAGGAATTGTGCTGCATGCAGTACAGGCAATAGTCTCTGCCCTCCCAGAATGTTTTCAGCCTGAGCTGGGTAATATGGTAAATGATTGCAGGAAAGTGTATTTATGATTCTAATCTCAGGCCTCAATAACCACTTAGATAGGAGGTATTATATCAGATTTAGGGCATGAACTGGAGGAACCACTTTTGGGAATGCCAGCAAGTTGGAGGTAGAAATAAATACCTCTCCAGGTAAAGAAATGTGTTGATTTCTTCTATCCTCAACTAGAATGTTTTGTTCAAGAACCACATGAGCCTGATGTTTGTAAAACTGCCCTCACGCTTGTGTGCTCAAATGTCCTTCAATCGGGTGGATAGTTAAATTGTGTTTTATTCATACAGTGGAACAGTATTCAGCTAGAAAAAGGAGTTAAGGACTGATTCGTGATAGTATATGAACTTGAAACACTTTAAGGTTCTAAGTGAAAGGAGGCAGACACAGAAGCCACCTACTGGATAATTTCATTTATGTGAAATGTCCAGAATAGGCAAAGCTATAGAGAGACAGAAGTAGATTTGTGGTTACCATGGACTGGTGGTGGGTGTGACTGCTTAATGGACTTGGGTTTCTTTTGGGTTTGATAAAAAGATTCTAAAATTAAATAGTGGTTATGGTTGTACAACTCTGAATATACTAAAAACCACTGAATTTGTGCACTTATTTAAAAGGGTGAATTTGTGTTTGTATTGACTCTACCGGATCTTAGCTATGGACATGCGGGGGTCTTTGTTGAGTGGGGCGGGGGGATCTCTCATTGCAGCATATGGATTCTGAGTTGTGGCGCTGCGGCTCTGTAGTCGTGGCCCTGGGACTCAGTAGTCGTGGCGCTGGGGCTCGGTAGTCGTGGCGCTGGGGCTCGGTAGTCGTGGTGCTGGGGCTCAGTAGTCGTGGTGCTGGGGCTTTGTTATAACCCTGGGGCTCAGTAGTTGCAGCTCATGAACTTAGTTGCTCTACAGCATATGTGATCTTAGTTCCCCAACCAGGGATCCAACCATGTCCCTTGACTACAAGGGAAGTCCCCAAAGGGTGAATTTTATGCCATGTGAATTATTATCTAAGTGTGCATTCTTCCAGAATGGTGATATAAACCTAAGTATAAAAAATGGGTAGTGACGCTGGGGCACATGCTTTAAAGTGGTAGATTTTGTGTGTATTTTACTACAGTTTCATTACTATTAAGGATTCAGTTTTACTTTCCACTCTGGCAAAACCAGAAAAAAGGTTCGTAATAAACCATTTGGTTGTTAGTGTGTGTTTTTGTTTCTGGTCAGCTTCAGATAGCCTGGGAGGAAGGGTCATGGCCTTTTATCTCGGGTCTTACACTTAATCTAGGTGGTCATAATTGATGAGGCAGAAAGATTTCTAAAGCTGGGAGTAAGGAGAAGCCTTGGATTACGGAGAACTGTAGTAGGTAGGAAGTGTACTGGGAGATTCACCTCTTCCCAGGAGTCTTCATGAGTCTCCATCAGGAATAAATAGCCCTTATGCTGCATGCAGCTGTGAACGGTGTGTGTGCACACAAGGTGATTTCTTGACAAGACTGAGGCCGACTGCCACAGCCATTGTATATGCAACCCTGTGTCTCCTGGCCTCATTTCTTAATTGTTCTCATCTCATCTGAAACTGTCAGAACTCAGTTTTCCAGAAATTGAGTTGGCGTGAGCTATATCTGGCTATATCTGAAGTAAATATATATTTACTTCATATGTTTGGTCTCTGATAGCTTTTGCAGATTCTGGCTGTTAACATGCTGCTGCTGTTGCTGCTGTTAAGTCGCTTCAGTCGTGTCCGACTCTGTGTGGCCTCATAGACGGCAGCCCACCAGGCTCCTCCATCCCTGGGATTCTCCAGGCAAGAGTAAAGGAATGGAGTGCCATTGCCTTCTCCACTATTAACATGAGTTTCTCAATTTGCAGAAATACCTAAACAATACCAGGTTATCTATGTTTCCCGGGACACATTTGAATTCAGTCAAAACAATATTTGTGAGCACAGGCAGCTGATTGGCAGCCTGCACAGCAAACATTTATGAAGGGCTCCATTTCAGTTCCAAATGGCCTGCGGAATCCATTCTTTGCTTTTTGAAGTGCTGTATATTTACATTTTTAACTATTACCTAATTTTATTTTCTTCAAATAGAAGTGTTTGCAAAACACACATTTACTGTCTAGTTGCACGGGTAATCTGATGTTCTTTACGTTCTCCGTTCCAGCCCCCCGACCCTTTAGACACCCAGTGTTATTGCGATTGGATTTCCTCTTTCAATGCAAAGCAGTACTAGAGCTCAGCATTCTTTGCACTGAGAACAGAAATAACAAATAGAGCCAGCATTTATTGAGTTCCTATTGTATTACTGCCACTTACTAAGCACCCTGCATACATTATTTCATTCATTTCTCATAATAACCCCATTTAGGTTTAAGAATTATTATTATCTCCATTTTATAGGTGAGTAAACTTGAAGATTTTCACAGGTTAATAGAGAAGATTTGAAAGGAAAAGAGTGAATTCACTTTGTGAAACTGTTGAGTTTGAGGTGTCTGTAATATGTGTGGGTGATCAACTTTTTGTTGATCCAGTAATAGCATCTAGGTAGAATTAATAGCATTGTTTTGTTTTTGTAACAGCTGTTTTTTATAATTGTGGCCTAGAAGTGAGTAACTTTCACTTAAGTAAAAAATGTTACAGCAAAAATGAGTGACGTGCTAATGACTGAACTTCATGAAATAGTATCTTTAAAGCTAAAACTTAGGGTCCACAAATGATTATCCTGGTACAGAAATATCAGACCATCCAGAACCTTATGTTTGAATCAGGGCTGAAACAGACTCACCAGGGCTCCTATTGGCATTTGAATGAATGGTATTAGATTTGGGGGCAGTAGAGGAGCACTCTTCCTCCTGGGATGCAGGAGGTCAGGGATAGGCTCCTCACCTGCCCACAGGACTGCAGCCCTTGTTATTATGTTGCTTGTGCCTGCACAGGGGTGCCAGTAAAGGGCAGTAAGAGCTGAAACACACATCCAGGGGAAGAGATAAAAGTAGGTGCTGTCCATTTATCAAGTCATGAATTTACCAGTGGGTCTAGGGGATGCCACCTTCTGACCCCACAGTGGTTAGTGGCCAACCTGGCAGCTTCCTGTTCTTAGGGAATAGGCTAATACTCTTACCTGTATTTGTAAAGTGGTTGAAGGTCCGAGATTCTTCTTCCAGGAACTCAGCCTCACAGTTTAAAAGGGAAGCCATTGCTCTAAAGGGTGAACCTGAAAGTCATTAACCCCTCTAGGGTTTCTTGTTTGTTAAGATGGTGGTAGGATGTTGGAAGTAGCCAATGACATAGTCTCCTCCTACTTGGGAACATCTTTTGTGAAATCATTTTTGTTGTTGTTGTTAAAGGTTACTAGTAAAAGCAGCAGCAAGTCTGTTTTTCATTTGTTCAGTTAATTTTCAAAATCTTAATATAGCTTATTGGTGTTAGAATCAGTTGTCTCAGTAACAGAAAGTAAATGCCCAGGTAGGTATGCTTCCTCATTCTCTTGGAGACCTGCTATGAAGGGGCCCCACTACTGCTTAGAACTTCCCTTCTGAGCCACAGTTCTCTTTCTAGTCATGTAAAGAGAATTAGGATGCAACTGAGATTCTTGTGTTTCTGTCTGCCATTATATGTACCTCCAGGTGGATCAGTCTAGTAATTCATTCTCTAATCCTGTACTTCAGTAGCAGAGTTCTCCTGGACAAAAATTGTATCATTTGGTGTCTTCAGAAGCCATAGTCTGTAACCTCAGGATCACATTAAACTTTCCTAGTAATAGATGTAGCCCCAGCAGAGGAGGAGGAGATTGTTGTGCACCAGCTCGGTACCTGACACTTGGAACATTCTGCCTCATTTAGTTTATAGTGTTTCCCTAGCTCGATAATACAGTCCCTCAGGCAGTAGATGGCACATCTGAATCGTAATCCCTCGTCTTCCTCTCCAGAGACTGTGGTCTCTGGCTCTGAGGCTCGTCTTACAGGCGATTCCAGATCCTCACTGCTCTCCTTGCACACCTTCCTCACTTGTGCCAGCTTTGTGGATGATCACTTCTGCTTCAGAGGACAGGCAGGTGCCAGTAGGCTGTCTTAAGCTAGAAACTCATGTGCATATCTCTTGTCCCTTACTCTCTCCTCTTCAGAGGAAGTCGCTCTCGATTCCAGGGCCGCCTTCCACTCTTCTGCACCCTCTTCGTTTTGAATCCCATCCTTTCTGCTGCCACTTTGGTAGTTTGTATTTCTCATCCGCATCTTCTCCAGTTACCAGCATAACATACCGTGTTTAAGAGCAAGAGCTTTAGGAGTTAAATCTCCATTGTTTTTCTCCCTTGGGCACATTGGACCATAATGTGGAGGGCATTAAAAGGTAAAAAGAGCCCTGAACACAGTACAATGAGTGTTTTACAAGACACATGTTAATAAATTATTCCAGTGTTACAAGGCACTGGCACCCCATTCCAGTTCTCTTGCCTGGAAAATCACATGGATGGAGGAGCCTGGTGGGCTGCCGTCCATGGGGCCGCTAAGAGTCAGACACGACTGAGCAACTTCACTTTCACTTTTCACTTTGATGCATTGGAGAAGGAAATGGCAACCCACTCCAGTGTTCTTGCCTGGAGAATCCCAGGGACGGGGGAGCCTGGTGGGCTGCCGTCTATGGGGTCGCACAGAGTCAGACACGACTGAAGCGATGTAGCAGTAGCAGTGTTACAAGGAGTTAAATAAGAACCTGAAGTGTGAGGTCACAGCTTGCATACCAGAGAGAACTGATACTCCTCTGTATTTCAGGCATTAAAACTAAAATCCAAGAGTTTTCAACTTAGGTAGTACTTAGAAAAGAATCCGGAGGCTCCTTCTCGTGCAAGCCTGACAGAAGTGCAAGTGTGTTTACAACTTCACCTTTGATGCAAACACTTGTCTCGGGGAGTCAAATCCCAATGGGAAGGGACTGATCGCCTCTTCTATGCTTCATTGAGGATACACTGTGTGAGGAAATTATTGCTGAAAGAGCCTGTTTAAGGTCCAGAAGAATGATCGATTGCACCTTTAAAATGAAAATCTGCTTCTGTTATTCCCTTCCTTAAACATTCTCCATTGCGTTCTCTTCAGAGGGTAGTATCCAGAGGCCGTGGTAGGCCACGCCCAGGGCCCACCGTGGTCTGTTGGGCATTTCTGCATTGCCTTGGTGGTCTTGCCTTGTCACTGCCTGACAGTGACCTTATGCATAAAGGACCCAAATCATATGTCACCTTTGCTGCCCTTCATCCATGTTGTTCTGTCCTCTGTTCCCAGGGCATTTTGTGTACTTCTGTAAGAGCAAGTGTCAACACATTATAATAAATCCACGCCTCTCTCTACCATTAGGCAAAGACGGGAATTAAACTCTTCATCCTTGTGGCCTTCCTGGTGCCTAGCAGTCACTAATCAAGTTTACTACTGATTTACTGCAGTACAAGTTCCTCAGAGGACTGTTGGTTAATCATCCCATGTTCGCCTTCCTTGTGTCTTAACAAAAGTTCTGCTTTTCCTGATTATTTACACTTTACAAGTGATTTGTTTGTTTTTCTGTCCAGGCAGCATAATTCGTTGTATGAGGCGCCTGGAAGAACTACTTCGACAAATGTGTCAAGCAGCAAAAGCCATTGGAAACACTGAGCTGGAAAATAAATTTGCAGAAGGTCAGTATCCAGCCCATAAGGTTTTTCTAGTAATTTTTGCAAATCCTGTTGAGATTTGACCTCTTGACCACAACCTAGGAGAACATTTCCAGATATTCTTCACTGGATTGCCATGGCAGGCCACCTAGTAGCATTCAAAGAAAATATCAGTGTGTGTTGGAAACAGTTTGTAAATGAATATAGATAAAATCTCAAAATATTTATTGTGCACTTATTGTGTGCCAGGCATTGGTTTAAGCACCAGGGAATACAGCAGTGAACAAAAAAGACACAAACCCCTGCCTTCATGGTGCTCACATTCTAGTGCAGGGGGCGGACAGTAAACAAGTCAACAATTAAAATACATCAGGTAGTGATACAAACGAAGGAAGAGACAAGAGAATTGAGAGATGGATATGATGGCCTAGAGCCCCTCCATATATACTTGATGTACTGGAGCAACAGGCCCGTGTGGCTGGAGCACAGTGAACAGTGAATCGAACAGCAGGGGTTGGAAGAAGAAAAGAATGGTCCTGTAGGCCCTAGCACTCAGCTTTTTCCTCTGAGGTGATCGGAGGTTTTGAGCACAGGAGTGGCGTGCTCGGGCATGGGTTTCACCAGGCAGTTCTTGCTGGTGCATTGTAGGCAAGTCTGTAGATTAGCTCGGTGGAAGCAGGAAGACCAACTCGGGAAAGGCTGGCTACATCATGGCGGTAGTGCCGGCGAGGCACACGCGCTTGCGCATAACTTCACGCCATCTGTCTGCTGGCCGAGAAAAAGGACTGAAAGCACCAAGAATAGAGACACGGTGCTGCTCTGAGTTGGTTGACCACAATCAAACCTACTGATTTTGCTCTCTACTTAGTGTTCTAAGAAGTTTGCAGAAACTGGCTTACGTTATCAACATTGTTAAATAGAGCAGACCTATTGAATCACTGTGGGTTTAAGTCTAGTTTTGTAAACTTTCGAACAGTTTGTCCTGCCTTAGCCCAGAAAGAATTTCACATGGTAACTGAAATATAGTGCCTTCCATTGTAGGCTGAAAATTCATGCTTTGGGATAACTAACTTCTTTTGACAGCTTATTCTTTCCAAGTTTTTAAAAATAATTTTGGACACCCCTAGCCCCGCCACACATGGGGTACTGTAGAGTCAGGATTCATAAGAACAGGGGTCTGGTTTCGAAGTTTCCCGTTTCTCAGAGATGGCTATGAACTCCTCCTCTAGGTGTCTTTCAGACCAGCAAGGTTTTGTATTTTCCGAATTGCCTTCTCCCCAATTTAATGCGAATTGTTAAAAAACCCCAGTGGATGGGCATTACATTCTTTGTGGTCTTGAAAATTTACATCATATTTTCTTTTCCCTTAGGAATCACCAAAATCAAGAGAGATATTGTGTTTGCCGCCAGCCTCTACTTATAAACAGTCAGCTAAGGAATGTGGAATTATAAATTGTTCTCCACCTGTCTGATTACAATCAACTACAAATGCCTATAAGTATTGATTTGGTTTTCCCATCTCAAGACAGTTGTCCTGAAACATTTTAATATGTATTATATTTAAATCAAGCATCATTCTAAGAAAGCATATTACATACACATTTGTACATAAGCGTTACATTTTTTAATAAAACAATGTACAGGTGGGGCATTGTTTAGTGAAAGGCCGTTGAAATTTTTTAAAATGAACTTAGAGCTATTAGATAACCGTTGTGTTAACTGTAACTATATACACACAGGTAAAGTAGGCATCCAGGAGGTACAGTAGCAGCAGTCCCTTAAAGGCTTGTACACCGGGAAGAAAGACGCATCCTCTTGCCTTCTGGTTGCAATCATTTTTCTTTAGAAAGCAGGCCAGCTTCATCTGGGCACTGTGCCACCTTCAAGGCTGGTGACTGTTTCGATAGTGATTCCCCGTCGTCGGTGTTTCGTGTAGAGTTGTATGAGAATCCTCCTCTTTTCTTTCTTTAAAAGGAGAACTTCTCTTTTTGAAGAAATCTGATACATATACAGCCTATGTAGAACAGATAACATTTAGAATGGGGCAGAGTATCAAATGATAAAATTTTAAATAAGTTGAAAAACCATAACAAAAATTGCAATAAGCAGTGTTCAAAAAATAAAAGGATATGCATTACAGGGTAAAAGTTAAGGGTACTAATAAATTAGTGGCTGGGCTTCCCCGGTGGCTCAGTGGTAAAGAACCTGCCTGCAGAGCAAGAGATGCAGGTCCACTCTCTGGGTCAGGAAGGGCCCCTGAAGAAGGCAGTAGCTACTCACGCCACTATTCTTGCCTGGGAAATCCCATGGACAAGAAGAGCCTGGCAGGCTAGAGTCCATGGGGTCACAGAGAGACGGACACGACTCAGTGACTGAGCAGCAACAACAAATTAGCAGCTAACAGGCATTTTTGTTAAAGACATTCTGAGAGTTGCTTTGTTATGTCTTGGGCAAAAAGCTTCACTCTGCCAGCCAGCCCTTAATGAAAAAAAAAGTGTCGTTCTTCATGTAAATTATTTTCAATTTATACCAAAAAGAAAACTTTATACCCAGGGCTTTTTACTATTAAAAAGAAAAAAAAAAAACTTAGTAAATTTTTTTAATAACTTCTGCAGAAAGTAAATAACCTAGGTATTATTTCTTGTCTGTCCTAAAATGACTTTTAATAACATTGGGGTCCTTACCCAGTAGCAATTATTGAGCCACATTCTCTGCCTTAACATAGTTTTCTCATTTCTCATTGGAACCTTTTTTTCTACTTATTTGTCCAAGTGTTTGTCAATTTCAAGATGTAGGCTGCTACCATGGATACTTACAACTAATATTGCAACCAGAGCTCCTTGAATGAGTCCAGTTAACACATCACTCCAGTGGTGTTTGTAATCAGAAACTCGAGAAAGGCCCACATAAATGGATGCAGCAACAAGACCAAATTGCAGTGTAGGGCGTAAAAGTCTTGCCCAGTCTCCCTTCATTCTGGCTTGAAGGTAAAGCTAATAGAAAAGATAGGGGGAAAAAAAGTTTAGTATACCAACCGAAGACTATATTTTATATTAAATATCACATTTCTAAAAGATTGATGTTTTAAATGATAGCATTAAGTATTAATGATCATTAATCAGTGTTATATATGGAAGAAGGCTTCAGGCAAGCATTCTTGTACTCATGAATACCTAAAAATTAGTCCCAAAATAAAACGAAAATACACATTGCCCTAGTAACAGTTTACAAGAATTTATTACCTGTCTAGTGCTCTAGTTAGACCACTCTCCAAATTATAAACAAGGTAAGCGTCTCTGTGTGTATAACCTAGGACTTCAGGGGCTGCTCCTTCCCTTCCATTTTGAGTTACAGTGGTCATTAGTTCAGTCTTGGGATCAACTGCTACTGCTCTGAGCACAGGTTGCCTTACCCTGGGCCAGGCTACTGTATTTTCTGCCCAGCCTGTTTAGGAACTAAGTTTGCTTAATTCACCCAGACAATTTACTTGAGAGTTCCTCTAGCCTCAAATTATTTAACATGAGTGACTGAGACTAAATAAATATTCATAAGTAAATACAATAATCTGCCTAAGTAAATAATACAGTCTGTAGTTTAGTCCTGATCCAGTAAGAGTATTCTTTCAATAGCACCTGTACCCTTTAAAGTTCTAGGATTTTTCCATACACTATCAGACCTGAGAATCTCCCCTTTGCTGTGTCAGCCTGCCCTTGACTTTGGTGCATCCCCAAAGACTGTAATAAAGAGCAAATTTGGAATAGTTTCCTATGAACACCTTTCAGCAAATATGGTCTTTTCCCCCCCTAACTTCTATCTAATAATATAATTCTTAATATTCATTTTAAAAACTCTGTTCAATAATTTATGGCTTATCAGATCAGATCAGTCGCTCAGTCGTGTCCGACTCTTTGCGACCCCATGAATCACAGCACTTACTTAAATGCAGTCTGCAGAAAACAATTTATGTGGCTGTGCCCACTGACCCTGCCTATTTAAAGTAGATAGATAAGTCCATTCCTAGTTCTCTGGGCACTGCTGTGCATGTTCAGTTCTTAGCACCTGGCAAAGACACAGAGGTGGTCTAACTTTATCAAGTACTTTATAGTATAAACATCTAATCCTAAAAGAGCGTACCAGTTGTTTAACTGAGTTGAATTAATTAATAGGCTGAAGTGCTTTTGGCTTTCTGCAGAGCTCCTCTCCCCTTTTTGGTTTGCTGCTGTTGAAGCTATAAACAAGTACAGAGTAAGAGGCTTGTCTCAAGATTCTGGAGGTGGCTAGATACTTGGTTCTAGATGGGGCAAAGTTACTTAGCATGTGCTAGGCTGAAGCCAGTTAGGTACCACAGCCGTGCCAGATAAGATTCACCTCATTAGTTCTACCTGGAAATTTTTTGTTCATTTTAAGGAAAACAATTCTTTAACTAGGAGCCAAGTTTTATATGTTATTATCCGAAAGTTTAGTTGTCTCTCTTCTAGTTCCTGTTAAGCTATCTTTCCAGATGATGGTTAAAGGCATCAGCTATTTAGACTATAATGAGGAATTACAAATACTTGACACGAATGCAGACGTATTAGGGAGAACTGCACCCATCCCTGCTAGGAACATAGTTAAAAAACAACTCTCAAATGGACTTAGGGATTTATTTTATACTTCCAACATAAAGGAAACTCAGGACTTTCAAGGTTCTTCCTCAATTAGGATTCTAAAATCCCTCTGTTTCTTCCAAAGAATTCTGACTTTGACTTTAGGTAGCCCACACACATGTGTTAAGTAAGTATTATTTTGCCCCAATCTCTTACTCAACATCCCTGTGAAAATAACATTCGCTTATGGATCAATAACCAAACACACTGCAGTATACTCTAGGTGAGATCTTCCGCCTCTAAGTACCTAATTAAATAAGAGTCTGTGTTCATCTCTTCTGGGAACTAATGGCCATGGCTTGAGTAAAGGCTCTTGTTCCAGAACAATTCTCAGCTCTTGAGTGAGACTGGCTAATTGAATGGGCTTCCTGTTTGCCTGTTTTGTATCTCTGGGTCCAAGGCACTTGATGTAGCAAAAGCCAGGCACCACCTCTAGCCCTGCTCTTCCCTGTGAGGACTTTGGTTTCAGTAGACCCTCAAGAGGTAAACACACTGACTGTTGAAACTTGGGTCACCTGTTGACATGCCCTGAACTCCAGACCTTGACAACTGACCTCCTGTGTTGCCAGCCGAAAGTCTGTCCTACATAAGCAGGTCCAAGAAAGCGTACAATGCTGACTTTCTGGGGGCTCCACTTCCTAAGCCTTTCTCAGGTTCCACAGTGCAGATCTTTTAAGCTCCCACCCTCGAGAGGCACTAGAGATTCAGCTTCCTCCTACCACTCATTTAATGCTTTCCAAAATCTTTACCTCTTGCTTATTGTCTCCTTTTCCATTCTTTGACTTTGTGGATTTATATATCTTTTTCTATTCTACTCCTTGTCTTTTGACAGGGGAGAGGAAAGCATATATGTTCCTTTAAAAACAAGTCTCTATTCCTCCATCTTTCTCTGTCTCCGAGAAACTGAATATCTGATATATCTCAGCACTGCTGTATCAGAACTAGATAGGGGGACTGCTCATGCTTTAATGCCAGAGTTGAGAATAAAAAGGCTTTGTAACCTTTGTTGCCTTTGCAACCTCCACTCTTCCCCTTCTCCCTACACACGCATATGTTAATCACATATGTACTACAAGAAGGAAAGCATTCAATTGCTTATATCTTAAGATTTAGAACTTCCAGAACTCCATATCCAGTGCTGTGTATGGTACCAGACTGGCTGGCTCAGTGGCAGCATCTACAATTTTCAAATTTCCCCACTGGGGGAAACTGCCAATCCACAGACAAACCGAAGGGCACCACATAGCCCTGACTGTGAGAGGGCACACAGTATGACCTGCAGCAGACTTGGCCCGGAAATCTGCTGGGCTGCATCTGCTCTTGGGTTTATTTATGAAGGAACTGTTTAGTTTTCACAAGTTGTAGAAACGGTACCTAACAGATACATGATGGGCTGCTGGCAAACAAAAGCTATGGTTAGACAAGAACGAGCCATTTAATAGAAAATGGAGAAGAGTGGCAGCCACACTGCAAAAAACCAGGTGGCCAGGGAGACAAGTGGAAATTCAGCTTTCTGGTGAAGTAGAAAGGTCACAACTAGAAATAAAAGACAAGCTTCTGGCAGGACAAAAGCAACCTGCAGCACTTCACTAAGGTGCTCCCCAGAAGCAGAGGCTTCACACTGTGATACTGCAGCTTCAGGAAGCCCCATGGCAGGACAGCAGAGGGACAGAGGATGAAACATGCAGCTACCAGTTCTGTCAGCAGAGCAACCCACAAAACTCCAGACAGCAAAGGAAGACTTGTTGACATAAAAAGGCAGGCTGAAAACAGGGACTACCTGGAGAAGGAGATGGTGTCCACTCCACTCTTGCCTGGAAAATCCCATGGAGAGGAGCCTGGAGGGCTACAGTCCATGGCCATGAAGAATTGGAAACGATTTCGCAGCTAAACAACAACAACAAAACCTTGTTTTCTTTGGAATCCTAGCTCTAATAATCAGAATTAAACCTGCTGTCATGCTTTCTGTGGCAGGTTGATACCCTACTACTGCTGTCATCAGTGGTATTTCTGATGCTGTTTTTCTTAAGTGACATGTTGAAACAAATAGCAGTCAAAGTTCCCTGGTGAAATGCTTTTGGGTCAAGATTTGGTCAGATCTTTGTTCTGGGCTCCAGGTGACTTCCCTGATGGCTCAGTTGGTAAAGAATCTGCAATGCAGGAGACACAAGAGATGGGGTTCCATCCCTGAGTTGGGAAGATCCCCTGGAGAAGGAAATGGCAACCTAGTATTTTTGCCTGGGAAATCTCATGGGCAGAGGAGCCTGGCAGACTGCAGTCCGTGGAGTCGGAAGGATCAGACACAATTTGGCAACTAGCCCACCACAAGCACCACCAGGTGGCTAAGGAATGTAGGCAGGATCCCTTCCCACAACCGGTCAGCAGCCCCACTGTGTGAGCTGGTTACAACTGTCTTGGGGGGACTTCCCTGGTGGTCCAGTGGCTAAGACGGAGTCAGTCAAGAGCTCAGAGCCAATCTGGTACAGCCACTGCGTGTGCAGAGCCTAGTTCAGTCAGCAGAAACTAGTTAGAAGAGACCTTATGACTCGACCAGTATCCTCCATTAAAGGATCTAGTTATACAATCTCATTTTAAAAATTCAATTAAACTGCTGAATAAGGTATTTTTTGAAGCCGGTTTGTTTCTGCCTTTCCTCAATTGACTGTAACATGTAACTCCTAAATGCTGTTGCCTCATAAAGTCTCTTACTACAGGCACATCTGTATTAAGCCATACCTGGAGATGTGGCTTTGGTTTCAGACCACTGCAATAAAGTGAATATCATAGTAGCGCAAGTCTCATGAATTTTCTGGTTTCCCAGTGTATATACAAGTTATGTTTACACTATGCTGTATAGTCCATTAATGTGCAGTGGCATTTTGTCTAAAAAAAAGTACATACCTTAATTTAAAAATATATTATTACTAAAAACTAACAATCATCTGAGCCTTCAAGTAAGTTGCAATTCTTTTGCAACACTAATATGAAAGACCACAAATGACCATAACAAATAGAACAGTAATGAAAAAGTCTGAAATATTTTGAGAATTACCAAAATGTGACACAGAGACACAAAGTGAGCAAATGCTGTTGGAAAAATGGCTCCAATAGACTTCCCTGCAGGGTTGCCAGAAACCTTCAATTTACATGATAAAGTGAAGCACAATAAAACGAGGTATTCCTATATTTTACTCTTAAAATAAGAGGGTCCCTCCACCCAAATTTCAACT
Source organism: Bos mutus (assembly GCF_027580195.1). Classification (NCBI taxonomy): domain Eukaryota; kingdom Metazoa; phylum Chordata; class Mammalia; order Artiodactyla; family Bovidae; genus Bos; species Bos mutus. The sequence goes on from NC_091636.1 coordinate 14,507,360, forward strand.
AGAGTCAAGGGATTATTTTCACATTTTTAAACAGTTATTTGAAATGTGATCATATGGACCACAGTCTTGTCTAACTCAATGAAACTATGAGCCATGCTGGGTAGGGCCACCCAAGATGGATGGATCATGGTGGAGAGTTCTGAGAAAACGTGGTCCACTGGAGCAGGGAACAGCAAACCACCTCAGTATTCTTGCCTTGAGAACCCGACGAACAGTATGAAAGGTTAAGAAGCAACAGTTAGAACTGGACGTGGAACAACAGACTGGTTCCAAATTGGGAAAGGAATACATCAACGGTGTATATTGTCACCCTGCTTATTTAACTTATATGCAGAGTACATCATGCGAAATGCCGGGCTGGAAGAAGCACAAGCTGGAATCAAGATTGCCAGGAGAAATACCAATAACCTCTGATACAGGTAACACCACCCTTATGGCAGAAAGAGAAGAAGAACTAAAGAGCCTCTTGAAAGTAAGACAGGAGAGTAAAAAGCTGGTTAAAAACTCAACATTGAAAAAACTAAGATCATGGCCTCTGGTCCCATTACTTCATGGCGAATAGATGGGGAAACAATGGAAACAAAGACAATTTTTAGGGGCTCCAAAATCACTGCAGATGGTGATTGCACCCATGAAATTAAAAGATGCTTGTTCCTTGGGGGAAAAGTTATGACCAACCTAGACAGCATATTAAAAAGCAGGGACATTTACTTTGCCAACAAAGGTCTGTCTAGTCAAAGCTACAGTTTTTCCAGTAGTCATATATGGATGTGAGAGTTGGACTATAAAGAAAGCTGAGCACCGAAGAACTGATGCTTTTGAATTGGGGTGTTGGAGAAGACTCCTGCGAGTCCTTTGGACTGCAAGGAGATCTAATCAGTCCACCCTAAAGGAGATCAGTCCTGAATATTCATTGGAAGGCCTGATGCTGAAGCTGAAACCCCCAATACTTTGGCCACCTGACGCAAAGAACTGACTCATTTGAAAAGACCCTGATGCTGGGAAAGATTGAAGGCAGGAGGAGAAAGGATGACAGAAGATGAGATGGTTGGATGGCATCAACGACTCGATGGACATGGGTTTGGGCAAGCTCCAGGAGTTGGTGATGGACAGGGAGGCCTGGCGTGCTTCTGCCCATTGGGTGGCAAAGAGTCAGACACAACTGAGTGACTGAACTGACTGATTTGGAAAAAAAAAAAAAAAAAAAATGCAGCTGAGATTGCACCTGGTTTACAGAGCCTAAATATTACATGACCTATAACAAAATATTTGCCAACCCCTGAACTAGACTAACAACAGCGTGCTCAACACAAGAAATACACCTTGGCCTAAGACCATGCCAAGTACACTGTTGTTCCACCTTCATGTGATGAGAGACCTGGCCAGAAGAGCACTGAAAGGCATGCCTTAGTTTTCTTTAGGATTCACAAAATTCCTAAAGTTAAACCTCAAATCCCTCCTTAAATTGGACGGGTAAGCACTACCTGAGCACAGCGGGGGGCAAGGCCCAGATGTGAGGCATTCTGACAGGGAGGGAAACCAAGCTGAAACATAACACACTGAGAGGTACTTCGGTTCCCACTGGAGTAATTTATACAGAAAGTTCATAACAGCAGTGATATAAATAACCGTAGTAATTTACAAACAAACTTCTATAACAGCAGTGATATAAGCAATCTAGGGTGACAGTCTCCCTATGACAGTGCTGGGGAAAACTATATTCCTTACTGTACTGAAAAAAGTACGGTTTCAGCCCATGCCTGTTTTCCTGAACAATCAAGTAAATTTGGAATCTGGCATTTGGCAAAAGTCAAGGGAAGTTAGAGTCAATTGCACATCAATTGACTATATGGAAAGAAGCCCTGCCCTTTGCTCCTACCAACCTAGGTGTTTTTCAGGGAGCTAACTCCTAGCACTGTAGGGTGTGCTGGAGAAGAACGATGGTCAGGTATTTTAAGGGACATTTTTAACTAGAAGTTAATTTCTGGGTATCAGGAATTGACAGGGAAGTTTTGGCTATCAAAGACTATCCTCAGGATTTAAATGACTACATCTTCCAAATCTGGGACTGACCCATGATGCCAAGATGCCTAGGAGAACAAGATGAGTCATTGCCTAAGGAATGTGTGTGTGGCAGGGGGCAGGAGGGTAGGTAGTGGTTAAGTGATGTATATAAATATGAAAGCTGGAAAGCAAGGAGACATCCATGTATTCAGGGGCTGAAATAAAAGCTAGAGCCTACATCTACATCAAGTCAGTATTTCCACTGCTCAGAGTCGGTGAAACCCGTGCGTGGCTGCTGTAGCCTGCCTGCTTCTCCAGAGTTCTTGGTCTATGATAGAATTTGTTGTTGCATTATACCTGTAAATCTAAATGGCTCATACAGATCCAATTACCAAACTAGAGTTGAGGTAATTTGCCCTCTGCTGTTGCTGCTGCTGCTGCTAAGTCCATTCAGTCGTGTCCGACTCTGTGCAACCCCATAGACGGCAGCCCACCAGCCTCCCCTGTCCCAGGGGATTCTCCGGGCAAGAACACTGGAGTGGGTTGCCATTTCCTTCTCCAATGCGTGAAAGTGAAGTCGCTCAGTCGTGTCAGACTCTTTGCGACCCCATGGACTGCAGCCTACCAGGCTCCTCCGTCCATGGGATTTTCCAGGCAAGAGTACTGGAGTGGGGTGCCATTGCCTTCTCCGAATTTGCACTCTGCATATATCTTTATTTGCCTCTTCGTTTGTTCCTGAGTGTCCACAGGGAAGGCTAGCCATCAAGGCCCTCTCTAGTTTTATCCTCCATACATTAATTTCATATTTCACAAAAAAAGCTCATTAAATGTTTCTGTTTGAGCAAATATTCAGATATTTTAAGGTCAAAGGAGCAAAGAAGAGCAAAAATAATTTTAAGGTCTAGAGTATGATACATCTGAGAATATTCTTTGAAATTAAAGACTGGGTTGAAGTTACATGTTACATCTTACTTTCAGAGATCTGTATCACCTGACCTTCAAAATAACTGGACTAGGGTTCAGCTCAAGAAATCAACAAAGCAAGGGAGCCTGATTAACAAGAGATTCCCAGAGAGCTTATAGACCTTAGCAGCTCCTCCCAAGGCCCCTATTTCCCCATTTGTGAAAGGGGTGGCAGTCATCCCTCTTCTGTGTCATGGCGGCTATCAGAAAGACAAAACAGAGTAGTGTAAAAGCAAATCATCTTCAGTATCAACCAACCTCAGATTCTTAGGTCTCTCTCATGAAGAAGGACTTAAAGATAATGACACACGAATGAGTAACAAACCACAAAAGCAGCCCTGGTGGGGTCTGGCGCTGGGGCATACAAACATTCAAAAGCCAGTCACTGTAGTCACAAACTTTGCTTTAGGGAAAGTTCTCAGGATATGTTAATAGCTCCAGCCTTTCCCTTCTCCCCTGGTCCCACGCCCTATTTAAAAAGAGAGAGAAAAAAAAAATGGTGGCTCCCTTTAGGAAAAATGGTAGCTTTTCCTAGTAAGATAAATGAACTGAACAGTATTTGTTGTTACTACCATCAAATAGCTCTTCCCTGATAGCTCAGTTGGTAAAGAATCTGCCTACAATGCAAGAGACCCTGGTTCGATTCCTGGATTGGGAAGATCCCCTGGAAAAGGGATAGGCTACCCACTCCAATATTCTTGGGCTTCCCTTGTGGCTCAGCTGGTAAAGAATCTGCCTGCAGTGCTGGAAGGTTGGGTTCAATCCCTGGGTTGGGAAGATCCCCTGGAGAAGGGAAAGGCTACCCACTCCAGGGGCCTAAAGAATTCCATGGACTGAACAGTCCATGGGGTCACAAAGGGTCGGACATGACTGAGCAACTTTCACTTTCGCCATCAAGTAAGTCACATTTCCCATGGCACAATTTCAAAAACATTTGGGTATTTTTTAAAAAGGAAGTTCTGAATTTTGTTGAATTGCTACAGTTTCTTCTTCACAAAATTAACACATGAGGAAAGCCTTGCAATTTCCAGAGATGTTGAAGAAGCCAAAAATTAGCGTTATTGAAAAGGTTTTGAAGTTGTAGATTTGAATTTTATGTAACACATCTGTAATTTTTACATGTTATAAATTTTATGCTTTTAATTTCTGGAGTTTGTTTTTTTCAAATAAAAGTAAGATTCTGGTAAAACTGATACTAAATTCTTCCTAAATGAAACCAACCAACTTCCAGCGGGGAATCTTAACAATACACATCATGAATCTTTCCACATCATAGATTTAATTATTATACAGTACTTGTGATCTTAGGGGAAAGGGTAACTGAAAACAGCCAGACAACAGCAAATTTACACAGCACAACTATATAAAAGTCCACTTACAAAGAAAAATTACAGCTGATCTGTAAGGATAGAGATCTCCTTTTCCCACCAAATTTTGATAATTTTATACATAAAGAGACAGAGGATTGATAAAAATAAGTCAGTTAAATTGACCTTTGAAAACCCCTTGTAGTGCCCTAAAGCCTGGTCTTCCACTAATTGCTCTCGATACACATTCATCTCTAGTTTTATATGCAAAATATGGGTGCCAGTCTTCTCTAACTCTTCACTGCTGACTTTGTATAATACAAGTGCAACTAAAATTGCTCCTGCAGGCTGTACTGATGACAAGCTCCTGAAGCTGAAACCTTTCTAGTCCATGGAAAGCAGTCTGGGCAATGTTTCCCCAAGTGGAAGGAAAATAAGACTTGCTCAGATGAGAGCAACAGAGCTGCCATCACATCCAATAATCACAATTCCTCACCCCAGCAGCCCCCCATGCAGGGAAAGCCAGGCCACTCAGCACCCACACTGTGCAAATGAGGCCAGGACTCCGGCTCAGGGAGAGGCTACAAGGAGCAGCAGCACCACCTTGGCTTGGATTTCAGAGCAGTGACCTGCTGAGATGACACAGGAGCTGTCTGTATATTCCAGAAAACCTCTTCAGAAAACATGGCCCAGAGTAAGGGGACATGTCACCTCATTCTTAGCACCAGACTTGCAGACCTGATGATCTGTTTAGGATTCTACCACTGTCAGAAAAGTGACAAGTAGCTTTGACCACTTGTCTGCTTCAAGAGTAAAGATTCCCTCTTATCCTGAAGGTTGCCAATTTGCAGCTTGCTATACAATGCACCTGTCTGCTTCTTCTAGATGAAGGACAAAGTCATTTCAAACAATTTTAACTGGCCTTGGCAGAGTACAGGCAGCCATCCATTCCTCTTCTGAACTTAGTGCAACAAGCAGTGGCTTCCAGTTGACTTGGGCAGTTAGGCCAATGAGAATGTCAGAGGCATTCGCACAGGAGAAAACACCAAACCCGAATATATGAAGTGCCCGCACACATAACCCACCACCAACAGACCCAAAGTACTTACTGCCACGAACATCATGCAGTACATGGAGAATGAAGAGTGGCCCGAATAAAAGGAGAGTCTAGAAGAGAAAGAAGAGAAACATTAATCTTTCCTCCTAGAGACCGAGAATATTTTTTATTTCATAAATCTCACTTTCCCATTGTATATAGCTCCCTCCCCTTACCTTTGAGGGTGGGGCGGGAGGACAGTTAAACAGGAACTTTAAATGAGTCCTAGGAGGGTCTTGTGTGGATCACAATAAAATGTGGAAAATTCTGAAAGATGGGAATACCGGACCACCTGACCTACCTCTTGAGAAACCTGTATGCAGGTCAGGAAGCAACAGTTAGAACTGGACATGGAACAACAGACTGGTTCCAAATAGGAAAAGGAGTACGTCAAGGCTGTATATTGTCACCCTGCTTATTTAACTTCTATGCAGAATACATCATGAGAAATGCTGGGCTGGAAGAAGCACAAGCTGGAATCAAGATTGCCAGGAGAAATACCAATAACCTCAGATATGCAGATGACACCACCCTTATGGCAGAAAGTGAAGAGGAACTAAAAAGCCTCTTGATGAAAGTGAAAGAGGAGAGTGAAAAAGTTGGCTTAAAGCTCAACATTCAGAAAACGAAGATCATGGCATCTGGCCCCATCACTTCATGGGAAATAAATGGGGAAACAGTGGGAACAGTGTCAGACTTTATTTTTCTGGGCTCCAAAATCACTGCAGATGGTGACTGCAGCCATGAAATTAAAAGACGCTTACTCCTTGGAAGGATAGTTATGACCAACCTAGATAGCATATTCAAAAGCAGAGACATTACTTTGCCAACAAAGGTCCATCTAGTCAAGGCTATAGTTTTTCCAGTAGTCATGTATGGATGTGAGAGTTGGACTGTGAAGAAAGCTGATTGCCAAAGAATTGATGCTTTTGAACTGTGGTATTGGAGAAGACTCTTGAGAGTCCCTTGGACTGCAAGGAGATCCAACCAGTCCATTCTAGAGGAGATCAGTCCTGGGATTTCTTTGGAAGGAATGATGCTAAAGCTGAAACTCCAGTACTTTGGCCACCTCATGTGAAGAGTTGACTCATTGGAAAAGACTCTGATGCTGGGAGGGATTGGGGGCAGGAGGAGAAGGGGACGACAGAGGATGAGATGGCTGGATGGCATCACCAACTTGATAATCGTGAGTTTGAGTGAACTCTGGGAGTTGGTGATGGACAGGGAGGCCTGGCGTGCTGCGATTCATGGCGTCGCAAAGAGTCAGACACGACTGAGACTGAGCGACTGAACTGAACTGAGGAGGGTCTGAGGTCTGATTGCTACACGGTATCATTTTATTGATACTTTCAGGACGGGTAGTGAGTCACTGACAAATTTGCCAAGCCATTTCTAAAGGAAAACGTGACAAGCTATACCAGCATAAATGGCCTGAGTTTCTCACATAAAAACTTACATGACCATAATTTAAGTTTTATTTTCCACTTGAAGGGTGTGTCCCTGAATAGCAGTAATAAATACTTTCTTTGGAACACTCACAAGTTGAGTACTTTAAAAAATAATAATTTTAAAGTGATATTTTAGCATCTTGCCTTAGATTTCCCACAAGATTAAATGCTTTTGCTTGACATTTATTTTTAAATTGTGCACTGATAGTCCTGTACCAGATTAACCATGTCTTTCAACATTATATTCTATAAACATCTAGATATCATCTTTCTACCTAAAAATGACAGAATGCTTACAAAATTTAATTTTATTGCACTTAAGAATAAAATCACAAGGAACAGGTTCTGAAGTATTTTACTTATTATGCCCTACTTGGTTCAAAAGGAATTTGTTTCCCCCAATACATAAAGGAGAAAAGACTCCTAAAACACATGCCAACTAAGATTTATGTAATCAAACTTGATAATTATTCTGGGTTTAATATACATAAAACAAAGAATATAAATCACTTTTAGCCTTCCCAACCACTTGGCTGTCAAGAGATCAATTTTCATATTTCATATAAAACTAATTGGTTAAGTCCCTAGGAGATACAGCATCTTATTATGTCCATAATTCACAAATGAACAAATAATTATATGGGCACTTTAATAAAATCCAAAGAGTAGTCAAAATGTAGACTCTGTTCATCATAGTGACCTCAGCTGAAATTCTGTCCCTGGTCTAAGAACCTGCTTTGTTCTTGAGGTTTTAACCAATCTTAGACTCACTTTAATATAGCCAATCTGATGAAATTACATACATACATTAACAATTTAAGCTAGTTCTCCATCAAAGTTTAGGAAAGACTTTTCAAAAAGAAAATTTACAGAGATAAGAATATATTCTGAAATGCAGCTGTTTTCATCAGCTCTGTGGCCTGGTCTACTAAACAATGAGCAAGTAGATTAGTCTTGACTATGTAACTTACTGTGAATGGGATTCTATTTCAAATGGCAAATTTAAGATGATTTTTTTCCTATATATGTCAGCCAGGTCATCCCTTTCTCCTGGGAGAGCTCATTAAACTTGGTCTAAACCTCAATATCATAGCCTTAAGAGCGTTCATTCACAGCCATCCCCCCACCCCGCGCCCACAGGGTCTGAGCTCCTACTCCTCAATTCACCACTCTTCCATCTCTGTATTTCAACAATGACATCAGTGTTCAGCCTTATAAAATGCAAAGACAACCAAATCCAGCTTTTATCAGTCATCAGAAGCAATCAACTCACACAAGGTGCTTCTTAATTTTTTAATGGAATTTACTAACTATTCTGGGGCTCATGGGAAGACTAACTCACAAACAACCTCCTAATCATCTCACGGCTCTTCCCCTACCACCTGACTTTCTTCCTCTCTTCTTCCTAAGTCACAAAACAATTACAACTTTGGTTATGCTTTCAGTTTGAAAATTTTTTGCGTTTGCATTACGCTTGAATGATGATACCTAACTACAGAATATCTAGGCTGATGACTTTTTTTCCTTATCACTTTGAGTATATCATACTATCTTCTGGCTTCTACTTTTGCTTTAAAATATGAGCTGCCTTTCTGGGTTATGTGTCTTTTCTCTGTAATTGCTTCCTCTACTGCCAAAGTCTTCAACATTCTGCAGTTTTGCTATCATGTTTATAAGTATGAATTTCCTTTGATTTACCTGATTTAGTATTCGTTGGCTTCCTATGTCTGAGGATTTGTACACGTCACCAATTCTAGATCAGTCTCAGTTATTACACCTTTGAATTATGTATCCTCCATCCTATTTTCCAAGATTGCGATTCAACATCTTAGACATTTCCATTCTGTCCCTCCATATCTCTTAAACTTTTCTATTTTTAATCTTGGTCTCTTCAGGTTTATCTTCCCTCCCTTTACTGTGTCTAGTCTGTTTAATCTGTTTTTTCATTCAAATTACTATGTGTGTATCATTTATAGGTCTTTTTGGATCATCTGCAAATCTGGTGAATTTTGGTTCTCATCATCCTGCATCATATTCTCAATCTTACTTGCTCCTATACAGCAGATATGTTGATTTATTTCCTATAGAGTAATTCTAGTATCTGAATCTTTGAGATAAACTCTAATACAGTTTGTTTATATAGTTTGTTTTTCTGCTGACTCTCATATTAGATAAGAGCTCATATTCTTGGGACTCTCAATCTGAGGACTCTTTAAAGTATTGGTTGAAAGAGCATTCTTCCAGATATATGTGTTCTCCTCTGCTAGATTCACTATCAGTCCACTTCAATTTTTTTCTCTAAGCCACACAGATAGTACGAATTCTGACTCCAGAAGAGTATGAGTGTGGTATTATGGTTAAGGATTCTTCTTGATGGGTTTCTTCTGGGGGGATGTTTCCCTTTGGGAATCCTTATATTATCCACAGTATATTATATTATATATAATCCTTATATTATCTGTCTTTCTTCACTGCTCAGCCTTTATCTCCTGTGCCATGTTCAGAGACTGTCACAATTCAGGCTTTAGGTGACCAGGAATTGGCAAGTACTTTCAGAGCACACTTCACATCTATAGCATTAACTGACTCCAGCCTTATAAAAATTCCTTTACTCTTCCACCAGCTCAGCTATTTATTTAAAAGATTTCTATGTGTTTTAAATTTATATATTTTTAGTATATAAAGCAAACACGTGCATATGTATACTGTGACATATCATCTACATGTTTAGTGGAGGGCTTCCCGGGTGGCACTAGTGTTAAAGAATCCACTTGCAAAGCAGGAGACACAAGAGACGTAGGTTTGATCCCTGGGTTGGGAATATCCCCTAGAAGAGGAAATGGCAACCCACTCCAGTATTCTTGCCTGGAAAATCCCATGGACAGAGAAGCCTGGTGGACTACAGGCGGCCACAAAGAACTGGACATGACTGAACACATGCATGTGTTTAGTTGAGTTGTATCAGTAAGCATTTCTAATCCTACATGTTGCCAGAAATAGAAGCAATCTTTTTTAAAATCTTTGTTTTTAAAACAAGACTTAGAACTAATAAAATGTTATCTAAAATAAACTGCTCTACTAGGAGAGACAACAGTTTGGCAACAGTTTGTTTTAATTTATAAACATTATAAAATTTAATTTACAAAATTAAATTATATCATTAATATAATTATTTATTAATAATAGTGATGTTATATTAATATTAATTATATATTAATATAAATATAATTAATGTTAATTTAATTTCTAAAAATTAATTTATTTGTTTTTAATTATAAAGTGGCCAGCATTCACAGAAGTTGCCAATTATTACTATTCTACCAGTTCACTGAGTATGCCAAAGTGACTCCATTGCAAATTAGGAGAACTTCCTTTTTTCTCCAAAAATCATCCTGAAATCAATTCCTAAAGCATTCGAAAGATGAAAAATTCTCAAAGACTGTTAATGGTTACAAGCCATTGAGTACCATCTATGTTCAGGTACTTATTAATACACAGTATTTCCACTCTACAAAAACACCAATAACAGGAACTATCAAACTATTTTACACACAGAGAAAACTGAACCTACCAGAAGTTCAACAACTAACTCAAAAGTCATATCACTTTGAGATTTAAATCTGAATCTTCCCAACTCTTTCCCACCATGCCATGATTCCACTCCCGTAAATGGCAGGCAAGCCAGCAGCAGCATTAATCCTGCCATCTCCAGGCAGTGAGCACCCATCAGAAGAAACAGGACTCCCTGCTTATACAAGGCAACACGTGTGAAGTAAAGTGACACTTACATGATCTGTGATAAAATAAATATTGTTTATGTGTAAATAATCATCTTAAGCAAATACTAATGTGTGCTTTGTATGTTCTAAAGCTCAAATAAAAGTAAGTCAAATTGCAAAATGAGGCATTTTCTCCAAATAGTATTTCCTGATTATACAGTTTACATAACAGCATATTATGGACATGCTTAGCTTGAAGGACATGTTAAATTTCCCTTCAGTGATAACCTTTAAACATGGACTGATCCTGTAAAACAGTTAAGCTATGTCCCAACCAACTACACATAGAAGGAATGGACTCTTAATGACCAATTTCCCCAGTATTTTATTTCTAAAGGGTTTTTTCCAACCAGTAACTTTTAATAAATGCTTAAGCAATGAGATATCAAGTTATTATCTTAAAAAAATTCACACCTAAGATACTTTGCCATTCAAGTGGGTTATGAAGGTAAAATGAGTACTTTTATATTGAATTGAAAAAGCTCACACTTGTTGGAGAGGGGTCTGGCAACATCTATCTAAATGTATCTATCTATATATAAAAGCAGCATATTTCTTGACTCAGTAATTCTACCTCAAGGCATCGCGGCATCCTAGAGAAACAGCAGGAGCACAAAGATGTCTGCTACAACACTGCTGGCGACTCAAGGACCCAAGAGAACAATCCTATCACTAATTTTCTGAACACAGATCAGCTAAAAAGTAACTATGTAAACCAACAAGAGTATTTTAAAGGGTCATTTATGTAAACCACATAAAACTGTATTTCACATTTAATATAAAACTACACAGAAAATGACAGAAAGGATACACAAACTGTTAACAGTGGCTCTGGGGAAAGTTATCACATGGAGACTGAAAAACAAAACCTTTTCTATTTTACAGTACACAACCTGTTATTATACGGATAACATATATATGAAAAATATTTTTCAATGGTAATCAAAGTATCTTCGATGTGTATGCTATAAATTTCCTACAAACCTCTTCCCCACTACACACCCCCCCACCCCCAAACTCCTCTTCCTGATTAACAGTTTCCCTGAGAGCTGCTCTGCCAAGTGAGCTACTACTTGGAGAACAAAAGCGATCAGACTGTCCTACAGAGTATCTCTCCTCTAAAGTGTACAAAGACAAGGATAAAAGTAATAAATGGTGAAGGAACACAGATGATCCCAACCAAACTTATTTTAAATAAAATACAACAAAAACTAATGTTAATTCATCTTATATCCTTGAAGCACCCAGATTGATAACTTATTTCATGAGCAGTGAAAACCCTGTCATACATTCTTTGAATTATTTTTACAATGATTTTAATATATTTCTATATAAAGCTGTTGCTACATTATATGGAGTCAGTTTTAGCCAAGCCACTTTATGCATAAAAGTGATAGGCCTATCTGACATAAGTCACATGTGACTATTCAATTTTACTCAGTATTAAAGCATCAAATTGGAGAAGGCAATGGCACCCCACTCCAGTACTCTTGCCTGGAAAATCCCATGGATGGAGGAGCCTGGTAGGCTGCAATCCATGGGCTTGCTGAGAGTCGGACACGACTGAGCGACTTCACTTTCACTTTTCACTATCATGCATTGGAGAAGGAAATGGCAACCCACTCCAGTGTTTTTGCCTGGAGAATCCCAGGGACGGGGGAGCCTGGTGGGCTGCCATCTATGGGGTCGCACAGAGTCAGACACAACTGAAGCGACTTAGCAACAGCAGCAGCAAAGCATCAAATACCACTGCCCAGCCACTAGCATCAGTTAATCATATACTGAACAATCAATATTATATCATGAACCTTAAAGGAGAGAAACTAGCAGGACCATGGAAAATGAAAAAGAGGGAGGAAAAAAGTAGGACACAATTGGTACACGTATAGGGTATTTTTAACTCTTGATTTAATGAACCATTTGATGACTAAAAACAAACAATCATGTGTCATGTGTTTAGGGAAGAATACTGCAAAAAGCAGGAGTCTGGACAGTAGGAAGTGGCTAAGAACCTCCAAGATAAAGGAATGCAGAACTGTGTGTGTCTTGAAAGTCAGATGATCGCAAGAGGTTCCAAACTCTCAGCAGGGAAATTGTGTGACTCAAGCAACACGAGGAGAGAGCAGGTGTGACAGAGGGCAAAACATGCATAGCTATACTAACTAGGGGAAGAGAGCTCACAAGTTTTCTTTGACATGGGGGAAAATTCATGACTACATGCAGAAAACTCCAAATTACCAAAGGCATCTTATATAAGACAGTTACAAAGGAAACAACAGGGAAGTGGTAGATTAAGCAAAGGAAACACTGAAGTTCACCAATGCAGCAACTAACAATGCCTTGCCTGCCAAGCCCGTCTTTAGAGGGAGGTCACCATTATCTTCATTATCTCCACCATAGTTTGCTACTGCTGCTGCTGCTAAGTCGCTTCAGTCATGTCCAACTCTGTGTGACCCCATAGATGGCAGCCCACCAGGCTCCCCCGTCCCTGGGATTCTCCAGGCAAGAACACTGGAGTGGGGTGCCATTTCCTTCTCCAATGCATGAAAGTGAAAAGTGAAAGTGAAGCCGCTCAGTCATTGGCCCCAGGTAAATAGAAGGGAGGGAACACAGCTCCACCCATCAACAGAAAATTGGATTAATGATTTACTGAGCATGGCCCCTCAGAACAAGACCCAGTATCCCCCTCAATCAGTCTCTCCAATCAGGAAGCTTTCATAAGCCTCTTATCCTTCTCCATCAGAGGGCAGACAGACTGAAAACCACAATCACAGAAAACTAAACAATCTAATCACATGGACACAGCCTTGTCTAACTCAATGAAACTATGAGCCATGCTGTGTAGGGCCACCCAAGACGGATGGGTCATGGTGGAGTTCTGACAAAATGTGGTCCACTGGAGAAGGGAATGGCGAACCAATTCAGTTTTCTTGCCTTGAGAACCCCATGAACAGTATGAAAAGGCAAAAAGATAGGACACTGAAAGAGGAACTCCCTAGGAAGGTAGGTGCCCAATATGCTACTGGAGATCAGTGGAGAAATAACTCCAGAAAGAATGAAGAGAGGGAGCCAAAGCAAAAACAACACCCAGTTGTGGATGTGACTAGTGATGGAAGTCAGGTCCAATGCTGTAAAGAGCAATATTGCATAGGAACCTGGAATGTTAGGTCCATGAGTCAAAGCAAATTGGAAGTGATCAAACAGGAGATGGCAGGAGTAAACAGTGACATTTTAGGAATCAGCAAACTAAAATGGACTGGAACGGGCAAATTTAACTCAGATGACCATTATATCTACTACTGTGGGCAAGAATCTCAGAAGAAATAGAGTTGCCATCACAGTCAACAAAAGAGTCCAAAATGCAGTACTTGGATGCAATCTCAAAACAACAGAATGATCTCTGTTCATTTCCAAGGTAAACCATTCAATATCACAGTAATCCAAGTCTATGCCCCAACCAGTAATGCTGAAGAAGCTGAAGTTGAACAGTTCTATGAAGACCTAAAAGACCTTCTAGAATTAACACCCAAAAAAGATGTCCTTTTCATTATAGGGGACTGGATTGCAAAAGTAGGAAGTCAAGAAACACCTGGAGTAATAGGCAAATTTGGCCTTGGAGTACAAAATGAAGCAGGGCAAAGACTAATAGAGTTCTGCCAAGAGAATGTGCTGGTCATAGCAAACACCCTCTTCCAACAACACTAGAGAAAACTCTACACATGAACATCATCAGATGGTAAACACCAAAATCAGATTGATTATATTCTTTGCAGCCAAAGATGGAGAAGCTCTATACATTCAGCAAAAACAAGACCAGGAGCTGACTGTGGCTCAGATCACAAACTTCTAATTGCCAAATTCAGACTTAAATTGAAGAAAGAAGGGAAAACAACTAGACCTTTCAGGTATGACCCAAAATCCCTAACGATTATACAGTGAAAGTGAGAAATAGAATTAAGGGACTAGATCTGATAGACAGAGTGCGTAATGAACTATGGACAGAGGTTTGTGACACTGTATAGGAGACAGGGCTCAAGACCATCCCCAAGGAAAACAAAAGCAAAAAAGCAAAATGGCTGTCTGAGGAGGCCTTACAAATAGCTGTGAAAAGAAAAGAAGCAAAAAGCAAAGGAGAACAGGAAAGATATACCCATTTGCATTCAGAGTTCCAAAGAATAGCAAGGAGAGATAAGAAAGCCTTCCTCAGCCATCAATGCAAAGAAATAGAGGAAAACAATAGAAAGGAAAAGACTAGAAATATCTTCAAGAAAATCAGAGATACCAAGGAAACATTTCATGCAAAGACGGGATCAATAAAAGACAGAAATGGTATGGCCCTAATAGAAGCAGAAGATATTAAGAAGAGGTGGCAAGAATACACAGAAGAACTATACAAAAAAGATCTTTATAACCCAGATAATCACGATGGTGTGATCACTCACCTAGAGCCAGACATCCTGGAATGTGAAGTCAAGTGGGCCTTAGGATGCATCACTATGAACAAAGCTAGTGGAGGTGATGGAATTCCAGTTGAGCTATTCCACATCCTGAAATTTGATGCTGTGAAAGTGCTGCACTCAATATGGCAGCAAATTTGGAAAACTCAGCAGTGGCCACAGGATTGGAAAAGGTCAGTTTTCATTCTAATCCCAAAGAAAGGCAATGTCAAAGAATGCTCAAACTACCACACAAATGCACTCATCTCACATGCTAGTAAAGTTATGCTCAAAATTCTCCAAGCCAAGGCTTCAGCAGTACGTGAGTCATGAACTTCCAGATGTTCAAGCTGGTTTTAGAAAAGGCAGAGATCAAAGTTCAAATTGCCAATATCCGTTGGTTCATAGAAAAAGCAAGAAAAACATCTACTTCTGCTTTATTGACTATGCCAAAGCCTTTATGTGGATCAGAATAAACTGTGGAAAATTCTCAAAGAGATGGGAATACCAGACCACCTGACCTGCCTCCTGAGAAATCTGTATTCAGGTCAGGAAGCAACAGTTAGAACTGGACATGGAACAACAGACTAGTTCCAAATAGGAAAAGGAGTACGTCAAGGCTGTATACTGTCACCCTGCTTATTTAACTTATATGCAAAGTACATCATGAGAAATGCGGGGCTGGATGAAGTACAAGCTGGAATCAAGATTGCTGGGAGAAATATCAATAACCTCAGATATGCAGATGACACCACCCTTAAGGCAGAAAGTGAAGAGGAACTAAAGAGCCTCTTGATGAAAGTGAAAGAGGAGAGTGAAAATGTTGGCTTAAATCTCAACATTCATAAAACAAAGATCATGGCATCCAGTCCCATCACTTCATGGCAAATAGATGGGGAAACAGGGGAAACAGTGGCTGACTTTATTTTGAGGCTCCAAAATCACTGCAGATGGTGACTGCAGCCATGAAATTAAAAGACGCTTACTCCTTGGAAGGAAAGTTATGACCAACCTAGACAGCATATTGAAAAGCAGAGACATTACTTTGCCAACAAAGATTCATCTAGTCAAGGCTATGGTTTTTCCAGTAGTCACATATGGATGTGAGAGTTGAACTATACAGAAAGCTGAGTGCCAAAGAATTGATGCTTTTGAATTGTGGTGTTGGAGAAGACTCTTGAGAGTCCCTTGGACTGCAAGGAGATCAAACCAGTCCATCCTAAAGGAGATCAGTCCTGAATGTCCATTGGAAGGACTGATGCTGAAGCTGAAACTCCAATACTTTGGCCACCTGATGCAAAGAGCTGACTCATTTGAAAAGACCTTGATGCTGGGAAAGATTGAAGGCGAGAGGAGAAGGGGACAACAGAGGATGAGATGGTTGGATGGCATCACCGACTCGATGGACATAAGTTTGAGTAAACTCCAGGAGTTGGTGATGGAAAGGGAGGCCTGGCATGCTACAGTCTATGGGGTTGCAAAGAGATGGACATTACTCAGTGATTGAACTGAACTGCCAATCCCCTTTTTAAAACACGTTGAACAAGGATACCACTTGCTAAAAGGGAAAAGATCTCAGAGTAAGACAGTAGGAAGAGACACTTCTAAATCACTTTCAGTTGTTTATCTTTTTTAACAGGCAGGATTGCTACGTAGAGGCAAAATTTCTAGTTTAAGCCCTCTTCCCAAAAGACAACACCAAGGCCAAGGAAGTCTATTAGCACCTACCTAGTATGCTCCGCTTCCAACCCTAACACAGACCATGAAATCACCACTAACTCTTGGTCACCAGGGCCAAGAAGGACAAGTCTCAAGACATTAATAAAACTATCTTTAGGTTTGCACCAATGAAAACTTTAGATATGAGCTGAAGCAGACACTTTCAGCAGCAAGAGAAGTGGTAAAGGCCCACAAAGATGTAAAATTGTTAGACCCCAAAAGGAAGCTGGCCAGAGAGGTCACTCTTGGTGCTTTTAGATTAGACCTGATGATATCAGTAGAGCTCATGCTACAGGACTGGCAAGAGTTCCACTTACAGAAACCTTTCTACATAATGCAAAAAGCAGATAAGTCACATTTCCTTTAGTATTTCAAGTCCTTCTGCTGTTAAGAGAAAAGAAAATGATATCAGTTCCTATAATGCCCATTTTAGTGTATATTTAGATTAAAATTAAGTGGAGGAATGCTAAATATTTTTTACAAGTATAAAAACAGAATTACTCTCCTGTTTCAAATCCTTCATGAGCACAAATTACTGAACATAGAATAACAGACCCTTCATAACCTCAGATATGCAGATGACACCACCCTTATGGCAGAAAGTGAAGAGGAACTCAAAAGCCTCTTGATGAAAGTGAAAGTGGAGAGTGAAAAAGTTGGCTTAAAGCTCAACATTCAGAAAATGAAGATCATGGCATCCGGTCCCACCACTTCATGGGAAATAGATGGGGAAACAGTGGAAACAGTGTCAGACTTTATTTTTTGGGGCTCCAAAATCACTACAGATGGTGACTGCAGCCATGAAATTAAAAGATGCTTACTCCTTGGAAGGAAAGTTATGACCAACCTGGATAGCATATTCAAAAGCAGAGACATTACTTTGCCAACAAAGGTTTGTCTAGTCAAGGCTATGGTTTTTCCTGTGGTCATGTATGGATGTGAGAGTTGGACTGTGAAGAAGGCTGAGTGCCGAAGAATTGATGCTTTTGAACTGTGGTGTTGGAGAAGACTCTTGAGAGTCTCTTGGACTGCAAGGAGATCCAACCAGTCCATTCTAAAGGAGATCAGCCCTGGGATTTCTTTGGAAGGAATGATGCTAAAGCTGAAACTCCAGTACTTTGGCCACCTCATGCGAAGAGTTGACTCACTGGAAAAGACTCTGATGCTGGGAGGGGTTGGGGGCAGGAGGAGAAGGGGATGACAGAGGATGAGATGGCTGGATGGCATCACTGACTCGATGGACGTGAGTGTGAGTGAACTCTGGGAGTTGTTGATGGACAGGGAGGCCTGGCGTGCTGTGATTCATGGGGTTGCAAAGAGTTGGACACAACTGAGCGACTGATCTGATCTGATCTGATCTGATCATAAGCCCCACCAGTCTCTCATCTGCTACCAAAGTACTTAAAATTCCCAATGCACACCATGTTTCATGCTCTCTCTGCTTATTCATCCTCTGCCTGGAACAGGCTTCCCACTTTTCTTTAATAATTACTATATAAGAACCACTCATTTCCTCCAAGAAACCTTTCTTAAACAGCTGCTGCTGCTGCTAAGTCGCTTCAGTCGTGTCCGACTCTGTGTGACCCCATAGATGGCAGCCCACCAGGCTCCCCCGTCCCTGAGATTCTCTAGGCAAGAACACTGGAGTGGGTTGCCATTTCCTTCTCCAATGCATGAAAGTGAAAAGTGAAGTCACTAGTCTGTAGTTATTGCCCTTTCTTTCACCACAAAGGACCGACCAACAACACTCAATGAATAAATCTGTCTTAGCACCAACCTTCTTAGAGTAAAATCATCTATAACTATACCTTCTTCCTCTAATATAGTAGATGGGTAGAGGTGGAATAAGACATTTTAAATAGGAATTTTGTATTTTTTTATTACATAAGATACGTTCATAAAAATTCAGAAGGTACAGCTAAACAAAAGAAAAACTGCTGGCAAACTCCCATCCTCCCTGGCTGAGATCCCATCTTAATTCATCTTGTATCTCTAACATCCAACAGCAATATCAAGCACAGAATAAGTTCCCAATTTATTTTTTTAAGCTAAAGTAGAACTTAATTTCTTGAATAATCATTTTGATTTAGTTATCCCAGAAAATATTAAATTCACATACTTCATATTTTAAGGACTTCCCTGGTAGCTCAGATGATAAACCGTCTACTTACAATGCAGGAGACCTGGTTTCAATCCTTTGGTCAGGAAGATCTCCTGGGGAAGGAAATGGCAACCCACTCCAGTATTCTTGCCTGGAAAATCCCATGGGCGGAGGAGCCCGGTAGGCTACAGTCCATGGGGTCGCAAAGAGTCAGATACATCTGAGCAACTTCACTTTCACTTTCTTTAGTATTTTAAACATTACATACAACTCCACCTTTTCTGCCCATCACCCCCCAACCCATCATGCACCAAGAATAAGGTATCACTTTAGTGGCTCCATTAAGAAGTATACTTTAACTATCTTGTGTTTTGACAGTTGTGAAATGCATAAAAATAAAACTAAGGAAAGTAAGTTATCTTTGCATGATAACTGTATCATGTAATTAAAAACTAAGCTTAGCGTGTGGGCTTCCCTGGTGCCACAGAGGTAAAGCATCTGCCTGGCAATGCAGGAGATGCCCAAGACTCAGGTTAGATCCCTTGATTGGGAAGATCCCCTGGAGAAGGAAATGGCAACCTGCTCTGGTATTCTTGCCTGGAAAGTCCATGGAAGAGGAGCCTGGAGTGCTACAGTCATGGAATTCCAAAGAGTTGGACACGACTGAGTGCATGTGTGCGTGTGTACACACACAGCTTAGTCTATGCCAATAAACCGTGGCAAGCCACATAAAATAAATTATGATTTTTACAGCATGCCCTCTGCTGTGTTTTCCCTTACAGTGATTAGGATTCTGATCTTATCATCAATGTTCAGGAGAATTAGGAGTTTCAGTGTCAGTGTTACGAGCTTAAACATGCAGTACCTAATGCATGTTTCCCAACACATCTGGCAAAGATTTTAACAATGCATATAAAATGTCCAGAAACCTTTTTTACATTATGATCAAAGGCAATCAGATTAGCGGAGCAAATGATACCCACAATGATGAAGTGACAGGTATATTCTGTTGTAAATTAAAAAAAAAAATTAAGTTTTTTAAAAGCATTCTCAAAGCAAAAGTAAGTGGCCAAAGCCCAAAGCAAAATGACAAGGGATGACAAATAAGGGAAATGGTCTTAGGTATTGTCCGAATGCTACTTTCCATTACCTATATGAAGACTTTTCTCAGTTTTTAAAAGACTCATTTCTATCCTTCAATAAAACAAAATCTTGAACATTGCCCAACTTCTTCATAAGTTTCCAAACATTAACTCAAAAGCCAAACATTGCAGCTGCAATAGATTACATAAAAGAAAAAGAAAAATTTACCCAATCCTGTGATCTTTCTCTCTCAAGAAAAATGGTTTAAGCTCTTTTATTATACAAATGAATAGTAATAATATTATTAGATGTTATCTAGTATCTTTCCAAACCTCACTCTCCCAAAAGAGAATTAAAAAACCCACAGCAACACAACCATTTCTGTTTGCTTACTCAACAGAGAATGGTGTCATAAGGAAGTCAAGATCCAGGTACCTAGTGGTCATTTATTACTGACTGGTCCCCTGGTGGCTCAGATGGTAAAGCATCTGTCTATCAATGTGGGAGACCTGGGTTCGATCCCTAGGTCGGGAAGATTCCCTGGAGAAGGAAACAGCAACCCACTCCAGTACTCTTGCCTAGAAAATCTTATGGACGGAGGAGCCTGGTGCAGACTACTGTCCATGGGGTCGCAAAGAGTTGGACATGACTGAGCTATTTCACTTCACTTCACTTCAGTAACCTCTTAGGAAATTAGCTGGTCCAGGTGAGATGAGTTGCCATTTTGGTACAGCAGTCACAAGACAGAGCAAGGTTTGCTCCTAAAACTAATGTATGGAGGCATTACTTGGTGATCTTGTTCAAGATGGAGAATTTACAGGTAGGGCCAATGGTGGGATGCAAGATTCTGTTGTCTAACAAGCTCTCAGGTGATACCCAGTCTGCTAGTCAGAGCAGAGAACCACACTATGAATGGCAAAGGGAGAGAAATGAGAAGAAAAGTAATTCTGACCTTGAGTAGGAATACACTTGGGCTTCCCTGGTAGCTCAGATGGTAGAGAATCTGCCTGCAATGCAGAAGATCTGAGTCTGATCTCTGAGTTGAGAAGATCCCCTGGAGAGGGGAATGGCTACCCACTCCAGTATTCTTGCCTGGAGAATCTGATGGACAGAGGAGCCTTGGATGGTTTACAGACCATGGAGTTGCAAACGGTGGGACACAACTGAGCAACTAACATTTTCACATTTTTTTAGGAATACACTTAGGATTAAGTCAACAGTGTGGACACTTTATGAAGATAGCCACATCCAAGAGAATGATGATGCTTTTCGTGTTTTCCATCTTCTCATTACAAAAGTTACTTAAAATAGAAAAATACTTTGTTTTATTTAAAAAATCATCACTCTAATGCAGATTTCAATTCTTTGAATATGTAGCTAAAAAAAAAAACCATACATTAGGCTCATTTTGCTGTTCACAAACTCAAATTCCTTCCTCTCAATAAAAATATTTATTTGCTATTAGACAAAAATATCCAAGGGTATTGTTCACATTTATTTTGAATGAAAACTTACACTTGATCACTTGATCCATGGGGTTTATCATTATATTTTAATCTGGAAAAACTTCTCACTAATACATCTATAAAACTGTTTTTCACATTTTAAATGGGGCAATGTGGCATTCAAGGGTTCTAAGGAAAAGGTACACAGCATCAACATGATGTAATCAGTTGATATGTTGATATGATTTAGTAGCCTTTTAACATTTAAGATAAAGCACTGGTTGATTTATTAAAACCCAAGGATATCTTTCATCTTAATATATCCACTGCTAAGACCTACATTCTAATTCAAAAACTGAGAAGAAAATCCAAGGGATAATTAAAAAACCACAAAAAGCTGAAGTATTTGTTAATACTAATTCTTTAAACAGTCATTTAAAAGAGAGGAAGGGAATTCAATGAAATGTCAAACATCTAAAACTGAAGAGTATTTGCTAGTATGGTGTGTGGTGGGGAAAGGATTTTTGATTGTTTTTAAAATAACTTATGGTACACAAATATTCATCAATACGTACTGGCAGGATATCACAGAAAGTGAAGACAGGCTCTTATCTTTGCAAACTTGCACCTTAGCCAAAACAGATTCACACCTAGACTCAACTCACTCTGCCTCTCAGGAAAAAGAATCAAGCACCAAGTTAAATCTAAGGGGGGAGAATCTTTTGCTTTTATTGCCAAATTAAAATTATATGGAATGTATGAATGCAACACAGGCTAATTCAGAAGTTTGCATGAAATGTATGGAGTTATTTAATTAGGTATCAGTTATTAATTAGGGATCATTTTCATTTTCTAGAAAAGTTCAAGATCTCCTTTACAAAGTACCAAAGCACACCAAAAATGAAACAGATTATACCAAAAGTCTAATAAAACATGGCTTGTACACTCTTAAGTAGCCAGCCTTTAATCATGTTGCTCCCTGGGCCTGAGACATACTCCATCCCAATTCTACACATTCAAACCTTACTCATCCTCCAAAATGCCTTCTCTAGAAGAAGTATAACCCTCCTCTGATTCAAATGTATTCTTTTTAATGGCTGAGTAATACTCCATTGTGTATATGTACCACGGCTTTCTTATCCATTCATCTGCTGATGGACATCTAGGTTGCTTCCATGTCCTGGCTATTATAAACAGTGCTGCGATGAACATTGGGGTACACGTGTCTCTTTCCCTTCTGGTTTCCTCAGTGTGTATGCCCAGCAGTGGGGTTGCTGGATCATAAGGCAGTTCTGTTTCCAGTTTTTTAAGGAATCTCCACACTGTTCTCCATAGTGGCTGTACTAGTTTGCATTCCCACCAACAGTGTAAAAGGGTTCCCTTTTCTCCACACCCTCTCCAGCATTTATTATTTGTAGACTTTTGGATCGCAGCCATTCTGACTGGTGTGAAATGGTACCTCATAGTGGTTTTGATTTGCATTTCTCTGATAATGAGTGATGTTGAGCATCTTTTCATGTGTTTGTTAGCCATCTGTATGTCTTTTTTGGAGAAATGTCTATTTAGTTCTTTGGCCCATTTTTTGATTGGGTCGTTTATTTTTCTGGAGTTGAGCTGTAGGAGTTGCTTGTATATTTTTGAGATTAGTTGTTTGTCGGTTGCTTCATTTGCTATTATTTTCTCCCATTCTGAAGGCTGTCTTTTCACCTTGCTAATAGTTTCCTATTAGCAAGGTGAAAAGACAGCCTTCAGAATACATTTGAATCAGTTCTAATTAGGTGGATGAAACTGGAGCCTATTATACAGAGTGAAGTAAGCCAGAAGGAAAGACATAAATACAGTATACTAACGCATATATATGGAATTTAGAAAGATGGTAATAATAACCCGGTGTACGAGACAGCAAAAGAGACACTGATGTATAGAACAGTCTTATGGACTCTGTGGGAGAGGGAGAGGGTGGGAAGATTTGGGAGAATGGCAATGAAACATGTAAAATATCATGTAGGAAACGAGTTGCCAGTCCAGGTTCGATGCATGATGCTGGATGCTTGGGGCTGGTGCACTGGGACGGCCCAGAGGGATGGTATGGGGAGGAGGAGGAGGAGGGTTGGAATGGGGAACACATGTATACCTGTGGCGGATTCATTTTGATATTTGGCAAAACTAATACAATTATGTAAAGTTTAAAAATAAAATAAAATTAGAGAAAAAAAAAAAAAAAGAAGTATAACCCTCCTCTGATTTCATATAGCATTTTATTTTCACTCCTTTAAGGCATGAATCACTTTCTATTACCCATAAAATCTCCAAACAAGTCTCAGCTCCTACGTAGTGGGTGCCACAAGAGCAACAGGCACACCTTATTAGTAGCTCCTACACTAACTAGGACTTAAGAGGAATAGGTATTAGTTCAATTTAGTACCTTCCTGTTATATATTGAAGCAGTGGTTCAGAGATCAGCAGCCAAGGCACCATCTGGGAACATTTTTTTAGAAGTGCCAATTCCTGGGCCCCAACCCAGACCCAATGAATGAATCAGAAACTCTGAGGGTGAGGCCTAGCAATCTGTATTTTAACAAACTGTCCACATGATTCCAATGTGGTTAATATGTGAGAAACATGGGGGCAAAAAGAGTCAGGGTGGTATGGGGGTTAAAAAGCGGTCACCGCTACAACCAAGACTATTAGGCACTGCTGTTCAGAACAGAGGAGGTGGAAACAGATATTGGTCTTGAAGTCATCCCCTATTAAATGCACTGATAGCTAAGGCCCTTAGAGTGAAGGATCTTTTAAAATCATCCTTTCTTTCATTCTATATGTTGATATTTCCATACAGATATGACTAAAAAAAAGGCTGTCTAGTTTACTGATACACACATGTATAAACAACACAGATCAGCTTGAATAGAATAAATGAATCATTTTGAAGGCATAAAGGCTTATCCAGTGATGTTTACAATTAGGCTACACAGAAGAAGTCATTCTCTCAAAATATAAGGCAGGTTTTACCAGGTACTCAGAGAAGGCAATGGCACCCCACTCCAATACTCTTGCCTGGAGAATCCCGTGGACGGAGGAGCCTGGTAGGCTGCAGTCCATGGGGTCGCTAGGAGTCGGACACGACTAAACGACTTCACTTTCACTTTTCACTATCATGCATTGGAGAAGGAAATGGCAACCCACTCCAGTGTTCTTGCCTGGAGAATCCCAGGGACAGGGGAGCCTGGTGGGCTGCCATCTATGGGGTCGCACAGAGTCGGACACGACTGAAGCGACTTAGCAGCTGCAGCAGCAGTTACCAGGTACTTGGTACCACAGCCAATCAGTCTAGTTATAATGGTTTTTCACTATTATAGAAGGCACACCCTCCAACTTCAAGTTTATTTACTTGCATGCGGGCTGCATTAAAAAGAGAAAAGGAAATTTATTTCTCCCACTCGACCAAATATATTCCAATTAAACATCTAAGCAATAAAAGCTGCTGTAATTCAAACAGGAATAACTTCGTATTGAATATCTGATTCATACAGCCAGAGATTAGACACTCAGAACTGATCAGGAACACTGAGCTTATGCTTAAACAAATGTAATTTAAATAAAAGCTAGAAAAAGAAAGTTGAATCTCTCAAAGAAGCCAATAGTTTCTATACTGTAATATCATAAATAGGCCTGCTCACCGTGCACATCTTACATTCACTCCACCTAACAGGGTAAATATCAGCTCTCACAACCTGAGATAGCAGGTGTCATACAAAGTCATATTCCCATATCCAAGTGACATAAAGCAGTCGTTCTCAAAGTGCAGTCCCAAGATCAACAGAAGCAGCAACAGCTGGGAACTTATTAGAAATACTAATTTTCAGACCCGATCCCAACCTTCTGAATCCAACACTTTGAAGATGAAGCCCCAGAAATCTGTGTTTTAAACAAACTTTCCAGGTGAATCTAATGAACCATTAATGTGAGGTGCCCATTGATTCTCCAAAGAGAATTCTGACCTGTGAGGGGAGCTACAGGTTTAAACTACCTGGGCTCATTAGGAATTTGTTTCAGAAACTGAGAGTAATGCTATTATCATTAACATAAGCAATGGAAATTAAATGTCCTACTGTTCCAAGTGTTAAATCCCTTTTATTTCACAGTAAATTCACAGGTATTGATTTTAAACAGTGACTAGGACTCTCTGGCTATTACAACTAATAAATATTCTATTATAGGCCATTATGTTCTCACTTTTATGTTTAGGACCCAATGGCCACTGCAAATGAAGCCTAGTAAAAATCCTGAGACATCAGTGATATCAGAGAGCAAAAGAGCATACACATGAGCAGAAAGGGTGGAGGGAAAAAGAGAAAAAGAAACAAGAGAACAAATGGGGAAAAAAATCAAGACCAAAAACCAAAATTGCAAGAGGATACTCTCATCCTAAGATGTAATTCTGACTCATTTATAATCAACAAAAATGACTCATTCCGGGTGCCTATGTTCCCTTCTCTCCGTCAAACATTATAATTTTATAATTAAAAACTTACATGGGGCAGGCTGTGGCAATAAATAAATTAAAAGAGCAGACTATACCATAATCTTAATAAACATATAGGCAATTCTAGACCGAAATGTTTTTCCATTCTTGGCATCCTGACTTTAAAATTCAAGAGAAACAGAATAGGAAAGTCTGTATCCAACCAAACTATGTTCCACAACAGAATAGCAATGCAAGCCACAGTTATGTTCCAATGTTATACGGCTCTGAAACGATCAACAACCAATTCATTCTGGAAACACTGATGGAAATCACATTTTTCTCATAAGATATAGTCTTCTTAAAATTTCATCTATATGTCTGGTTTTCCCTTATCCTTGTTTCAGAATCTCAAAACTTACTAACAGAAGTTCTTCACTGAAAACTACAGATAATAATCATGTGTAATATACATAGCTTTGCAATTTGAGTTATCCAGATATTTATATTGTTTTGTAAGATGGCTTTCCTGACTCTTACATAACTGCATATGGGTTGATGTAGAAATGTTAAGTGATGATGGGTGAAAAACCCAAGTGTACTTAAGTCAAAAGTTCAATCAGAGTAACAGTACATGTTGGCCAATTTGGGTACACTAGAAAGAGACAGAGAGTATGACACATATGGGCTGGAAAATGTAGTTCTTTTTATACCATTTAAACTAATTATATTATTTCTAATTTTGCCCAAATGGTTGCATAAGAAAGAAAAATTTCTCAGTAAGATAGGTCATAATCAAAGTTTGAGTTAAGATTTATATACCTGAACCTGAAAAACAATATATGTGTGAAGAATTTGTGTCCTTTAAGAGTCATTTACAGGCTTCCCTGGTGGTCCACAAATTAAGAATCTGCCTTGCAATGCAGGGGACACGAGTTCAATCCCTGGTCCAGGAAGATCACACATGCTACTGGGCAATTAAGCCCATGCCATAGCTACTGAGCCTGCGCTCTGGACTTGTGAGCCACAACAACTGAGCCCCCATTTTTTGACTACTGAAGCACCCTAGGGCCTGTGCTCCACAACAAGAGAAGCTACCACAATGAAAACCCCACGTACTGCAACTAAAGAGTAGCCTCTGCTCTCCACAACTAAACAAAGCCCAAAAAAAGCAATGAAGACTCAGCACAGCCAAAAATAAATAAAAACATTTTTTTAAAGAATCATTTACAAAAACATTTTCTGGAGATCAAACCAGTCAATCCTAAAGAAAATCAACCCTGAATATTCACTGGAAGATGCAGCTGAAGCTTCAAAACTTTGGCCACCTGATGCAAAGAGCCGACTCATTGGAAAAGACCGTGACACTGGGAAAGACTGAGCACAGGAGAAGGGGATGATAGAGGATAAGATGGTTGGATGGCATCTCCGACTCAAAGGACATGAGTTTGAGAAACCTTGGGAGTTGGTGATGGACAGGGAGACCATCTGGGAGACAGTGGAGGACAGAGGAGCCTGGCGTGCTGCTGTCCAAGGGGTCACATGGACACGACTTGGCAACTGACCAACAACAGGAACAATCAAAAAGCAGGGATTCTTCACACTAGTTTATAAAGTATAAACTGACTTACATACTTTAAGTACCCAGCAAACACACTTTAAATTCAAGGATTCAAATGAACTGAATGTTTTATTTATGGAAAGTATATACTATCCAAACAATAAACAATATAGCCAGGAGACTGGCTATATATTATTATCAGTCAAAATAGACTTAAAGCAAAGGATGTTTCTAGAAACAAAGAGAGACAGTTCATACGGAAAAGGGTACATACCATATGAAAAAAACAGAAATGTTATACACTGAACAACAGAATCACAAATATATGAAACAAAAGCTAACAAAAATGAAAGAACAAAAGCAATCAACAATTACAGTTAGAGATTTCAAATTCCTAAGAATAACTGACAAAACATCTCCGCAGAA
Organism: Bos mutus; assembly: GCF_027580195.1. Taxonomy (NCBI): domain Eukaryota; kingdom Metazoa; phylum Chordata; class Mammalia; order Artiodactyla; family Bovidae; genus Bos; species Bos mutus. Next base: position 14,535,193 of record NC_091636.1, read on the forward strand.
AATTCATACAGACATATATCAAAGGGTCAATTACAGAAAGATATGCAAAGAGCTGACTCATTTGAAAAGACCCTGACGCTGAGAAAGATTGAAGGCAGGTGGAGAAGCGGACGACAGAGGATGAGATGGTTAGATGGTATCACCAACTCAATGGACAAGAGTTTGAGTAACCTTGGGAGTTGGTGATGGACAGGGAGGCCTCGAGTGCTGCAGTCCATGGGGTCACAAAAAGTCAGACACGACTGAGCGACTGAACTGAACTGAAATAACTCACTGATCAAAGAGGAAAACACAAAAGAAATTAGAAAATAATTTTAGTTAAACAAAAATGAAGTTACAATATATAATAATCTGTGATATAGCTAATGATCTAGGTTTTTACCTTATGAAACTACAAAAAAAAAAGAAGAGGAAATAAAACTGAAAGCAAGCAGAACAGCAGAAATAGATGAAATCAAATACAGAAAAACGATAAAGTCAACGACCCCAAAAGAAACCAATAAAACTAATAAAAAGAGTAATAAAACCGATAAAACTTCTGGCCAGACCACTCAAGAAAAAAAGAGATTAAGACAAAAATTATCGATGACAGGAATGTAGGAAGGGTTAGCTCTACACTTCTTACAAACAATAAAAGGCAATAAGGAAAGAGAAACTGTGAACAACTTGATGTCAACAAACTTGATAATTTAGATAAAATTTACAAATCTCTTAAAAGACAAATGATGACAGTTCACCTAAGAAAGAGATAACTTGAATAATCCTCATCCACTTTAAAAAATAAAACCATAGTTTACAACATTCCTACAAAGAAAATTTCAAGTCTAAGTGTATTTAGTGGTGAATTCTACCTAACATTTAATACCAAATGTTGATACCAAATCTAGCCAAAAACTTCAAAAGAAAACTACAGACAAGTAATATTCATGAACACAGAAGTAAAAATCATTAACATAACATTAGCAAATTGAGTCCAGTTAATACAAAAAGTATAATATACCATGACAATGTGAAGTTTATCCCAGGAATGAAAAGTTGCTTTAATAGTCCAAGATGAAAAGGATACACTATTTTAAGAGAAAAAAGAAAAGCAGTATGACCTCAACAGCCATAGAAAAAGCATCTGATTAAACACACATTTATGACAAAAATCTAATAAAGCGCATCTACCAAAAACATACTGGTACTATATTTAATGGTGAAAGACTGAGTGCTTTCTACCTAAGGTCAGGAACAAGACAAGCATACCTTCTCTCACCTCTTCTTTCAACATTGTATTAGCAGTCTTAGCCAGTATAATACAGTAAGGAAAAGAAATAAAAAGCAATATAGAAAAGGAAAAAAAGAAAAACAACACTGTTTATTCACAGACAATATTAAGAGGAACAGAGAAAATCTTGAGGAATCTATATAAGAAGTTACATTAGCAAGTTTAAAGGATAAAAGGCCAGATAAAACCATATAAAAGACTTTTTGTTTATTTTAAATACAACTAGAAATCAATTTAAATGTTTTTTTAAAAACCTTTCATAATCACATCAAGAAATCTTAAAAATTAGTGACACATTTAAGCAAAATGTATGCAAGACACGGACACCAAAATCTTAAAACTACTGCTAAGAGAAACAAAAGAACATCAAAAAAATGGGAAGATAATATCATATTCATGGATTAGAGGACTTAATATCAAAATGGCAATTCTTTACAAACTGTCAAATTAGAAGTAACCTCTATCAAAATAAAGGCTTCCCTCATAGCTCAGTCAGTAAAGAATCTGCCTGCAATTCAGGAGACCCAGCTTTGATTCCTGGGTTGGGAAGATCCCCTGCAGAAGGAAATGGCAACCCACTCCAGTAATCTTGCCTGGAGAATCCCATGGACAGAGAGTTCTGGCAGGCTATGTCCATGGCATCACAAGAGTCAGACATGACTTAGCAACTAAAGTGAAAGCGAAAAGTGAAGTCACTCAGTCGTGTCCGACTCTTTGTGACCCCATGGACTGTAGCCTGCCAGGCTCCTCCGTCCATGGGATTTCCCAGGCAAGAATACTGGAGTGGGTTGCCATTTCCTTCTCCAATAGTGACTAAAGCATTACCATTAAAATAAGCTTCCTCTTCTCCAACCAAGCCACTTTATCCCTTCCAACCCAATTCCTTCACTGTATATTCTGGAATTCTATACTGTATGTGATATGTGTGTGTTGGGGGGAGGGGTTCCCTGTTGGCTCAGTGGTAAAGAATCTGCCTGTAATGCAGGAGATGCAAGTTTGATCCCTAAGTCAGGAAGATTCCTTGGAGGAGGGCATGGCAACCCACTCCAGTATTCTTGCCAAGACAGTTAAAGTTCTCTTTACTTCCTTGTGTCTTCAAACTCTTCGCTGAAGCTCACTACATCTACTAGTCATCAAAGAGCCTTTCCCTAAGACAGTACTTGGCTCTACATCACTATCAAAGCAGAGAATGAGATATCCATATCCTATACCTTAAGAGTCCACTGTTGGTCTTGATTATCTTCATCTTTCTTCACAGCCATTACTGGACCAGTCTTTCCCTCTTATAAAAATAAAAAGGTTGCTTACCTAAGCTCAAATCAAAATACCACCTTCCACTATCTACTTCTCAACCAGTTTCCACTTAAGTCACTTTCCCCACTTCATTAAGACATTATACCCATATCAGTCCTCATACCATCACCTCAGAGCCTGTCATTCAACAACCTGTTTATTCTTTGGCCTTGTTAACAACAGGGAGGTTCTCTTCCATTGTCAGTTCAGTTCAGTAGCTCAGTCATGTGTGACTCCTTGCGACTCCATGGACTACAGCACACCAGGCTTCCCTATCCATCACCAACCCCCAGAGCTTGCTCAAACTCATGTCCATTAAGTCAGTGATGCCATGCAACCATCTCATGCTCTGTTGTCCCCTTCTCCTCCCACCTTCAATCTTTCCCAGCATCAGGGTCTTTTCAAATGAGTCAGTTCTTTGCATCAGGTGACCAAAGTATTGGAGTTTCAGCTTCAGCATCAGTCCTTCCAATGAATATTCAGGACTGATTTCCTTTAGGATGGACTGGTTGGATCTCCTTGCAGTCCAAGGGACTCTCAAGAGTCTTCTCCAACACCACAGTTCAAAAGCATCAATTCTTTGGCACTCAGCTTTCTTTATAGTGCAATTCTCACATCCATAAATGATTACTGGAAAAACCATAGCTTTGACTATATGGACCTTTGTTGGCAAAGTAATGTCTTTGCTTTTTAATATGCTGTCTAGGTTGCTCATAGCTTTCTTCCAAGGAGCAAGGGTGTTTTAATTACATGGCTTCCATTGTCAATATTTGTTTATTGTAAATCTTTCCTGCTAGACTAAGCTCCATGAAGACAGAAATCAGAGCTGTCTTGTTCACTGCTGAATTCCAAGCACACAGCCTAATGCATACTATTAAATAAAGTGTTTTTTCATCTCCATTAAATGGAAATATTGAGGACCACTAGCAAGCCTGTTTTGGAGAAGGAAATGGCACCCCACTCCAGTATTCTTGCCTAGAGAATCACATGGACAGAGGAGCCTGGTGGGCTGCTGTCCATAGGGTTGCACAGAGTCAGACACAACTGAAGCGACTTGGCACGCATGCATGCATTGGAGAAGGAAATGGCAATCCACTCCAGTGTTCTTGCCTGGAGAATCCCAGGGACAGAGGAGCCTGGTGGGCTGCCGTCTATGGGGTCGCACAGAGTCGGACACGACTGAAGCAACTTAGCAGCAGCAGGCCTGTTTGACTTACAAAGGAACTAACAAGGACAATAATGTGTCTGGGAATCATTTACAAAACACAATCAGAGGATGTTTTTCTGAGAGAAAGTATTTGTTGGATGAATAAATAAAGGAAAATGGTAATAGCTATCTTAAAATCAAGAAGATCAAACATAGAATAAGTAAGATTGACAATTCTGAGATTTGGGGTGAGGAACTGGCTCTGCTACTTATTAGTGGCTTTTTTGTCTTTTTAAAAGAATTTTATTATTGGAGTATAATTGCTTTGCAATGTTGTGTTAGTTTCTCCTATATAACAAAGTGAACCAGCTATATGGTACACATATAGCTATATGGTATACATATAGCTGATCCCCTCCCTCTTGAGCTTCCCTCCCAACTGCCCACGCATCCCATAGAGCACCAAGCTGAGTTTCCTCTACTATAAAGTATCTTTACTCTAGTTAACTATTTTACACATAGTAGTGTATTTACATTAGTGCGGCTTTATTCAATGTTACTGGGCCTTTGTCTGCTCATCCATAAATTGAAGGCATTAGACCTTTTGGGTTCCAAATATTCTCTTTCATCCATGTCTAATAGCACTCCCAATGTAGAAAGTAGCCCAAGTGTGCAATAAGAAAGCAATCTGAGGTCCCAGATCTATCAATATATGAATGAAATTAACTTAAAAAAAAAAACATACTCTAAGAATACTAAGAGATCTAGCAGAGCTCCATTACATAGTTGAACTAGATCAAAAGTAAGCAAACTATATAACCCATAGGGCGGCCACTATCTATGTAGTAAATTAAGTTTCATTGAAACATAGATACACTGGTTTGTTCAAGGACTGTCTATGATTCTTTTTTTCTGTTACAAAGGCAGAGTTGAACAGTAGCCAACCAATGGCCCACAAAGCCTAAAATATTTATTATCTGGCATCTTAAGAAAAAGTTTGCTGATCCTGGACCATCTGATCTAAAGGGTTCATTTTACATTATTATACACTGAAGATGAAAAGAATTGCATTAAAATGCTCTTAAACAGAGTACTGGGATAAAACAGGAAAAAAGAGTAAGTAGAGAAAATAGATCAAACATGATTTCAATTCACCTCCCAGTGATTATACTTACTAGCTTCTCTCTCTTTAAGCTACCGGATAGCTCATCTTCCAATCACTGAAACCTGGTATTTCAGGAATGCACAAGATAAAACAAGCATTAAAAATTTAACACGCACCTGCCCTCCTTCACTTTTTGTGCATTCCCTCGGCATATGTAGTTTTCAATGTAACCATCACTGCAGTTGACTTTTGACCAGTCTGGGTCACAAACATCCAAGAAGTGAGGCCGCAGTCTGCCTATCGAATACTTGGCAATATCAGTCAGGGACTGACTAGCAGCTGCACCAAATAAAAATGTTCCAATGGCTTTGTAAATAGTGGCTATGTAGTTATTCCTGATAAAGGAATTCGAGTGCAAGAGGCTAAAATAAACAGACAGGGTTTCTCCAACAATCATCTGAAAAAAAAAAAAAAACAGAAAAATAATGTTAAAGCAGCATCCAGGCACATCAAACAAAGTATAGAGAAGAAAATGGTAAATCACAATAAAATGTTTGTTTTAAAAATACCTCCCTCTCTTTTTCCTTTTCAAATGGAGAACAACTTAGGATTCCTAATTCTAGACCACAAAAAAGGTGTCCTCAATTGATACTGCTCACAGAGCATTGACAAAGCCTAAATAATTCCAAAGTCTGCCTTGAAACAATAAGGCCTTACTTCTTGTATTCAAATAAACCGAGCCTTAATAAGTAGACAATGATGTACCGTGGAGTATAAAAACAATGGCTTTTCAAAGAATACAAACTTTCTGATTAGAATATCCCTTACATAAGCACTTTTACCTCAGAGTCTGCATTTGCATCAGACATTACTTTGAACCAAAAATATTCATCATGTTAAAAAAGGTAAAACATTTTTAAGAGAAAAAGCTAATCTAATAAAAGCAGGGATCTAACACTGAGGTTAAAGGGTACAGAGGGCAGAGATCAGCTGACAAGGTCTCCCAGTCCTGCCTCTCCAGGAAACCTTTAGGGCTGGCTTTCTTAACAAGTCTCATTAAAAGACCAAATACACACTTGATGTTCTCCTTCAAGAAATATTTCAAGTGACTCCTTCCTCTTTATTTTTCACTGACTTTGTAAAATGGGAATCATAGCCTTCTCAGATACTAGTAGTGTGTGTAAGTGCAAACCAGTATAATGGGTTTAAAGGCATAAAATGGTTTTCAAGTACTTTACAAATTCACAGACCAATATCCTAAGAAATCTGAAAAAATACTGAATGGCAACCTTATAAAAAAAATAATAAGCCACACTCTAGCTACCTGAGACCAAAATAAACACTTAAAACAAAAAATTCTGCTTGCTAATTTATATTGGGCATGGATATAAATCACAAAGTTGTTTCACTTAAAGAGTTTCACTGCTTCATCTTAAATTTATATAAACAATTTTACAAAGCATTCAAACATTTCCATTTAGCAACTATTAATTGTCTTTGGGGGTGAGATAAATGGTTGTCTCCCGAAAAGGATTTCAAGAACCTGATATCAAAAATTCTTTCTTCATCTGGCTCAATGGCTCCTAGAATTCCATAATTACAATGTTGTAACTTTGACAACTAGACTATGAACTCTACAAAACCATGAATTTTTAGTTGAATAGAAAGCTACCACCACCACAGAGGCCTAAAACAGCTGGTGGTCAATACATTTCAACTCAAGGTGCTACCTCTTGGGTAAAAAGTAAACATTCTTAAATATATTAAACCCCATAGGAATATATTCCTCGTTATAATCCTTAATGTGGATGACTTAATCAAGCCTTTGCTGAGCACAGGTCTCACAGGAGAGGAAAACCACATTCACTTCTGGGGATACCATACCTCCACAAGTGTGCTTAGGGTACTCCCTGGTGACTGTCCTAGAGGCCTTGAATTAAAGTATATTACATCTCCTCAGGCCATTAAGGTGTTCCAGCAACTGCCTTGATAGATAAGCAGCAAGACAAGATATCTCTAATGTTTTGTTATGGAGATGACCTTCGATAATTTGAAATATATACCAAGTATACTAGTCAACCACAATTTGAGCGGTGAAACTTACACTTTTCAGCTGTCAGTTCTTCTTGTGTAAGCACTCAACTACTGGCTAAAAACAAATATTAATTTTTGTGAGTCTTCCTAGTCATAATGATCATTGTTTAGGGCCACCTAGACTCTGGTTCTTGCCACTGATGACTGAAAATCAATTCACTAGTAACATTCAGTGTACTGGACACAGATTAAAAGTTGACCTACAGATGTAGAACATGCTGAAACTTAACCCTTAACACTTAACCCTTAATTCTTAACCCTTAACCTTATTCTGAAACTTAACCCTTAACCTCAGAGGGACTCTAAACCTAACAAATGCTAGGTCAAAGTACATCATTTTTTTTTTTTTATTATGTATGCCATCTATTGAGAGAAATAGATAACAGAGATATTCTAAATCAAATGCAGGGAGATGTCTGTGCCTTCCACCAACACATGACAGCCATATTTTCATTTCATTTTAAAACCTTATCTTGCCCTTTGAGCCATTTAGGCCAACTCAGCCTCTGGTGAAGTTCACACTTAAACTAACTGCTCTAATCGTAAAGCTGGGATTGCTTGTCAAACATTATTTAATCAGATTAAGGATAAATTATTAAAGTACTAAAGATGATGTTTGGGGGAGTAGAACAAAATACTTTTTAAGATCAAAGCTAGTAGCTATCTAAATCAGAAGGATTTAATCATTTAAAACCTATGTACCAGAGTATTTTCTCACCATCTTTATATCTCTGTCAACCAATATAATTTTATATGTCTCTACGCTGTCACTCTAGTTCTGTGTCTTCCACTCAGGACCCATCTTCCTAAAAGAATAGTCTAAAATCACTCACTGCCATACTTCCACTCCTTCCTAAATATCTCTAAATACCTCTAAACCCTTTATTCTACTGAATAGCTCTCCAAAAAGTCAAAATGGTCTCATCAGATCAAAGAGATTTTTATCAACCCAAATCTTAACTTCCCAGTAGTATATGACATCACTGACCATTTTGTCCTTATTGAACTTCTCCCTTGGCTTCTGTGATACTATATTAATTCTGATTCTTTACCAGGTTCCCTCAATCACTCATATATTTGTGGATCACTTGCAAGTCACATCAAAGGCCTGGTATGAAGTCCCAATCATAGTCCTGATTTTTTTAAAGAAATGATTTACTTTCTAGAAAACAAAATTAAACATAAACAAGTCTAACCATGTGCTACCTGAAAGAAGTTGAGTTAGTGAATAATCTGAAATTATGTTAAATTAGTACATAAAACCACTGCCAGTGTGTGTCTTTGTTGATATAGTTGAAATGAAAAAAGTACTTGTACAGCACTTTTAAATAGTCTGTTCTTTTTACACTCAACTTAGACTTCCCTTGTAACTCAGTCAGTAAAGAATCTGCCTGCAATGCAGGAGCCCCGGGTTCGATCCTTGGGTTGGGAAGATCCACTGGAGAAGGAAATGGCAACCCATTCTAGTATTCTTGCCTAGAGAATCCCATGGATAGAGGAGCCTGGCAGACTACAGTCCATGGGGTTTCAAGAGTCAGACACAACATAAACCACCACCACACTCAACTTACTTGCTATTTTGTAAATATAAAGATAACCTTTTCACAGGTGACGGTGAAATAATCAAAACTTCCAAGTGAATAAAATATACATAACAAGTTTTTCCTAACTGAGTGTCTATGGATCCTGCACTTGCTATGCAGGCTGCACAGCACCCTGTCCTTTGGCAGGCCTCTGGTCTGTAGCAGATTTCTGTAGTTTTGCTCGGGCAGCATCCTTCTTACTGAGACACAAACAAAAGTAGAATTGAAAGACAAGTACATTTGTAGTAGCATTTGAGTACTTGAATCTTATCTAAAATCAGCTATTATTTGCAAAAAGTCCTGCTACAATTTTTATATGTAAAGAGCTATTAATCTCTCAGAAATATACACTTAAAAAAGAGTCTACTCGTACTCCCTCTTTAATAGAAGGATCATAGGCTTTCTTTCTTTTCATATTAAAAACTTAGTGTAAAGATTTGTCTAGATTAAATGGGCCACTGATTTTTTAAAACTTCACTATGTTGTAGGCGAGTCACCAATATTACTATATAATCACTCCAGTTTCATTCCAGCACCTAGGACATGCCAGTGTCCATGGCAACGGCAAGGATAACAAGATGAACAAGGCACCATCTCTGCCTTAAGGAGCTCACAGTGTTACAAAACAAACACTTGTATAGCAGAGATGTTCTTTTATTAATTATACACCACAAATTAGGAATTGATTAACTTTTAGTGCTAATAAGGAGCTGTGATTATTCTGCAATCAGACATTAAATTTCTAAATCCAGAAGTTTTGCTTTGTTTTTTAATAAACTTCAGAACAGACAAGATATATCTTTTTGGCTATTTATCTTTTTGGCCTATCTTCTGGATGAGACCATATTATCTGCTTTTAGCATAAATCTTATTTCTAAAATTACAAGATATATAGCATAAAATTAAAGTCATAGAATCTCTGAGTCAAGAGATAATAAAAATCATCTAGTCAAATCACTTGAAATCTTCTCCCCAACCAGAGCACATTCTCTAGACATTCTCACCTGAAATCCTAGAAAACAGTAATTATTAGTTTTAATACCAGTAAAAATGCTTTCATATTCACTGTTAATTATGTATAGAACTTAGGCTTTTCTCCCCTATTTCTGCCATTATCTAAAAATTCTTTAAACTAAATATGGGTTAAATGAAGCCTTTTAACATCTGTTAGTAATTTTTCTTTTCTAGAACTCAGTAACTAAAGTCAGTTCATAAACAGTCTCAATAAATCATAAAATAATATCCTAAGTATAAAGTATGCTAAAAATACATTGATACAGTATTCATCTATTGTATTATTACTCAAACAATAGCAAATTAGAGCTAAAAAAAAATCAGTGACTTGGAAAAGATTAGCATAAAACCATACATATTTAGTAAGGTTCTTGTAATTATACACTGTTACTCTTTTAGCCCCACTTAAAATAGCTGAGATTATTTTGATCAAATAACATAAAAAGTTAAAACACATGTTTTAGAGGGTTATACATTTAATCATTAACAGCTAACATAAAATTAAAGCCAACTGCCCAAAAGTGATAAACTTGGAAAAGTGGATTTAACTTACAACGATAATACTGAATGGAATGATTATTCCACCTAATAACGGGTAAGGTATGGTGTCTTCTTTGTAAGGGTACTTGATGGACTCATCATTACAGAATAATCCTCGTTGGAAGGGGGTATGCCTTGAAGTAAGAATTGCAAAAGGCAATCCAGCTAGCAAAAGGAATAAATGAAAATATCATTAAAAAGGAATATCAAAACTAATTAATGGCAATAATTATCCCAGAGATCATCTTTAAAAATATGTTTGCCATGAAAACAGTAAGAGCACATGGAAAAAGAAAATGCAGCAACACATGCAACAGAAGTTAGAAAAATTACAGCTTAGGGTAAAGATTTTTTTCTACAAAAACAATGCCTTCAAGTCCTCTATTAAACCAGTTTAACCAAGAAAAACTTCTTCTCTTTGTTTCTACCCAAATACACTAACCTGATTTTAGAGGAAGTAAAATCTCTTCTCATGCTCTTGTTGTCATTTAATCAAAGGGTTTTCAACACTATTTTCAAACCACTTTGTCAGGATCTCTTCTTCCAAAAGAAAAGCAGCATTCTGACGTTCTCCAGTTTATCTTGATATTACTTGATATTACTACCATATCACAAGTCATGGTCACTGGCTAAGTTATCAGAGTATCTAAAGATTATCCGCTCATTTCTGTACTGTCTACGGCAAGTTTAGAACTGCTATGAAAAGGAGTGTGAACTTACACCAGGTTTCTAAAGAAAAAATGGACAATGAAGTCAAGCGCAAAAGCACCTAAAAGAGCTCTCTCTTTTGTCTTCATCAAGATCACGCCTCACACTCATCACCTAAGATGTCTAAACTTTTACCTAAATGTGAACTTTAAGAATTCAGTCCTCCTTTATTTCAACACTGCATCGAGCATCCCGATTAAAACGGCAGCATACTGACTAGGACTGCTTTCTAAGAGAGCTTAGCAGAAACCCTCAGTGTGAGTTCTGCTTCAGGACTTTCCCAAGGATGGACCCATTCACCCAGCAGTAATACCATAACCATTTAGCTAACATACTCAATGGACATTCAAGTGTTCTTTCCATGAAGCACCAAGTCTTGACAACCATTTACAGTTCTCATCAACTCCGCTAAGCCCTAAAGACTCAAAGACAACCAAGCTTCTGACACTCTGCCTAATGCATAGACTACAAATATCAAATGAACTGCCTGATGCGTTGACTACAAACATCAAATGTGTTCAATCTTCAAGGGTCAAATGAAAAGGGGAAGCCTGTTCCTGGTTCTTTTTATTTATCTTTCTATTTTTTATTAAACTCTGAATATATGAACCAAAGTTTATTTCTTTGTGTTAACCAATTTGTCATGCTATTAACCCACTAGGAGTCTTTATGATGTGAGAAGTGACCAAGCAGGCAGAGTAGGAAGACCATAAGCTTGTGAGCTCCTTCTGCAGGCACAGCAAAATTACAATTATTTACAGAGCAACTACCCATAAGAGTGAACTGAAAATTATCAGGAAAGATCTTTTAAAGCTAAAGATATAAAGAAGAAATCACAAGATAAGCAGAAAGGGTGAAGTATGGTCATCACCCATATTTCCAGGGTATACAACCCACAAATGGGAGAATAAATTACAACTGCAGAAGTCCTCCCCAAGGAGCAAAGTGTCCTAGCTCCACATCAGGCCCCTCAGCCCAGGGGTCTGCACCAGAAAGAACTCCCCTCCCACTGCCCAGACTGTTTGGCTCTGAAAGCCAGAAGAGCTTCCTTTTTGGAGAATCAGAGAGTTGTGGGAAATAGAGACTTAAGTCTTAAGAGAGCACACACAAAATCTTATATGTTCCAAGATCCAGGGCAGAAGCAGTAATTTAAATGGAACTTGTGTAGGACCTACTTGCTCATCCTGAAGAGCCTCCCAGAGAGGCAGAAGGCAACTGAAACTCACTCTGAGAACAAAGATGCTGGCAGCAGCCATTCTGGAAAACTCATTCCACCACCAAGACACAGGTGTTGTTAAGTGTCACTTTAGAATCCTCCCTCTAACCAATCAGTGAGAGACCAGGCCTGTCTACCAAATAACACCAGCCCTGGGATGCACCAGGCCAGGCAGCTAGGTGGGCAGGATCACCAGCAGGCTGACGCTATAGAGAACTCCCTGAGCCCCCAGCCAATTCAGGACATGACCCCACCCACTATAGGACCCAGGACCCAGCCCCACCTACAAGCGGGCCACCATAGCACTGGGACCACTGGAAACCACACACACACACACACACACACACACACACACACACACAGAGCTAGTCATCTGACCCAGCCCCATCTACCAGTGAGCCAGCACTAGTCCCAGTCCTGGCTCACACACCGGGTGTCAGGCACCAGCCCCAAGATCTGTGAGGCCGCAACTCCACCCACCTGTGGCAGACACCACCCTTGAGACACCCAAAGCCTTGCAGTCACAAACCCTGGGCCCAGGAATGCCCACAGAGGGGCCAACGCTAGCTGCAGAAACTTCAGGCCCCACAGCAAAAGACTCCAGGACCTCATTCTGCCCAACAGTGGGCCAGCACCAGCCCCATGTCCTTTTGGGCCCCCACACCAGCCACCAAGCCCCAGAACCACCACAACCCCCCACAGCAAGTTGTGTAAAGTCCTGGCCCACCCACTAGTAGTCTGGCACCACCCTGGACACCCAGGGCCCTGGTCCGCCCAACAGCAGGCCAACACCAGCTCCAGGACACCTTAAGCCTCTGAGCCAGCCATGTCAGGATCCAGCTCCAACCACCTGCAGGCCAATACCAGGACTGGAGGCCACATAGCCAGCCAAGCCATGACCCAGCCCCACTCACCACCCAACCTCACCCACCAGCAGCTGGTAGCCTTCTCATAAGACAGGGTCTGGCAATCAGTGTGACCAGGCCAACCACACACACCAGTAGGACAGCCACAGCTGTCAATCAGGCACAAGAAACAGCCCTATGCAGCCCACATAGAGGGTAGCCATTAAACATACAGCTCTGGTGATTAGAGGGGAGTCCGCTGCTGGGCCGTGTAGGACATTTCCTACATAAAGCCACGTCTCCAAGATCAGGAGATGTAACCAACCTACCAAATACACAAAAATATAAACAGTGAATTAGGCGAACTGAGGTGACAGAGAAATACATTCCAAATAAAGAAATAAGATAAAACCCTAGAAAAAGAACTAAGTGAAGATAAGCAATCTACACCCCCGCCCCTGCCAAAAAAAAGAATTTAAGGTAATGATCAGAAAGATGCTTCAAGTACTTGGGAGAAGAATGGAAGAACAGAATGAGAAGTTAGAAGTTTCTTACAGAGTTGGAAATATAAGAACCAAACAGAGCTGAAAAATACAATAACTGAAATAAAAAATACTCTAGAAGTAATCAACTGTAGATTAGATGATACAGAGGAACTGGCAGACAGAATTATGGAAATCAGTGAAGGTGAACAGAAAGAAAAAAAAAAGAGGACAGTTTAAGAGACCTCTGGGAAAACATTCAAGTCCAGGAAGCACAGAGAGTCTCAAACAGGATCAACCTAAAAAGAATCACAACAAGAACATTATAATTAAAATGGTAAAAGTTAAAAATAAAGAGAGAAAATTGAAAGCACTATAGTAAAAGCAACAAGTTACATACAAGGGAACCCCCATACAGCTGTCAGCTAATGTCTCGGCAGAAACTCTACAGGCCAGAAGAGAGCGACATGATGTATTTAAAGTGATGAAAAGTAAAAACCTAAAACAAAGAATACTCTACCCAGCAAGGCTTTCACTCATATTTGAAACAGAGCTCAAAAGTTTTACAGACAACCAAAAGCTAAAAGAGTTCAACACGAAAAGAACTCAACATCAGTTTCTACAGGAAACCAGCTTTACAAGAAATATTAAAGGGACTTCTATAAGTGGAAAAGAAAAAGCAACAATCAGAAAAATGAAAACTATGAAAGAAAAAGGGGCTTCCCCGATGGCTCAGTAGTAAAGAATCTGTCTGCAATGCAGGAGACGCAGATGAGGGTTCAATCCTTGGGTCAGGAAGGTACCATAGAAGAGGAAATGGCAACCTGCTCCAGTATTCTTGCCTGGAAAATTCATGGACAAAGGAGCAAAGAGTTGGATACGACTGACTGACTGAGCACACACGCATACATAAAAGGAAAATTCTCATTGGTAAAGGCAATATACAGTAAAGGTGGTAAATCAACCATGTTTATAAAGCTAGTAGGGAGGTTAAAAGACAAAAGTAGTGAAGTCATCTATAGCCAAGATAAGTAAAGGGATACACAAATCCGAAGAATATAAAACATGACATCACAAATGTTAAGGGGGTGGATAATAAAAATGAAAGGTGGTTAAAATGCATTCAAACTTAACAGATCAGCAACTTAATCCTGGTAACCACAAACCACAAATATATAATAAATACACGAGAGAAAAGAGTCCAAATATAATACTACAGGTAGGCATCAAATCACGAGGAAAGAGAACTAAAGAAGAAAGAAACAAATAAGGACCACAAAAACAACACCCAAACAATTAACGGAATGTCAATAAGTACATGTGCTGCGTGTTAGTCGCTCAGTCATGTCTGACTGACTCTTTCTGACCCCATGGACTGTAGCCTGCCAGAATCCTCTCTCAATGGGGTTCTCCAGGCAAGAACACTTGAGTGGGTTGCCATTTCCTCCTCCAGGGGATCATCCTGACCCTGGGATCAAACCTACCTCACCTACCTCTCCTGTATTGCCAGGCAGGTTTTTTACCACTAGCACTACCTGGGAAGTCCAATAAGTACCCACATATCAATAATTACTTTAGATATAACTCCTTCAATCAATAGACAAACTATTGATACATAGAAAAAGAAGATCTATATATACACTGCCTACTCTTCAGATCTAAAGACACAGATTAAAAATGAAGACAGGCTCTTCAATACATGGTGCTGGGAAAACTGGAGAGCTAAACTAAAAAGAATCAGTTCGGTTCAGTCGCTCAGTCGTGTCCGACTCTTTGTAGCCCCGTGAACTGCAGCATGCCAGGCCTCCCTGTCTATCAACAACTCCACAGAATGTGGTCCACTGGAAAAGGGAATGGCAAACCACTGCAGCATTCTTGCCTTGAGAACCCCATGAACAGTATGAAAAAGCAAAAAGACAGGACACTGAAAGATGAACTCCCCAGGTCGGTAGATGTTCAATATGCTACTGGAGATCAGTGGAGAAATAACTCCAGAAAGAATGAAGGGATGGAGCCAAAGCAAAACAACACCCAGCTGTGGATGTAACTGGTGATAGAAGCAAGGTTCGATGCTATAAAGAGCAATATTGCATAGGAACCTGGAATGTTAGGTCCATGAATCAAGGCATATTGGAAGTGGTCAAACAGGCAATGGCAAGGGTGAATGTCGACATTCTAGTAATCAGTGAACTAAGATGGACTGGAATGAGTGACTTTAACTCAGATGACCATTATATCCACTACTGAGGGAGGAATCCCTTAGAAGAAATGGAGTAGCCATCACAGTCAACAAGAGTCCAAAATGCAGTACTTGGATGCAATCTCAAAAACAACAGAATGATCTCTGTTCATTTCCAAGGCAAACCATTCAATATCATGGTAATCCAAGTCTATGCCCTGACCAGTAACGCTGAAGAAGCTGAAGCTGAATGCTTCTATGAAGACCTACAAGACCTTTTAGAATTAACACCCCAAAAAGATGTCCTTTTCATTACAGGGCACTGGAATGCAAAAGTAGGAAGTCAAGAAACACCTGGAGTAACAGGCAAATTTAGCCTTGCAGTACAAAATAAAGCAGAGCAAAGGCTAATAGAGTTTTGCCAAGAAAACGCACTGGTCATAGCAAACACCCTCTTCCAACAACGCGAGAGAAGACTCTACATGTGGACATCACCAGATGGTCAACACCAAAATCAGATTAATTATATTCTTTGCAGCCAAAGATGGAGAGCCTCTATACAGTCAGAAAAAACAAGACTGGGAGCTGACTGTGGCTCAGATCATGAACTCCTTATTGTCAAATTCAGACTTAAATTGAAGAAAGTAGGGAAAACCACTAGACCATTCAGGTATGACCTAAATCAAATCCCTTATGATTATACAGTGGAAGTGAGAAATTGATTTAAGGGACTAGATCTGATAGAGTTCCTGATGAACTATGGATGGAGGTTCATGACACTGTACATGAGACAGGGATCAAGACCATCCCCAAGAAAAAGAAATGCAAAAAAGCAAAATGGCTATCTGAGGAGGCCTTACAAATAGCTGTGAAAAGAAGAGAAGCAAAAAGCAAAGGAGAAAAGGAAAGATATACCCATTTGAATGCAGAGTTCCAAAGAATAGCAAGGAGAGATAATAAAGCCTTCCTCGGTGATCAGTGCAAAGAAATAGAGGAAAACAACAGAATAAGAAAGACTAAAGATCTCTTCAAGAAAATTAGAGATACCAAGGGAACATTTCATGCAAAGATGGGCTCGATAAAGGACAGAAATGGTATGGACCTAACAGAAGCAGAAGATATTAAGAAGAGGTGGCAAGAATACACAGAAGAATTGTACAAAAAAGATCTTCATGACCCAGATAATCACAATGGTGTGATCACTCACCTAGAGCCAGACATTCTGGAATGTGAAGTCAAGTGGGCCTTAGGAAGTATCACTACAAACAAAACTAGTGGAGGTGATGGAATTCCAGTTGAGCTATTTCAAATCCTGAAAGATGATGCTGTGAAAGTGCTGTACTCAATATGCCAGCAAATTTGGAAAACTCAACAGTGGCCACAGGACTGGAAAAGGTCAGTTTTCATTCCAATCCCAAAGGAAGGCAATGCCAAAGAATGCTCAAACTACAGCACAACTGCACTCATCTTACACGCTAATCCCTGGAGAAGGAAATGGCAACCCACTCCAGTATTCTTGCCTGGAGAATCCCATGGATGGAGGAGCCTGGTAGGCTGCAGTCCATGGGGTTGCAAAGAGTCGGACATGACTGAGCGACTTCACTTTCACTTTACATGCTAGTAAAGTCATGCTCAAAATTCTCCAAGCCAGGCTTCAGCAATATGTGAACTGTGAACTTCCAGATGTTCAAGCTGGTTTTAGAAAAGGCAGAGGAACCAGAGATCAAATTGCCAACATTTTCACTTTCATGCATTGGAGAAGGAAATGGCAACCCACTCCAGTGTTCTTGCCTGGAGAATCCCAGGGACAGGGGAGCCTGGTGGGCTGCTGTCTATGGGGTCGCACAGAGTCGGACACAACTGAAGTGACGCAGCAGCAGCAGCAGCTGGATCACCGAAAAAGCAAGAGAGTTCCAGAAAAACATCTATTTCTGCTTTACTGGCTTGACTGTGTGGATCACAATAAACTGTGGAAAAAAGAATCAAACTCACACCAAAAGAATGCTCTCTCACACCATGCACAAAACAATAAAAATGGATTAAAGACTTAAGCGTCAGACCTGAAATCATAACACTTCTAGAAGAAAACATAGGCAGTAAGCTCTTTGACATCAGTCTTAGCAACATTTTTTTGGATATGTCTCCTCAGGCAAGGGAGACAAAAGCAAAAATAAATATGACTACATAAAACTGAAAAGCTTTGCGTAACAAAGGAAACTATCAACAAACAAAAAGTCCACCTACCGAATGGGACAAGGTATTTGCAAATGCTATACCTGGTAAGGGGTTAATATATAAAGTATATAACTCAACATCAAAAAAAAAAAAATCTGATTTTAAAATGCCAGAGGATCTGAACAGACATTTTTCCAAAAGATGTATGGATGGCCAACAGACACATTGAAAAGATGCTCAACATCACTAATCATCTGAGAAATACAAATCAAAACCACAATGAGGACATTCTTCGTGGTACAGTGGATAAGAATCCGCCTGCAATGCAGAGGACATGGGTTCACTCCCTGGGAAATGGGTTCAATTCCCATTTCCCCATGGGAAAATTCCACATGCCTCGGAGCAACTGAGCCTGTGCACTGAGCCTGTGCACCACAACTACTGAAGCTAGCACGCCTAGAGCACGTGCTCCTCAACAGGCGAAGTCACCACAGTGAGAGGCCACAGGGAAGAAGAGCCCCCACTTGCCTCAACTCGAAAAAGCCAATGCAAAAGCAATGAAGACACAGTGCAGCCAAAAATAAAATATATAAATAGAATTTTTTTTTAAAGATGCTCACAAGGTTCCCAAAGCTATATTTCTAGTAAATGCAACATTAAAAAAAAAAATTAAACTAGAGCTGACTTTGCTAACCATCCCTTATACTACTTATCATATCTGAATTCAGGTTATACTCAGATTTACCAAATAGTCTGCATGCAGAGGGAGGGGTGAAATTCCCAAGTCTTTAATACAAATACCACAGTTTGCAGCATAAATTTTGCACTTAGCAGTACACACTATGGAGGTTAATACTGAGATCTATAATTTTAATTGCTGCCAGCTGTAAGTAATAATTAAATGCTCATCCTTCAACCAATAACCATACTCTTGGCTTAATAAGCAAATTTATTTCATATTTACAAAGAACCACCACTTCTAGAATTCATTTAACTTATGCATAATAATGGAAACTTGCAATGTCTACAATGCATATTTCTGAATTGGTTGAAGGTTCAATTAGCATTTCTCTTAGAGGAAGAAATGATATGCAGTAAAGAAATTAAATCCATATGATTAAATGTCCAAAACTCAGTAGGCCTTATTTTGAAGAAAAATGTGTATTAATAGACCCAACTGTATTGAAATATGTTCTTAATCATATCCATTAACATTGTTTTTTTCCCTTGGACCATAAAAGAAATTATTCTTAGATGTAGAAAAAAAACTATGGCAAACAAAATCACAAACAAGTATAGTTAGTCCATTTTTAAAAACAGGAATATTCAAGTGGGCAAATATTAAGTGAATCTCTAGTGCAAGGAATTCTGTGAGAGGATACAAGGAATACAAAATTGAATAAGGCACAGTACATAATGTCAGCAGAGAATAAACAGATGCAAAGAGCTATGAAGTTTCAAAAGAGAACAAGAACTGGTGAAGCTCTAAGTGGTGATGTTCAAAAAGATGCTGGTTATCAGAGTCAGAATCTCAATAGAAGGCGTCTGGTATAGAGACAGAGATCTGGGAATATAAAGTATCCCTGAAGCCAAAAAAGAAAAAGAAACTGTGAAGACGGACATGAAATAAAAAGAACTGAAAAGGGAGGCATGAGGCAACAGCAATATTAAAGGGATGAGCACAGCAAGAGGATCCACTGAGGCAGCAGCCTTGGTGGGCTGGGAGGGAAAGTCAGGAGACAGCAGTATCATTGAGGCCAAGTCTGAAGGCAGCATTTCAGGAGGTGGTGATTGGTCCACAGTGTCCAATGGGTTTTCAACTGCCAAACTTAGTAAAAGTGGTTTCAATAAGGAAGAAGGGATGGAAACCAGATCACAGAGGTTTTAACGAGGAATAATTAAAAAAAAGAGCATGAATCTACCACAAATGCACACTATCCTTCTGAGAGTTTAAGAGACTATATTACAGAAGGCCTCAGAAATATTTTAAACTAATACTAATATTTGCAATCTCTCATATAAACCC
Organism: Bos mutus; assembly: GCF_027580195.1. Lineage (NCBI taxonomy): Eukaryota > Metazoa > Chordata > Mammalia > Artiodactyla > Bovidae > Bos > Bos mutus. The sequence goes on from NC_091636.1 coordinate 14,554,870, forward strand.
ATGAGATGTATTACAAAGTCACTTGTTGTTTAGTCACTATGTCTGACTTTTGTGATTCCATGGACCATAGTCCACTAGGCTTCGGTCTGTGGGATTTCCTAGGCAAGAATAGTGGAGTGGGTTGATATTTCCTTCTTCAGGAAATAACAGACACAGAGCTCAAACCTGCGTCTCCTGCACTAGCAGGCGGATTCTTTACCACCAAGCCACCAGTGAAGCCCAGATATGACAAAACCTAAGATTAAAAAAAAGCTTGTTAGGTTTTGCATAGTTTCATTTTCACTAAATAACTAAACGTGAATGCAGACCACACCCTCCCCCACCAAGAAGGATGGAGAGGAAGACTAAATCACCAGTTGTTCACTGACCCACTTAGGGCTGAAAATGATGAGCTAGTCCAGAGTCCTGCTCTGGAAAATCTGGAACTGGAACAAAGACTGACTCAGAGCTGGCAAACAGCACTGGTCCATGCACAAGAAAGACTGGCTGCAGAAGAGGTTGAGACAAAGCAGGTCTCCAAAGAAAACTGAAGTGCCTAGTCTGACTGGAGACTGAGAAAAGGTGAAAGCAGCTTTGGTTCCCCGCTACCAAAGGGCTGCACTGATCTTGCTATTTGGGGGTTGTTAAAGCACCTTGTATGCTTTCAACAAAAGTCAATTTTTCTTAAGCTGGTCATAGAAGGATCTGCTCCTTGCAACCAACAGAGCCTAACAATTATAACCATTCCCCCTACTTTGAGAGCATGTAGGTTATTGTTTGATTGCCCTATACAAAGCTATAATGAACATTTCTAAAAACCAATCCTTTTTTGCATTTCTAATTATTTCCTTAGAATATATTTTCATGTGAGATTATAGGCCAAAGGATATAAACATTAAGGTCCTTGATAAGCTATTCAGAAAAGTTATTTTAACCACCAATTTATTCTACCAGCATAGTATACAAATGTGTAGATCAATGCAAAAATTTAAAGATATGTGATGCTATCTTTGACATTTACTGTAGATTTTAGGGCAAAAATGGAGGGTTCCATTTACTCTTTTACCTCTTCAAATCAAATACACTTTTCCTTTTACCTGAAAGATTACATTTCTAAAACAATCCCTTTTCATTTGTCAAATGACTGCATTTGTCATGTAATGTTTTTCTTAATACTTTAGTTTATAAAATTCATTTTCATTTCCTTTTAAAAAACAATTGAGGTACAATTTATATACCAAAAAATTCATCCACTCTAAATACATAATTCAATGATATTGGTAAATGTATAGGGTTGTGCAACCATCAGCACAATTCAGTTTTAGAACATTTCCATTACCCAAAAAATTCCCATGAACCCATCTGCATTCCACCCTTGTTCCCACCACCAACCGCAGGCAACCACTCATCTGTTTTCTGTACCTACACAGATTTGTCTTTTCTGAACATTTCATAAAAATGGAATCATACAATGTGTGGTATTTTGCTAGTGGTTTATATCATTTGTTGTTGTTACTATTCAGTCGCTAAGTCATGTCTGACTCTTTGCAACCCCGTGGACCGCAGCATGCCAAACTTCCTTGTCCTTCACTATCTCCCAAACTGTGTTCAAACTCATGTCCATTCAGTTGGTGATGCCCTCCAACCATCTCATCCTCTGTTGCCCCTTTCTCATCCTACCCTTGATCTTTACTTTTGAGGTTCATCCATCTTGTAACATGTATTTTTTTTCTTTTTATTGCCAAACAGTATGGTATTATATGTATACATTACATTTGGTTTATCCAGTCACCAGTTAATGGATATTTGGGTTGTTTTCAGTTTTTGTCTATTATGACTAGTATCTCTAAAAACATTCATGTACACGTCTTTGTGTGGACATTATTTTCATTTCAAATGAGTAGACTCCCAAGAGTGGAATGCCTGGGTCATGTGGTAAGTTTATGTCTAACTTTTTAAGAAATTGCCAAACTGCTGTACCACTTTATATTCCTACATTCAGCTTTTTAATATGCCTAAGTGGCTAATCATATTAGCCCATTTAAGAATTAGATTCTATTCCAAGTAAACTCACACTCGCCCACAAATAAATATAGCCTTCCACCTTCTGTAAGTGAATATTTGTAATGGTTCAAAAGAGAGGTGGTGATATGTAACTCATTGTTTCCTCAAACTAAATACCACAAGAATACTTCTCCATCCTTTTACCAGAGACAGGAAAAGACAACATAAGATCACAGTCACACAACATCTTCTTCAACTTCCTCTTGCACAAATAATCAGGATCTTGAAACCATAATATTAATGCTAACAACTGTGTTAAAAAGATTGGGGACAGAGTGTCTAGCAAAACTGAGAAACTATGGTTAAAAACTTTTTTACATGTGAAGGGAACTCTTCCCCTGAAAACTACACAAATGCCTCCAGAAATATTTTTAAGTTTCATCCATGGTATAGCATAGATTGGCATTTTGTCCTTTTTATTGCAGAACAGTATTCCATTATGTATACATAAAACCTATCAGTTGTCCAGGAGAGAGTGGTATGCAGCTGTAGAGTCATTAATAGCAAATATTTGAGGGTTCCATTGCCTCAGAGCTAACAGCAGTAGGCAACAGCCTGAGAAATCCTGACATAAAGATGTTAGGCACCTCCAGATTTGCTGCAAAGTCTGGTACCACACCTCAACAGCCTGGGAAGATGGAAACACCCTACTAGGAGACCAAAAGACCTCAAACAGACCACAATGGACGATGGCCATTTGTGAACTATATGACAGATCATATTCTTTTCCTAATGCATGAACAAGAAGGGAAGGATATAGAGAGAGACCAAAAACCAAAAGAACCCAAAGGTACAAGTCAAACAGTAGGATAATGTGTCTATGATTATCTTTCCCATCTGACTGTTCCCCTAGGCTAAGTAGGTATGTGAGGGGGGTTGTGTATTTAGTCTACCTTCTCTATTAGGTCATTTGTTTATTTACCAATGGGGAAAATTCCAAGTAGAAAAAAAGTCAATTTTGAAAATGCAAGTTGTCAAAAGATACTAGAGGCTACTTAAAAAATAATCGTATTTAATAAGACAGTAAAAAGAATATGGCAATGGCTTATTTTTTTCTCCTGCTTATATTTAAAAGAATGAAATTGTGGTGACTATTCAAGAAAACCTGTGAAGTTACTCTGCCCCATTCATGCATGAATTGAAGTGCACTAGGGTACATGGGGGTATGTGATAAAATGCAGTTCAGGAAACAGAAGGAATGGACCAGAAACAAAAATAATTACTGAACTACACCAAACAAACAAGAGCCATAAAGGGAGAATTGAGATAAGTGTTAAAAGAAAGAAAATTGGGACTACTGCATTCTTCTATCACACAGCACAAACGCATTTCTTCAGTTGTAAACACTTAACAGCATCACTGTATATACAACATACACTCAAATCACATGTAGTGCTTTTATGAGTGTGTTTCATTAATATTAATCTTCACTACAGGCAGGGTTTTTAAAATAGAAGAATAATTATTTTCAACCTGCTTAACAATTTATAACTAAAATAAACTGAAGCCAGAACATTTTTTCTATTTGTAAATTCTATCACCATATCCTGGGTTTCCCAGGTGGCACTAGTGGCAAAGAATCTGCCTGGCAATGCAGGAAATGCAGGAGACCTGGGTTCGATTCCTGGGTGGGAAAGATCCCCTGGAGGAGGTCATGACAACCCACTCAAGTACTCTTGCCTGGAGAATCCCATGGACAGAGGTGCCTGGCGGGCTACAGTCCACAGGGTCGCAAAGAGTCAGACATGACTGAAGCGACTTAGCACACAAGCACACATCACCATATCTGAAAGGAAAAACTCTGAAACAGTTTAACATTAACTACATTTGACCACAATTCAATATATAGACCAAAAGGTTAAGGAACTCAATCCATAACCAAAGTCTTAAGAATGTAGGAAACTTAAGATGTAAAAATAACTGTTATTTTTGTCAACATTAAGGGACATTGTAATTCAACTAGAGAAAATAAGATCTCAAAGAGATTTCTCTATCTTTGGCATTTTCTCTATAAAGAAGCAATCATTCAATTCAATTATTTAACAATTAACTGAATTCCTACTACTCTGTTCAAGATATAGGCTTGAGTTGGGGAGGGACTTATAGGTAATGGTACAGGTCTTACCATGGTCAAATTTGGATTTATTTTGAAAGTAGCATCAGCTGGACTTCCCTGGTGGCTCAGACGGTAAAGTGTCTGTCTACAATGCGGGAGACCCGGGTTCAATCCCTGGGTTGGGAAGATCCCCTGGAGGAGGAAATGGCAATCCACTCCAGGACTATTGCCTGGAAAATCCCATGGACAGAGGAACCTGGTAGGCTACAGTCCATGGGGTTGCAAAGAGTTGGACACGACTGAGCGACTTCACTATAGTCACTATAGCATCAGCTGCATTTGCTATGGATGAGTTGAATATGAGTACATATAGTAGTTATTGGTGAAGATGCAAGCAGGTCAGTTACCATCTGCAGTGATTTAGGAGCCCAAGAAAAGAAAGTCTCTCACCGTTTCCATTGTTTCCCCATCTATTTGCCATGAAGTGATGGACCAGATGCCATTATCTTCATTTTCTGAATGTTGAGCTTTAAGCCAACTTTTTCACTCTCCTCTTTCACTTTCATCAAGAGGCTCTTTAGTTGTTCTTCACTTTCTGCCATAAGGGTGGTATTATCTGCATATCTAAGGTACTGATATTTCTCCTGGCAATCTTGATTCCAGCTTGTGCTTCCTCCAGCCCAGCATTTCTCATGATATACTCTGCATACAAGTTAAACAAGCAGGGTGACAAAATACAGCCTTGACATACTCCCTTCCCAATTTGGAACCAGTCTGTTGTTCCATGTCCAGTTCCAACTGTTGCTTCTTGACCTGCATATGGGTTTCTCAGGAAGGCAGGTCAGGTGGTCTGGTATTCCCAGCTCTTTAAGAATTTTCCACAGTATGTTGTGATCCACACAGTCAAAGGCTTTGGCATAGTCAATAAAGCAGAAGTAGATGTTTTTCTGGAACTCTCTTGCTTTTTCTATGATCCAACGGATATTGGCAATTTGATTTCTGGTTCCTCTGCATTTTCAAAATCCAGCTTGAACATCTGGAAGTTCACAGTTCACATACTGTTGAAGCCTGGCTTGGAGAATTTTGAGCATTATTTTACTAGCATGTGAGATGAGTGTAATTGTGAGGTAGTCTGAGCATTCTTTGGCATTGCCTTTCTTTGGGGTTGGAATGAAAACTGACCTTTTCCAGTCCTGTGGCCACTGCTGAGTTTTCCAAATTTGCTGGCATATTGAGTACAGCACTTTCACAGCATCATCTTTTAGGATTTGAAATAGCTCAACTGGAATTCTATCACCTCCACTAGCTCTGTTCATAGTGATGCTTCCTAAGGCCCACTTGACTTCACATTCCAGGATGTCTGGCTCTGGGTGAGTGATCATACCATTGTGGTATGATCTCTGTCATGAAGATCTTTTTAACTATAGTTCTGTGTATTCTTGCTACCTCTTCTTAATATCTTCTGCTTCTGTTAGGTCCATACCATTTCTGTCCTTTATTGTGCCCATCTTTGCATGATATGTTCCCTTGGTATCTCTAATTTTCTTAAAGAGATCTCTAGTCTTTCCCATTCTATTATCTTCCTCTACTTTTTTTTGCACTGATCACTGAGAAAGGCTTTCTTATCTCTCCTTGCTATTCTTTGGAACTCTGCATTCAAATGGGAATTTGACTCATTGGTAACTTACAACAATGAAAAGAAAACCAAAACAAAAGAATTCACTGGATTTACCTACTTTAAGCAAAACAGACCCACACCACAATGAAGACAATGAGGGCCTGTCAAAAAGAATGTAAATAGACTTGGTGGAGTTAAAATCCCAACTTGGCCTCTTAGTAACTATAAAAAAGAATTACCTAGCAACCTCAGAGAGTGGTTACGAGGAAAGAATCTATAACACAGTAGTACTTCAGACACAAAAGACACTCAATAAATGACAGAACAAACACAGCCTTCCAATACCACATATGCAAAAATTCTAAACCAGTGAGTACTCAATTATAATCTTAGAGAACAAGCAAAATTTTATAGGTACCTTCATAGTTGCTCCTTCCATCTCCCTGTCCAATGATTTCTTTCTGGATCCCACAGAACAGTTACTCTCCACATTGAAAACACGAAATCTGCTGCTAAAATAATACCCGGGCATACTCCCCCAACTTACAGAGAAATTAATTTGAAAGAAATCTCATTTTTTCTCTCAAACGTTGCTAGCTTCTAAGAGGATGCTTTTAGGTATATCAGAAGACTAACACTCAAGTATAAGAATGTATCTGATTGAAAACATGCTTATTTAACTAAGTATATGATTGGTGCAAATGTGCTTCAAAAATACAACATCCTTTATTGAGAAAATCAGTGAATCATTAGACCCCATACTTAATGTCCTGCCAGTGAGCTCTGCTTATATTCCCCTAGATTTAATAAGATCCCAAACTAAATCACCTCTCATACCAGTCCAGCCCTCTAAGCCAAGACAGCCTTTGGAAAGTCTGATTAAAAAAGATTCCTCACTGCTGCTCACTGGAAGCTCAGATGATAAAGAATCTGTGCACAAACAGGAGACTGGGTTCAACCCCTGGGTCAGGAAGATCCCCTGGAGAAGGGAATGGCAACTCACTCCAGTATTCTTGCCTGGAGAATTCCATGGACAGAGGAGCCTGGAGGGCTACAGTCCTTGGGGTTGCAAAGAGTTGGACACTACTGAGCGACTAACAACACTCAACCAGCTACATTCCCTGGTGCCAGAGAGGCAGCAACTGGGAACTGCCTTCTGAAAGTAGGTTACCTTAATCCCACACTTTGAACTGGTGTTGACCGTTCAGAATCCAAAAACAGATGTAAGAACACAAAAGATTTTATTTCTGCGAGTAAATAGCATTTTGTTTCTTGTCATGTTAGAAACACAGGTTCATGATAAAACAGTAAATGGCCATTTTTAAAATGTTACCTCATTCTCACTCTAAATGTGGAAGGGTAAAGATAATTGACAAAAGTGGTGGAGAGCTTTATAAAATTCTTATTTAAAGATGGAGCCCACAATAATTTGGCTAGAATATTAAGTTATTTTCCAGAAAGCCAGATAGGCAATATAAGCTCTTAGTAACTACAAGGGAACACCAAGATGTTCTTTACAGGATAATACTTTTGTTCATACGCCACAATTATTGAATAAGGTAGTAAAAAAAAAAAAATTCACTGTACTGCACTGGACATGTTTATTTTTTATGGCTTACATCACTAACCCTGCACTCCATTCACAAATGAGTTTAGTTTCACATAAACAGTTCTAAGTCTACACTTTTAACTTTAGGATTTTCAAATATTTGTTTAAAGTAACTAGATAATAGGACTAAGTAATAGACAATTTTAAATCACCTTTCATTAAAAGGCCTGCAATCCCTTATTTTAAAACCCAAAGCCCTCAAAACCCTAGTTCTTTTACAACATTTTGGGACCAAAACCTAACCTGAACTTACCTAATGGCAAAACTTAACCTGAACAGATGAATGCCCTAGCCTTTATTTACCCCACTTATTTTGACTAGTCTTACTTCACTATTTAAAAATTAACATCTTTGATATACGGTACTGTTCTAAACCCTGCTGAAGGCATTATATAAGGTGTGTGAATCATATAACCTTTCAAAAATTCAAAAAATTCCGACTAAAAGAGTTCTGGATAATGGATGGTGAACCTGTATTTAGACAAAATCTTCACTGTTAAAAGATCCTTATGAATTCAACTCATTATTTTTCAGAGAGCCAAAAGAAGTTAATGGATTATATAGGTCTATTACATAATAAAACTTGAAATGGTAATGGTCCTTTACAAAAAATGAACTAAATGATATCCCACATGTATTTTTTTTTAATTATAAGATTGTGACAAGATTTCAGTTGCCTCTTTGCTTTTTTCATTATAAAAACTGAAAACTTACACTGAATTTATAAGTACTATCATGTTTTCTAAATTTAAGTCTTCACTAGATATATATTGTCATGGAGAAGGTAATGGCACCCCACTTCAGTACTCTTGCCTGGAAAATCCCACGGACAGAGGAGCCTGGTAGGCTGCAGTCCATGGGGTCACGAAGAGTCAGACATGACTGAGCGACTTCCCTTTCACTTTCATGCACTGGAGAAGGAAATGGCAACCCACTCTAGTATTCTTGCCTGGAGAACCCCAGGGACAAGGGAGCCTGGTGGGCTGCCGTCTATGGGGTCGCACAGAGTCGGACATGACTGAAGCGACTTAGCAGCAGCAGATACTGTCAAACACTTTCATAAAATGAGTTAACAGGTGAAACATATGAAGCAAAGCCCTGAAATTTTACTTTTTATATCTTATCAAGTAATCTTATTTCTAGCAACAATGTATCAATTATTCACTATGAGGATAATTCCTTGTAGCAATCATTACTAATATTATTTAGACAAAGAGCACTGACATTTCACCAAACATTGTGAACATAATTTTTTTCTTTTCAAAAATTTTAAGATTAATATACTTTTATTTCTTAAAGTAATTTTAGGTTTATTTTAAAAACTGAGCCAAAAGTAAAAGATATACTCCCTCTCTACAACTACCACCCTTAGTGTCCTCTATTTCAAAAAATTTTTATTGGTATGGTATATTTGTTATAAATGATAACCAAAATTGATACATAAACTAAACTGCACAGTTTACAATTAAAGGTTGTTCTTTGTATTGTACAGTCCTGTTCAGTTCAGTTCAGTCGCTCAGTCGTGTCCGACTCTTTGCAACCCCGTGAATTGCAGCACGTCAGGCCTCCCTGTCTATCACCAACTCCGGGATTTCACCCAAACCCACGTCAATCGAGTCAGTGATGCCATCCAGCCATCTCATGCTCTGTCGTCCCCTTCTCCTCCTGCCCTCAATCTCTCCCAGCATCAGAGTCTTTTCCAATGAGTCAACTCTTCGCACGAGGTGGCCAAAGTACTGGAGTTTCAGCTTCAGCATCAGTCCTTCCAAAGAACACTCAGGACCGATCTCCTTTAGAATGGACTGGCTGGATCTCCTTGTAGTCCAGGGGACTCTCAAGAGTCTTCTCCAACACCACAGTTCAAAAGCATCAATTCTTCGGCATTCAGCTTTCTTCACAGTCCAACTTTCACATCCTTACATGACCACTGGAAAAACTATAGCCTTGACTAGACAGACCTTTGTTGGCAAAGTAATGTCTCTGCTTTTGTTATAACAAATACGTAATTATAATTGTAATCCATCATTACAATATATGGAACAGTTTCCTTCCCTAAAAATCCTCTGTACTCCAACTGTTCATTCTTCCTCTGTCCTCCCACCAACTCCTAGTAACCACTGATTTTATTATCTCCATAGTCTTGCCTTTTCCAGAAAGTCATATGGTTGTTATTATACACTAGGTAGCCTTTTCAGATTGGCTTCTTTCATTTAGCAATATGTATTTAAGGTTCTTCCATGTCTTTTTATGGCTGGATAGCTGATTTCTTTTTAGCACTGAGTAATATTCCATTGTATGGAGGTACCAGAGTTTATCTATTCACCTATTAAAGGACATCTCAGTTGCTTTCAGGCTTTGGCAATTATGAATAAAGCCACTATAAACATCACATGCTGGCTTTTATACAGACATAAGTTTTCAACTCATTTGGGTAAATATGCAGGAGCTTGAGTTCTATAGTAAGACTATGTTTAGTTTTGTAAGAAACTGCAAAATGTCTTTCAACATGGCTTTACATTCCCCTAGTAATGATTGAGAACTGCTGCTCCACATCCTTACAGCATTTGCTGTTGTCACTGTTTTGGATTTTAGCCATTATAATAAATGTGCAGAGGAAACTCACTGTTGTTTTAATTTACAACTCTTTAAAGAAATAGGATATGGGACATTTTTTATATGCCTCTTGGCCATTTCTATATTTTCTGCATTAAGGTGTCTACTGAGATCTTTTCCCCACATTTTGACTGGATTGTTTGTTTCTGTTGTGCTTTAAGAGTTCCATTATCAGATATATGTTTTAAAAACATTTTCTTCCAGTGTGTAGCTTTATACAGAGCAGAATTTTTTAATTTTAATATTTTAATTTTAATTAAGTACAATTTATTATTTCTTTCATGGACCATACTTTTGTCTAAAAACTCACTGACAAATCCAAGCTGCAAATACACTTTTAACTACAAAAAATTTTCAAGAAAATGTCATCAGTTCAACCGATTCATTAGGACCTAAAAAGGTAGAGTATATAACATCCCCAGCGAGAGTTTTTAAAATAGTATTTATGAAAGAGGAAAATTAATGTATGAAATATCAACACAATGTCTTCACTTTTACCTAAAGTATGACAGATGACATGCCCAAAATAAGTCATACTGAATACTCTACTTTCAAACTTGCTGGTCCACAACAGAAAAACACAGACATTATCAGACTAGTATTTTCATGTACTCAGAGACGAAAGGTTTATTTTTTTAAAAAAAGAAACATTTTGCCTATGCTATAAAAAAGGAATTAATGAAAAAGATAAATTTGACCTTTTCATATGTTTTAACATAACTGTATGTTAATCTCATTGCATCCATCAAAAATATATTTGGTCATTTTGCCAGTTCAATATTTAACAAATTTAAAAATTATGTCAATTCTGCTTTAAAAAGTAGTAATAGTAGAGGTGTAACTCTGACTGCAAGTTTAGAGTTTGGGTGGATTCTGGGAGTCGGTGATGGACAGGGAGGCTTGGCGTGCTGCAGTTCACGGGGTTGCAAAGAGTTGGACACGACTGAGTGACTGAACTGAACTAAAGAAGACTTAATTCCTGGTGGGAGGCAAAATGAACATTTTCATTTCAATTATCTCCTTATCACATATAATTCACTAGAAAGAGATTTTAGAGGATCTCAAAAATCAGAATTCCCATCCAGGAGTAATATTTAATCCATTCAAATCCTGCAGATTTGTCAAGATACATGCAGTAGAAAAGTCAGAAGATAATGTCCACTAATTTAATAAAGCTATACTCAGTGAAGCAGTTCTTGGACCACTTAACCTTAGCAAAGGTATTCCATAACATTCCCAGAAACTATTTTTAAAAAGAAAATTTCATGAGCAGATATTTCCCCCTATGAATCCTTTTAAAAGCCATAGCATTTGGAAATGCAGTGGAATTTGGTAAGCTTGGCTAATGTGAAACTAACTGAGCTTTAGTTTTCACTATTGGCAGTATATATTCAATATTTACATAACTTCTCTTTTAGGTTCATCCAATATATTAAATTTTATCAAAATATTTTTAAGTGTTCTGTAAAATGGATATACAACAAATACTTAATATGTCAAATTTACACATTATCTCTTCCAAAGGTAGTATAAAAAGTTGTTTTAAACAAAGAAAATGTCTGTGATTATAACGAATTACTTAGGGATGCATCTTATACTACTTCATTTTGTGACAGTTACATAGAGAAAGAGTGCTGGAATACATGAACTGATTAAAGCAGAGCTTTTCATAACAATGCAGGAAAAAGTACAGTTCCACATAGGAATAAATAAACAAGGAAATAAAATTTTTTCCAACCTAAGAAATGAAGCTCCTTAACACCGTCTTTCATTCTAATAGACATTCTCCCATATTTTAAGATACCTTTAATCAGGACTACATATTCAGTATATACTATCCCATTCTTTTCAAAATAGCTTTTGAAAAGCTATTTTAATGAGGCATCTGATGCTAAGACATGACTTGAAGACACACTGTATTTCCAAAGACTTAATCTGAATTTTCATGATAGTAATTATTATTAAACATAATTGACAATCTTATTCCATTTCCCATTTAAAGGAATTAAATATTTCTATCTGTATTTATTAAACACCCATTACATACCAAGCAATGTGCCTGGCACTAAGGATACAAATGGAGCAAAACAGACCATTCCTACCCTAGCAAAGCTTACTGCCTTGTGCTGACTGGGAGTAAACTGGGAAAAGGCAGCACAGCACTTATGTCAACATGGAAACAAAGGAGCTGAACTCTTCAAGTGTGGGCAACAGGCCCTTTTGATACCAGTGTTTTGGACTAGTACAGGAAAGGTGGCACAAGAGACTTGCCACGCCATAAAACCCAAAAAACACCACTGTCCTCCTACAGTACAGGGCACTTACAGTCACTTTTGCCATACACAGCACTTTAAAGAAAGACAGACAGAAAGTGAAGTCACTCAGTCGTGTCTGACTCCTTGAGACCCCAAAGACTGTAGCCCACCAGGTTTCTCCGTTCATGGAATTTTCCAGGCAAGAGTACTGGAGTGGGCTGTTGCCATTTCCTTCTCCAGGGGATCTTCCTGACTCAGATCAAACCTGGGTCTCCCGCACTGCAGGCAGACGTTTTACCGTCTGAGCCACCAGGGAAGCCCTTATACAACACTTTACTTATAGATTATTTTTACAGTTTATTAAAAAAAAAACACACATTAACCCATCCATTCTTTCTTCTTCATAGCAATTTTTTTTTTTGCCATCTAAGTAGCTACTCAAAAAAGTAAAAATTGGGCCTAATCTACCTCCTTTGGGACAGTCACCTAAAGAAATATGATTTTTTCAAACTATATGCCAAAAACAAAGAACTTGAGAAAAATTCAAATATCTGTAGTAAATGATCTCCTTCATCTTCCTAAACATTGCCAAATCTCAAATTTTACAGATATAGGATAAAATAATTCAACCCCCAAACTTATCCTGAATTGTCTTTTCCCTCAGACATTAATAAAGAGAGTAAAGTGATTTTTAAAAATTAATCTGAAAGCAATTAGAATACCAAAAAGAGGAAAATATTTCTTTGAAAATAGGGGGTGGGGGGAGCCAGTCTGTCCTACTGTGGAAAAACAAGGCTTCAGAGTCTGCTAAGACAATAAAAAAATTTAAGTCAACTACCTGGGGAAGGCAAGTGACAAGAGACAGTGATTAAAAGAGAAGTATGGCATGATCTCTGCTGGACGGTTCAAGACACTCAAGGAGGTAAACATTTACTTTGCTTCTTCTCATCTAATTCCAGCTCACATAGAGAGACATACGGTAAAGTGCAGAAATCAGAGACAAGGATAAAGAAAGTAAGCACAATACCTTAAGTGCCAGTCTTAAGCTAGTCTGTGAAATTTAACCTAGAAGGAAAGTTTCCAGTTGCCTAACATAATGAAACCCAATATTAACTTACAAACTGATGACCTTTCTAAAATACAGTACAACTTTAAAAAGTGATATAGTTTTGATATATTCTGAGGACTTGCTTTTGCACATGTATTAACATTCTTTCTGATGAGCTGTTTTCTCAAATTTAACAAATAAATCTCTCTCCTTTTTTATGGGCTCAATTTCCATTTAATATGATAAAACAAACTTAATCTTAGTTTCAGCTCTGCCATAAAATAGCTTACTGGGCTTGAGCAAGTATCTGGGTTTAAGTTTCTTTACTTGTATACTGAAAAGGGTTGATTCAAATGACTTAAATGAATTCTTCATTCTAAAATAATCATTCTATAATTCCTTATGATGGCATAGAGTTGTTTGGGGCAATATCTCTCTTTAACTGGAGAAATACTGCCCTGGACTGAAGCAGTGGGTATATTCTTCAAGTAATCACTTACCACATCAACACCGGTGAAGACAATACTATGGATTTACCCCCACCCCAACTCGATCACTTCATACAGTCTCCAGCACAACAAACCCATCACTACCTACTTATTAATTTACTTACAGAGGAAATGGGTAAACCAAGTCCCACTGTGCTGAGGACAGTGGTTGTGATGGTACCGTCATGGTACGGATACTGGATGCTGTTGTCTTTACAGAAAAAGCCTCTCTGAAATGGATCTATTTGGCCCAAATTTAGAACAGCCATAGGCATGGAAGCTGTTAGGGAAGGGAAAAAAAGATACACGTGGTTAAATTCAATTCACTTCATTAGGATGTAAAGTCTACTGAATGGGATGCAAATTTTAACTATATTTTGCCATTTCTGAAAAAGGATCACTATTCCATTATATCAAAGACTCAGGAAGGAGGCAACCATGCAGCATTAGCTTGTCCGTATCAGCCCCACCTTTATCAAGTTTAAATTCTCTTATTTGCGTTGACCTCTGATTTTAGGGACAGTCAATAAAAGAAACCCCCAGGGAAGAGAGAAAAGATACAAAATTTTGTTTCATATTAAAATTTAAATTAACAGGGGTAGAAAAAATAGAAACTGTAAGGACAGAAACAAGCCCTTTATTTTCCAAAAACAAATTAAAGATGGTTTTTATTAGCCCTGGCAGGACTCCAAAATCACTTTAACAAGCTATATAGGAATAATGTTCATTTGAAAATTTTCACCCAAATAAAATGAAAGACCAAAGAGAAGTTAAATAAAGTTAGTAGCTTCTTAGCATGTTTAAATTTATCGCACTTTTAGGCTTTGTTTTATACAATTTAAACATTTAAGCATCTATTTACTATATCCTTGACACAAGGCTATGCCATAATAGAGGGAACAATAGTGTAAAACAGGCACTCAGTTCAAGAACCTAAATTGTACATGTGGAAACAGAATGCATACTCAAGAAATAGTTTTGAAACTAATAACACTAAGATTTTTGAGGGATGATTAAATTGTTTTATATCTTGATTGTGATGGTAATTCCACAACTCTAAACATTTGTCAACACTCATAGAACTGTACCCAAAAAAGTAAATTTTACTGTACGTAAATTTTAAAAGGAACACCATAAAAAAAAAAGATTAATTTCTAAAGTGGTATAAAAGGCCCTATAGGAATTCAGAGGTCAACGTGAACTGGAATAGTCAGAAAAGACTATTAAAGAACAGGCAACTAAGTTGAACTTAAAACAGCACATAAATCACAGGCAACAGGAAGGGACTCAGGAAAGCACTTAGTAGTAGAGGGATGCAAGGGCAGCATGACATCACACCAACAAGAGCACAGAGAACCAGAGAGAAGTTCTCAAGGTACATAACATTTTATAACAAATGTGTACTGCGTGCTCACACATGCCAGGCACTAGGCTCTAAAGATTAACTTAATTAATCTTAAAGATAATTTCACTTCCCCCTTTTTTCACATAAAATTATTATGAGGCTTTAAGAAATGGGGGAACTTGCTGGAACTAGTAAGTATCAGAACCAAGATTACAGCACAGGCTGTCTGTTCCTAGAGTCAGTATACATACAGTGCCTCCCATGGAGGCCAGTGATGGGCTAAATTAACAGAATTCTGACAAGGAAGATGACTTAAGTGAAGGGGAACTATCCTTTGAAAAAGTTTGTTCAATATAAAATATATGCTGTATTCATAATAAAATCTCAATGCTAATGAAACAAAATCTTCGTTTATGCAGATTACTCATAATTCTGCAACTGTGTGGTTTTTCATGGGAGGAAGACAGGTTGAGATTTGGGGGTTTAAAAAAAGAATCATGTTTTTAAAATACTGGCCTAAAAAAGGATTTGTCCTGTAGGAAATAAAATATCACTGTCCTCTTTTGTACAGGGTTAGTAACAGGGTAAAATAAGAGGTTTTAAAAATTAACTTAAAAAATTAGAAAAGGGAGCATTAATACAGCTTTGAAATAATCTACTAATTAAATGATAAGCAGTGTGCTGACAGTGAAAATAGAAAAAGATGCATGGAAGAGTATTTTGAATATCGAAATGACTTGCTTGAGGACTCATCACAATTGTTGAGGCAGACCTGAAGATGATACTTCAGGCTTCAGAAGTAAGGAGAATGACAGTCCCATTGACAAAAATGTGAAGTTGGATGGGGAGCTGGTTTATGATGAAAGAAAATTTGTTGAGTACTGAAAATATTGCCTTTGAGGTGACAAAGGCACCTTCTTAAATGCTCAGCCTCATCTAGCCCTTAAAGCTCTGATCAACTGAACCATTTGTTGTTGATGGAACATACTATGTTTTCAAAACTTTAGGTATCTACGTATATGTTCAGCCTTCTGGTGGGGATATCTGTCCTCTCGTTTCAAGTCCAAGCCAGGCACTCCCTACTTATCTGTCCCATGGCACCTTGGACACACATACATTACATAGTATTTTAAATTACTTTTTGCATTCTGTCAACAACTTGAAGGCAAAGACTATATCACCCTTGTATCCCCTGACCAGGCATACAGATGGATTTTAATAAAAATTTACTGAATGGCTACGGGAACATAATACAGGATGAAGATGAGAGGTAGAGAGAGATTTGCAAATTGTTAGCAAACTGCTGGTAACTTAAGCCAGGAGAATGAAACAGCTCTCAGAAAGCCTAAAGTCAAGACTAATAAAGATTAAAAAAAAAAAAAATCAGGTAGGGACTAATAATCATAGTGAAATCATGAAAAGAGACTGCAGGAGAGATAGGAAGAAAAGATGATAACACACTCTAGATGGCAGGGGCTGTTGTCTGTCTCGTTCAGCAGAATACATTGGCCATTCTTTAAGCACAAGAATGAAAAGAGAAGTCAATGTTGTTATACAAAAGCCAATGAAAGTAGCTTAGAGTATCAAGTCTATATCTAGGTAAATGTAGGATTTTAAAGCTAAGACACTGAGGATGAGAACTGAGTAAAGACAATGAGGTCTGAGGAAAAAGATCGTCATATTTAACTCTGTGAGAGTATCTTATACCACCTCCATTAACACAACAATATCTTTATGAAGAAAATTCAATAATGAGTTTCAATATTGAGTTGTCATTGTCTAAGTATGAATCTCTTTCTTCAAGTTTAAATATATCACAATGATTTCCTCTACTGCTCATATGATTTATATACATAAACACGCATATGCATGCATATTCCAATGGACTGAAGTGCTTCTGCCCCCTGCCAAATTCTTATGTAGAAGTTCTAACCTCGAATTTTACTATAAATGGAGATAGGATTTTTAGGAGGTAATTTAGTTAAATGAGGTTATAAAGGTAGGGTCCTAATCCAATAAGATTGGTGGCCTTTTAAAAAAAGGAAGAGAGAGATCTCTTTCCACATGCACACATCTAAAGAAAGGCCGTGTGCGGATACAAGAAAGTGGCCGTCTGCAAGCCAGGAAGAGAGAGCCCTGACCATGCTTGCACCCTGATCTCAGGATCCCAGCCTTTAGAACTCTGAGAAGAAAGTTTTCTGTTGTTAAGCCACCGAGTTTATCGTGTTTTGTTATGGCAGCCCAAGCAGACTAAGACACACACATTCACACAGGATAGCCATCCCCCTAGAGTACTCGACTCTAAAAAGCAATGAAATATTTCTATCTATACAGAAATTAATTTCAATGGTAATTTTTTAGGGTAGTAATAGAGTTCTGTATCAAAGGTAGTGTTATAGGAAGATTCTTTTCAAAATAAACTCTTTCAGAGGACATATACTCCTTCCTTAATATATAAAGGCTATAGAAACATTTTTTGACCGTAATCATAACTCTAGAATATTTTTTTCTTAACTAAAATTCTCTTAAGAGAAGTCACTTTTTAAAATCTCAATTCTGCTAATAAACACATTTGTTAGCCACTGTATGTCTGCTGTTAGTGCATCTCTTCTAAGCTATATTGAGGAAGACAAATAAATGAATACCTACATTCTCCTCCAATTAAGTAATAACTGAAATAGCTCCCATTTTATATACAGTACATATTTTCTTAAAGACAGGTTTTACAAAAAAATCCAATGGAATCAATCTAAAATGCATTTTAAAGAGAATTACAGTTAATTTCTAGTATGTTGAAGCAAAGGTAAAGAAAAACAAGTTCTAAGTTAACTTTTTGAAAAGAATGAAATATAAATCTAGATGTTATTAAAATGACTATACTGACTTCAGTACCCACTACCTTCACCCATTTTCTCAGTTTCAGACATCTAAATAAATTATGCTATACCACAGGCACATTGAAGTGTCCATCCTCTTGAAGATCTCACTTTATTCACTCAGACATTTCAATTCCTGTTACATGACAGTCATGGTGCCAGGAAAGGAAAAAAAAAAAAAAAAGACTAAAAAAGGCAAGGAGGAACTTCCCTGATGGTTCAGTGATTAAAACTACACTTGAGGTGTGGATTTGATCCCTGGCTGGGGAACTAATAAGGTCCCACATGCCATGTGCAGTGAAGAAAACCTTCTTTTTAATCCAGTTAAAAAAAAAAAAAGAAAACAGAAAAATTAAAAAAGAGAAGGAATGAAAAAGACCTCACCAAAAAATTTTTAATAAGAGAGAGAGAAGTGCTACTGGAAAATAACACAGCTGTAACTGCAAACAGAACTGAAGCTTAGATGACTGTGACAATGCAGCAGTCAGGATCCCAGCAGTAAACTGGGGAACTTAAGAAGAGCTTAATAAGGGACTATATACAAGGTATGGAGGGTGTGGGTAAAGCTAAGCGATCATGTTAATACAACCTCCTGAAGGGGCAACCATTCGTAGGCCTAAAAGGTTCGGAGAGCTATGACCTCTGGGAGGGCCAACATGACAGGATTTGGCAAGAGAATGCCAGGAGAAAAACACACCCCTCTCTTCTTCCAGTGCTTCCCCGCATCAAACCCATCTAGAAGCCAGAGGGCAAAGTGAGTTTCCAAGTACTGAGGACAAGGCAGACAATGATGAGAGCAGATCCACACAAGGAAAAAGAAGCTATCTATAACCTAAAGGCAGACGATAAGACCAGTCAGGGTCTCAGCATGGAATACAGAGTAAAAGTAGATAACTCGGGAGAGGTTTTAATAAAAGCACTATTCACAGAATCTATATTGAGACTATGTATTAAGAAGTTTGGACTTTATTCTGTGGGTGACAGGAAACACCCAGCCCAATCTGTGCCTTAGTGGGGGAAAAGACTCATAAAAATTGTATAAAGGAAAAAGAAGTGTGGATTTAGAATAGAAGGAAAGTCCAGAGGCAAGAAATACAAGTGTATATAACATGTTGAGGGTTGAAATAAAGAAATAACAGTGGGAATAGAAGAAGAGACAGTTCTAAAAATGTTTAGGAGATTTTTCCTACAGAACTACATGGACTGTGTCTCTGTGTATACATGGATGTGTATACGGCATACATGGATGTGTATACTGTATACATGGATGTGTGTCTCTTCTCTTACATACATATACATACACCCCTATCTTCAGCCTTTGGACTCTCTACAGAATACAGTTTTCAGTTTTCCTTTACCCTGAGTAGATTACTATCTCATAGCCTTCCCTCCACAATCCCGCTTATAGTAAGCACTTCAAGGAATGTACACTGAATGAATAAACAAGCAAGCAAAAGCCTCTGTGGCACATAATAATTCTGTATAATTATAAACTTAGGTCTTGAAAAGTTTTAAGTTATTTTTCTCTCCATAAAGACCCAAGTTAAAACAAACAAACCAAGAAAAGAACAAAAAGCAAAGAAACAAAATTGGATAACAATCTTAAGTCCAAGAACATGCTAGGGAAGCACTTCTAATTCTATAGTCTAACAATTATTTCTCAAGCTTGTTTTCCACTGGGAACAGAGAGTGCTAACAAAGATAAAAAGACTGATATACCCATGTTAACTATATAAGGAATTTATGATTCAGTAACTCCTGGAATCCTGGAGGCAATTTCTGTATAGTCCAGCGTTATCTCCAAGCAAAGCTTCAGACATGGCTACTGCAGAAGCATTTCTATCAACAGCACCCCTTACTCTTTTCTCAATGAAAAAAGGAGTTGGGGCCCCAATTCAATCCTCTTTACTGATCTACCCCAAACTGATGTCTATAAATTCCCTGCAGGAAAGCAGAAGTAAAATGAAACCACGAGTAAAAATCAATAATACTTCAAAATAGGACTTTACAAATAATTAACAATCAGCTCTACATCCATCTTTTCCTAATCTCTTTTCTAGAACCTCTAGAAACTATCAGACCTGAAATTTCATCACAAAGCACACAGTAACATATGCTACTCCATAACGGAAGTGCTCAATTCCCAACCTTAGCACCCATTCTGTACACCTTCACAGTTAGCAAAGGACTTCATTCCAAGACTCCCATGCAAAATGTTGTCACATACTGTACAACTTTACAGTGAATACTACAGGATAAATCATAATGTAGTCTCTTAACCACCAGTAAATCTTTGCTCTTACAGAAGCACCTAAAATAATTGGGGCAGCCTAGCTTACAAGACTCTTAAATAGCAACCTTGCTAGTCTTGTAGTAATTTATAAACCTGAATGGAAACTAACATGTATTGAGCACATATGATAGATCACTATCATGCTAAAGCAGCTGCACATACACTACAATTGTATATTATCTTTACACAAAGCATAGTTATACTTCAGATGTCCTACTATACAATCTGGAAAAATTTTTAAACCCAATCAGTAGCATGAGTATGAATCATATACACAGAAATATATGTGTATGTACATACACTGTTTAGTAGGCAAAATCTCTAAAAACACTGTATTTAGTGTAATTTCACTTATATAAAACAAATTACTTGCATTTATGTTCAAATATACATTGGAAAGCCTAGAAGAATATACAACCAACTTTTCAGTAGTTATCTCCAGATGGTATTAATACAAATTAGGTAGAAATCTCATTTTCTACTATATGTGCTTCCATGTTTGAATATTCATAATAAAACAAAAGATCATGATCATTGATTTTGAACTTTAAAAAATGCTTAATCCACACCTTTTTCATTGTGCTTCCTAAAATTTCTATACATGCAACTTAACTGAAAAAGTCCTATCTATGGTATAGAGATTGTATGAAACCAGGGCAAAGAAAAAAGCCTATTTTTCTAGTCTGTTAAACACAAAAAATAAAGTAACAGTAACAAAGTAACAGAAATTATCTTTTGGCTTTTATGCCTGATTGACAGGTTCTCAGAAAAGTAGCCCTACAGTGAAATTAGTACTTCTGGGGTTTTTCCTATCTTGCAACTTTTGAGAGCTATGATGATTTACCACATGTGAAGTAGGTAAATCATAACAGCTGTAAGTTTAATATCTCCTAAAAAGTGTACAAAACAAATTTCCAAAGTCTGTGACATCAGAAATTTGTTTTCTGAGAGTGAAAAAGTTGGCTTAAAGTTCAACATTCAGAAAACGAAGATCATGGCATCCAGTCCCATCACTTCATGGGAAATGGATGGGGAAACAGTGGAAACAGTGTCAGACTTTATTTTTCTGGGCTCCAAAATGACTGCAGATGGTGACTGCAGCCATGAAATTAAAAGACGCTTACTCCTTGGAAGGAAAGTTATGTCCAACCTAGATAGCATATTCAAAAGGAGAGACATTACTTTGCCAACAAAGGTTCGTCTAGTCAAGGCTATGGTTTTTCCTGTGGTCATGTATGGATGTGAGAGTTGGACTGTGAAGAAGGCTGAGCGCCGAAGAATTGATGCTTTTGAACTGTGGTGTTGGAGAAGACTCTTGAGAGTCCCTTGGACTGCAAGGAGATCCAACCAGTCCATTCTAGAGGAGATCAGTCCTGGGTGTTCTTTGGAAGGAATGATGCTAAAGCTGAAACTCCAGTACTTTGGCCACCTCATGCAAAGAGTTGACTCATTGGAAAAGACTCTGATGCTGGGAGGGATTGGGGGCAAGAGGAGAAGGGGATGACAGAGGATGAGATGGCTGGATGGCATCACTGACTCGATGGATGTGAGTCTGAGTGAACTCTGGGAGTTGGTGATGGACAGGGAGGCCTGGTGTTCTGTGATTCACGGGGTTGCAAAGAGTCGGACACGACTGAGCGACTGATCTGATCTGATCTTTTAAATTATGAAATATGCAAAGGAATATTACTTTAGTGGGTCTTTCAAGTTTCATATTTTTAGAAAAGCTCAAAATTGATTAAGTTTTAATAAAAACCATTAGTCTGATGGAGGAGAGAAGAAACAATTCCATTTAGGGTAAGGTTCAACACAATTTTCTGTGGTGACGAAAACGTCCAATATAATGTACTGTCCAATACAGTTGCTACTAGTCACGCATGGCTAATAAGCACTTGCTCTGTGGCTGGTGAGAATGAAGGACTGATTTTTAATTTTATTTTAATGACCAACCTAGACAGCATATTAAAAAGCAGAGACATTACTTTGCCAGCAAAGGTCCATCTAGGCAAGGCTATGGTTTTTCCAGTGGTCATGTATGGATGTGAGAGTTGGACTATAAAGAAAGCTGAGCACTGAAGAATTGATGCTTTGAACTGTGGTGTTGGTGAAGACTCTTGAGAGTCCCTTGGACAGCAAGGAGATTCAACCAGTCCATCCTAAAGGAAATCAGTCTTGAGTGTTCATTGGAAGGACTGATGTTGAAGCTGAAACTCCAATACTTTGGCCACCTGATGCGAAGAACTGACTCATCTGAAAAGACTGTGAAGCTGGCAAAGATCGAAGGTGGGAGGAGAAGAGGACAACAGAGGATGAGATGGTTGGATGGCATCTCCGACTCAATGGACAAGAATTTGAGTAAACTCTGGGAGTTGGCGATAGACAGGCCTGGCGTGCTGCAGTCCATGGGGTCACAAAGAGTCGGACACAACTGAGCGACTGAACTGAACTGAACTGAACTTCATCCTAAATAGCTACATATAATTAGAGGCTTTATAATGGATAATGCAGATTTAGGGGGTTAAAGATAAACTGAGGTTGAGAGCCAACAAATTTTACTAAGACTTAATACACAGCAAACCTAACTTTGATTCCCTAACTTAAAAGGAAACAATTATGAAGTACTTGAGTAAACATAGATTTAACTGTGAGCTAATGGTCAGAATAAAATTCCCCCACAAAAATACTCTTGGTTTGCTTCCTTTAAAGAACCTATCCCTGTTGCATTCCTCAAATTTTAGAACCCTGAATTGGTTTCTCTCTCCAGGCAACTAGCCTTCTTAGACGGGGAAGAAAGAGGGCCAGTCAAGTAATGTGGGGGTACTCTCCTACCTCCTTCACCAACCTCCAATCTTCCCACTCTTCTGTCCTGGAGTAAGAAGGTCCTTAATCTCTAAGCCAGCAGAGTGCCTTATTGTCTCTGGATGCCCAAAGTCTGCCTTTATAGCATTCCACCTTCATGGCAGCTACCAACTGTGGCATCACCAATTCAATGGACATGAATTTGAGCAAACTCCGGAAGATAGTGAAGGGCAGGGAAGCCTGGTGTGCTGCAGTCCATGGAGTCACAAAGAGTTGGACACAACTGAGCGAATGAACAACAACCACCAACTGCTTATTACCTCCAGAATTATTCCTACTCTTAGTGGAGGCCATGAACACTCAGCTTAGCTGTATAAAAATACGACTACTCAAAGACATTTAAGTTTTGGTAATTCATTCCAAGTTGTACAATATTTATGCTTATAAAATACCATATAGTTTTAAATTTCACTTCACTAAAAGCTAAATTCTGTTCTTAGTACACCGCCTGACCATCTACTTCTAACCTAAGGAATTATCAGGAACACTATCTATCTCTCAAGAGGGTAATAATCACTACTGTTAGAACAGGAAAAAACAGAATTCTTTCCTGGTAGGTTTCTCAATTTATCCCACATAGTGAGGTCTCTAAAGTAGCAGTTCTTTAACTTCTTGGGGTTCCCAGACTCCTTTAAGTTTTTAATGAAAACACAAGAACTTCTGCCATATAGTTTTACAACCTGTACACTGACATACCAAAAAGGTCATCTATGGACACTTCTATTATAAAGGTGTAAGAAACATAATAAAAATAATATTGTAAAGGCCACAGACCTAAGTGATCAGTAGAATATGACCTCAGAAAAGCTAGAATTAATTCAACCTGATATTACTATATCTTCCCTTAATTTTCTTTCCTCTTCTCCTCCTTCCAATTTTACCCTCTTCCCATCACCCCTCTTTGCTCCTAACAGTTCATTTCCTTATTTGGCTATATTATAGAACTAAAGTCATTTATGGCAGAAAGTGAAGAGGAACTAAAAAGCCTCTTGATGAAAGTGAAAGAAGAGAGTGAAAAAGTTGGCTTAAAGCTCAACATTCAGAAAATGAAGATCATGGCATCTGGTCCCATCACTTCATAGCAAATAGATGGAGAAACAGTAGAAACAGTGTCAGACTTTATTTTTTGGGCTCCAAAATCACTGCAGATGGTGACTGCAGCCATGAAATTAAAAGACGCTTACTCCTTGGAAGGAAAGTTATGACCAACCTAGATAGCATATTCAAAAGCAGAGACATTACTTTGCCAACAAAGGTCCGTCTAGTCAAGGCTATGGTTTTTCCAGTTGTCATGTATGGATGCGAGAGTTGGACTGTGAAGAAAGATGATTGCTGAAGAATTGATGCTTTTGAACTGTGGTGTTGGAGAAGACTCTTGAGAGTCCCTTAGACTGCAAGGAGATCCAACCAGTCCATTCTAGAGGAGATCAGTCCTGGGTGTTATTTGGAAGGAATGATGCTAAAGCTGAAACTCCAGTACTTTGGCCACCTCATGCGAAGAGTTGACTCATTGGAAAAGACTCTGATGCTGGGAGGGATTGGGGGCAGGAGGAGAAGGGGACGACAGAGGATGAGATGGCTGGATGGCAACATCGACTCGATGGACTTGAGTCTGAGTGAACTCTGGGAGTTGGTGATGGACAGGGAGGCCTGGCATGCTGCAATTCATGGGGTCGCAAACAGTCGGACACGACTGAGTGACTGACTGAACTGAACTGATTCCAATGTTATGTTTCCTGTTCTAATTTCAAAAGTCAAAGTTTATTTCTTTAAAGAAAAGGAAAAACATTTGTTGAATACCAACTATTTGCCAGGTATTTGTCTATATTCTATCTAACAATTCCACGATGGGGAGAGTATCCTCCAAATCTGTATGTTTGAAAATTTACAAGTCACTAAATCAGAGAAAAGTCAAGATATAAATCACAAAACAGTTGGGTACGAATGAAAATATGGCAAGTAAAAATTTAAAGTATAGTTAAAATACTACACGTGAAAATGTAGTTTTAGATTTATGTATTAGAAATTAATGAAACAAACATTCAACACAATAACTTTTAAAAGCTCAAGAAAGTGGAAAAATATAGGACAGAAATTAATGAAACAGAACAAGGAAAAATCAAATCAATAAAACCAAATGAGATTTTACAGATTAATGAAATAATCAGGCTTGCTAAAGTTTAACAAAAGAAAAACAAATACAGCAAATTATTAAAAATTTCAAACAGCACTAACTATATCTTAGAACTAAATTTTATCAGAAACTCATGGATGTTAAGCAACTCACCCAAGAGTACAAAGATCTTGGGTGTGTACTAGGACAGGTACTAGAATTACAGTTGGTAAATAGGGAAGTCAGAATTTTGACAAAAAGTTCCTCTTCTTTTCATATCATACCACCTCTCTTAGAATAACTATCAGGGTCTCAGTCTCCTTACAAATGAAAAAGAATGACATTTCTTAGGTCTCTTTTCAATCCATGATTCTATGAGCTTAAACTGGTCTGTATATAAACAGTTTATTTCCTTATGTTGGTTCAATTGGGGGTGAAGGCAGAGTTGCTCTGTGTGACCAAGAATACATCTCAATCTACTACACTGAACCATCCTAATGTGTAAGTGCACTTTGCAAAACTTGAAAGAAACCTCAGCAAAACTTACAAGAAAAATAAACAGCGAACTTACAAGAAAAATAAACAGTGAGGTAACTGCTTCTAGGAGCTGATGCTTTACCAAAAAGGTAATGGATAAAACCCATATGTAAGAAATATTCTCCCTTCCAAAAACAAAATCCAACATATGTAAATTTAACCATGTTTGTTCATTTCCCTACATGTACATTTGGGTCTAACAAATAAGTCTACAGTTACTTTTGTGAAACTTGCTTCTACAAACCCTTTCATTTTCTCCTTTTAGCAGTCCAAGGTTAAAAGTAAATAAAATTTTTTGGGCTTTTACTACTTAGTGTTACCTGAGCAGTTTTTAGAAAGTTCTATTCATTCCAAATTTAAGGAATGTTCTTTATTTGGTGTCCAATTCAGTTTGAATAAAATACATTTTGGAGAGAAAAACATGCAATATTTTTCTTGCTTTCTTTGGAAACAGGTGTTGCACATCTTTCCAGAATCACATGAAAACTCTTCCTGCAAACTGACAGGAGTTGTGTGTTATTTTTAAACAAAAAGGGTTCTCTTCTCCTCCTCTATAAAGAAAGTTTTTCAAAATTTTACCAACTTGAACAAGTGAAACTAGGAAGTATGCCAGGTAAGACAGTCTGTTTCCTCTGCATATCAAATGCTGAGACTCCTTGATTCATATTCCAGATCATTTGACAAATGTTTCACATCTAGCTCACAGCTAGACATTCATATCTGGCACTCAAGAGAGAATGCAGACTAGAGATGAATATCTGAAATCTCAATTATAAAAGGGATAGCTGAAGCCATGAGATCTTACTAAGATCAGAAAAAGTGGCAAGAACAATAATCTAAAGAAAAAAGAGACAGCTAACTAATAACCCACCTAGGTGGCGCTATTGGTAAAGAACATGCCTGCCAATTCGGGAGACAAAAGAAACGCAAGTTGGATCCCTGGGTTGAGAAGATCCACTAGAGAAGGGCATGGCAACCCACTCCAGTATCCTTGTCTGGAGAATCCCATGGATGGACGAGCCTGGCAAGCTACATTCCATAGGGTCGCAGAGAGTCGGACACAACCGAAGTGACTTAGCACACACGCATGCCAATTAATGAGGAATGAACTACCAGGTAAGTAGGATAAAGAACATGAAAGAACAGTGTCAAGGAAAATGAGGAGGGGCACTTCTCAAAAATGCCAGTAATGTTTTTACTTAACTCCCTGACAGTATGCTAGGTTTCTTTTAATCACTTTAAAAGGTAAATGTTATTACATCATTTTGAAGATGAAGAAACTGGCCCGAGGGAACTTAGGTTGCAGGATTGTGACTCAAAACCCACGTCAATGAGGCCATGAGCCTTTTGGGTTCAGATGGTCTTGACAATTACAGATGCCACTTAAAAAGAAGCAGAGCAGAAAAGGAACACACAAGTGGTAACTGATGAACCATGACAGAAGAACTGCAGTACTCTGAGTGAAAACAGAAAGACTGAAAGAATTAGAGAAAGAGAGTAAGTAATTGGGTAAAAAACTTTTAAATGTCTTGTGATATAAAAGGAAGGAAAGGGGAGAATTTGATCTACACCTTGAAGGATAAATAGAGCAAAAGAAGGGTGATGATTTTTTTGCTCTTGTCTATGGTGCAAAAGATGTGACAGTGAGCTGATGCAGTGAAATGCAGGTAGTGGGAGAGGAGAACTTGAGAATGAGGATGAATGGCTGGAGCTGAATCCACAGGAGATGAAAGGAAATGTAAACATACTGAGCTGCTGCTGCTAAGTCGCTTCAGTCGTGTCCGACCCCATAGACGGCAGCCCACCAGGCTGCCCCGTCCCTGGGATTCTCCAGGCAAGAACACTGGAGTGGGTTGCCATTTCCTTCTCCAGTGCATGAAAGTGAAAAGTGAAAGTGGAGTCGCTCAGTCATGTCCGACCCTCAGCAACCCCATGGACTTCAGCCTTCCATGCTCCTCTGTCCATGGGATTTTCCAGGCAAGAGTACTGGAGTGGGGTGCCATTGCCTTCTCCAAAACATACTGAGACAACTCATCAAAAGCAGGGTTATACTTGTGGCTGATTCATGACATTGTATGGCAGAAACCAGCACAATATTGTAAAGCAATTATCCTCCAATTAAATATAAATTTTTTTTAAAAAAGGTTGGTTACTGTTAAGGTTTTTGTGTTGTTGTTTTTTTTTTAATGTTTCCTATTTGATTTGTATTGCTCTGCAATGTAATCAGGTTCTGGTTACTCTTGGGACACCACATTCAGTATTAGCACACTC
Organism: Bos mutus; assembly: GCF_027580195.1. Lineage (NCBI taxonomy): Eukaryota > Metazoa > Chordata > Mammalia > Artiodactyla > Bovidae > Bos > Bos mutus. Next base: position 14,582,894 of record NC_091636.1, read on the forward strand.
CCCTTGGCCCTTTGGCCTTGATGGAAACATGTGACAAAGGAAGAAAGGGAGCTGAAACAGTGTGAGCACCTCTGTGGATCTGATACCATACCAAACACTTAACAGTAATTTTCATTTAATCCTTACAATACTAGAACACAAGCTCCAAAAAGGCACAAATTTCTTTTGTTCTCTGATATACCTCAAGCACCTAAGACAGTTCTTAGTACAAGGTTGGCCCTCAACAAATATTTAGTGAATTAACAAAGAGTCACCATGCTATTACTATCCCCATTTTAAAGATGAGAGGATGACTCAAAGAGGATAAGTAACATAATTAAAGTCATACACATAATAAGGGTGAAATTAAAAATATTTAACAACTAGTACACACCAGCATGGTCATTCAGAACAGATGCCAGCTGGTGCTAGAGGAGCTGGGTTCTGCTTCAACCTTTTAGTTGTAGAATCTTGGGTAGGTCCATGGGAGGGTTGTGGGTGAGGGAAGGTAAGACTCAGATGTATACTGTCTACCAGTTTTGATAGTAAGTGATGCGTCCAGGACTCAAACACACACTTATCTGACTAAAGCCTTCTAAATGAAGTAGGAAATGGTACCATTTGCAAAAAAATGAGGAGAGTAGGAGATAACTGGAGTTTAATAGAGTAGAAAAACAGTCACAACAACTGCAATGGGAAACAAATAAATTAAAAACTGATAACTGAGCTCAATCTGTTGCCAGACAATTAGGGAAAAAAAAAAAAAAAAGATAGTCCAACTGTGGTAGGGTAAAGTGCAAGGAGGAATAAGAGAAATATGAATGGGCAGAGCAAAAGTACAGGATGAAGATTTTCAATTCCAGGTAATTAATTTGGATATGCTTCAGTAAGAAATGAAAAATCAACACTGGCTTTGAGCAAGAAAAGACTTGATGGAAGGTGTACCTCAAGATGAGTTTGTGCGAGGTAGAGAGGGAGAAGGTGAAGAGCGGGAAGCCACGTGGGAGGGGTCCGTGGTCGAGAGCACTATATATTTGGGTGTGATTCACAGAGATGGCACTCAAAGTATCCAGGGGCAAGAGTTCAAAGAACAGTGCACCCTCAACTTTTAGAAATACCTACATTCTGGTCACTGGCTTGTAGTCACTACCTCTCTGTGGCTGACATGGTTTTACTATAAAAAGTACTTAGTTATCGTTTTGGTTTTCTGTTTAAGTTGAAACAAAAGGGAGAAAGTACAGTTTAGATATAAGTGACATTTACCAAACAAAGTTTTACTCTTTGTGGTTTTCTGTCAATAATTACCTATAATATCCTCAACCTTGGAGTCGCTTAGTTCATTAAGACACTTAAAATAAATTTGTGTATGTATTTAAACAGCTTTTTAAAAAATCCAAGACAACTATATGGGCAGGTTATTTTAATATATACCCTGAGATTTCTGCACAAAAAACAAGTTAGCCTATTTATTTATACACTAACAAAAATAAAAAGGAGAAGTTGGTCACCTGTTGTTACTGCCCCAGAAAGGCACACAGTGCCAACTGGCCAGGAACAACATTCATTCCTTCCACTCTCTCCTAGTAACAGCTGTTCTCTTTTTTTCTTCAAGCTGGCAAAGGTCACATTCAGTAGCAAACTTTCCATGCAGATTTCTACATGCAAAAAGCAAGGAGAAGGCTGACGTAACAGGGTGTGGGAAGAGACAGCTGATTTTGTTCTATTTTAATTTCTCCTGGGCATTTACCGGGAATATATTTTGGGCTTCTTTGATATCTGGAGCTATAACTATTAATCATTTTTCAGCAAAAAAAAAAAAAAAAGCATTCTGTTTACATGAAACTGGACTTGAAGATGATATAAGCAAATTTTGAAGTAGGCAAAAAACTATAGCAAAATTGTACAGTAATATTTACATCATTAATGGCTGCCTAATTAAAATGCATTAGGCTAAGTGAAGAGGCCAAATTCAAAAGACTGCATACTGTATGACTCCATTTACTACATGGCATTATATGACATGCCATTTATATGACTTTATAGGATGGAGAACAGACTAGTGCTTGTCAGAGGTACAGAATGGTGGGAGGAGCTGACTAAAAAAAAGAAATATGAGGGAATTTAGGGCGGCAACAGACTAGTTCTGTATCTTGATTGTGTGGTGGTTACATAACCCTAAATTTTAAATTGTCGACAATTCACAGAACTGTATCCCCAAAGAGTGAATTTTACTATATACACTTTTTTTAATGTTAGCTTAAGCCTCACATCACCTCTCTCTACTCCTTTTTTCAAATCTCTTCCACAAGCTCCAAACAATAACCCCACCCCCTCCACCCAGCTAACACCTACTTGCCATTCCAGCTTCTTTCTATTCAGTTCCTCCTGGAATCTTTCCTTTGGTGTGGCAGGGTGGGGTCCTAAACAGAGCTGAGGCTTTGTAGTCAGATACACCTAGTTGGGCTTACTTTTGGCATTCTCTCAGTTACTACTTGAGTGAACATGGGCAAATTAACTAGCTCAGTTTCCTCATGCAGTGAATGCAAATAAATAGAATTTATGTACCTCCCTGTTGTAAACAAATTAAATGCTATTCCCTGATCTTTCTCCTCTGCCTACTGCCTTCAGAATCACTTTCTGAGTTTCCACAGACCTGATACTTACATAAAATTATCACAACACTTAACCCATGTACTGAAATTATTTATCTCTGGCAAATAAAATGGCTCGGTATCTCTCTGACTTCTAAACTCACAGAGGCCAGCATGTTCACTGACAGATAGTTAAATTGTTTGAAGAATATTGTGTCAACCTGATCTGGTCTTACTGTTAAAGAAGGAAATACTGGAAGAGAGAGAATCAGGAAGAAAAGGCTAGAACACCCTGAGACAGTCTGGGGTGGATGACTCAAGAAGGTTTTCCAAAATATCTACTAAGGTGTTACATACTGAACTACAGCACAAAAACTGCAGATAACTTAAATATTTAAAAACAGAGGTAAAGAGGGTTATGCCAAAAACAATGAAGTACCACATAACCATTGAAGGTAACTTCGTAGAAGACTATGTCAAAAAGAGTACACGAAGTAACATCTCAACTTTTTTTTAGAGCACCGGTTTTTAAAAAAGTGTTAAGTTCATAAATATAAAAAGATACATAACCAAAATGTTAAAAGGCGTCATCTCTCAGTGGTAGTGAGATTAGTAATGATATTTATTTTCTTTTCTGGGCGTTTCAGAGTTTACCAATTTATTACATGTTAATTCTAGAAAATTTGGAAACCACAGAATAATTATTTTAAAAGAAAAAACTAATCTAGATTTCACTAATGATGCTATTCCATGTCCAAGACTCAGATGTCCAAAAATGGGGGTAAAATACATTATGCTGAATCCATATAGTAACATCATGTATTTCCAAAGTAAAACAGATTATAAACTATATACCTTTGGGAAAGAAACAAGATATGAGCAGTTCCTCTATTGAGAAAGTTTTTTAACTTGGAAGATCTATGAACAGATATACAGGAATATTTCATCAAATATTAACTACTGTATCTTTCTTTGAAAGTTTATTAAGAGACAACAAATTTCAGAAGACAATATAACATAGTGAATCAAGGAGAAAGTTCCTCCTTGAAACACAGTGTCTATAGAATTTATTTAGTCTTTAGCTTAAAAAAATGACACGTGCCTGCTTAGTCGTTCAGTTGTGTCCAACTCTCTGTGACCCCATAGACTACAGCCCGTCAAGCTCCTCTGTCCATGAGATTTTCCAGGTAAGAATACTGGAGTGGGTTGTCATTTCCTTCTCCAGGGGATCTTCCCCATGGAATCACAAACTACACCCCCCCCCAACCCCATATCCTGCACTGCCAGATGATTCTCTACCATTGAGCCACCTGGGAAACCCAAAGAAATTATGAACTGTAGGGATTTATCCAGGTATTATTTAAGTTTGTAAAACAAAGCACCCCACATTCAGGTGAGAACACCTGATTAAGTTATTTCTCTCTCTGAACCAACGAGACTTCCAGTCTCAGAAATCCCATCCACAAACTTCGCTTAATCAACGAAATCTCCTTTTTCAGCAACTAGGCAACCGACAATTTCTCCCATTCAGCAGGAAGGCCTATATTCCAAAGAATAAAAGTGTGTGTTTACTATTAATATTATAGTGATTCTTGAATAAAACTAACAAGCTCTAATGCCTTTATAGAATTTCTAGAATTGTTATCATCTAGAAAAGTATATACATAAATGCTTCTTTAGAGACTATGGATGGTGGTGGCTGGTGGGCAGATTTTAAATTCTTTAAGGAGACTGCATTAGCAACTGAACTTGTAGAAAAAATATCTGACAAACTTGATTTCACCATTTTGGTACAAATACGTGTAAGAAGTACTTAACGAATCAAAACTACATGGTATTTGGCAGAAACCAACACAACACTGTAAAGCAATTATCCTTCAATTAAAAATAAATTTAAAAAAAATCAAAACTACAGATGAAAAAGTTTAAACAACCAAACAAAATCCAGACCTAAGATCTCAACTGCTTTTAAGAGTTCACGTGCCCCTACCAATTAAAAAAATGTACTGTGTATTTAAATCTTAATTTATATGGATCCATCATGTCTACTCTGAAATTATGCCAAATGGCAAGGTTCCAGAAACTAAAATAAAGTTATACTAAGGTGTGTCTCAGAAGGAAAACATAAAAACTCTAACTTTGGCAGGAAGTGACCAAAGTAGCATATCTAAATTAGTAAGCTTTGTTTAAAACACATGTGCTTTTTTAAAAAAAAAAAAGGCACACAAGCCAAAAAGTTTTGTAAAATTCTTTTTTTAATAGTTACGATGACTGCAGCAGCAAATCGTATATCCATCTTCCCCAAAATCTATGTTTCTACCACTCAAGTTAAATTTTATACAGAAGATAAAAGTTATCTTTTGTATAATTTTATACAGAAGATAAAAGCTGCAAGAAGGAAGAACTCCCACAAACTATTCCTTTCAGGCCAAGAGCAAACATGCAATGCTGAAACTACACACTAAACAGCAGCTACCATGGGAAACAAGAAAGAAAGACAGGCAGGTAACAGTTTGTTGACTGCCTACTAATTCTTATTTATTACTAACAAATCTGTGAAGTAGACAGTAGTCTCTCCATTATTCAAGTGAAGAAACTGAAGTTCAACAAGACTAATAAGCATCTGTGTGACCAAAAGCAAGAATGCCTAATAGAAATAGTACATGTGCGCTCAGTCATGTCCAACTCTTTGTGACCCCATGGACTGTAGCCCACCAGGCTCCTCTGTCCACAGGATTATCCTGGCAAGAATACTGGAGTGGGCTGCTATTTCCTGCTCCAGGGTATATAGCTGACCCAGGGATTGAACTGGCGTCTTCAGCAGCTCCTACAGCAAAGCAGAATTTTGAAACCAGTCTACCAGGCTTCATATACCAAATTCCACCGTATCTGGTTAACAATTACTTTGGAAAGCATGGATATCAAATAATCCATTGTTCTCAGTAAAGACGGTTCTATAAGAGGAATTCAACTATTACTATACCATTGGCCTAAAAACGGTTCCTTTATCTAGCAAGATCATTCTTCCCTCACCTGGCGTATCACAAGAAACCATGACAACCTACTATCCCAGACTACTAGCTACTACACTCTCCTTTCTAATTCCAACTTTTTAAAAAGAACTACCAATACCCACAAATTTCCACTTCACCAATTACTCACTTCTCAGCCCACCACGATTTAAAAATGGCTTTACATAAAGTTATCAGTGACCTTAGTGTAACTAAACCAAATGGATACTTTCCAGGTGTTACCTTACCTTTCAGGAGGATGTAGACATTGTTACCACGCTCTTCTTGAGGCACTCTCTTCACTTGGCTTTCCAGAAACAGTCTTCTGGTTTTTTAAAGTATCCTCTCCCTCTCAGTCTTGGCCTTTTTTATTTCTTCCAACCAATCTGAAGCTCAGTCCTAAACCTGTTTTTTTTTTTCAATTTATAACTTCTTCCTGAGATTTCATCAATTCTCATGACTTCAATTACCATGAATATGCCCAGGACTCTGAAAAGTCAGACAGTTCCTCTGAGCTTTAGATCCATTTATCCAAACAAGGACCAGATACTCCTTCTTGGAAACTTCAAAACTTCACGTAACATGGTGAAAACCAAACTCGCTATCTCATCTCCATCCCCATTCCCATTTCAAATGGGTTCTCTCCTAGGGCTCCCCAGTTTAGTTATTATAGAAATCTATCCAATTATACAAGCCAGAACTTTCAAAACTATCTTTGATATTTCTCTCTCTCTGACTCTCCATTTTTCCTATGTCACCAAAACTGGTCCATTTTCTCTCCCAGATACTTCACAAATCCCTCAGCCTTCCTCCATCTCTACCAGCACCTCTTTACTTTCACTACCATTATCTCATTTGGACCCCTGAGACAGCTTCCTAACTGATCTCCCCGCTGCTGCTGCTGCTGCTGCTGCTAAGTTGCTTCAGTCGTGTCCGACTCTGTGCGACCCCATAGATGGCAGCCCACCAGGCTCCCCCATCCCTGGGATTCTCCAGGCAAGAACACTGGAGTGGGTTGCCATTTCTTTCTCCAATGCATGAAAGTGAAAAGTAAAAGTGAAGTCGCTCAGTCGTGTCTGACTCTTCGCAACCCCATGGACTGCAGCCCGCCAGGCTCCTCCATCCATGGAATTTTCCAGGCAAGAGTACTGGAGTGGGGTGCCATTGCCTTCTCTGACTGATCTCCCTAAATCCATTCTTTTCCAGCTCCAATCTATTATTCCACCCTGCAGCCAAAGTCATCATTTTAAAAAGCTACCCTATCCTTCTTATTCAAAATCCTGTTTATAAACTCTCATAGTACCCAAACCTCTCCTTCAGAGCACTTAATGGTTCATTTTTATATTTATTTGTGTGATTATATGCATCTCCACTGCCCACAACAGAACTAAGCACACAATGTGTGTAAGAACGAATACTACCAGAATAAACAAATGCCTACTACATAATGGACACTGCATCACAGCCAACAAGAACATACAGATGAAGACCCAGTCCTTTTCAGATAAAGAAACTGAAGTTGTGAACTTGGGTGATTCACCCTAGTAGGTGATCAGACCGGTACCTTTCCAGTGTCCATATTCTTTAAATTTTATGCATCCTATGAATACAAAATAATTTTGTAAAACTTTTATACATTAAAAAAAAATGGGACTAGTATCTTGATAAAATAAAAAATATTTTAATAAAGTTCTGTTGAAATTGCAAGGTAACACCCTACATTTAAACTGCAACAGTTCATTTCTCTCTTATTTTTGAGTAATTAGTTTGCACAGATATGATGCTAGCCCCCTTAAACAAGTACCATTCACACCCTTTATTATAGAAAGTATTAATAAGTTTTTATCTCCTATAACATAAACACCTTCTTCTGAATTATATTCAGATAATACACTAAAATATGTTTATAGCTAGCCCCTATCTGAGCTATAACATTTCTGTCACAACTCTATTTGATATATCTGACAGTTCAAAATTTCAAACCCCTCTGCTTTTAATTTATAAAACATTCAACCAAGTTACGCCATCTTCCAATCTCAATATTTTATTCTTTTTAAAATTTTATTGATTGATTGACAGGTAAATGGATTGACTGATTTTTGCCACACTGGGCAGCTTGTGGGATCTTAGTTCCCTGATCAGAGATCAAATCCATATCATGGCAGTGAAAGTGCCAAGTCCTGGGAATTCCCTGGTGGTCCAGTGGCTAAGACTCCATGCCCCCAATGCAGGGGGTCTGGGCTTGATCCCTGGTCAGGAAACTAGATCCCGCATGCTGCAACTAAAGATCCTGGGTGCCACAATGATCAAAGATCCAGTGTGGCCGCAACTAAGACCCAGGACAGCCAAATAAATAAATATTTAAAAAGAGAAAGAAAGAAAGCACTGACTCCTAACTACTGGACCACCAGGGAATTCCCCTCCAATCTCAGTATTTCATTCTTAATTATGAAAAGTCTGAGGACATGAAGCAAGGGTAACTATAACAAAATTTTTTCAGCAATCTGTTCTCTTTCCCTAGTAAATTCTAAACATAGGTTGAATTATCGTTGACCAACCTAAACAACAAATTCTTTACTTCAGGAAATTTAAACCATTGTAAATGTGACCCTTAGATTTATCCAACTAAAAATCAGAATCTCCACTACAATCTCTTTACTGGGAAGCACTTCTTTACTTATTCTAGGCCTCGTGAGGCACCGTCATGATTAACCCTATTGTCCTGCTTTCTCTCAAGGAAGCTTCATCCTTTCCTAACTTCCTCTTGCAAGGTAAAAACGGACTATAGCAATATTCACTTCTTCATTTAAAAAAATTTTTCTTTTCCTCACTTTACTCTTTGCCTCCCTTTTTATCAGAAGAAATTAAGTTAGCCAAAGCCAAGATCAGGGCTGTCACAACTACTGAATAGCTCAATGCTTTTAAGTATAAGCTTTAAATTATTAGCAAACAAAAATATGATTCTTAAATAGGACTCAACTTCAATAGTTCTTGTAACTTTGGCCATAGTATTTTACTTCTGGTGTATATATTTCCAATTGGTGGTAGGTTTCCAGGGTTATTGGGCAGATGAAATCCCTTAACTGTTCAACGGAAGCTATATGCCAATGCCCTACAGAGTAATGCATCATTCTGCCAGCCAACGCTACACAGAAACATTAAGGTCTCACCACTCCAATCATTAACTGACTAACAAACTACAAGACTAGTACTGAGGAAAACAGAAACATAATCTTAGATAATGTAATTATTTTATTTCAAAGAACATCTCTCTCCTATTTCCTATTAAATATTCTGCAAGTCACTGGAATAGAATAGAGCACAGGCAAATACAAAGTTAGAAGAGATTTCCCTGGTATTTCAGATGTTTGCCAAAAGATTTTGACAGTCTTAGCTGAAGATAAACTGCTACTGATACAGATGACAATCTCCTGATATTAAGCAGACTAGATCTAACCTAGTCTAACTGTGATTTATTTTTGTATTTTTTTTTAATTTAATGGCAGTTGAACGTCCTTTTTCATCTTTTTAAAACTGAAAATCTCCCTTCACTGAAATTTCAGTGAGTCTGACCAAATCATATTCTGCTTTGGCTTCTCAAGGTGGCATATGTCACCACTTCTAACAGTATGGCTGACATAAGAGTATCCAACTAGTTTCAAGATTTCATAAGTTATTTGGTCACTGATAAAGTCATATGCCTATGTGTGGCAAAAAAGAAACTCAAGCAGGGGCCCTACATTATTTGTATCAGGGACCATTTTTCCCATGTCACTACTTTCTGAATACTTCAGTCAGCCTTCAGATTTTTCCTGTTTTCTGCTGACAACATTCCCTTCATGACCTGGCTAGATCAATAACAGATCTCCTACAAGTGTGCTGCCTTGCTCAAAATGCCCCGTTTACCCTGCGTTCTTTGTTTTCCTACCCTAGTGTCAAATGCCCAAATATGTTCTGCAGCTATTGACTCTCCTTAATAAGAAAATTTGCTTACCATTATGACCCAGAGAGATAGATAAGGCAGACATTATTCTCATTATAATTTACACATGAGTAAACGAAACAGCCGATGTGATCAGAGAGAACAGCAGAAGCAAAACTAGAATGTGACTTAAAAGCCAACCACTTTCACTACCAGATCACACTTTGAACCCTTTAAATAAATTACATAAACAAAATTGTTATTCAGTGAAAAATCATCCACAATGTCAAATCCTAAGCAAGGCGGGGAAGTCTAATGCAAAAAACTTATCTTCTTAAAAGATAATTTATTCATTGTTAGATTTGGTTAGTAATTAAATTACAGTCAATGGCAGAACTTAGAATCTCACTCATATTCATATAGATATCCAACACTAGCTATAAAGTTGAGTATTACCCATAACTTGCCTAACAAGTTTTGATAACATCATAATGTAAGAGACCTCTTCTCCAACTAGGCCACTGGGTTAGACATAGACAACATATGAGAAGGAGCATATTCAAAATTTCTTTCTCTTATCAATGCCATTTTTTAAAAATATAAAATATAATAAATGTCACTTGCTTCTGCTACACTGTATAACTATACTAGGTATATTTTCCAAATCAATTAGGATGTCATTTGAAAAACTGTTTAAATAGGCTTTTTAAAGAAAAAATATTGTAAATATATAATATTAAAACATAAAATATTATAAAAGTATGAATTTTAATTACATTTAGCCATACATTTAATTATAGAGTCATACTGCCTTTATGACATAGAAGGCTATCCTAAAATTAGGCCTATCCCAGAACACTGCAGGTGGATGTGACCACTATAAACATTTATTTCTTAAACTTCATGGAAAGAAAACAAGGAAAAATTCTTACTGATCAAGAGAAGTTATGAAAAGAACCTGTTATGTTTAGCTGTACTGCAGCCATACTTCAGCTTCAACTGCAAGTTATTAGGTTCTGACTAGCTCATATTCAAGAAATAAAATATTCATGCTTTAAAACGTGAGTACCAAGAGAAGTTACCATTACCCAAATCATGCCATTTCCACTTCACACACACCTTTGTTTATTACTATTTCACTCAACTACAGATATTCATATTGGTACCTTGTCTATGAGCTGTGGAAATACTGCTCACCTAGAAGTAAAATGATAAGATCTCAGTGAGGTATCTGATTCCAGAAAGAAACAGGTTAGGAGTAATCAGAACATCTCCCATAGTGATCTGGGCACGAAAAACTGAAATATGAACCAGGTCCCAATTCAAATGCTATTTAAACTGAAGCTAGAACTACACTAAACAATGTCCCAAAAGAAAACTCACCAGTACATGGTATCAAATTTAAACAACAGACGGGATCAGTGGCCAAATTGGGTTATTATCTTAATAGTGATAATGATACAACGGGACAGATCAGGACTATGTTAAACACTTCACATACACTCTCTCACATTATCTCATCTAATTTCACAGCACTATGAGGAAGACACTATTATCATTATCTTTTTCCTCATTAGGTGACAAGACTTATGGAGAGCTGAAACAACCTGCCCAATGTCACACAGTTAATAGCAGAGTTAAATTCCAACCCCCAGAAGAGTGACTGACTCAAGTATCTTGCCTACTCATTCATGTAAAAAATATCTGAATGCCTAACATGTATTACACGCTTTCTAAGCACTCATATCAGAGAAGGCAATGGCACCCCACTCCAGTACTCTTGCCTGGAAAATCCCATGGATGGAGGAGCCTGTTGGGCTACAGTCCATGGGATCGCTAAGAGTCAGACATGACTGAGTGACTTCACTTTCAGTTTTCACTTTCATGCATTGGAGAAGGAAATGGCAACCCACTCCAGTGTTCTTGCCTGGAGAATCCCAGGGACGGGGGAGCCTGGTGGGCTGCCGTCTATGGGATTGCACAGAGTCGGACACAACTGAAGCGACTTTGCAGCAGCAGCAAGCACTCATATTACAGTGTTTCCACCCAGTAATAAAGATGGATTCTGAACTATCCACTAGAGAAGGGACAGGATACCCACTCCAGTATTCTTGTGCTTCCCTAGTAGCTCAGCTGGTAAAGAATCCGCCTGCAATGCGGGAGACCTGGGTTCAATCCCTGGGTTGGGAAGATCCCCTGGAGAAGGTAATGACTACCCACTCCAGTATTCTAGCCTGGAGAATTCCATTGACTATACAGTCCATGGGGTTGCAAAGGGTCAGACATGACTCATTTCACCACTTCAGAACTATCTATAGGAATTATTTCCAGAATTTAGCCCTAACCAAAAGTGTAACAGGGAGCCTGGTGGGCTGCCGTCTATGGGGTCGCACAGAGTCAGACATGACTGAAGTGACTTAGCAGCAGCAGCAATGTTCCCCAAGGTTTACAGTATCCTGGCTGGAAAGTAAAAGTGAAAATCTCAGGAGCAGTTGTCCTGAAATTCACACAGACTTCATTAAAATACCTGCTTCTCTCCCCTTACAGCATCTGTGTACCCCTTGGGGACAGAGACCCTGTCTCACTCACTCTTAGTACCCAAGTGCTCTGACATATCAGGCACCCAGCTTACCATATGGTATTGTCATTGTTTGTTACGAGTCTGTTTTCCAGAGTAAGCAAGAAGCTACTTGAGATCCATGAGTTTTATTTTTTCACCCATTTTTGTATCACCAGTGCTAGGGCATACAACAAGCCTATTACTTCACAGTTTTGTGATGATTTCATGAGTTACGTAAAACATTTACCACAGGCTCATTTATGCATTGAATAAGGAATAGTTTTCTTCTTATTTACCTCTCAAGCACCTACGAAGTCAAGCCCTATTTTCCTGCTGACGTAAATGAACCAAAAGGCAAGGCAGAACCTGGCTTAACAAGCTGCCAATTAACTCAAGAGCTCATCCGCTACACATTTCCTATATGTCATTTTCCTAGGCACCCCACCCTGAAAAACAGACACAGGAAACATTTCCAAGAAGTGACAACTGAGAACTAAACCAGAGGTTCTAACTATATCTACTGGAATGAGTTACCAAAGGTGACTCTAAACTCTACACACGTGATTCACATGACATGCAATAAAGTACAAAGGTCTTCCTTTCCTGGGTAAAATGGCCTATAACAACAGTGCTATTTGGAGAAAAAAATCTATGAGTATATTAGTGATCTGGCTTTCCAGATGGCACGGTGGTAAAGAACCCACCTGCTAATGCAGGAGACACAGGAGATGTGGGTTTGATCCCTGCATTGGGAAGGTCCCGTGGAGAAGGAAATGGCAACTCACTCCAATATTCTTGCCTAGAGAATCCCCATGGACAGAGGACCCTGGCAGACTATAGTCCAAGGGGTTGTAAAAGAGTCAGACACAACTAAGCGACTAAACAACAACAAACTTTACTGATCAGGGCAAATCGGTTATATCTTCCAGTATGATATACCCTCCGAGCAAACTCTTAGTAGTTATTAGGAGTTTGATTTATGAAAAATTAAAGTGCCTCCTTTGGACAGCAGATACATGCTCAAAACATAAGCAGAAACTGACTATGAAGCCACATTATATGGAATAAAGATAGTCATAAAAGATTTAGCCCACCTAAAATAATCACTGCTTTTACAGCCAATTAATTCCCTCAGTCCCTCATTTCTTACCCTCTTCATTTCTCAATCTGGACAGTCAATCTGAATTCAAAAGTTGTAACTCTTAAAAATGCATTTCCCAATTCCCAACCATGCCACTTCTTACCTGGCTTCCATTGGCAGTTTCTCAGCTACCTGAGGCCTTAGTTCCACCATCAACAGAATGAAGATAACTAAGCTATCCTCCCTGAGCAGGTTTTGATAGACCTCATAGCCACACACAGACATAGAGCCCTAAATGTCAGTTATTATTATTATCCACTTTGACATTTAGAAATAATCTGCAATAGTTACTATTAAGAACACTAGGATACATACTGTATTCCCACCACACTGGCCTCTTTTCTGTTACAAATGCCCTTTGCCCCTCAACACCTGCTCTTTCCTATGCCTGGAATCATCTTCTTTCAGCTCCTCCATGACCAACTTACTTTCATTCTTAAATCTGAATTTAAATATGCCTTCCTCAGAGAAGCCTTCCCTGAGATTATGACCCTGACCCCTCAATATCTCACTCTCTTCTAACCTTGCTTACATTCTTTCATGGCATTCACAAATATCTGTAACTATTAGTATAGAGACCTTACTTATCTTTTTCACAATGAAATTTACAACTCCTAGCATTGTAAATATTAAGCACGCATGTGTGTGTGTGTGTGTGTGTGTGTGTGTGTGTGTGCTTAGCCATGTCCAACTCTTTGTGACCCCATGGACTGCAGCAATGCCAGGCTCCTTTGTCCATGGAATTTTCCAGGCAAGAATATTGGAGCGGGTTTCCATTTCCGTCTCCAAGCAATTTTCCCACCCAGGGATTGAACCTGAGTCTCCTGCATCTTCTGCATTGGCAGATGGGTTCTTTACCAGCTGGGCCATCAGTGAAGCCCCATTAAGCACATAATAGCTGATAAACAAGTGAACGATGTTGCAACGTCAAATATTTTAAAACTTAACATTGTATTCCTAAAGGAAATCAATATTAACATTCATTGGAAGGACTGATGTTGAAGTTGAAGCCCCATACTTCGGCCACCTGATGCAAAGAGCCGACTCATTAGAAAAGGCCCTGATGCTGGGAAAGATTGAGAACAGGAGGAGAAGGGGGTGAAAGAGGATAAGATGGTTGGATGGCATCACCAATCCAATGGACATGAGTTTGAGAAAACTCCGGGAAATAGTGAAGGACCGGGAAGCCTGGTGTGCTTCAGTCTTGAGGTCACAAAGAGTCAGGCACGACTTAGCAACTGAGCAATAACACTCTATTAAACACAACATAAAAAATAAAAGATAGTATCAGGTTAACATATGTCAAAATAAATAGCTGAGGTAATTCCCTAGAGATCCAGTAGTTAGGCCTCCATACTTCCACTGCAGGGGGCCGGCGTACAATCCCTGGTCAGGGAACTAGGATCCCACAACCAACACAGCACAGCCAATAAATAAATATCTGATTGAAAAAACAGAAGTAAGAAGGAGATGGGGTATGAAGAGGTATTACACAATAGTCTTTTCTTTGATGCCTGCTTAACCATAGGTAGGAAATCAAACAACAGAATTCATACAAATGAGGGAATACAATTAGAGTCATTCAAAAATTTTAGGAATATTAAGTCTACTTTTTATATGGTGACTCAATCAATTCCAAGGCCTGGACAATAAAAATAGTGAAGGTGACCGACCAGTGTCTGGCTAACTCCATTTTCTTAAGTTGAAATTCAGGACTTAACCACTGTATAAAGTAACAGTTTTTCCATCTGTTTAGTTACACTCTACCACAGACTATACAGATCATTTTCCAACATAGCTGGGATTACCACTACCTGAAGATCATATATGTGGTTTTTACACATGACTGATAAGACACTACTATTTCAAGATGTTCTGTAAGCTTCAAAGACATTCCATGAGTATTCACAGGGAACAGTTTGAAGTTTGTATTTTTGTCCCTAATACAAAACTATGTTGATGTTATTTTTACTAAAATAATGATGTTTTAATTATTGCAGGATTATAGAGGATTACTTTTATTTGACAATCATCTTATGCACACGAGTGCAAGGCCTACTCTAAGACCTTTATATTTTCACTCATTTAAGCCTCACAACAACCATACAAGGTAGGTACTTTATCATTACACAGCTGACACAACAGACACACACAGAGGAAATCTGCCTACGGTTGCACAGCTAGTAAATGGAGGAACTGGAATTGAACCTACAGTTTGGATCCAGAGTCCATCACTAGACTATGCTGTCTATCTAATGTTTTAAAGAAAAATCAATAGTTTATAAAGTCATAACCAATGTTAGATTAGTTTCAGTTAAGTAAAACTGAAACAACTCAGTCTGAGCCATCTGGGCTTTAAATCAAGACAGCAAGGTTGAAGGGCGAAGGAAAGCAGGAAGGAAAAAGTGAAAACGGAAAATAAGGTACGTAGAAACAGAAGGACTTCCCAAGTAGCAGTGGTAAAGAATCCACCTGCCAACACAGGAGATGCAGGAGACTCAGGTTTGATCCCTAGGTCAGGAAAATCCTCTGGAGAAGGAAATGGCAACCTGCTGCAGTATTATTGCCTGAAAAATTATGGACAGAGGAGCCTGGTGGGCTACAGTCCATGGGGTCACAAAGAGAGGACATGACTGAGCACACACACATACAGCAAAAAGGAGGGACAAAAAGAAAGAAAAGAGTTACTTGTAACCACTGTTCATAATATCTGAATGAATCCTTTTTCAGAAAGAAAATAAGGGACAAGACAGTGCCTATATAATCCCTAACTAGCTTATTACACAGACTGTATATTTCCATCCTAAATGCTGAATTAAACCAGTAATTTAGGAGGAAATAACATTTCAAATTCCTTTGCAGAAGGGAATTCCCTGTTGTTCCAGTGACTAGGACTCCGGGCTCTCATTACCAAGGGTCCGGGTTCAATCCCTGGTCTAGAAACTAAAATCCCACAAGCCATGGGGCAAAAAAAAAAAATAAAAAAAAAACACAAAAAACGTTTCTAGGGACTTCCCTGGAGGTCCAGTAGTTAACCACACTCCATGCTGCCAAGGCAGGAGGGCCTGGGTTCGATCCCTTGATGGGGAACTAGATCCTACATGCCAGAGCAACCAAAAAAAAAAAACACATAAAAAACCTAAAGCTACATGTTAACTAGTTCTCTTAAAATGTAGGTTTTAGTAACTTTCTACCAGCTTCTTTTTAAATCAGATAAACAGTAACAATTTAAACTTTAATTTCTTATCAAAAGTAATTAGAATAATTTCACAAACTGAGTAACACATAGGGAACTTTGGTAGAATTCAGCCAAAAATGACTAAGCAAGAAAGATATTAACAAAGATTATGGCATGTCCATGAGTTTCCAAAAGGGATTTAATTCAAATAGAATGTAAAGGAAAAAATTACTTTTCACAAAAGCTATAGAGGGGAATGTTTTCTGAATATTTCCATACTCTCATCCAAGCAAGGTAAATTCAAGTTTAAAGTCAACTGTATAAAGCCAACTAGAGCCAAATACTATCAGTTTCTTCCAGGCCTCTGCTTTTGTTCCAAACTAGCCATTTAAAGGTAGAAAAAGTCTTGCAAGAGGAGGCCAGTCTGACCCAAGAATATGCCAGTTTGACAAATTTTTGTTCATTTTTTGAGATTCCTTCCCCCTCTCAATGGCTGGGAGAAAAGACAAAAGTTATATAAAACAGAGAAACAAACAGTAAACTTTAAGCAGAAGCAAAAGAAGTTAGCTTAATAGAAGTAAACAGAAATTGAAATGGCAAGTAATCAGGATAGTACTATGTCCTATTTATTTACTTACTTATTTACCTCTTTGGTATCTAACAGAATTCCCAGCATCTACTAGATAATAAAACAAATGTGTGGGTGAATTCACCCAATAATGAGTAAATGAACAAATAAATGTTAGGAGAAAAAGGAAGGCTGCAGACTTTCAACAAAGGAGACTCTTTCATTAAATATCTGACTTTCCCTTAAGAAAGTGGCCCAAACTGAGATCAGGAAAAGGAGCACTCCTATGGCTAATACTTAAGGGGCAGAATGAGATCAGCATAATTACTGAAGAAGAATAAGTAATGGGATTCCACAATCACCTGGGGCTTCCCAAGTGGCACTAGTGTTAAAGAACCTGCCTGCCATTGCAGGAGACAGAAGAGACTCGGGTTTAATCCCTGAGTCAGAAGATCCCCTGGAGGAGGGCATGGCAACACATTCCAGTATTCTTGCCTGGAGAACCTGCATGGACAGAGAAACCTGGCAGCCTATAGTCCATTAGGGTAGCAAAGAGTCGGACACGACGAAAGCAACTTGGAACGCACACACAACCACCTAGTATGGCTGCCAGTGTTCTCTGCTGCCAGATTTTCCCCTAAATTTACTGACTGATTTGGCATAAAGGTGATACCATGTTTGCAGTATGTTGAGGAAACCATGACCCCCTCCCTTCTAAGAAAACCAATGTTGGAGCCCATGAGTTCCTGTTATCATCTGCTTTTATGGGCCAATGTAATTGCTGTCAAGTGCAGAAAGGGAAATCACCTCAGATCTGTTTTGGACATAACATGAGTATTATCAGTAGCGCCCTGGCAAAAAACAGCACACCCAAATAAAGTATTTAAATAAGAATTTTATAAAGGAACCATCTTCAAAGGTATAGGTAGGATTTACGGAAAGCAGCAGGGAATGGTACCAGCAACATCATCTCTAGGCTAAATGGGCAAGTAGAGGGTTACCAAAACCCAGAAAGATCTGTAACTGTAGCTGGCTGGCACAGATGGCCACTGAATAGAAGCTGTGACCTACTCACAAAACACAAAATAGCTCTGGCAACGCAAATCCAGCAGGAAGAAACTGGGTCTTCCAGGCCTCCTGCTGTTGTCCCATTGGTCAAAGTCAACCAGAAACAAAAAGCAACAGCCTAGTTGCAGTTCACAGCACTAGCCTCCCAGAGCATAGCGCAGGGTGGAGAAAAGATCCAGAGGAGCCAAAAAAGAAGGCACAATATAGAAAGATATTCCAAATGACTGCTACCCAGCAAAACTCAGGCACATAAAAAGGTTCTGCCAGTTCCACCTAAAACTTCCAGGCATCACGAGATACCTGCAAAAAAGTCATACACACAGCTACTTACTTGGGCTCCCATTGCCCTGTACTAAGCTGAGAAAAAAAAAAAAGATTCTAAGAGTACTCCTGGGGTAACATTTGTCATTTCTGCATCTCTAGACAAAAACAGACAACCCATTTATCTACGATAGATCATTTATAGCACAAATCTTTTTTCTGTACTCAAAGAGCATCTATTCCATACCTTTATTATTACATTTATCATGATGTAGTATAACCTCTTGTTTGTTTCTCCCTCATTAGACCCTAAGCTCCTTGAGGGCATAGACTTTCTAATTCATCTTTATCTTTAGCACCTAACATGAACTTGGAACAGAGTTAGCCTTCAATCAATGTGCACTGAATCAATTCATTGGCAGCCTAATGCCAGAGTGCATAAAATCTAAAATGACTCTCAGCAATTAAGTTTTATTTAGGACGTGGTTTAACACAATGAGCAAAACACAGCTTTCACATCAGCCCACTACGATTCTCTGTACAGCAGCTTTTCTTGTGTGCTCAGGTGATATTTATAGCCTTTTCTACAATCATAGAACTCATTATCAAAGGAGCCAGAGAAAGCTGGCAAGACCACACTCCATCTCAGAAAGGAATCAAATACACATCATCTCTCAAAATTCTCACTCTTTTTCCAAGAAGAGACCAGATCCACTGAAGGAAGTAATAATTTGGGTATATTATATGGAGGAAATCATGTTTCATAGTGGTGATAATACTGACTTGGGACAGAAATGCTTTTACACGTGTGTAAGCATGCACACACCCGCCCCCTTACATACAGGCATGTTTATCATTTAAACAGACATCACTTTCTGTAATATTATAAAACAGCCATGTAACACAAGCACATAACATCATCATATTAAATGGATACACTGCATGATGTTGGGTGATCATTAACAGAACCTGGAACATATTCACATTATAATTAAGAACCACTTTCACATAACCCTGTACTTATGATCTGCTTGATCATCTTTCTGTTGCTACAGTCAACTTTTACCTGTAGTTCTCCAAAGAAAAAGAAAAAACTTAATGCCAAGTTAATAACCCTCTTTGAGCTACCACTATTTTAAAGGCCGCCAACCTCCTATTGTCAGTAAGATGAATAAAAATAAAACTTTAAATGACCCTTAAAGGTGACTTTTTGGCAGTCCAGTGGTTAAGACTCTGCGCTTCAACGGCAAGGGGTACAGATTCAATCCCTGGTTGGGGAACTAAGATCCTGCATGCTGTGCAGCTCAGCCATAAAGCTTAAAAATAAATAAAATAAAATGACTCATAGACCCCACTAGAAAGGTGAGTTTTTTAATAAAAATATATAATCTCCCAAAACTCAGCATGAAAATACTTTGTATCTCTAGAATCACTGTTCTCCTTCACTGTTGTTTATAACAGAATATTGATGCTATTAAATCTAATGTCATCTTATATACCAAATTAAAATAAGCCAGTATTTCACTTTCTATTTAGGAAAAGGGAATTCTGAGCTTATCTTGACAATACACTTAATTATTTTAAAACTCTAGCCATACAAAAACAGAAAAAATCTGTTTTTCAAATAGATCAGGTATCTGATACTGATACTTAATGCATAAGTCTCCTAAACAAGCTTTTTCCAAAACCAAAGATTTTAAAATCAGAAATAACAATTTTATCTTTTATTGAGAGTCATCATAAATTCTGCAGCTGTCAGGCCAAGTTAGCAATAAAATTACTCTTAATTCTATTGGACAGTTATGGGATGCTTGCAGCATGTTGAAAACAGACTACAAAACCCCACAATTTTATAAAGTTGTACTGCAATAGTTCCCTCAAATATACATGAATTAAAATAAACAAAACATAGATTTAGTATATGGCTCTGTGTTTAATAACACTGATCTACCTAAGAGCAGTATTATGTTTCATCTATCCTGCTTCAGTGCTTGGCCCAAAGAGAAAACGCATTTGTTTCAAAAATTAGTAACTGCATAAGGTAGGAAAAATGGGAACTTTATATATAACTCTGACAGTACAGTATGTGGCAATAATAGGATAATATCCAATATATTAGAATTTTAAAAATCACTTCTGACTCAACATTTTCCTCTCCCCTCACTGAAACATAAATGAAATTTAACAAAGCTCCACAAACACTGAGTATAAATTTAAATACATTTTAAAATATAACATATTTACCAAGGTAAACTTTTCATTGCCAATAAATCTGAATATAATTAATGTAATTATGAATATGTCTGGACATCTGAAAGGATCACTTGTGTTTTTATAAAAATAGTGTTCCAAAATCGTGTTTCCCTTTCCTAAACGGAATTTCTAAAATTCACTGTGGGGCTATATAGGAAATGTCCTGGTAAACAATAAAGATGTTTCATAAGCAAGACTTTTCCTCAAAAAACAGGTAACAGAATTTATAAAACTTCGGCGAGACTACAAGCACCTAAATGGTCAGGTTTGAGGCAGGGGAGACGGTACTGGATTAAAAGCGGAGGAAGTTTCCTCTCACCGAAAAGCCATTATGCAGACCTGCGTCTAGGATGCTAAAGTCACAGCTCTCCAACGCTGAGAGCTCGCCAATACTATTACTTCGATACTCAAACATGAGGACTACCCGAACATCGAGCAGGTCTTCTGGTAAGTATTTTTTTTCCAAAACGTATAAATAGTTCAAAGATACTGCCTTACACAATACATATGAAGACGGTGAAAATCTCTCCTTCCAATGCCTAGCCCTTACCCAGATGACTTCGATTCTTTTTCGTCAAAAGAGCAACTGGCGACCAGAAGCCCTACGACTGAACTCTTCAGTCAGAAAGACAACGCCAAATTCGCTGCAGCCAAAGAAACGTCCAGTGCTCCTTGTGGGCTCTCACAGGAGATGGAAACCTACACGATGACGAGGTCTGTGCAGAGAAGGAAACAGCAGGTCTGGGGCACACCACGCCAACCCCATCCCCCTCAAAAGTAAGCTTCTTCAAACCTATAGGCAGAAACCTGGCATCATCACACCCACTTACAGCCTGACAATTTACAAGCCGGTAACACCTTCTAATTAGGAGCGTTCTAACCTTTTATAGACGAAAACTTGAAACTGCTTCCCACAAGGAAGATAAACCTGGCACTGGCGCCAGTTACTGAGAATTCCCAGTGCATCAAAACCCTCCGGTTTTGTCACCAAACCTGATGAGCCAGTGACCACCAAGCTTCCCTACATCAGCGAGGGGAGGACCCCACCCTCTCTGCTGGGAGTGAAATGGGGAACAGAGGACAGGAGAGCAAGGGATGGAGCGCAGAGGCGTGAACAGCATCCAAGCAGGGTGGGCTCAGCGCACCGGCGGGCAATAGAAAGGCAGACTGACAGCAGCGGCCACGCGGGGATGCGGGCTGCGAAGCAGGGTCCCCGGGCTGCGGAAGCCGCCCCAGCGTCTAGCCGGGCAAGGTTCGCGCGTCAGGCACACGCCCCCCACGCCCGTCCGCGATTCCCGGCGAGTCACCTCCCAGCGGACACACGCCCGCACCCCACCGATGCACCCCACCCCGGGCTCGCGCGCACACGCCCCTCGGGCCGGCGGCGCGTACGTACCCAGCAACACGCAGAGCACATCGAGGGCCACGTACGGCAGCCGCGTCTTGTCAAACATGGTCTCCGCACGGATGGCAGAGGAGGCACCCGATTCAGGAGACAGGGCCGGGGACTGGCGACGGCTCCTCCCAGACAGGGGAGAGCTGCTAGGGCTGACGGGGACCCCCGCGGCGTTCTGACGGGCAGCAATGGCGCCCACGACCCCTCCCCTCACAGCTCCCGCAAGCACTGGGTCCGGGCCGAGACGCTCGTGTGCCAGCCGCGGCGGCTCCGTAGCCTCAGGCCCTCCTCGGTCGGCCCTGGCCCGCCCTGGCTGTTGGCTGTCCACAGCCAGGCACCCTCTCCAACAGGCGGGGCGTCCGGACTCGTGCTTTAAGGATGGGGACCGGTAAGCCCCTCCCGCGGGGCAGCGCGGGACCTGCCTGCGCGCGGCCTCGCGGGCTGAGGGAGCGCAGCGGCGGCGGCGGGGCGGCCAGTGAGGGGCACGGGGCGGGGCCGGGAAACCCCGGCTCGGGCGCGTCAGCCAATCGGCGCCTGCGGTCCCGACCTGCGGAGCCCGCCCCTCAAGTGGGACGCGCGGCGGACGGGCGGAGCGTGGGGGCACCTCCCGTGCAGTGCGAGGAACGTTGTTCAGACACGCTTTCTGCTGGTGTCGCCGAACCTGGCCTTCTGATCTCTGGCCACCGGTCGTTGGTGCTTCGGAGAAAGAACTGGACCCACCCCCACCCCGGTTGCCTGCCAGCTCTCCTCATCCATGGGGATTGGGTAATAAAGAGAAACGGGGTTGTCAATGACAGTCTCTCTCTCCTTGTCTGAACTTTAGTCAGGCTCCTCCCAGCCCTCTACTCACCTAGGCCTCCATTGAGGCCTTCGAATCTGGCCGGGCAGAGCCCCGTATTGGCGTGAATTCTGCTAAGTCATCCTTGCACCTTTAGTATCTGGTTACCTTGCCTATGCTATCAGATTCGTTTATATATAAAGTCCGTTAGTATATAAGTCCTCGGACCTGCCTTTAAGCAAGCATCCCGCTATCCTTAATGTTTTGTCTTAATTTCTCATCCACTAACCCCCTCACTCTTGTTTGTTGGCTATAATAAATTTCCTGGTGTCTTTGCTGTATTGGAGGTTGAGCACAATTTCTTTCTCCTGTTGCAAGTTATGATCCCCTATTGAAATAGTTTTAAATAGACTGTACCTCACCATTTTAACAAGTATCAGAAATGAGTTTATTTCACTCACCCCTCATTCCCGTAGGACCCTAGCAAAGTAACCTGTAACATCAGGATGTTGATAATCCCTGCTGTGTGTTCTAGTCAAGAAGTGTGAAGCCTGGAAAAAAATAAATATGAAAGTGTTTTCCAAAAGATTAAACCCTCTACATATGTTAACCATTGGTAACTTTCCTCCACATTCATATCTTACCTTCATCAAAGACGTTAGACAAATTGAAAACTGTACTTAACTGCTTTGGACTTTCTCCACAGAAGTGTACAGGTGGCACACAAAAGGGGCGGGGATTACACCTGGGAGCCCTGGCAACACTTCATAGGAGGGTGATAGTTACATTGTTCTTTCCTGTCTCTCCCCCACATCAACAGCCATTTTCTTAGGTGAGAAGATAATGAACAAGACAGTATGTTTTGCCTTTTGGAGGAGTTACAAATAATAGCTTTAAAAATAAATCAACAGGGAATTAATTTCCTGGCAGTCCAGTGATTAGGGCTCCACACTCACTGACCAGGGTCTGGGTTTAATCCCTGGATGGGGAGCTTAGACCCCACAAGTTGCTGAGTGTGGCAAAAAAAAAAAAAATCAACAAAGTCCACTAAAATGCATTGTCATGCCCTGTGATTTTAAAAGGGATGTGCACTTGCACATATAAGCAGTAAGTCCTCAGTTGAAAGAATGATTAAGAAATGTCATTTTGTTTTGGGAAGTGGGAGGTTTTGTTAGATTTTGGAAGGAATGTGATTTGTTTTGGTTTATTTTCACGATTAGTTTCTAGTGTGATCACTGGAATTGAGAATGAGTTAAATAACCTTGAAATGATAGTGAAAATAACAAAAAGGAGATAATTATTATATAGTGACATCATTAACACCCTCTTGGGGTAGGTTCTAGTGTGTCCCTGGATTGGACATAAAACCTTAGAGATTTTCTTAAATGTTTAACAAAAATTTGTCCTGGAATCTGTATTTTTCCCTGTGTAATACAGGCACCAAATATAAAAGCAAAGTAGAGTGCACTTGGGAAGAATAGTCCTGAAGAATCTCTGAAGAAATGAGAAACTAATTTCCTTTCTTCTTGTATTACTACTACTACTACTACTACTAAGTCACTTCAGTCATGTCCGACTCTGTGCGACCCCAGAGACGGCAGCCCACCAGGCTTCCCCGTCCCTGGGACTCTCCAGGCAAGAACACTGGAGTGGGTTGCCATTTCCTTCTCCAATGCATGAAAGTGAAAAGTGAAAGGGAAGTCGCTCAGTCATGTCCTACTCTTAGCAACCCCATGGACTGCAGCCTACCAGGCTCCTCCATCCATGGGATTCTCCAGGCAAGAGTACTGGAGTGGGGTGCCATTGCCTTCTCCTCTTGTATTACTAAGCATTTTGAAAAGGAGACTGTAATCTGCACCGTCCATTTCACTTTCTCTTTAAATATTTGTGTATTCTCTCTTCTGTCCCCACTCCTTTCCTTGCTCTATTCTTTAACATAATGTTATTGGTAAGTCTCCTGTCTTTTCCAACAGTACTTGCTTCTTTTTATTTTATAAAGTTTCTGCAAAGTGAATGATATTCACCTTGTAAAATTTAATGAATAAATTCCCTTAGAGTATTTGTATGTAATTATGTCCTTTCTCCCCACTTGGACTGAATCAAATATAATTTTTATTATACTCAAGAAGCTTTGTGAAACTAAAACAATAAAAAATGTAAATGTCTGGTTCCTTGGTTCATGTGTCTCCCCCATCCAAAAAGCTTTACAATCTGCTATAATCTTTTTTGTACTTATTGTCAAAACTATTTGTTATTAAAATTTTTTATTATGTAATCTCTGATACATAGATATACCTATAAGTAAGTTATAAAACATAATAGTGGATGACTGGAATCCACTACTCAATGCCTAAAGCACTGTGGTATCACTGAATCTATCTATGTGTTCAATCCCTTTCTTGTACTCTACTTCAGGTGAGGTAACCACTATCCTGAATTTTGTGTTTATCTTGTTCTTTGTTTTTTTCATGTGGAAAAACACATGGCCACATGTGTACATGTCACTTTGTATAGCTATCTTATATTTTATCTTTTAAAAACATATGCCATATATGTAGTCTTTTGCCCTTGATTTTTTTCACTCATTTCTTATACCGATTGATGTTGCTGCAATCATTGCAGGTATATCATATAAATGTATCATTCTATTCATTCTTCTGACAACGGCCACCTGGGTTATTGCCATTCTTGCTATTACAAATAATGCTGCTGTGAACATTCACCTACATGTCTCCTATGTGGAAAGTTGTGGAACTACTTTCATGGGGTTTACAAGCATCCAACTTCACTAGAAAATCCCAAATTGTATTACTAAGCATTATACCATCTTACCTATCCCTCACCAGTGGTAGATACGACTCCATATTTATATCAACACTTAAAATTTTGAGAGTTCTTAATTTTTGGTAATTTAATAGATGCAGTGTCTATTTCAATGTAGTCTTATTTTACATTTCCATGATCACTAATGTGGTTGGGCACCTTTTCCTAAATTTATTTACCAAAAATATTTCCTCTTCTGTCAATTACCTAATCATGTTTTTGCCTATTTTTCTATTAGATTTTTTTTCTTATTTTTATCAAACTATAGAAGTTCTTTGTATATTCTTGATAGCAATTCTTTGTGTTGTAAATTTTTCCTTCCAATATGTGGCTTGTCATTTCATGTCCTTTATGAGCAGCTATGTGCCAGAGTTATTGTAAATGTAATGTAAGCAGAGGTCTACTGGAAGATTTCTGTGAAAATTTTTACTTTCCTGACCAAAGAAAAACACTGGTTTTCCTTCCCTCTTCTTTCTGCTTTCCTTGAACAGTATTTGAGTTACAGCAGCCACCTTGTGATCATGAGGGAAAGGTGAAGAAGAGAAACGCTGGTCTTTTTAATCTTGAGCTACTAAAACAACCAGCAACTTGGCTACCTCCAGATATTTTCTGATGTAAGGGAAAAATTATTGCTTAAGTCTCAAATATTCACAAGTGATACAAGGCTCAAGTACTTTGATTACTATTTCTGAGAAATCACATATCATATTACTCTAAGAAAACCTTTTACTTGAGCTAATTAATTGAATTTTTGGTCCTTGAAACCACAAAGTCCTGAAAAAAAAAAAAAAACAGTTCGAGTAGCTGGAATGGATGTTGAAGAATGGTTTGAGCATAGAGGCAAAACAAGTGACATATTCTGAAGTCTTTGAATAGGAAAGGCAGTGAAACAAGGAACTCACATTGAGGACTAGTGGAAGATAAGGTTCTAGGACTTCCCTGTTGGTGCAGCAGATAAGAATCTGCCTGCCAAAGAGTTTGATCCCTGGTCCAGGAAGATTCCGTATGCTGCAGAGCAACTAATCCCATGCGCCATAACTGAGCGTGGGCTCTAGAGCCTGCCAGCTGCAACTGCTGAGGCTGCGTTCTGCAACTACGGAAGACTGTACACCCAGAGCCTGTGCTTCACAAGAGAAGCCACCGCACTGAGAAGCCGCACAGTGCAACTCAAGCAGCCCCCACTCACCACAACTAAAGACAGCCCTCACAAAGCAGCAAAGACTCAGCACAGCCAAAAATAAATAATTTTTTTAATTATATAAAAAAAGAAGATAAGGTTCTAGAAGATAGGTAAAGCACTTTGTAGCTTTAAAGTGTGTCTGGAAGCAAAAAAACTGTTTAAAATATATAGCAGTGTGCTGAAAACCGTCATTCAAAACAAGTAATCTAGTAGTGAGAGAAAGTCATAATTTCTACAGTGGGTTGTAAATTCAAGACGAATAAACTTTATTTTGTAAATAATAAACTTTATTTTGTAAATCATGTTATTTAGTTTCAGGTCCTTTTTGTGTTTATTTCCATTTTGTTTTCTCCTGTGGTTCCCAAAATCTTGTTTATGGCTCCCAGCCCTTTCTTAGCTTTGCTGCAGAGTACTAAAGGGAAAGTCTTCTGTTATAATTGAGCCAGTCTACCAATGTAAGAAAAAGTCATTGTGAGAGTATTTATCTCCATAAAAGGAGGTGAATCCCTAGGATCAGAGTTGGAAGCCTAATGGGTGGGCAAACCAACTCCACCAAGATTTTCTTTTACAGAGACTCCTTCAGTGTCAAGCTTGGAGGGCCTGTTTTCTGTTTATTTTCTCAGATAACAGTATTCCTTAACAGGCTTATGGTAATCAAATATTAAAATGTAAATGCAACTGTCTGATCTAGGCAGACATGCAATACATATTGTTTCTAAAACATTTCTGTGAATCCACATCTATTATTTTTGCTTCCCTACCACCCACTCAACCCCAAATCAACCATGGTTCTCTAATCTATTAATAACAAGGAAATGAACCTGATCTCGCATGACTTGTTCTTGGCTCAGATGTTCACCACTTCCCTTCTCTAGGATGCTCACAAATTATTTCTTCAATGATCCCTTAAAAATATATATCACCAGAGATAAAGTTAAATTCTTATAAAATATCTGTACCCTCAAAGGTATCATATATATTTTTCTTTAAAAAAAAATCTTGGGTAGGATTGCCATCCAGTTACTGGTCTTTAAACAGAATTCACCTTCTTTAGCTGTTTTGGACATCAAGAAAATTCTCCCTTCTCTCACCTTTTAACTGCTTTTCTGTTCACAACCACCAATTTGTGCTTTGTTAAATCTCATGCTTCTATTGATATAACTAGTTAACTAGTTATAACTAGTTTAAAGCAAAGTGTGTAAGCCTTCTTCAGCTCTGTATCCCCAGCTCCTAGAGCTACACTTGGCACAATGAAGTCACACATAAGTTTTTATGTTAAATTGCTTGAATAAACAAATGAACAGAGAACAAAAAGTAAGCAAGAGTTTAGGAAAGACGCAAGCTATGCCTCCCATGCTTTCTGTTATTTAAGCTTGTCTGAGGATGGAGGTGGGTTATAGGATTAATTTTCCTGCCACTATTCTTACAGGTTCCTGACACCACTCTATAAGTAATTTTTTGGGTCCTTGATAATGTGAACTACAGTTGACCTTTGAACAATTCAGCGGTTAGGGGAGCTGATCCTCCCCTGAAAACCCAAGAATAACTCTACTGTCAACCCTACTTATCCTAGGTTCAACATCCATGCATTTTACCGAATGGGAATCATGTAGTGCTAAAATCAAGTATGAATTTAGTGGGAAAAAACAAGTAGAAGTGGACCCCAGCAGTTCAAACCCTCATTGTTCAAGGTTGAACTGTTCTTTAAAAAGTGAATCTATCCCCTTCCTCTAATTAGAAAAATGTAATACTAATATTTTCCCTGATATAGTCAGTTTTATGGTATTTAAAAGTTCTAAAAAGTCACATGAGACAAACACCTATCTTTATGTCTAAATTACCAGTCAGTTCAGTCGCTCAGTCATATCCAACTCTATGACCCCATGGACTGTATTATGCCAGGCTTCCCTGTCCATTGCCATCTCCAGGAGTTTCCTCAAACTCATGTCCATTGAGTCGGTAATGCCATCCAACCATCTCATCCTTTATCGTCCCCTTCTCCTCCTGTCTTCAATCTTTCCCAGCACCAGGGTCTTTTCTAAGGAGTCAGCTCTTCACGTCAGGTGGCCAAATATTGGAGCTTCAGCTTCAGCATCAGTTCTTGCAATGAATATTCGGAACTGATTTCCTTTAGGGTTGACTGGTTTGATCTCCTTGCAGTCCAAGGGACTCTCAGGAGTCTTCTCCAACACCACAGTTCAAAAGTATCAATTCTTTGGCACTCAGGTTTCTTTAGTGTCCAACTCTCACTTTCATACATGACTACTGGAAAAACCATAGCTTTGACTAGATGGACCTTTGCATCAAAGTAATGTCTCTGCTTTTTAATATGCTGTCTAGGTTGGTCATAGCTTTTCTTCCAAGGAGCAAGCGTCTTTGAATTTCATGGCTGCAGTCACCATCTGCAGTGATTTTGGAGCCCAGAAAAATAAAGTCTCTCACTGTTTCCATAGTTTCCCCATGTATTTGCCATGAAGTGATAGGACCAGATGCTATGATCTTAGTTTTTTGAATGTTGAGTTTTAAGTCAACTTTTTCACTCTCATCAAGAGGTTCTTTAGTTCCTCTTCAGTTTTTGCCATTAGGGTGGTGTCATCTGCATATCTGAGATTATTGATATTTCTCCCTGCAATCTTGATTACCAATGGAGGTTATCATACTAAGTAAACCAGACAAAGACAAACATTATATGATATCACTTATATGTGGAATCTAAAAAAAATGATACAAATGAACTTATATCCAAAACAGAAATAGACCCACAGACATAGAAAACAAACTTATGGTGACCACAGGGGAACAGGGGGAGGAATAAATTAGGAGTTTGGGATTCACAGATACACACTTGTTGTTCAGTAACTCAGTTCTGTTCCACTCTTTGTGACCCCATGGACTGTGGCACACCAGGCTTCCCTGTCCTTCACCATCTCCTGGAGTTTGCTCAAACTCATATCCATTGAGTCGGTGATGCCAACCAACCATCTCATCCTCTGTCGTCCCCTTCTGCCTTCAATCTTTCCCACCATCAGGGTCCTTTCTAAGGAGTCAGTTCTTCGCATCAGATGGTGAAAGTATCGGAGCCTCAGTTTCAGCATCAGTCCTTCTGATGAATAATCAGGACTGATTTCCTTTAGGATTGACTGGTTTGATCTCCTGACAGCCCAAGGGACTCAAGAGTCTTACACAACATCACAGTTCAAAAGCATTAATTCTTTGGTGCTAAGCCTTCTTTATGGTCCAACTTTCACATCCATACATGACTACTGGAAAAACCATAGTCTTCCTCATTAAGATCAGAGTCAGAATAGTGCACTGGGACGACCCAGAGGGATGGTATGGGGAGGGAGGAGGGAGGAGGGTTCAGGATGGGGAACACATGTATACCTGTGGCGGATTCATTTTGATATTTGGCAAAACTAATACAATTATGTAAAGTTTAAAAATAAAATCAATCAATGAAAAAAAAAAAAAAGAAATGCATTTCTAGGAACTTCTTAACCCTCAGAGCCAACTTTCCTTATTTGAATAACAAATTTCATTTAACTTACTTTTGGATTTTTAAAACTCTGTGTGTGTTAGTTGCTCAGTTGTGTCCAACTCTTTGTGGACTGTAGCCTGCCAGGTTCCTCTGTCCATGGAATTCTCCAGACAAGAATACTGGAGTGAATTGCCATATCATTCTCCAGAGGATCTTCCCAACCCAGAGATCGAACTCTGGTCACCTGCGATGCAGGCAGATTCTTACCATTTGAGCTACAGGGAAGTCCAGAAACAATATTCTTTGTTAAATCTATGGCAATGATACTCAGACTTTACACATTAGAATCATCTGCAGCGTTGCTTAAATACACAAGTTCCCTCCCCAACTCCCAGAGATTCTATTCTAGGATTTAACTCAAGCATTGTTTTATCATGTTTAACAAGTGTCCCCAGGAGATTCTGAATTTGAAACCCCATCAGAATTTGAAAACCTCTGGTCTAGTTGGTCCACATTTTCACTCTCCTGACAAATTTTAATAAAAAGAACTACTTTCTTCAAAGTAATTGCTATACACTAAGACTAGATTGCGGAGAAGGCAATGGCACCCCACTCCAGTACTCTTGCCTGGAAAATCCCATGGACAGAGGAGCCTGGTGGGCTGCTGTCCGTGGGGTCACTAAGAGTCGGATACGACTGAGCGACTTCACTTTCACTTTTCACTTTCATGCATTGGAGAAGGAAATGACAACCCACTCCAGTGTTCTTGCCTGGAGAATCCCAGGGACGGGGGAGCCTGGTGGGCTGCCGTCTATGGGGTTGCACAGAGTCGGACACGACTGAATCGACTTAGCAGCAGCAGCAGCAGCAAGACTAGATTGAAACATAGTGATTAAACATCTGGGCTCAAGAATCAGGTTCACTCAATACACTTGAGCAAATTACTTCAACCTTGCTATGCACCAGTTCCTTATTTGTCAGATGAGAATGGTAACAACAGTACCTCCCTCTTAGATTTGTTGTGAGGATTAAATGAGATGATACATCGAGAACTTTTAGCATAGTGCCAAAGCATATAGTAGGTGCTCAATAAATGTTGGATGTTATTATTCAAAGATTCCTATCATTTAATCAGAATCAGGTTAATAATGTATATCCTATTAACCTTATATAATCACGATGGTGTGATCACTCACCTAGAGTCAGACATCCTGGAATGTGAAGTCAAATAGGCCTTAGGAAGCATTACTGCGAACCAAGCTAGTGGAGGTGATGGAATTCCAGTTGAGCTATTTCAAATCCTAAAAGATGATGCTGTCAAAGTGCTGCACTCAATATGCCAGCAAACTTGGAAAACTCAGCAGTGGCCACAGGACTGGAAAAGGTCAGTTTTCCTTCCAATCCCAAAGAAAGGCAATGCCAAAGAATGCTCAAACTACCACACAATTCTGCTCATCTCACATGTTAGTAAAGTAATGCTCAAAATTCTCCAAGCCAAGCTTCAGCAATACGTGAACTGTGAACTTCCAGATGTTCAAGCTCGTTTTAGAAAAAGCAGAGGAACCAGGGATCAAATTGCTAACATCCACTGGATCATGGAAAAAGCAAGAGAGTTCCAGAAAAACGTCTACTTCTGCTTTATTAACTATGGCAAAGCCTTTGACTGTGTGGATCACAATAAATTGTGGAAAATTCTTCAAGAGATGGGAATACCAGACCACCTGACCTGCCCCTTGACATCTGTATGCAGGTCAGGTAGTGACACTTAGAACTGGACATGGAACAACAGACTAGCTCCAAATCAGGAAAGGAGTACGTCAAGGCTGTATATTGTCACCCTGCTTATTTAACTTATATGCAGAGTACATCATGAGAACTGCTGGGCTGGATGAAGCACAAGCTGGAATCAAGATTGCTGGGAGAAATATCAATAACCTCAGATATGCAGATGACACCACCCTTATGGCAGAAAGTGAAGAAGAACTAAAGAGCCTCCTGATGAAATTGAAAGAGGAAAGTGAAAAAGTTGGCCTAAAGCTCAACACTCAGAAAACAAAGATCATGGCATCTGGTGCATCACTTCATGGCAAATAGATGTGGAAGCAGCAGTTGACTTTATTTTTGGGGGGCTCCAAAATCACTGCAGATGGTGACTGCAGCCTTGAAATGAAAAGATGCTTCCTCCTTGGAAGGAAAGTTATGACCAACCTAGACAGCATATTAAAAAGCAGAGACATTACTTTGCCAACAAAATCTGTCTAGTCAAAGCTATGGTTTTTCCAATAGTCATGTTTGGATGTGGGAGTTGGACTATAAAGAAAGCTGAGTGCCAAAGAATAGATGCTTTTGAACTGTGGTGTTGGAGAAGACTCGAGAGTCCCTTGGACTGCAAGGAGATCCAACCAGTCAATCCTAAAGGAGATCAGTCCTGAGTGTTCATTGGAAGGACTGATGTTGAAGCTGAAACTCTTAATACTTTGGCCATCTGATGCGAAGAGCTGACTCATTTGGAAAGACCCTGATGCTGGGAAAGATTGAAGGCAGGAGGAGAAGGGGACGATAGAGGATAGATTGTTGGATGGGGTCACCGACTCAATGGACATGGGTTTGGGTGGACTCTGGGAGTTGGTGATGGACAGGGAGGCCTGGTGTGCTGCAGTCCATGGGGTCACAAAGAGTTGGATATGACTGAGCAACTGAACTAACTGACTGAAGGACAATGTCCTGGGGCACTCCAAAGTCCTGAGGCACTCAAATCTCCAACTCCTTTGCAATTGTGTTAAATTCAATGTTTATGAATTTTGCTGTGAAATGCATCTATAGATAGCACTTCCCAAACTTTCAAGTGGGGAGGGGGGTGGCAGTGAGGGTGGGGGTCTGTGACACGATTCTGAGCTCTAGAACCTTGCTGCTGAAATGGTGCCCTCGACTGGGAATGTCCTCATTACCTGCTGCTTTCAGAAAGGCACACTTAGATGCCACTCCAGACCTACTGAGTCAAAATCTGCATTTCAAATGATCCCAAGTGATTCCTGTGCATGTTAGTGTCTGAGAAGCACTGCTCTAGAGATTCCCAGGTTTCCTTGATAATTGAATATGCAGATTATCTGATGTCTTTTTTGAAATTCTGATTTATTAAATCGGGTAACTTTTAAAATTACTCTGTGTGATTGTTATATTTAGGGAGGAAACACTGCTGTCAAAAAAGAAGCTATCGGCAAGTTAAGAATTTGTGAGATAATTGGTTTGTAGCTGGACCAGCCTCACTGCACCAGATTCTTCCTCCTGTGCACCAGAGCTAAGTTAATAATTTAGCTGCTTCAAATCTCAGAAGCTTCCCAGTTCCTATCCATGTGAATTCTTGTGATAGATCCCTTTGTTTTCTCCAGCTTGAATCTATATACCTAGCTTCAAAACAGGCCTAGCAATGCCACAAATTACATTGATGGGGTTTTTTGAGGGGGTGGGTTTTTTTTTTTTTAATTGAAATCTAGTTGACATACAATGTTATATTAGTCTCAGGTATACAGCATTGTGATTCCACATTTAAATACATTATGAAATGATCACCATGATAAATCTAATAATCATCTGTGCCCATACAAAGTTATTAAAATTTATTGACTACATTCCCTTTGCTATATATTATATCCTTGTGACATACTTACTTTATAACTGGAAATTTTTACCTCTTACTCTCCTTCACCTATTTTGCCCACATCTCTTCTTCCTCCCTCTGGTGACCACCAGTTTCTCTATATCTATGAGTCTGTTTCTCTTTTGTTTTGTTTATTCATTTGGGGTTTTTTTGTTTGTTTTTTATGTTCCACCTGTAAGTGAAATGATGTCATATTTGTCTTTCTCTGTCTTACTTTTTCACTTAGCATAATACCCTGTAGGTCCATTACCTTAAGCATAATACCCTGTAGGTCCATTACCTTAGGGTTTTTTAAAATATTTGATACATATATAGAATATTTGTAATATGTGCAAATTGTAAAGCATGAGAAAATAAACACCTTAGAACTCACTATACAACATGAGAGTTAAAACATTTCCAATATTGTTGAAGTTACCTGGGTGTTCCTTCCCAATCCCCAACCCCTAGCCTGTTCCATTTTCTACCCCCACTAACCCATAGGTAACTGCATTTTAAATGTTGTCTTTATCATTATCTTTATTTAAAAGAAAATCAAGACTTTACCACATATTTCCCTGGTCAATATTTTACATGTTTTGAGCTTTATATAAACAGTATCATATTGTGTACACTTGTAAGTGGGGATTTGCTTTTCACTCTGTTGTTTCTACTGCTTATTCATTGTCACTAATGGATAAACTTCTCTTTATGTAAACATGCCACTCATTATTAATCCATTCACTTACTAACAGACATCTGGATGTTTTCCTTTGGACTTTTAAAATGCACTTATAAAGTACACTTATGAATAGTCTTGTATATGTTTCCTGGTGCTCTTTTGCAGGAGTATCTTTAGAGCGTTTAATTGGACTGGAATTGCTAGGTATTGTGGTAGGCTGACAATGGTCCCCAAAGATATGTTCACATCCTAATCGCCCAAACCTGTGACTGTTACTGTATATATTTATAGAAGAAGCATCTTTGAAGAAGTGATTAAATTAAGGGCCTTGAGATCAGAAAATCACCCTAGATCATCCAGGTGGGTTCTTCTAAGTGGGAGGCAAAAGGAGATTTGACTCCAAGACAGCAGAGGAGAAGATGCCCTGTCAACACATTGACTCAGTCCAGTGAAACCTGAACTGTGAACTTTGGACTTCTGGTCTCCACAGCTGTGTGAGATAAATTTCTGTTGTTTTAAGCCATCAAGTTTGTAGTGATTTAATAGGAAACTAACAATATACTCAGCATTACAAGGTAAAGCCAAACAGTTTTCAATGAAAATTAGCAAGTATCCAGAAGGTATGATGTGTCAAAGTCATGTATCAAATATTAGCTCTAGAAGTGTTAATAGTTCCAATATTCCTACATAGGAGGATTCAGGAAGTGTGCCTTAAACTTGTGCTTACATAACACTTCCAAAACAACTGAGAAAAAAAAATCAAAGGTCTTATCAGAGAACATGGGTAGAGAGTGTAGATTGCCAATGATTGATACACTCTCAGAGTATTATTTTGCATGCTTGCTAATAACAATGGAGTTCTTTTGTTTGGCTATATTATTCTCTTATTGTTGGAGACCTTGGAAAGGTCATCTTCTTGGCCCCAGGTCAGGGAGGCATAACCAGTTCTCAGATGTGTGAATGTGGTTTTAGAATTGCTGGCAGGCCATGTGTTTACTTGAATGATTTCCCTATTTATGAAGTCACTTTTGTTGTTATACCAAGGGCAGGTGTATATTGGAGCATTTCCTGACCTCTGTACCTTGCAGAAACAGCACTTCTTTTCATGACAGAGCCTCCAAGGACAATGAAGGGGTTGAACTGTAGATAAGCCCTCTGTGCCCTTTACTCCTTGCATATCTGTTTTGAGTCAATACAATTATAAACTCCCAGTCTTGCCAAACTTCTGATATTCAAGGATATTTGTTACTGCTGCCGACAGTGGTAGTTCACAAAGGGTTAAAGCGTGAGATTTTTTTTCAAAAATTGCATTTCTAACAGTAGGAAAAAGGAAGGTGTGTTAGTTTTCTGCTGCTGTTGTTACAAATTACCACCAACTCGTGGCTTAAAACAACACAAATTTCTTATCTTAAAGTTCTACAGGTCAGAATTCCAGTTTGTCTCACTGGGCTAAAATCATAGTACTGGCAGGGCTGTGCTCCTTTCTGGAGGATCTGGGGAGATACATTTCTTGGGCTTCTTCTACTTCTAAAGGCTGCCCATATTCCTCCTCCTCAAAGCTGGCA
Organism: Bos mutus; assembly: GCF_027580195.1. Lineage (NCBI taxonomy): Eukaryota > Metazoa > Chordata > Mammalia > Artiodactyla > Bovidae > Bos > Bos mutus. Next base: position 14,618,965 of record NC_091636.1, read on the forward strand.
ACATTGCAGCTCTCTGAACATTCTTCTAATAGTTATATTTCCCTCTGACCATATCTGGGAGAGGTTCTGAAATTTCAAGGACACCTGTGATTTTAGTTTGGGCTCACTCATATAACCCAGGAAAATTCACTTCTCAACGTTCCTCATTTAATTACCTGAAAAGTCCTTTTTGTCATATAAAATTACATATTTACAGGTTCTAGTAATGAAGACATTATCTTTGAAGGGGTTAGATTTGCTTAAACAGGGAAATAGAGAACAAATGCCATGTTTATTTAGCTGCAGGTACTATAGACACATAAGCCATATAAGCAAATTGTTGTGCAGAGGACCCATTAGAGCATTTCATTCCACTTACAGATTTTTTTATTACAGTATAATCTATGCGCATAAAAGTTCATATATTACCCGAGTATAGATGGATACAATTTTTATAAATGAACACTTCCTTATAAACTATACCTTCAAATGGTACAGAATACTGACCTCATTTTAGAAATTTTGCAGAAATTCTAACTGGTCTAACTTCTGGTGCTGTAAGTTTTATATGTATTTCAGCTTCATATCAATGGAATTAGATGATATGTACTCTCAAAATCAATGAACTATCTTAATGTCATGGAATTGTTTGATATAGACTTCTACTCAATATAATTTTTGGGAGATCCATTCATTTGTTGCATGTAGTTATAAATCATTCTCATTGCTGTAGAGTTTTCTGTTGTAAATATATTTACACAATTTATTTATCCTTTGTATTGTTTATAGGCACTTGGAGAGATTATAAGTCTGGGGCTATCCTGACATGTGCCGCTAGAAACATTGTTGTGCATGTCTTTTGGTGAACATATGAACACATTTCTATTGGATTATACCTCAACAAGGCATGCATATGTCCAGTCTTAAGTGAATATTGCCAAAACAGTTTTCCAAAATGTTTTTTACCATTCCTACCAGGAATGTAAGAGAATTCCGGTTATTCCACATCCTCATCAGTACTTTTTCTTTATATCCTATCTTTTTCTTTTTCCTTTTTTGGTGCCTATCTTTTTATTTATAGACATTCTTGTGGCTATGTAGAGGTTATGGTTTGGATTTACATTTCCTTAATAACAAATGAAGTTGATAACTTTTTATGTCAGAGAAGGCAATGGCACCCCACTCCAGTACTCTTGCCTGGAAAATCCCATGGACGGAGGAGCCTGGTAAGCTGCAGGCCATGGGGTCGAGAGGAGTCGGACACGACTGAGCAACTTCACTTTCACTTTTCACTTTCAGGCATTGGAGAAGGAAATGGCAACCCACTCCAGTGTTCTTGCCTGGAGAATCCCAGGGACGGGGGAGCCTGGTGGGCTGTCGTCTATGGGGTCGCACAGAGTCAGACATGACTGAAGCAACTTAGCAGCAGCAGCAGCAGCAACTTTTTATGTACTTATCAGACACAATTATATTCTCTTTTATGCAGTGTCTATTCAACTCTTTTGTTCATTTTTTCTGTTGAGTCGTCTTTTTCTTATAGATTTTTAGGGGGTCTTAGTATTTCTGGAAATAATCTCTTTGTTGATGCAGTATTATTATTTATAAGAAATACATATATGATCATTCAGATGAGCAAAATATATGTTCTGTATGTATTTGGTCTTCATCCATAGTTCATAGCTCACAGCTCCCAAAACCCTTGGAATTTCCTAAGCATTGAGAATGGTAAAGTGAATGAGGTGACTTTGGGAAGCACTAATAGATGCCAAGAGAACCAATCTTGTGATTAGAGGATTAGAACTTTAGTTCCCACCACCCATGCCCCACTTTTGGGAGAGGGGCTAGAGGTTGAGTCAATTGCCATAACCAATTATTTAATCAACCATGCCTCTGTAATACAGCTTCTATAAAAACTCAAAAGAATAGGTTTTAGAGAGCTTCTGGGTTGGTGAACACATGGAGATTTGGGAAGAGTGGTCCCCTTGGAGAGAGCATGGAAGCTCTGTGTCCCTTTCCCACTCCTTATCCTATACATCTTCCATTTGGATGTTCACTTGTATCCTCATCACCTCCTTTTCTAATAAACTGGTAGTCCAGAAGTAAAATGTTTCTCTGAGTTCTGTGAGCTATTCTAACCAATTAATCAAAACTGAGGAAGGGAGAGTGGGAACCTCTGATTACCAGCCAATCGGTCAGAACAGGTAACAAAAAACCCGGACTTGTAATGGGCATCCAGAGTTGCAAGGGATTGTTGGAAACTTCCATTTGCACAGCCAGTTGGATAGAAGGACAGGAAAACTGGGTATGTAACTAATTGCCTAAAGCAGAGGGTAGTCTTGTGGGACTGAACCCTTTACCTGTGGAATATGATTCTAACTCAGGTAGATAGTGTCAGAATTGCTTTGAATTCTCAAACAACCTGGGGGCATTCCAGAACTGGTTGTTGGTATGGGAAGCCTACACACACACACACACACACACACACACACACAGATTGGCATTGATCTGGGATGTCCTTTTCAGTTGGATATATCAGTTGATTGTCTTTTGAGAAGCAGAAATTCTTAATTTTCATGCAATCCAGACCAATGTGTCAATTTCTCCCTTTATGGTTAGCATTTTTGCTGTTCTTTATTAAAAAAAATACTTTGCTTTATATTTTAATTTTAACCTTGTTTTCTTTCTCAACTTAAAGCTGCGGGGGCTCTGATGTAGAAGGCCTGTCCCCCAAATAACTGGGCTGGATCACTGATGTTGCAAAGATTAGCCTAAGGAACTTCCCATGAGACTTCTTTTTTCATTGCCAGACCCTAGTGTCCCTTGTACCCGTTCCTCATTGCACCAAATTAGAAATGTTACAGAACCTTGCTTAATACACAAAATACAGATTTTACAAAGGAGTCTGGTACCCAAAATGAAGTTACTAATGATTATCATTAGAATAATAATAAAAGTAATAATAATAGTTAAAGAAAAGATAAATGCTCATTCTTTTAGAAATATATGGATAACAAAAAGAAAAAAGATTTAAAAATCAATCATAATTCAATACGCCCAAAACAAATACAATTAGTATTTTATAACCTTTAGATAACTTTGTATAGGGACAGTTGCTGGAAAAGCCCCTGATGCTGGGAAAGATTGAGGGCAGGTAGAGAAGAGAGCAACAGAGGATGAGATGGTTGGATGGTATCACTGACTCAATGGACATGAGTTTGAGCATATGCAGGAGATAGGGAAGGACAGGGAGCCTAGCATGCTGCAGTGTTGGGGTCCTTTAATGGACCAGAACCTGGTGGTCTGGAGTCAATGATAAGAAAATGAAAGAGAGAGAGAGAGAGAAAGAAAGAAAGAAAGACACGGGGACCCCAATCAACAATGGTATAATTGGCCATAAACATTAATTTCCCTGATTTAGCTTGACATTTATCTCAATAAACAGGAGTATATTTAAAGTCTTTATAAGTAAACCCCTTACATTTTAACTTTTGTCTTTTTCTTAGAGTTTTGGTAGTATTGACATGGTTTCTATAAAAGGACAGGGCAGTAAACAGTCCAAGCAATGTATGGAAGTTTCTTTTTGGAGGCAGGACGAAAGCCCATGTTTGTCGACTAACTTTAATACATAATTTTGTCGGGCCCATGCGTAAAGGAAGGATTTCATAGCCTAGAGAAATATTAGTCTTCCTTCTTTCTCAGGATGAGAGGGCCCCTCCAAGCTCCAAGGAGGGGGCATATGTGTTGAGTCATTAGTAGATACGATTGGTCCTATATCTGTCCATTCTATAACCTACAATAAAAGGCGGGGGGGTTAGGTATACAAGCCCAATAAGTGTAATCAATCAAGTCAGCCTGAGCAGGGGAAGCAAAAGCAAGCAAAGCAAGCATAGCAACAAAAATATTTTCAGGATTCCGAGGCATTCCCTGTTGAGAAATCAGATTTTCAGCTTGATTAGTAAGGGTTTTTATCTGTCTCCAAGTAGGGAGATCATAAGTTTGATGACATTGAGTGAGGCATTTTTTGGAAAATTTTAAAGCCGCCACGGCTTGTATTGGACTTTTTTCCTCTTGGGGTTTTTGTTGTGTATTATGAAACAGGCATTGAAGTTGATGTTATTTTGTTTTAAGAATCTCACAGACTGGAACAGAAATAAAGCTATATTAACAATAGTTATAGGCTTAAAGAATATATTGTGTTAGAATCTAGTAAAGTCTGCTCTGGATAAGGAAGATAAAAGTGTTCCTGTGTACTCCAGGAAATAGGGAAGGACAGGGAGCCTAGCGTGCTGCGGCCCATGGGGTTGTAAAGAGTCAGACATGACTTACCAACTGAACAACAAGAGACAGTTACTAGGCTTATCATGGTGATCATCTCATAAAGTATGCAAACGTCAAGTCACTATATGCTAGTAGATCTGAAGCTAACATAACATCAACATTGTACAAGCTAACATTGTACATCAACATTTAAACTTTATAATATTTATTTGTTTGGGTGCTCAGGGTCTTAGTTGTGGCATGTGGTATCTTTAGTTGCGGCATGTGGGATTTAGTTTCCTGACCAGGGATTGAACCCAGGTCCCCAGCATTGGAAGTACAGAGTCTTAGCCACTGGATCATCAGAGAAGTCTCAACATTTTAATAATTTTTGACTTAAAAAGTATATGTCCTAGTTATTTAGTGATAGTGGTTACATGAAAATTTTGATTTCATGGAATTTTAATAAATAAAACTTATTAAATGTTCCAACTTACATTGAAAAAATTAACCCATTAATCTCAATATGTTCTGCTTTCTCCTAAATCTTGCTGTCCCAATAACACCAGCATTTCAGTTTCATCGGAGTGTTAACACTTTCTACAAAACTGTGCATGCTTAGTCACTCAGTTGTGTCCAACTCTTTATGACCCCATGGACCGTAGCCCACTAGGCTCCTTTGTCCATGGGATTTTTCAGACAAGAATACTGGAGTAGATTGCCATTTCCTTCTCTAGGGGATCTTCCTGACCCATGGACTGAACCTGCATCTCCTGTGTCTCCTGCATTGCAGGCGGATTCTTTACCTGCTGAGCCAAAATTGTGGTAGAAACTTGATGTAACAGGAGTCTGATATTTTGTACCTCATTAACATGCATTTTTTTTTTTTGCCAGAGATACTGACAAATATTCATTGCCAGGTAGATAAAATAAATTCTTAGTTTATAGTCTTGGTTTTCTAGTTTTTAAAAAACTTAACTTAATCTCTAAAAGATACTATACAGTTCCAGGAGAAAAAAAGTATGGGTGCTTAAAAATAAAAATCAATAGCTTTAGAAAAATAAGCTTTCATTTTTTTTTCATGCCAGAAGTTTTTGTTGGATAGGGGTGAAAAGCATCTTTTTCTAATTTTTCACTCCTATAGTCAGTAAATTTATTTTGAATACTATTCATTTGTTTGGTTGCACTGGGTATTCATTGCTGCACACGGACTTTGTCTAGCTGGGATGAGCCAGGCTACTCGTCTTTGTGCTGCACGGGCTTCTCATTGCAGTGGTTTGTCTTGTTCGTTGTGGGGCACAGGCTCTAGTCCTGCAGGCTTCAATAGTTGTGGTGCGTGGGCTTAGCTGCCCTGTGGCATGTGGAATCTTCCTGGACCAGGGACTGAGCCTGTGTCCCCTGCCTTGGCAGGTGGATTCTTTACCACCGGACCACAAGGGATATCTCCCATCAGTAAATATCAATTAAGCAGTTATTACATCCTAGACAGTCCAGTGATATGGTTTCCAGAAGACACTGTGCCTTGGTGACTTATTTTGAAGATCACAAGATACAGTCTGTGGGGAGGCAGCAAGCCTTATCACACATTTGGAAAATTCTGAGGAATACACCCTAGGGCCCTAGCCCATGATTGAGGCCCTGTCTGCTTTATTCTTCACCACCTACTCTGGAACTACATCACTTATATCTACTTAAGGAGTGACTGGAGGCCTGGTTCTGAACCCTAGCTTGTTCTGTGGATGGGGTCTTATATCAACCAGGATCCAATAAAGAAAACAGAAACTGTTCAGAGTATTTTATTTTATTTTTATTTATTTTTAATTGAAGGATAATTGTTTTACAGTATTGTGTTGGTTTCTACCAAAAATCAACGTGAATCAGCCATAGGTTTACCTGTATCCCCTCCCACTTGAACACCCTTCCCATCTCCCTCCTCATCCCACCTCTCTAGGTTGTTACAGAGCCCCAGTTTGAGTTCCCTGAGTCATACAACAAATTCCCATTGGCTATCTATTTTACAGATGGTAATATATGTTTCCATGTTACCGTTCAGAGTATTTTAAATAAAGAGAATTTAAGAAATAGAACTGGTTACACGGCTGATGGAGTAGTTGAGAAATTAATATGGAATTTAAAGCATTCCAGATATTAGCAGCAGCAGAAGGAAGGTACTTCCATTTCAAACCTGAAGGTATGGAAATGGAAAATAGTATGATTAGAGACTGGGGCTGGAGTCAACTTGTGGAAACAAGAACCACAGTGGGCCTGTCTGTTGGAAGCTGAAATGGTGAAGAAAACACAGTCGTAGTTAGAGGAGGCTAAGACGGGGATAAGGGAAAAAATGCCCTGGCTTCTTCCTTCTGCCCTCTAGACTCATGCCAATATCTCTCACTGACTAATCCCACTGGGAAGTCAGATTATAGGCGCCTGGGAAACAGCCCGCAGGAACAAGATATCCTGCTGTACCAAGCAGAGCAGAGAAAGAGTTGAAGAGGAGATCTGATAACAAGTAGCTCAGAACTGGTATAGGACTGGTTTGAGCATCTTGGATGCCAGATGCTTACCTGTCTTATAGTTTACTCTCAGCTGAACTCTGCACACTAGCCCTCCAGAGTTCCCTAGTATCTCTTGCTGGAACTCCCTATTGCCAATTTCTTGCCCAAGTGCACATTGGAATCACCTGGAGACCAGATGATTCCTGGGCTTCTCCCCAGACATTGAGGAAGAATTTTTGGAAGTGAAGTAGAAAAATTAACATGTTTAACACTTCAAGATGATTCTGATGTAGGTGGTCTGTGGAGTTTTTTTTTTTTTTTTTTTTATCAGTGCTTAAAGATGAGGCTATTCTAGTCCAAATTTCTATATTTTCCAAGTTTTCTCTTCTCCTACTAGAACAAAACCTATTGTGCTGAGGTGGACTAGCCTCCAAGTAAACATACACTATTTAATACATATAAATAGACTGAACACAGTATAGTCAAGTACTATACCCCAAGGTGGGTGACCCACAAAGGGAGGATCACCACGATTGCAGAAACTCTCTCTAAAGAGCAATGGGTCTGAGCACTACATTGGGTTCTCAGATCCAAGGATCCTGCATGGAGAACACAAGTCCCTAGAATGTCTGGCACTGAAGGCCAGCAGGGTTTGTGTACAGGAGAGCCAGAGGGCTCTGGGAAGCCAAGAGTTCTTTCTTAAAGGATACACACAAAACTGCACAAGCTCTCAGACTCAGCACAGAGGCAGTAATTTGGAAGAAATCTGAGTCAAACTCACTTGCTTAACTTGGAGCCTTCTGGAGAGATGGAAGGCAACTAGGACTGCCCGTGGGGACACAAACACTGGCAGCAACCATTTTTAGGAGCACATTCTGCCACAAGGACACTGGTGCTGGCAAGGGCCATTTTGGAGCTCTCTTGCTAGGCTATTGGGTTGGGGTCTTACCCACCCACCCATTGATGAGCACCAGTCCTGGAAGCCCCTGTGCCAAGCAGCCAGTGCCCCAGAACAAATCCCAACCCACCAGTGGGCTGGCACCAGCCTCAGGACCCTGTGGACCCCATAACCAACTCTCCCAAGACCTGACCTCAGACATCAACAAGCTGGCAACCTTCACACTTGGCAAGGCCTGGCAACCACCTGGGCCAGGGGCAGCCCCACGTACTAGCATGCTCACAGAAGTTGGCTACAGCACAACAGAAAGGTCTATGCAGGACATAGAGAGGGCACTACTAGAGCATATAGCTCTGGTGTCCTAAGGGTGCCCTAGGACTTCTACATAAGGCCACTTCTCCAAAATCAGGACACATAACCCACCTACCTAACAGTAACCCATAGAAATGAAAATAGAGAATCGGGCAAAATGAAATGACAGAGGAATGCATTCTAAATGAATGAATAAGATAAAACCCCAGAAGAAGAACTAAGCAAAGTGGAGATAAGAACTGACAAAGAGTTCAAGGCAATTATCATGCAGATGATCAATGAACTCAGGAGAAGAATGAATGAACACGGTAAGAAGTATATTACAAGATATAAAAAGAACCAATCAGAATTGAAGAATACAATACTGAAGTTGTTTTCTTTAAAATTTAAAAATACTATTTTTTAATAACCCAGCAGGAATCAACAGTAGATTAGATGATAAAGAGGAAGGGATCAGTGAACTGGGAGACAAAGTAGTGGAACTCACCCAAGTTAAACAAAAGAAAAAAAATTTTTAATGAGCATAATTTCAGAGATCTCTAAGATCACATCAAGCATACTAAAATTTGCATTATAGGAGTCCTAGAAGGAGGCAAGAGAGAAAGGAGCAGGAAACTTACCTTAAAAAATAATAGCTGAAATAACTTCCCTAATCTGGGAAAGGAAACAGACCTCCAGGACCAAGAAGCACAGAGAGTCCTAAACAAGGTCAACCCAAAGAGATCTACATCAAGACACAGTAAAATTAAAATGGCAAAAATTAAAGATAAAGAGAGAATCTTAAAACAAGCAAAGAAAAAGCAACTAGTTAAATACAGGGCAATTCCCGTAAGACTATGAGCTTACTTTTTTTTTTTTTCCAGTCGCCCTGCACAGCTTGAGGGATTTTAACTCCTCATCCAGGGATCAAACCTGTGGCCCCTGCAGTAGAAGCTCAAAGTTCTAACTTTTGGACCACTAGGGAACTTCCAAGACTATGAGCTTACTTTTCAGCAGAAATTTTGCAGGCCAGAAAACTGCTCATAGCTCAGCTTTCCCAAATAAAATGGCCAGGTGCCTGAAGCCATGGTATGTTTCTCTCCACCCGAAGTTCTGTCCTCCTGCCCAGCAGAAAGGATGCATCTGCCCAGTAAGAAGGATGCATTCCCAGGTGGGGCTCAGGCTTAGCCAGATCCAAAGCCACAAGGAAGTGAGGCACAGGCCACAGAGGTCAGCAGATGGGAGACTGTAGGATGTTACATGTTATTTTCCTTCTCAGGTAGCAGCACCATCTTCCCAGCACGGGTATTCCCAGCCCAAGGACCACATTCACAGAAAAAGAACAGATTATTATAAAATTTATATGGAAATACAAAAGACTCCAAATAGCAAAATGATCTTGAGAAAGAAGAAGAAAGCTGGAGATATGGTACTGGTACAAAAAAAAAAACAGACATATGGGTCAATGGAACAGAATAGAGAGCCCAGAAATAAATCCATGTTTATATGGTCAATTAATCTACAACAAAGGAAGTAAGACTATACAATGGGGAAAAGACAGCCTCTTCGGCAAGTGGTGTTGGAAAAACGGGACCACTACATGCAAGGAACTCAGACTGGACTTTTTCACATTGTATACAAAAATAAGCTCAAATGAATTAAAGACTTAAATGTAAGACCTGAAGCCATAAAACTGCTAGAAGAAAACAGACACCAGGCTTAGAAAGTTTTTTGGATTTGTCTCTTTATTCGAGGGAAACAAAAGTAAAAATAAGTAAATGGCATAACATCAAACTAAAAAGCTTTCAGCACAGCAAAGGAAAACTATCAACAAAAAAAAAGCAGCCTGCTGAATGGGAAAAGACATTTGCAAAGGACAAATCTGATAACAAATCTATACAAAAAACTAGTAAAACTCAACATCAAAAAAGCAAACAGTCCAATGAAAAAATGGGCAGAGGACCTGAATAGACATTTTTTCAAAGACATGCAGAGGGTCAGCAGACATGTGAAGAGATGCTCAACATCTCTAGTCATTACGGGACTGAAGATCAAAACCACAATGAGATACTGCTTCACACCCGTTATCAAAAAGAAAGGAAGTGTTGATAGGATGTAGAGAAAAGAGAACCCTTGTGCCCTCTTTGTAGGATTGTAAGTTGGTATAGCTACGATGCTAAAGCTGAAACTCCAGTACTTTGGCCACCTGATGCGAAGAGTTGACTCATTGGAAAAGACTCTGATGCTGGGAGGGATTGGGGGCAGGAGGAGAAGGGGACGACAGAGGATGAGATGGCTGGATGGCAACACCGACTCGATGGATGTGAGTCTGAGTGAACTCCGGGAGTTGGTGATGGACAGGGAGGCCTGGCGTGCTGTGATTCATGGGGTCGCAAAGAGTCAGACACGACTGAGCGACTGATCTGATCTGATCTGATAGCTACTGTGGAACAGTATGAAAGTTCCTCAAAAAATTAAAAGTAGAACTATCACATGATTCAGCAATCTCACTTCTGAGTATTTACCCAAAGGAAAAAAAGACACTAATTCTAAAAGATGTATACACCAATGTTCATTGCAGCATTATTAAAAAACAGCCAAGATAGAGAAGCAACCTGAATGTCCACTAATAGATGAATGATAAAGAAAATGTGGCATATATATATACACAATTTTTTTGGTAGGGTTCCAGAGAATACCAAGGAGAGATAAGAAAGTCTTCTTAGTGAACTCTGCAAAGAAATAGAGGAAAACAATGGAATAGAAAAGACTAGAGGTGTCTTCAAGAAAATGAGATATCAAGGGAACAATTCATGCAAGGATGGGCACGAAAAAAGACAGAAATGGTAAGGACCTAACAGAAACAGAAGAGATTAAGAAGAGGTGGCAAGAATACACACAAGAATACACTATACAAAAAAGTTTTTAATAACTCCTATAACCATGATGGTGTGGTCATTCACCTAGAGCCAGACATTCTGGAGTGTGAAGTCAAGTGGGCCTTAAGAAGCATTACTATGAACAAAGCTAGTGGAGATGATAGAATTCCAGCTGAGCTATTTCAAATTCTAAAAGATGATGCTGTGAAAGTGCTGCACTCAATATGCCAACAAATTTGGAAAATTCATCAGTGGCCACAGAACTGGAAAAGGTCAGTTTTCATTCCAATCCCAAAGAATGTTCACACCACCATACAATTGTGCTCATTTCACATGATAGCAAGGTAATGCTCAAAATCCTTCAAACTAGGATTCAGTAGGATGTGAACCAAGAAATTCCAGATGTTTAAACTGGATTTAGAAAAGGCAGAGGAACCAAAGATCAAATTGCCAACATTTGTTAAATCATAGAGAAAGCAAGGGAATTCCAGAAAAACATCTACTTCTGCTTCATTAACTATGCTAAAGCCTTTGAATGTGTGGATCACAACAAACTGTGGAAAATCCTTAAAGAAATGGGAATGCCAGACCACCTTACCTGCCTCCTGAGAAATCTGTATGCGGGTCAAAAAGCAACAGTTAGGACGGGACATGAAACAACAGACTGGTTCCAAATTGGGAAAGGAGTGCATCAAGGCTGTATATTGTCACCCTGTTTGTTTAACTTATATGCAGAGTACATCATGCAAAATGCTGGGCTGGATGAAGCACAAGCTGGAATCAAGATTGCCGGGAGAAATATCAACAACCTCAGATATGCAGATGATATCACTCTAATGCCAGAAAGCAAAGAGGAATTAAAGAACCTCTTGATGAGGGTGAAAGAGAAGAGTGAAAAAGCTGGCTTTAAAGGTCAACATTCATTGGTCTATATTTCTGTTTTTGTGTCAGTACCATACTGTCTTGATGACTGTAGCTTTGTAGTATAATCTCAAGTAGGAAGGTTGATTCCTTCAGCTCCATTCCTCTTTCTCAAGACTGCTTTGGCAATTTGGAGTCTTTTGTGTTTCCATATGAATTGTGAAAATTTTTGTTCTAGTTCTGTGAAAAATGCCATTGGTAATTGATAGGGATCACATTGAATCTTTAGATTGCATTTGGTAGTATAGTCACTTTCACAATATCTTCCTACCCAGGAACATGGAATATCTCTCCATCCGTATATGTCATCTTTGATTTCTTTATTGGTGTCTTATAATTTTCTGTATATAGTTTTCTGTCTCTGTAGGTAGGTTTATTCCTAGATATTTTATTCCTTTTGTTGTAATGGTGAATGGGATTGATTCCTTAATTTCCCTTTCTGATTTTTCATTGTTAGTATATAAGAATGCAAATGATTTCTGTGTATTGATTTTGTATCCTGTGACTGCTAAATTCACTGATTAGCACTGGAAATTTTCTGATAGTATCTTTAGGGTTTTCTATGTATAGTATCAAGTCATCTGCAAACAGTGAGAGCTTTTTTTCTGAGAGCTTCTTTTCTGATCTGGATTCCTTTTATTTCTTTTTCTTCTCTGATTGCTGTAGCTAGGAATTCAAAAACTATGTTACATAATTGTGGTGAGAGTGGACACCTTTGTCTTGTTCCTGATCTTAGGGGAAATACTTTCAGTTTTTCACCATTGAGAATAATGTTTGCTGTGGGCTTATCATATATGGCCTTTACTATGTTGAGGTAGGTTCCTTCTATGCCGATTTTTTGAAGAGTTTTAATCATAAATGGGTGCTGAATTTTGTCAAAGGCTTTTTCTGCATCTATTGAGATTATCATATGGTTTTTATCTTTCATTTGTTAATATGGTATATCACATTGATTGATTTGTATATATTAAAGAATCCTGGCATCAACTTGATCATGGTGTACGAGCTTTTAAATGTGTTGTTGAATTCTGTTTGCTAGAATTTTGTTGAGGATTTTTGCAACTCTGTTCATCAGTGACATTGGTCTGTGGTCTTCTTTTTGTTGTTGTTGTCTTTGTCTGATTTTGGTATCAGGGTGATGCTGGCCTCATAGAATGGAATAAGATAGAAAGCCCAGAAATAAACCCACACACTTATGGGTACTTTATTTTTGACAAAGGAGGCAAGAATATACAATGGGGCAAAGATAGCCTCTTCTATAAGTGGTGCTGGGAAAACTGGACAGCTACATGTAAAAGAATGAAATTGGAACACTTCCTAACACCATACACAAAGATAAACTCAAAATGGATTAAAGACCTAATGTAATTACCAGAAACTATAAAAGTCTTAGAGGAAAACATAGGCAGAACACTCGATGAAAAAATCAAAGCAAGATCCTCTATGACCCACCTTCTAGAGTAATGGAAATAGAAACAAAAGTAAACAAGTGGTAAAAAAGTAAAAAGCTTTTGCATAGCAAAGGAAACTATAAGCAAGGTGAAAAGACAATCCTCAGAATGGGAGAATGTAATAGCAAATGAAACAACTGACAAAAGATTAATTTCCAAAATATATAAGCAGCTCATATAACTCAATACCAGAAAAACAAACAACCCAATCAAAAAGTGGGAAAATGACCTAAACAGACATTTTTCCAAAGAAGACACACAGATGGCTAACAAACACATGAAAGGCTGCTCAACATCGTTCATTATTCAGTTCAAATCAGTCGCTCAGGCGTGTTCGACTCTTTGCAACCCCATGAACCGCAGCACACCAGGCCTCCCTGTCCATCACCAACTCCCAGAGTCCACCTAAACCCATGACCATCGAGTCGGTGATGCCATCCAGCCATCTCATCCTGTCGTCCCCTCTCCTCCTGCCCCCAATCCTTCCCAGCATCAGGGTCTTTTACAATGAGTCAGCTCTTCGCATGAGGTGGCCAAAGTATTGGAGTTTCAGCTTCAACATCAGTCCTTCCAAAGAACATCCAGGACTGATCTCCTTTAGGATGGACTGGTTGGATCTCCTTGCAGTCCAAGGGACTCTCAAGAGTCTTCTCCAACACTACAGTTCAAAAGCATCAATTCTTTGGCACTCAGCTTTCTTCACAATCCAACTCTCACATCCATACATGACTACTGGAATAACCATAGCCTTGACTAGACAGACCTTTGTTGACAAGGTAATGTCTCTGCTTTTCAATATGCTATCTAGGTTGGTCATAACTTTCCTTCCAAGGAGTAAGCGTCTTTTAATTTCATGGCTGCAGTCACCATCTGCAGTGATTTTGGAGCCCCCCAAAATAAAGTCTGACACTGTTCCCACTGTTTCCCCATGTATTTGCCATGAAGTGATGGGACTGGATGCCACGATCTTAGTTTTCTGAATGTTGAGCTTTAGGCCAACTTTTTCACTTTCCTCTTTCAATTTCATCAAGAGGCTCTTTAGTTCCTCTTCAATTTCTGCCATAAGGGTGGTGTCATTTGCATATCTGAGGTTATTGCTATTTCTCCCAGCAATCTTGATTCCAGCTTGTGCTTCTTCCAGCCCAGCGTTTCTCATGATGTACTCTGCATATAAGTTAAATAAGCAGGGTGACAATATACAGACTTGATCTACTCCTTTTCCTATTTGGAACCAGTCTGTTGTTCCATGTCCAGTTCTAACTGTTGCTTCCTGACCTGCATACAGGTTTCTCAAGAGGCAGGTCAGGTGGTCTGGTACTCCCACCTCTTAGAGCAATGCAAATCAAAACTACAATGAGATATCACATCATACCAGTCAGAATATCCATCATCAAAAAGTCTACAAACACTAAATGCTGGAGAGGATGTGAAGAAAAGGGAACCCTCTTGCATTGTTGGTAGGAATGTAAATTGATACAGCTACTATGGAAGATAGTATGGAGATTCCTTAAAAACCTAGGAATAAAACCATCATATGACCCAGAAATCCCACTCCTAGGCATATACCCCTAGGAAACCAAAACTGAAAAATACACATGCACCCCAATGTTCATTGCAGCACTATTTACAATAGCTAGAACATGGAAATAACCTGGATGTCATCAGCAGATGAATGGATAAAGAAGTTGTGGTGCAAATACACAATGGAATATTACTCAGCCTTAAAAAGAAACACATTTGAGTCAGTTATACTGAGGTGGATGAACCTAGAGCCTATTATACAGAGTGAAGTAGGTCAGAAAGAGAAGACAGATATTATAACTAATGCATATATATCGAATCTAGAAAGATGGTACTGATGAATTTATTTTCAAGGCAGCAGTGGAGAAACAGACATAGAGAACAGATGTATGGGCATGGGGAGAGGGGAGGAGAGGGTGAGATATATGGAGAGAGTAACATGGAAACTTACATTACTACATGTAAAATGGATAGCCAGTAGGAATTTGCTGTATGTCTCAGGGAACTCAAACAGTGACTCTGTATCAACCTAGAGGGGTAGGCTGGGGAGGAAGATGGGAGGGAGGTTCAAGAGGCAGGGAACATTGGTATACCTATGGCTGATTCATGTTGATGTTTAACAGAAAACAACAAAATTCTGTAAAGCAGTTATTCTTCAATTAAAAAATAAATTAATTAAACAAAAACTCAACATTCAAAAAACTAAGATCATAGCATCTGGTCCCATCACTTCATGACAAACAGAAGGGGGAAAACTGGGAACTGTGACAGATTTTATTTTCTTGGGCTCCAAAGTCACTGTAGATGGTGATGACAGCCATAAAATTAAAAAACACTTGCTCCTTGGAAGAAAAACTATGACAAACCTAGACAGTATATTAAAATGCAGAGATATCACTTTGCTGACAAATGTCCATATAATCAAAGCTATTTTTTTTTCCAGTAGTCATGTATAGATGTGAGAGTTGGACCATAAAGAAGGCTGAGCACCAAAGAATTGCTGCTTTAGAATTATGGTGCTGTAGGAGACTCTTGAGAATTCCTTAGATTGCATGACGATCAAACCAGTCAATCTTAAAGGAAATCAATCCTGAATATTCTCTAGAAAGACTGATGCTAAAGCTGAATCTCCAATACTTTGACCACCTGATGTGAAGAGCTGACACTTTTGAAAAGACCCCTATGCTGGAAAAGATTGAGGGCAGAAGGAGAAGGGAGTGAAAGAAGATGAGTTGGTTGGATAATATCACTGACTCTAAGGACATGAGTTTGAGCAAGCTTGGAGATAGTGAAGGACAGGGAAACCTGGTGTGCTGCAGTCCACGGGGTCACAAAAAGTTGGACGTGATTTAGAGACTAAACAACAGCAACAAATACATACAATGGAACATTACTCAGCCATTACACAATGAAATCTTTCCATTTGCCACAACACAGATGGTCAACACCGAAATCAAATTGATTATATTCTTTGCAGGCAAAGATGGAGAAGCTCTATACAGTCAGCAAAAACAAGACAAGGAGAGGACTGTGGCTCAGATCATGAACTCCTTATTGCAAATTCAGACTTAAATTGAAGGAAGTGGGGAAAACCACTAGACCATTCAGGTATAACCTAAATCAAATCCCTTATGATTATACAGTGGAAGTGAGAAATAGATTTAAGGGCCTAGATCTGATAGACAGAGTGCCTGGTAAACTATGGACGGAGGTTCGTGACATTGTACAGGAGACAGGGATCAAGACCATCCCCATGGAACAGAAATGAAAAAACCAAAATGGCTGTCTGAGGAGGCCTTATAAATAGCTGTGAAAAGAAGAGAAGTGAAAAGCAAAGGAGAAAAGGACAGATATAAGCATCTGAATGCAGAGTTCCAAAGAATAGCAAGGAGAGATAAAGCCTTCTTCAGCGATGCAAACAAACAGAGGAAAACAACAGAATGGGAAAGAGTAGAGATCTCGTCAAGAAAATTAGAGATACCAAGGGAACATTTCATGCAAAGATGGGCTCGATAAAGGACAGAAATGGTATGGACCTAACAGAAGCAGAAGATATTAAGAAGAGGTGGCAAGAATACACAGAAGAACTGCACAAAAAAGGGCTTCATGAACAAGATAATCACGATGGTGTGATTACTCACCTAGAGCCAGACATCCTGGAATGTGAAGTCAAGTGGGCCTTAGGATGCATCACTATGAACAAAGCTTGTGGAAGTGATGGAATTCCAGTTGAGCTATTTCAAATCCTAAAAGATGATGCTGTGAAAGTGCTGCACTCAATATGCCGGCAAATTTGGAAAACTCAGCAGTGGCCACAGGACTGGAAAAGGTCAGTTTTCATTCCAATCCCAAAGAAAGGCAATGCCAAAGAATACTCAAACTATCGCACAGTTGCACTCATCTCACACGCTAGTAAAGTAATGCTCAAAATTCTCCAAGCCAGGCTTCAGCAATATGTGAACCGTGAACTTCTAGATGTTCAAGCTGGATTCAGAAAAGGCAGAGGAACCAGAGATCAAATTGCCAACATCCACTGGATCATGGAAAAAGCAAGAGAGTTCCAGAGAAACATCTACTTCTGCTTTATTGACTATGCCAAAGCCTTTGACTATGTGGATCACAATAAACTGTGGAAAATTCTTCAAGAGATGGGCATATCAGACCACCTGACCTGCCTCTTGAGAAATCTATATGCAGGTCAGGAAGCAACAGTTAGAACTGGACATGGAACAACAGACTGGTTCCAAATAGGAAAAGGAGTAGATCAAGGCTGTATATTGTCACCCTGCTTATGTAACTTATTTGCAGAGTACATCATGAGAAACGCTGGGCGGGAAGTAGCACAAGCTGGAATCAAGGTTGGCAGGAAAAATATCAATAACCTCAGATACGCAGGTGACACCATCCTTATGGCAGAAAGTGAAGAGGAACTCAAAAGTCTCTTGATGAAAGTGAAAGAGGAGAGTGGGAAAGTTGGCTTAAAGCTCAACATTCAGAAAACTAAGATCGTGGCATCTGGTCCCATCACTTTATGGGAAATAGATGGGGAAAGAGTGGGAACAATGTCAGACTTTATTTTTGGGGCTCCAAAATCACTGCAGATGGTGACTGCAGCCATGAAATTAAAAGACGCTTATTCCTTGGAAGGAAAGTTATGACAAACCTAGATAGCATGTTGAAAAGCGGAGATATTACTCTGCCAACAAAGGTCCGTCTAGTCAAGGTTATGGTTTTTCCAGTGATCACGTATGGCTGTGAGAGTTGGACTGTGATGAAAGCTGAGCACTGAAGAATTGATGCTTTTGAACTGCTGTGCTGGAGAAGACTCTTGAGAGTCCCTTGGACTGCAAGGAGATCCAACTAGTCCATCCTAAAGGAGATTAGTCCTGGGTGTTCATTGGAAGGACTGGATGCTGACGCTGAAAATCCAGTACTTTGGCCACCTCATGCAAAGAGCTGACTCATTGGAAAAGACCCTGATGCTGGGAGGGATTGGGGGCAGGAGAAGAAGGGGATGACAGAAGATGAGATGGCTGGATGGCATCACCAACTCGATGGACATGAGTTTGAGTGAACTCTGGGAGTTGGTGATGGACAGGGAGACCTGGTGTGCTGCAATTCATGGGGTCACAAAGAGTCAGACATGACTGAGCGACTGAACTGACTGAACTGAACTGGATGGATATAGGGGTGTTATGGTAAGTGAAATAAGTCAGATAAAGGCAAATACCATATGATCTCTCTTATATATGGAA
This sequence comes from Bos mutus, assembly GCF_027580195.1. Lineage (NCBI taxonomy): Eukaryota > Metazoa > Chordata > Mammalia > Artiodactyla > Bovidae > Bos > Bos mutus. The sequence continues at coordinate 14,637,412 of NC_091636.1, forward strand.
TCTAAATAACACAACAAACAAAACAATGAAAAGACTCAAAGAGAACTGGTGGTTGCCAGGGGGGAGGGGTGTGTTTCAAGGAGATTAAGGGATAAAAATCTCCAGTTATAAAATATATAAACCACAGGGATGTAGTACACAACAGAAGCAGTATGACCATTAATATTGTAATAACTTTGCAGGGGGAAAAATGGTTACTAGACTTACTGTGGTGATCTTTTCATAATGTATGCAAATATCAAATCCCTATGTAGCACACCTGAAACTAACATAATATATAGTACATCAACTATATTTCAGTTAAAAAAAATGAGAAATGAGATTCCAAAAGATAGAGTAGGGAATGGTTTAGGAGTCTAACATTAGTTAAATTCCAGTTATTAGATAATAAATGACCTCTGATTATATTTGAACTCAAGATTTGGGTTTTAAAAATTGTATCTACCTATATGTTTTTATATAAGAAGAACTTTTAGTACAGTAAGAATGAAAAATTATATAAGATTATTCTAAACCTTAATTAATAACTCAAGAAAGCCTAAGTGAAGGGAATATTAAAATTATACTGGATTGTGTTCATTTCAAATTTGTTAGAAACTTGAAATATGATACTAAGTACAAACAGCATATTTAAAATGGTGATATGATTGGAAGTGCTAGAAAATTTAGTTAAAATAAGCCTAATAAAAAAAAACAGAACATTTTCTGAAAACCACACAGGAAATAGTGTACTCTGATTGAAGCTTGTCAGTTTATAAGAAAAAGGTTGGACTTTCTAAGAAAAAGGTTGGACCCCTTCTTGATTAAATTCAAGTTAAGGAGCAAACCAGACACATCCATCCCTTTCACAAGGAGTTCGCAGATGTTCTGTTAGATTCTAAAATGTTCTGTTAGTTTCTGCTAATATCTATTGGCCAGAAATGGGTCATATTGCCAGTGTCATATTGCCACCTTAGCTGCTAAGAGTCTAGGAAAGTCGTATTATTAATTAAAAGTACTACTTCCCTGAGTGGTGGTGGTGAAATGGAGCTCTATTTTTAAGAAAGGAGAGAAACTATCTGTTTTGTAACAATGTTACAAAATGTTTACTGTATGTTAGAGTGTTTATCAGAATATGTCTGTAGTGTTAAGCCAGCTGTTTGAGTGAGCCTAATTATGTGCATTAAGGTCAATAAAGTTAGTTATAAATTCCCTTAATAAATATTGTTTCTTGGGAAAAAAGAGAATTGTTTTTTGTTTTTTTTTTTTTGGCAGATTTGGGCCTTCTCCTTATCAATATCTCATCTATTACTATGTTTCATTTCTTGCTTATTTCAGACCCAACTGTTGTATAAGAATGTACCTCAAGGACCATAGTACTGGGGAAAAGAGAAGGCTGAAGAAGTGAAACTCAGCCTGGATCTAGCTTGGGCCTGAGCAAATTTTTTCTTTAATGTTTTACATATTAGTTTTCTGTATAAACTTTTATTTGAAAAAAGTGTTCCATTTACTCATTTTTAAAAATCCTGGATTATGGACAGTGCTTTACAAAGAACAGATTAATAAAAGTTTCCAGAATTGCATGGTCTAATACATTTGATGTTTCTGGGAATCAGGCTCTTAAAAGAGGTGTAATTTAAGGCAATTTGGACACATAGGTTTGAACAGGCTCATTAGTCTTTTCACTATTGTGTTCATTAATGACCATGGTATGAAACTATCTGATACCTGTTAACCAGGGACATTGCATGCACAAGCCAGGGGATGAGGAACCAGGGCAGCAAAGATTACGATCAGCAAACACTGTGGTTTCCTAGGTTAACTACTAAAGAACTGTTTTAGCCTCCTCTGGCTCTGACACGACTATTTTAAAGAGTATTTTATTGAAGTATTAGCACATGCAGACTAGTATATGCAGGATGGACGGAAAAACAATATGACTATATTTTAAAGAGACTTTTGCTAAAATCTTAGGTGGCTTAGATTTGCTGTCAAGAAATATTTTTTCATCTTTGAAATATTGGCTTATTCCCGGAGTACAATTATGGAATGTGCCATTTTATATCTTTTTTCCTATCTTTACAGGTATAGAGAAGATTTTAAAGTTGCTCATGTATTTTTTGGCCTCAAATAAGACATGTTTTATAAGCCATATTGAGTCTCACACAAGATGTTGTTAAAGTCAGTCACTAGAATTAAAAGTTAAAAACAGTGAGGGGTAAGTGTCCCATGTATACAGTATTCATATGGTTAGAAGTAAGAATTCATTTGGTAAGAGATTTTGCAGCCATTGAAACGATATTTGCAAAGTTAATGTGGAATCATGAAATGATATAATCTTTAATGGAAGTGAAGGACATAATTATATATGATGCAATTATTATTTTACTTTAAAATATATGTTCAATGTCCCTTGATCCAACAATTCTATTTCCTAAATAGATGTGCAAAGATAAATAGACAAGGATGTTTACTCCATTTTTTACAATATCAAAAAATTGGAAACAAATCTTTATCAGTAGAGATTACATAAAATATACCATGGTACATCATTCAATGAGATACTAAATAGTCATTTTTTAAATGGAGTAGATACATATATCTGGACTTTGATATTGTTGTCTGGATAGTGTTTGTGAAAAAAAGGAAATGATAGAACAGAATATATAGTATAAGCCATTTGGTAAAAAATTGTCATTGTATATAATAAATGATGTGTAGTAGATATATATTAGAGACTGTATGTATATATCAATTAATTTATGAATTATATGTCTACATAATATATATATAATCTTTATATAGACTTGATATTATAAAGTATTGTGGATTGGGACTTTAGGAAATGTTAGTTTCTCCTTCATTTCTTATTTTAATTAATTAGTCAATTAGTTTGCCTGTGCTGGGTCTTCGTTGCTGTGCGGGCTTTTTTTCTAGTTGCAGCGAGTGAAGCTACTCTCTAGTTGCTGTGTGTGGGCTTCTCACTGCGGTGGCTTCTCTTGTCCTGGAGTGTTGGTAACTAAGTTGCTTGAGCTTCAGTAATTGCAGCACATGGGCTCAGTGGTTGCGACTCCCCGGCTCTAGAGCACAGGCTCAGCAGTTGCGGAGCACAGGCTTGGTTGCTCCATGGCACGTGGGATCTTCCCAGACCAGAGACTGAACCCACACCTCCTGCATTGACAGGTGGATTCCTTACCACTGAACCACCAAGGAAGCCCTCTCCTTTACTTTTTATGTTAATTGTTTGTAGAAAGTATGATGATTGATAATATAATGCTATACATATGATTTATAATACAAAATACATAAAATTTCTGCCTAGAAAAAGATGTTACAATAATTGTTTCTAGTTTGGGAACCATGAAAGGTTTTTAAAATTGTTTTGTGCTCTAATAAATTCTATTCCATGTGTATATGTGTACTTTTTCTTCCTTTTTGTTTTTTGGCCGTGCTGGGCAGATTGTGGGATCTTAATTCCCAGACTAGGGATCAAACTTGTGCCCCCTGCAGTAGAAGTGTGGAGTCTTAACCACTGGACTGCCAGGGAATCCTTTTAATTTTTTAAAAAGGAAGAAAGTAGGGAGGCAGGGAAGGAGTTGTTAGGGATTAGATTAGGTCATTTAAACACCTAAACATCTTCTATCTCCAATTTATTCTCTTTTGTCACTGACAATGTTGTGTTTTCAGGATGCAAATGCAAAATGTGCAATTAGATGGATTAGGCTATTTAAGAAGGCCAAAGTGGCAGGGTCAGGGGTGGCGGGTGGGGGTGGTGGTGCTGCAGAGTGGACAGCATCAGGGATAGATCCACTGATTGCTTTTGCTGGAGGTTTTCCACCACATGTGTTCTTACCACTGTATTAATCATACAAACTGCTGACAGTGGAATTCCTCATAGCAGAGGCCACTTGCTCCAGGGGCACAAATTCTCCATTTGCTGCTAAGGAAGCATCAATGCATCTGACTCCAAGCTAGAGTCAATTTTAAACAAATAGTGGCTTTAAGTTTTCTAGAGCATTAGAGTCCTGAGGCAATAAGTTCTTCAACCATATGACATCAGCTTATTTCTCAGAAGAACTCCCAGCTGAGTTTTTCTCAGAAATGTTGACCATCTGAGGCAAAGATGAAGACACCAGTTCCTCCCCTCAGAAATTCCTTTTCTGGTAAACTCTCTTGTGGGCAGATTTTAATATGCCAAGAGTATGGAGCAGACTTCAGATGTCCTAGAATGTGAATTTCATAGGTCATGGTTCATAAATGGACTATGGTACCACCCACGGGAAACTGCAACCAGGATCTCTATTTTTCCAGCACCTACAGCTCTGCTGACTTTCCACCTTTCTAAGAAACGAGGGATGGGGGCCAGGGATCAACAAATGGCAGCCAGATCAAAATTGCAAGTCACTAACCAAAACCACAGCAGGTGAGGTTTACCTCAAAACCAGAAGCACAACCAGATTTATGGCATGGGAGTCACCAAACAGCAGTACTGTTTTGCAAGGAGCTTGCTGATGGAAATAATTTCATCGATGGAAAATCATCACATTGCTTCACTTCTTTGCAGTTGTGTTTTTAATTGGTGTGCCCAAAGGCTTTGTGGCAGGAGTTGCAGAATACATAAATAAGGTCATTTCATGACATAAAGTCTTTTCAAACGCCAAAAGTCGGAAAGGAAAGAAGAGTTGATTCAAATGCCACAGAGACAAAAATGTGTTTTTCTGGGACAAAGGAAAATGAATGATTTAAGTTTGTGGCAAATTTTAGTCTCCTTCCTGCACACACAGAGACAATCTTTTTTAAAAATTCTATTCAGCACTTGGGTACAAGCACAGGGTGTACCCAGGAAGTTCAAATGTTGGTTATCGTTATTAATACCCTTGTTTTCCTCACTTGCTTATTGCCAAGTAAAACAAGGAATTAAGCACAAGCTGCAGCAGCAAGCCGACCCCGAGTGTCCTAGATAGGAAAGGCCCCATCAGCCTTTCCGTTTCCTATAGGGCAGGGTTCCTGCTCTTGTAAGGATGGCGCCTTGGAGAAGATTACCAAGGGTGTCATACTGGCTACTGTCTCATTTCTCCGGATAAAAGGGTTTCCTACACTTCCCTGGATATGATGGAAACAGGAACAAATGCTCCCTAGAAGATGGTTCCTTGTTCAGTAGTCAGAATAAAAAGAGATCCTGAAGGATGCTCTTATCTCAGTGGCTGTGTTTTCTCTCTGGAAATGCAACCTCCATCTGGGGCCAGGTGTGGTTTTGTGTTGTTTTCTCTGGCAGGAAGGGGGTTGTGGAGGGGGCGTTGCAGACTTCTCCTATCTTTGTAGACAGTTCACAATCAGTTTTGAGACTGGAGGCTAAAGCAGAGATGCTGTGCTCCCAGAGGCATGCAGTTTTCAGTTAAAGTGGCCAAAGGAATGTCCCAGCCAGGCGTTTCTACCAACGAGGCAAGCTAAGGGATTCTTTCTACTTTTTGGAACTTCACTGAACTGTGGAAGGAAGAAATGAGTATGGTTTCATTTTTTCCCTCCTTCTTTTTTTAAAAGCTGAAACAGGAGCAGAATTGTAGCTGTCACAAACTGACTAATTTTTTTTTTTTTTAACAGTACCAAAGTCTTTAAAATCCTTGGAACACTGGTGAGAACTAATGTTTTTGTTGGGACCTTTACATTAGTGTGCAAGTTACATGTGCATGGTGCCAGCCGCTGCCCAGAGGCTCCACATCTGAGGAGAGTGGGGAGAGCGAACCATTCTAGCCATGGTCTGGAATAACTTAACACTGCAGCGAAAAAGTCTTCAGCTCAACAGTCTGAAAGTGGATGAATCAGAATGAGGTTTGCAGCAAGCCCAAGAATGCCCTTGACATTCAAACCATGCACTCTAGCCTCCCTGACTGCGACATGTAATTCTACTCTTTCTACACCCCTCCGTGGACTGTCTATGCAAAGTCAGAATTCAGCTCGTAGGCCTTAAAACCCTGTGAGGATTCTGTTTCTTAGAGATTAGCCTAAGACCCAGTTGCAGAGGATTGATTTCCACCCTCTCCCTAACAGAAGCCACCAAATTTTTAAATATATAGAAAAAAGGAGCCCATGTGACTTGAAAAGTTTACTTTAATCAGATTAATGCCAGGATGACTTAGCATTTATCCAGTAATTGGTTCCCAAACTGAAGCTTTTTTTTTTTTTTTAATGAATCTATGGATCAGTTTACTGGAATGTTCACTAGGTGCTGTTTTGCATTTGTAAAATATTAACTTTTCATAGGGCAGTTGAGCAAACTTACATAGAGGGTGACTCGGGAAAGTCAATCAGAGTATGACTGTAAAGGTCATTACCTGACTTAGAAAAATAACAAAAGGTGAATCAGCAAGGTCATCTTTCATGTGGGAAATATGGTTGGCTGTTATTGTCAAAGTGTAATATTTAGAAAGTGAAAAACTTGGCCCTCAATACAAATATTTAAGTGAGCATGTGCCAAATGTTTATTTACCTTATTGGTTGGGGAGCCATCAAGATGGTAAAACTAGTTCATAAGAGAATTCAAGAAGCTAAGTATATGTAGTTTAGGAAAGAAAGAATCTAGGAATAAGATTGCTATAATTTTTTTTTTTTTAATGGGGATGTAAAATGATGCAACCACTTTGGAAGACAGTTTAGCAGTTTCTCATAAAGCTAAATATACCCTCACCATATGTTGACTGAAAAGAATGCACAACCTAAAAGCTGAGAGTTGTTTTATTTGGCGAACATACTGAAAAACTAAAACTTAGGAAACAGCCTCTCAGAGAGCTCTGGAGGACTGTTTCAAAGAGGTAAGGAAGGAACCAGAATATAGGTATCTTTGAAAAAACAAACACAGGTAGTCTAACATCAAAAGTTTACTGATAATTAAAGAAAAAAACCGGACATCTCAAAATAATTTAGTTTCTTTAGAACTAAAAGAATTTAGTTCTTTTCTGTGTAGGGGAAGAATGTGAGAGTCTAGGCTTAATGAAAGTATTCCTTTGATATATGCCTTAACAAGATGCTTATCAGGGCAAGTATTTTGTTTTTCTCTTTCCTGAATGCCCTCAGGGTGCACCATCAAGAGTGGCTGCAGTGGCAGATAGCTTGTTGGGTGCAACATCATTTGTTTTATGTTATGGCAGGTACCATTCTTTGTCCACATATATGATTTGGCAGTTGCAAATGAGTTGAGAACTTACGTCCACATAAAAATCTGCATGCAAATATTTAGAGAAACTTTATTTGTAAATGCTAAAAGCAGGAAGCAACCAAGATATCCCCCAGTAGGTAAATGGACAAATGAATTGTGATATATTCATGCAATAGGTATTATTTGGCAATAAAAGAAATGACCTCAAATGACATGGAAAAACCTTGAGATCATAGCACTAAGTGAAATTAGCCAGGCTGAAAATACTACACAGTGTAAGATTCCAGCTCCATGACATTCTGGAAAAGGTAAAACTGTAGAGACAGTAAATAGGTCAGTGGTTGCCAGGGGTTTGGTGGGGGGATGGTGGTGGTGGTGGTCAGGGTTGAACAGGTGAAGCAGGGGAGATTTTTAGGGAAGCAAACTTTTCTTCATGATACTGTAATGGTGGGTATATAACATCATGCATTTGTTAAGTCTCATAGAACTGTACAACACAAAGAGTAATAATGTAAACTATAGACTTTAGTTAATAATATATCAATATTGGTTCATCAGTTATAACAAATATTCCACACTAATGCAAAATGTTATGAATAGGAAAGACAATGGAGGTGAGGTGAAGAGGAAAGAACAGTATGTTGAACTGTCTGTATTATCTGTTTAATTTATCTGTGAACCTGAAATTTCTAAGAAAAAAAATTTGTTCTTTAAAACTTGTTTAATGCCCTTAGGGTAATAAAACCATAACTTCTGAGCTTCCTTTTTCTATCCAACAGAAATTATTTATGATTCTACTCTAGAAAAATCATTTGACACAATCTTCTACAAGTTTATGTCTAATTTCACAGAGCAATTATTGCCCTTAGCAATAATAAGTTCAACAAAAGTGCATTTCTCTGGAGTATGTGAGTAGGCCTGTGACAATGCCAGAGTGATACTGAAGGGACAGACATACAGTCATCCTTTTGCCTTATTTTTAAAGCTTTGAATATTTTTTCTTAACATTATAACATGTCCTACTTGTTAGAGGAAAATTTTTGCACATTTTTTTGTCAATCTTGCAAACGCATTTCCAAATTATGAGTTAGTTGTACCTGTCAGGGTCCAATCAGGAATCAGAACAATTATTTTAACAGAGAGAATTTAAAGAATTATTTATCAAGTGCTGAACAAAGAGAGAGCATTGAGGTATTACAGAAGTAAGTAACTTCAGGACATGATTATCATGCCTAGGACTGGAGGAACAAAGCATAGAGGCTGGATTATTAAAAGCTGTCCCCATGGAGGTGTCACCTGAAGATCTAAAATGCCTTCAGAACTCAGAGGAGGGATCCAGAGGAGTCAGGAGCCAGATTTCTGGGAGGGGGTGGGATGGATCTTATGGCTTCACTGAGTGGGTGCAATGTCTCTAGTGCTAGGAATGCAAACAACTTGTAAACTGGAATCCACTAGAAGGAACTGCCACTGCCAAGATGAAAAGCTGTTTCCAGGGTGATGCTGATAGGAAGAGGAAACAAACAATAAGGAGCCAGTAACTTGTCCCCTTAGAGCTTCCATTGGCAGAACCAATCAGGGGGCCCACTGGCAAGGGAGAATTGTGGTTTGTATCACAAAGCAGTGAACAAAAGGGTGAGTTTGAGGCTGAGAAAATAGTTTAACAAGCAACACACTGCTCTAACTGCGCTCAGTTGTGTCCGACTCTTTACAATCCCATGGACTATAGACTGACAGGCTCCTCAGTCCATGGGATTTTCCAGGCAAGAATACTGGAGTGGGTTGCCATGCCCTCCTGCAGGAGATCTTCCCGACCTGGGGATCAAACCTGTGTCTCCTGTCTCTCCTGCATTGGAGGATTCTTTACTGCTTGAGCCGTTGGGGGAAGTCCTACACTAACTGGGACACTTGTAATCAACATGACTGTTGTGAAAAAGCTTGAGTTTTGAGGTCAGACGGACTTGATTTTGAATCTTGCTAAAATGTTCTACTAGTGTGTTAGTTTGGAGAAGGAAATGGCACCCCACTCCAGTGTTCTTGCCTGGAAAATCCCAGGGACGGGGGAGCCTGGGGGCTGCCGTCTATGGGGTCAGCAGTGTGTTAGTTTGGGCAAATTCTGTACTGTATTTAATGTCTCTAAGACTTCATCAGAGCGCAGGCGGCTGCGACGGCGCGCTGAGCGCTGGGCTGCGCTTGGCTGAGCGCGGCGACGGCGGCTGCGGCTGAGCTGGCGCGGCGGCTGCGGCGGCGCGCTGAGCGCTGGCGGTTGCGGCGCGCGCGCTGAGCGCTGGCGGCTGCGGCGGCGCGCTGGCGCTGAGCGCTGCGGCGGCGGCGCGCGCTGAGCGCGGCGCGCTGCGGCTGAGCGCTGGCGGTGGGCTGCGGCGGCGCTGAGCGCGGGCGAGAGGAACTACCCCACATCCGAGGTCAGGGGCAGCCGCCGAGACTGCCAGGCTGTGACGGCGCAGGAACGGTCAAGACGAGCTACCCCACGTCCGAGGTCAGGGGCGGCAGCCAAGAGGAGCTACCCTGCGTCTGAGGTCAGGGGCAGCGACCAAGAGGAGCTACCCCGTGTCCAAGGTCGGGGCGGCAGTCAAGAGGAGCTACCCCACGTCTGAGGTCAGGGGCGGCGGCCGAGAGTGCCAGGCTTCGATGGTGCAGGAACGGCCGAGAGGAGCTACCCCGCGTTCGAGGTCAGGGGTGGCGGCCGAGAGTGCCAGGCTTCGATGGTGCAGGAACGGCCGAGAGGAGCTACCCCGCGTTCGAGTTCAGGGGCGGCAGCCGAGAGGAGCTACCCCGCGTCCGAGGTCAGGGGCGGTGGCCGAGAGTGCCAGGCTTCGATGGTGCAGGAATGGCCGAGAGGAGCTACCCCATGTCCAAGGTAAGGAGCGGCAGCCGAGAGGAGCTACCCCTTGTCCGAGGTCAGGGGTGGCAGCTGAGAGGAGCTACCTCACGTCCGAGGTCAGGGGCGGCGGCCGAGAGTGCCAGGCTGCGACAGAGTAGGAGCAGCCGAGAGGCGCTACCCCATGTCGGAGGTCAGAGGCGGCAGCTGAGAGGAACTACCCCACGTCCGAGCTCAGGGGCGGCAGCCGAGAGGAACTACCCCACGTCCGAGGTCAGGGGCAGCAGCCGAGAGGAGCTACCCCGTGTCCGAGGTCAGGGGTGGCAGCTGAGAGGAGCTACCCCGTGTCCGAGGTCAGGGGTGGCAGCTGAGAGGAGCTACCCCGCGTCCGAGGTCAGGGGCGTGGCCGAGAGTGCCGGGCTGTGACAGCACAGGAGCAGCGGAGAGGAGCTACCCCACAGGAGCTATCCCATGTCTGAGGTCAGGGGCGGCAGCCGGGAGGAGTTACCCCACGTCCAAAGAGCTGTGACTATGCGGGCACAGGAGGGCCTAGAGGAACTATTCCACGTTCAGGGTCAGGAGGGGCGGCGGTGAGGAGATACCCCTCGTCCAAGGTAAGAGAAACCCAAGTAAGACCGTAGGTGTTGTAAGAGGACATCAGACGGCAGACACACTGAAACCATAATCACAGAAAACTAGTCAATCTAATCACACTAGGACCACAGCCTTGTCTAACTCAATGAAACTATGAGCCATGCCCGTGTGGGGCCACCCAAGATGGGCGGGTCATGGTGGAGAGGTCTGACAGAATGTGGTCCACTGGAGAAGGGAATGGCAAACCACCTCAGTATTCTTGCCTTGAGAACCCCATGAACAGTATGAAAAGACAAAATGATAGGATACTGAAAGAGGAACTCCCCAGGTCAGTAGGGGCCCAATATGCTACTGGAGATCAGTGGAGAAATAACTCCAGAAAGAATGAAGGGATGGAGCCAAAGCAAAAACAATACCCAGCTGTGGATGTGACTGGTGATAGAAGCAAGGTCCGATGCTATAAAGAGCAATATTGCATAGGAACCTGGAATGTCAGGTCCATGAATCAAGGCAAATTGGAAGAGGTCAAAAAGGAGATGGCAAGAGTGAACATCGACATTCTAGGAATCAGCGAACTCAAATGGACTGGAATGGGTGAATTTAACTCAGATGACCATTATATCTACTACTGCGGGCAGTAATACCTTAGAAGAAATGGAGTAGCCATCATGGTCAACAAAAGAGTCTGAAATGCAGTACTTGGATGCAATCTCAAAAATGACAGAATGATCTCTGTTCATTTCCAAGGCAAACCATTCACTATCACAGTAATCCAAGTCTATGCCCCAACCAATAATGCTGAAGAAGCTGAAGTTGAACGGTTCTGTGAATACCTACAAGACCTTTTAGAATTAACACCCCAAAAAGATGTCCTTTTCATTATAGGGGACTGGAATGCAAAAGTAGGAAGTCAAGAAACAGCTGGAGTAACAGGCAAATTTGGCCTTGGAATACGGAATGAAGCAGGGCAAAGAATAATAGAGTTTTGCCAAGAAAATGCACTGGTCATAGCAAACACCCTCTTCCAACAACGCAAGAGAAGACTCTCCACATGGACATCACCAGATGGTCAACACCGAAATCAGATTGATTATATTCTTTAAAGCCAAAGATGGAGAAGCTCTATACATTCAACAAAAACAAGACCAGGAGCTGATTGTGGCTCAGACCATGAACTCCTTATTGCCAAATTCAGACTTAAATTGAAGAAAGTGGGGAAAACCACAAGACCATTCAGGTATGACCTAAATCAAATCCCTTATGATTATACAGTGGAAGTGAGAAATAGATTTAAGGGCCTAAATCTGATAGATAGAGTGCCTGATGAACTATGGAATGAGGGTCATGACATTGTATAGGAGAAAGGGATCAAGACCATCCCCATGGAAAAGAAATGCAAAAAAGCAAAATGGCTGTCTGAGGAGGCCTTACAAATAACTGTGAAAAGAAGAGAAGCGAAAAGCAAAGGAGCAAAGGAAAGATATAAGCATGTGAATGCAGAGTTCCAAAGAATACCGAGAAAAGGTAAGAAAGCCCTCCTCAGCGATCAATGCAAAGAAATAGAGGAAAACAACAGAATGGGAAAGACTAGAGATCGCTTCAAGAAAATTAGAGATACCAAGGGAACATTTCATGCAAAGATGGGCTTGATAAAGGACAGAAATGGTATGGACCTAACAGAAGCAGAAGATATTAAGAAGAGGTGGCAAGAATACACAGAAGAACGGCACAAAAAAGATCTTCACGTCCCAGATAATCACAATGGTGTGATCACTGACCTAGAACCAGACATCCTGGAATGTGAAGTCAGTTGGGCCTTTGGAAGCATCACTATGAACAAAGCTAGTGGAAGTGATGGAATTCCAGTTGAGCTTTCCAAATCCTAAAAGATGATGCTGTGAAAGTGCTGCACTCAATATGCCAGCAAATTTGGAAAACTCAGCAGTGGCCACAGGACTGGAAAAGGTCAGTTTTCATTCCAATCCCAAAGAAAGGCAATGCCAAAGAATGCTCAAACTACTGCACAATTGCACTCATCTCACATGCTAGTAAAGTAATGCTCAAAATTCTCCAAGCCAGGCTTCAGCAATATGTGAACCGTGAACTTCCTGATGTTCAAGCTGGTTTTAGAAAAGGCAGAGGAACCAGAGATCAAATTTCCAACATCCACTGGATCATGGAAAGAGCAAGAGAGTTCCAGAAAAACATTTATTTCTGCTTTATTGACTATGCCAAAGCCTTTGACTGTGTGGATCACAATAAACTGTGGAAAATTCTCAAAGAGATGGGAATACCAGACCACCTGATCTGCCTCTTGAGAAATCTATATGCAGGTCAGGAAGCAACAGTTAGAACTGGACATGGAACAACAACTGGTTCCAAGTAGGAAAAGGAGTACGTCAAGGCTGTATATTGTCACCCTGGTTATTTAACTTATTTGCAGAATACATCATGAGAAATGCTGGACTGGAAGAAACACAAGCTGGAATCAAGATTGGCGGGAGAAATATCAATAACCTCAGATATGCAGATGACACCACCCTTATGGCACAAAGTGAAAAGGAACTCAAAAGCCTCTTGATGAAAGTGAAAGAGGAGAGTGAAAAAGTTGGCTTAAAGCTCAACATTCAGAAGACGAAGATCATGGCATCTGGTCCCATCACTTCATGGGAAATAGATGGGGAAACAGTGGAAACAGTGTCAGACTTTATTTTTCTGGGCTCCAAAATCACTACAGATGGTGACTGCACCCATGAAATTAAAAGACGCTTACTCCTTGGAAGAAAAGTTATGACCAACCTAGGTAGCATATTCAAAAGCAGAGACATTACTTTGCCAACAAAGGTCCATCTAGTCAAGGCTATGGTTTTTCCTGTGGTCATGTATGGATGTGAGAGTTGGACTGTGAAGAAAACTGAGCACTGTAGAATTGATGCTTTTGAAGTGTGGTGTTGGAGAAGACTCTTGAGAGTCCCTTGGACTGCAAGGAGATCCAACCAGTCCATTCTAAAGGCGATCAGCCCTGGGATTTCTTTGGAAGGAATGATGTTAAAGCTGAAACTCCAGTACTTTGGCCACCTCATGCGAAGACTTGACTCACTGGAAAAGACTCTGAAGCTGGGAGGGATTGGGGGCAGGAGGAGAAGGGGACGACAGAGGATGAGATGGCTGGATGGTATCACTGACTCGATGGACGTGAATCTGAGTGAACTCCGGGAGTTGGTGATGGACGGGGAGGCCTGGCGTGCTGCGATTCATGGCGTTGCAAAGAGTCAGACATGACTGAGCGACTGAACTGAAGACTTCATTTCCTCATATAAAAGTAGGGACACGAAAACTTATCTCAAGGGGCTTTTGTGAGCATGAAATAAGATCATGTATATAAATTACCTAGTGTAGGGGCAGAGTCAGGATTCAGCCCCCAAAACTAAATGATAAATAAAAAAATAACACAGTTTGGTGGATAGGAGGGAAGCCTGTGTGGTTATGAAAAGGCAGCATAGGGAATTCTTGTGTGATGCAACTGTGTGTGTGTGGTGATGCAATTGTGTGTATTTTGACTGTGTGGTGGATACACAAAACTACATTGATGTAAGCTTAAACACACACACACACGTGCTGAAGTCCAGGTAGAACTGGATTGTATCAATATCAGTATCCAGGTTGTTGTATTATAGTTTTAGAACATGTTACCACTGGGGGACACTGGGCAAAGTGTACACAAGATCTCACTGTGTTATTTCTTACAGTTTCATATGGGCCTACAATTTGATTAAAATTTCAATTAATAATAATAACACATATTGTCACTGATGCTGAGACCACCTTCTATGATGCCCTTATATTAACTGCAAAATGAGGACAATATCTCCTGGGGGTATATTCATGCTGTACTCAACATTTTAAACGATGTTTCTAAGGACATGAGAATGAATAGTTTGAGGTTTTGATCCCAATGGATTTAACTTTATTATCATAGGTAAAAGCTACAAAAGGAGATCAAAGTGGAGCTGGTATTGCCAAGAGAATGCTCTTAAATGGAGCTCTTAAGGAAATGTGACTTGGGCAACATATCAGCTTAGTTGGAATCTGAAGTTTTGACCTGATGAAGTTATCAGAAACACTGGTTAGAAACTCAAAATACTTAGCGGACCTTCATCCTAAAACACCTTGGCTACCTGATGCAAAGAACTGACTCATTGGAAAAGACCCTGATGCTGGGGAAAATTGAAGGCGGGAGGAGAAGGGGATGACAGAGGATAAGATGGTTGGATGGCATCACCAACTCAATGGACATGAGTTTGAGCAAGCTCCAGGAGTTGGTGATGGACAGGGAAGCCTGGCGTGCTGCAGTCCATGGGGTCACAAAGAGTTGGGTACAACTGAGCGACTGAACTGAACTGACCCAAAAATACCTCTTGACGTAAATAACTAATCAGACCCCTACTTTAAATTACCTAGCGATTCCTTAAGGGCGAATATTTTCTTGTCAAAGTTGATCGTAATTCTCTTCAGGCAACTTTTAGCAACCTTGTGACTTTTTGGCTTTATAAGTTCGGACTCTTTCTCTTCCTGGGAACATTCCTTCAGTGTTACCCAAATCTGTGTCTCCCAAACTGCAATTCCTAAGATCCCAAACAAACTCTTTTCTGATTTGCAGCCTCGTGCATCATCATCATTACCATTACTTGGTTGGCAAATCTTTATTACCTTCAAATGATATCTGGGCTCTACACAACTTAATAAATTGGATACTTTGTAAGATTTGGTACAATATCCCAAAACTTAAATGCAAAGCTTGGAGCAACACAAATTGTTTAGTCTCTGTCAAACAATTACTGAAAGTGAAACAACTGAAATGTGTTCCAAATTACCAAAAAAAATGTTCTTTCTGGTCCAAATCATCCAGAAACTTTACTGAAATTCTCTTCTGTGTTTGGACACAGCCAGTAAACTAAGCTTAGTCATCGTTTTGAATGTCAAGATGAAGTGACATTTCAAAGAACTCAACTGGTCCCACAGATAAGAAAGTTTTTAAAAGTATATGTCGAAAAGATCTTGCCAAACAGCTGAAGTAATAGATGAAACCCAGCTGGTTTCCTGCAGAGCTTTATCGTCTCATTCTGTGGATTCGTTCTTATGCAAGTTGTGGGGAATTTATTTGGATTGGGCTATTTTCCTGCTGTGTGCTTGTGGTTGAAATAATAAGTTGTTCTGAATCAGTTGCCACTTCTCTAAGGCTCTCCTGTGATTAAAGACATATCTGAATGGATTTCTTTGCTTATGTCAGGCTTACTGACCCAAAAAGTGACTGAGAAAAGTGATAAATACACAGGGCAGGTTTTAATGGCCAGACAAAAACAGAATTATTCTGAGAACTCATTACTTATCTCTACTGTGACAGATGTTAATGTGGTATCTGTCTTTTCTTCAGACTTGGAGCATCTCTCCCAATTCCAAAAGTGTCAGAAGTCAAGAAGAGAGAAAAAAATAATGATAAACCCCTTTCTCTGTGGCTTCATATCACAGTCCCATCTCATCCTTTGTGTGTGTGTGTGTGTGTGTGTGTGTGTGCACTCAGTCATGTCTGACTTTATGCGATCCCATGGACTGTAGCCTGTCAGGCTTCTCTGTCCATGAAATTCTCCAGGCAAGAATACTGGAGGGGGTTGCCATTCCCTTCTCCAGGGAATCTTCCCTGGCTCTGGGACTGAACCTGCATTTCCTGCATTGGCAGGTGGATTCTTTACTGCTGAGCTACCAGGGAAGCTGATCTCATTTCACAGTCAACTGCAAATTTATGATGAATCATGCTCCAGGATGCCATATAATTCTACCACTGAAATATAGTTAATTGCTCGGATTAAAATGGCTTTTCTAAAAAGGGGAGGGGGGAATCCCACCAAACTCTTTCATTGGATTTATCGAATTAGCGACTTGTTTTGAACTCTTAACAATGGCATACTATTATTGTACTCTGAACAGAGTGGGTGTTCCACAAATCCTTGTTAATTATCAGAGATAAGAAGTGAGAAGAAAAAAATCTGCACATGAGACTATTCCAGTTGGAATTTGATGAAGACTTGTGGCTTAAACAGATTCCAACTCTCTTCTTTGAAAATGTTTCTATTAATGCTATCGTTTTAATTAAATATATTCTCTCTGTACAGCAAGAGCTATAAATTATATCTCAGAATTTCCCAAGATATCTTACAATTGTGACATGAGGTCAAACCACCAAAAAGACAATGGAGTGAATTGATGAACAGAGGAGGAAATTGCATGCGTGTCTGGGCTTCTTCCTCTCAGGCTCCCACAAGCTCTACTGAGAAGAGGCTGCCAATGGAGCACAAAGGTTTGCCCTTTGCTGCAAATAACTGTGCTATTCTGAGGGCATCAAGGACTCACAAGGCAATGAAGCAGTGTGTTTGTGAGCTGAATTAAGTCATAAACAATTTAAGATTCCAGCAAGGAAGTTTCCAGTGGATCCTGCAAATCAGGATGAAATCAGTATTAGGTGAATGCTTTTATAGAACAATATGTGCTGAGAGTGAACAGAGAGCAGGAATTCATGATGGCATTTCTGGGTCTGAATCCCACAGAGACAAGCTAGTTTGGCCCTGATACAAGCATGCAGATTTCTATTTCTAGTCAACTGTGTCACCAAGGACAGTTGTTAGGAAAGGGAGAAAGGAGGAAGAAATCCACACACAGCCATCACCCCTGGAAAACTGCGTATAAGCCGAGCAGGTGTTTTTATAGTCAAAAGACAGAATGTTAATTAATAATCAGAAAGTTAATGCAAAATTATCTCAAATTAATCTTTTTTCTACTATTGGGATCGTAACATTCTAGGCCATGCCAGGATATAAAGTTGGTGGAGACGATTGTTGTTATGGTTGTTTTTCTAGTCAGCTTATTTCCTGATGCTCCTATTTTTGCTAATGGTACTGTCACCAACTCAATGGACATGAATTTGAGTAAGCTCCATGAGTTGGTGAGGGACAGGGAAGCCTGGTGTGCTGCAGTCCATGGGGTCGCTAAGAGTTGGACATGACTGAGTGAGCAACTGAACTGAACTGAACCATCATTTACCTGTCATCCTGCCTAAAACCTCAAAGACTCAGCTTAAACTCCTCCAATAATCACCACGTGTGTGTGTGTGTGTGTGTATGCTCAGTCATGTCTGACTCTTTGTGACCCCATGGATTGTAGCCTGCCAGGCTCCTCTCTCCATGAAATTTTCCAGGCAAGAATACTGGAGTGGGTTCTGTTTCCCATTCCAGGGGATCTTCCTGACCCAGGGATCGAACCCACGTCTCTTGCGTCTCCTGCACTGGCAGGTGGATTCTTTACCATTGTGCCACCTAGGAAGCTCCCAGGTGCCACATGTAGTTAAACAATGCAGTCAGTCTATGATTTTTTGCTTCTTGTGTGGATTGCTCTGACCTCTCCAGCCAAATGTTATACTCAGTACTGGGTTGCTCTGAATTTTGAAGAACCTTTTTTTTATCACACTTACATTCAGTTTAAAGCTTCATTGTTTGACACTGTGGCAGAGAATTATGGAATTCAGGCTGTGGTCAGTTATTGATCATCATCCACTGATCTATACATTTTAGAACCTGTTGGGTTCTATATAGTAAATGACTTCAGTACATGATGCAATTTGACTTAGGTGAAAAGTACTGAAGTATGGAATATTTTGCAGAGAGGAGTTTAATAGACTGATTTGTACTTTGCTATTCAAAGTGCAGTCCACAGTCTAGCGTTGTTTCATCCAGAGCTTGTCAGGAATGTACATTCTTGGGTACTCCCCTGGCCTCATTATTAGCATTGGCATGTTAACAAGGTTCCCCTCAGGATATGTGGACAGTAAAGGCTGGGAAGCTCTAGGACAACCCCTATCTTGAGGTACAGAATGACTGTACGACAGAATGAAAACAAAGAGGCAGGGTGCGATAGTAGAAATCATGCTGAAACAGAAACCAGAAGTTGTGTGTTCCATGTCTGTCTACCAGTTGGGATCCTGGAAAAAAATCACTTAACCATCCTGGGCCTCATTTTCTGATCTTTCAAATGGGAATGATATCTCCCTGCTATTTCATGGTGGTTGGGAGGTTTGGGGGGAAATGTCAAAGTGGTTTAAAAATCATGTAAGTTTTTTTTAAATTTATATATTTTAAAATTACTTTTCTTGGGATCACACAGCTGGTTTTAGCTCTCCTGAATTCTAGTCCAGTTACTACAGAATCTAGAAGGCCCTTGGCACTGCAAGAAGCAGTGCTGGAATAATCTTTTAAGAAAAGAATTTAATAATTCATCTCAAGAGTGTTTAAATGTGTTAAACCCCCACAGCCCTGTAGTTTCTTTACTGGGAAACTAGCTTATGGAAATAATTGAAAACAGATGAAGAATTTTAAATAATTATGTTCACTGCAAATTTACTTATTATAGGAAAAAACCCCTGCAAATCTAAATGTCCAACCATAGGGAATGGTCAAATACACTGTAGGATATCACAGGACAGTATGTCATGCAGCTATTAAAATTTTTGTCTGAAAAGAGTTTTCAAGAATGTGAAAAATGTTTGATATAATATTGAAACAAAAAGGAGGTAGGTCATAAAGTTTATAAGTATGATCTCAACTATGTTAAAAAAAACATGTGTGTAGGGAAAAGGCTACAAGGAAACAGGAAAATATTAACTGTACTTTCTTCTGAGCTGCAGCATGTTTTGTTCTGCTCTTTATTTTGAGGGGCTTCCCTGGTGGCTCAGACAGTAAAGAATACGGCTGCAGCGTGGGAGACCTGGGTTCGACCCCTGGGTTGGGAAGATCCCCTGAAGAAGGGAAAGGCTACCCACTCCAGGATTCTGGCCTGGAGAATTCTATGGACAGACAAGCCTGGCAGGCTACATCCCATGTGTCAGCCCTAAGAGTTGGACATGACTGAGTGACTTTCATTTTTTTAGAATGATATTGAGTGATTTTGATCAGTGTACGTGGACATGCCTAAAATAGATTAAGAAAAGTGATAGTTTCTCTAATGATTGTGCAATGGAAGTGAAGTTTTTTTGTTGTTGTTGGTTAATAACTGTGGCTACCTTTAAAACAATTTTTTCTGTCTTTGTCTTTCTCTCTTCCTTTCTCTCTGAATAGAGCACCTGTGCACAAGTTAAAAAAATTTGAGGTGGTTCCTGCAGTACAATTAGAGAAACTATATAGTAAATCTCTCTCGTATGCCATCCCTTAAGCCAATTCTCCTCCCCAGATACAACCACTAGTATCAGCTTCTTCTGTTTCCTTCCAGAGCACATGTACACATTTCTCCCCAAATAGTAAACTATAGATTGCTCTGCACCTCTTCTTTTGAAACTTTTTCGTTTTAAAAGAATTTGAACCTTCAGAAAAGTTACAAGACTAGTAAGATGAACTCTTGTATTCCTTCCACCTAGACTCATCAATTAACATTTTTCCACAATTATATTTTCTTTATATATATATATATATATATAAAAATTCTGATTATTTGTTACTATTATTATTGCTGAACCATTTCAGAGTGAATGGCAGACATCTTCATCCCTAAATACCTGTTTGTGTATCTCCTAAGAATAAGGACAGTTCAGTTTTCCTCTATTATTAGTTTTGACTCTGCCTCCAAACTCATGCATAACCCCAAGTTGAAATTCCCAGGAAGCAGCACTTGTCTAGAAAGCTGTATGAGAAGTCAGTTTTGTTTTCTTTCTTCCCTCCGAATAAGTCTCAGTTATCTCCACAGCTTGTAGGCCGAATGCTTGGGGATCTTAGCAAGTACTTGGCCTATCAATTGTTCTTTAATAAGCATTGCTTCCTCTAATGGACTGGGTATATACTAGGCCTTTCATCATTGGTTCTCTGCTTTACTTATTCATTAGAGTCTAGATGGTACCAGTGGATGTATTGGGAAGCCATGGATGTCATCCAAGACAGACCTAGATCTATGTTGTCCATGAGGCTAGAGAGCACCATCTATGCTCTTCTGAAGACCCACTCATATGATATGGGACTCCTCAGATGACAAACTGGTCTACTTGATTTTGTTCTCTGCCTCCAGACCCATCCTGACATTTGTGGAACCCAGGGCAAAAATACAAATGTAGGCTTACATACAATGTTTTCTAAATATTGAAAATTAGAAATTACGCCAACATACTGTACAAAGCATATTTTATCCTCTTTCCTTTATAATCATACCTTCGTATTGGCCTGGAAGGCTGGCTTCAAGTTTGGCATTATCAGAATTCTTAGAGTTCCACACCAAAAAAATATGGAAAACCAGCCTCTGATCTGCTTACTATTCTTTGCACCCCTTTCCCAACTCATGACCCATTCCTGGGATTCTTGCACAAACACGTCTTGCAGACAACCCAGTCACCCATCCCTTCATAGAAAAATATCACTTGACTCGGAAAGTGTACACCACCAGCTCAGTGATCTCTGGAGGTCATATTTAGGGAAGAGGTCTGTGTAGGAAGCAAATGCAAGAGCCTGTTCCAGTTCCCATATGCTTAGCGCATGGTCTAGAAGTGGGTGAGCTTGGCTCCTTGGATTTCTGGCCCTGTGGGCAGGATGGTGGCCAGAGGAGGACCACAGCTCAGCCCCTAGATCTTGTGGCTCAGGAAATTCCCCTTGACCGGACCTAAGGCAGTACCATCTGGCTCCTTGCCTATTTAGTACCTCATCATGCAGTATGTTGCTGAAGAACTCCCCGTGACTTGGCTTTGTGTATATTCTTTGAAAAAATGTTGACAATTTGTTGAGTTTTCTTGGTGGCAAGCTTCTACAAGGACTTTGCCATCTTCAGACTTTTCCAGCAAGATATGTAAAACTACGAAATACTTTATGCTTACTTTCATGTCTGTGTGTTTCAGTAACAAATGGATTCATAGATGTTTGTTGTTGTTCTAAATAAATACATTTATTTCCTTTTTCTTATATAAAAGTAACGTATGCTTACAGTTTAAAAAAATCCAGACATTTCTTAAAGGTAAAAAAAAGAATGCAAAAAAATACTTATAATCTTACCATTTAGGAAGAACCACAACTTATATTTTGGTAGATAGCCTTCTAAACTTTCTTTTGTGGATACACATATACATGATTTTTATACAAAGATGAGATTATTCATGCAGTGTAGTGATGTGCTTTTCCTTTTCCACTTCAATAAATATAAATTTGCTTCATCATTTGTAGTGACTATAGAACATCTACTATATCTGTTTATTCAATAAATATTCATATATATACCTGTCACTGAGCTAGAATCTTCAAATACAGTCCTAGGTAAGTAAGTCTTTGAAAACACAAACTTACCATAATTCATTAAGTTAACCTCCTATAGCTGAACAGTAAAGTTCTTCTTTAGCCATTATAAAAAGAGTTATGATAAATATCCTGTACATACATTTTTGTGCCCTTCCCTGAATAGATCCTTAGAATAAATTCCTAGAAGTATTAATTGCTTGATCAAAAATAAATAGTATTTTAAATATTGATCCAAATGCAGATTGACTTACTTTCAGAGAAGTTGTTACAGTCAACATCTCATCGATAGCACATACTGTTCCATGTTCTTGCCAACACCAGGTATTAGTAATTTAAAAATTTTTTGCCAATCTAGTAAGCAAAAATTAAAATAAGTGTTATTTCCTTCTCTTTTGTAAACTAACATTTCACATCCTTAACCTTGAGATGTTCGTCTTTTTCTTAGTGATTTGTAAAAGCTATTATGTACATTCTGGGAATTGTCATGTATTTTACAAATACTTGTCAATTTTTTTTGTCTGTCTTTGAACATGGTTGTGGTATTTTAGCCATATTGAAGTTATTTTTTTCCCAAATAGAACTAGCCATAACTTTTAATAGTGATCTTTTAGTAGTTTTAAAACTCTTAATAG
Source organism: Bos mutus (assembly GCF_027580195.1). NCBI lineage: Eukaryota > Metazoa > Chordata > Mammalia > Artiodactyla > Bovidae > Bos > Bos mutus. The sequence continues at coordinate 14,659,915 of NC_091636.1, forward strand.
TTTATTGAGTGGGAAGAGTTTGAAGTGATTAGGTTCCAGGCCTTTGGGTGCAGAAACACCAGTATAAGCATGCAGATCTCCTGTTGAATTTTTGGCAGAGTGAAGTGAAGCCCTCAGGAACATAGGAAAGGAACAGTAGAATGACTTGAAATCTTCTTTTGCGTGGGGCAGCTGTAGTGTCTGTTGGGTGGGAGACGCAAGCTAAGTGGTTTAAAGAGGTAACAACCAGTTTGGCTGTAAGAAGCCTGAGGAGGAAGATGGGGTGAGAGAGAGAAAGAGATGTGGTGGCTGTGGTGAGAAGTGGAAATTTGGGGAAAGAAAAAGAGGTTTACAGATAATTTTGGGGAAGTTTGTTGGTATGATAGCCAGTTCTCACAAAACCTGTAGAATACAAACTGCATTACTCATCTTACTTTGAAGTTGGGCTTGGACATATTTTTGGATACAAAAGTGGAAGATGGACCCCAAGGCAGCTGTTGCTGAGCCCAGTGCCAGCCCAAGGCACCCAGTATGTTTAGGGTCCCTGGTGTGGTCATGCTGAGGTTGACTCCCCACCCTCAATCCATTGCTACATAATTAATCCAAGTCGCTCATGGTAACTGCTCCCTCACTCGGACTCTGTTGAAGAATTTGTGCCAATGAGATACCAGGGAAGGCTTGCTGGGGCTTTCAGAAAGAGAAGAAAGTGTTTCTCTTCTTGAAAAGGAACAGGAAAACATGTCCCAGGTTGTGTAGCCTCAAGGGGAATTTGCCTTAGAGAGAAGCTCAACAGGTAGTTAGCAGAGAGACGGGGAGAAGCTGGGGCCTAAAGACATTGTCAAGCCACTGAACCCAGCAACCCTGAAGTCTGCCCACCCTGTCACATGAGGTAATAAATAACTTCAAACCTGTGGTAGTCAACCTCTGTTACTTGCAGCTGAAAACATTCTCACACACACAGTAAAGTCTAAACAAGCTAGAGCCCTGGCAGACTGCTGAATTCCTGAACAGATTATTAGCCTGGACTCAGAACAGACCAGATGTTTAGATTGGACCTGAACTAGTTTAGCTCCCAGAACATGCTGTGTTCTCTTTCCAGCTCAGGGTCCTTGCGTATGCGCTTTCCTCTTTCTCCTCACTCTGCTTTTTGCGTCCCTGACTTGGGCTCAACTGCAGGCCTCTAGTAGGGAGCAAGGGCCCAGAAAGATTTCTTTGGCCTGTCACATTTGAGTGGCTGTTCCTTCCCTGTACTCCCACGGAGCCGTGTGCTGTATTGAATTGCCTGAATCTCCCAGAGAAGGCAGGGATATATCTGTGTTGGTCACAGATTGGATGAAACTTGAAAACAGTACATTAAGTAGAAGAAGGCACAAAAGACCACATGTTGTATGATTTTATTTTCTTTGTTTATAAGAAATCTCTAGAACAAGCAAATCCGTAAAGGCAGAAAGTAGATTTGCTGTTGCCAGGGGCTGAAGGGAAGGGAAATGGGGAGTGACTCCTGTTTGGTATGAGATTTCTTTTGGGGATGATAAGAATGTTCTGGAATTAGATAGTGGTTATGGTTGCAGATAGCTGTGAATATACTAAAAACCACTGAATTGTATGCTTTGAAGACGGGGGAGGTGGAAATTCCCTGGCAGTCCAGTGGTTAGGACTCCTTGATTTCACTGCAGGGGGCGTGAGTTTGATGCCTGGTTGGCCAAATGAGATCCCGCAGGGCTAATATAAAGGGCAGGGGGAGGGAGGTTATGCTTTGTGAATTGCGTCTGAATTAAAAAAAAGAAAGCACCTCCCCACTATTTTCCTGTTTTAGATGATGAAAGCAGCTAAAAGAAAATGAAAAATATATACTCATTTGTTTAGTGAAATACTTAGAATTTTACAGTAAAAAATGTCATCCTAATTGTAGTATGTCAGTACTTCATTCCTTTGTGTGGCTGAATAATATTCCATTGCATGCATATATCACATTTTATTTATCCATTCTCAGTTGATGGGTAGTTGTGTTTCCACTTGCGGGCTATGCTGAATAATGCTGCTATGAACATTAGTAGACACGTTGTTTTGTGAACATATGTTTTCAGTTCTTATAGGTGCACACCTAGAAGTGGAATTGTTGGGTCAAATGGTAACTCGCTGTTCAGCTTCTTTGAGGAACTGCCAGGCTGATTTCCAAAGAGGCTGCATTGTTTTCCATTCCCACCAGCAATGTGTGAGGGTTCCAATCGCTCCACATCCTAGTAAAGATCCATCTGAGTAAATTTCATTTAGGCAAACAAAATGCTGACCTGGAGAAACAGGAATGATACACCTCATATGTAGCTAATGTGCATGAGTCAGATAATCAGTAATGACCCCGCCAATCTGCCTTTTAACATCCAAGAGCTCATGAAGAAAAGGCAAAAGAAAGGCAAATGACTAACTTGGGAATGAATGATTGATGTTATCTGTTAATTTTTTTTTAAAGCATACATACTAGCTAAAGAGTCTGCAGTAAACTTGAAAGTTTTACAGCAATGGCCTTAGCTTAAGCTTAAGCCATCCCCTGCTGGGGTTCAGATGTGTCTGGGCCTGTTTGGTGAACTGAGCTGCCAGAAACTGATTTTTAAGAGGAAGAATAAACTTGGGAAAGAGAACTAATTTAAGAGGAGAGAGACTTAAACAGAAAAGCTTGTTAAGCTTTTGTTAGGAGGCATAGTTCCAAAAACATAGGACTCCCCAAACCCTGGTCTTACCTCCATGTACCCAGGATTGAGTCCCAGAAGAAAAAGGCCTGTATGTAAAATCTGAAAGCTTGATTTCCATGGTTTGACTGTTTGTGTCCTCTTAAAATTCTTATGTTGAAATCCTAACTCCACCATGTGATGGTAGTAGGAGGTGAGGATTTGAGGAGGTGATTAGGTCATGAGCTTGGAGCCCATTTGGTCATGAATGGGCTTAGTGCGCTTACAAAAGACCCCTCACAGAGTTCCCTAGCCACCTGTGTCATGTGACAGCAAGAAGTCAGAAGTCTGTAGTGCTAAAGAGGGCCCTCCCAGAACCCAACCAGGGTGGCACTCTGATCTTGGACTCAAAGCCTCCAGAATTGTGACAAATTTTTGTTTTTATAAGCCACCTTCCCAGGTGGCACTAGTAGTAAAGAACCCCCTTGCCAAAGCCAGAGATGTTAAGAGACATGGGTTTGATCCCTGGGTTGGGAAGATCCCCTGGAGGAGGGCACGGCAACCTACTCCAGTATTCTTGCCTGGAGAATCCCATGGACAGAGGAGCCTGGTGGGCTATGGTCCATAGGGTGGCAAAGAGTTGGATACCACTGAAGTGACTTAGCACACATTAGCCATCTAGTCTGTGGTATTTCTGTTGTGGCAACCTAAGTGGACTAAGATAATTATTCTCATCAAAAACTCTAAGACCCTGGATGAAAGGTATTACTGCCTTAATATTTCATTCATATAGATATGTTACATAAAAGGGAGGAGACCTTCCCCCATTTTGTCCCCAAACTTCATGACATCCAGAACAGTCCTCTCTATGTTGGTACACTGAGGCCCCTGTGTATTAGAGGTGGTGGCAGTGGCAATGTGCCCGAAGGAGTTGTTGGCTGAGGATGTTGGAGGCAAGCTTGAGGCACCTTCACACATTTGCCTGGGGAGTGTGGGCTGGGCAGTTTATATCACTGGGGAGGGACAGGGCAGAGGAAGAGAGTGATGGCAGCCCATGGTGGTTCCGAGCTTTTTGATGAGTCCAGGTGAGATGCTCTCTGGGGATTCCCAGAAGGGACCCTGGTGGGGACTAGAGGTGAGGCTAGGAACAGGAGACATATGGATCATCACTATTTGTATTTTCAGAGTACACAGCAATCTGGCCAGCGTGGCCTAGGGAAATACAGTCTAACCGCTATTGGGAAAAAAAAAAAAAAGGGAAAATAAGTAGGTAACAGAGGAATGAGCCAAATTTGAAATGAATGGCTAAAAACACATTGTTCTTTTGGGATGATTGGTAATCTTGTAAAATAATAATTTTTCCACCCCAAGAGTCTGCTATTGTGATAGCTGATGTAATAAAGCTGTTTAGTGGCCTTTCCCACCATAGGTTGCTGTGTTGTTCTCACATCTGGGAACTTTCCATTGCTTCAGAGTCAAACTTTCCCACAGTTTTCTATCTGTTGACGTCTGAGGTTATAGATGAAAATGTAACTAGCGGTCAATGGCAGGAAAAGTAAGTGGCTGATAGAGTGTGTAATAATAAAAAAATGAAGCAAGTTCAATTTGATCCAAGATGTTGAGTTAACACAAAGCCAGTGCAATAGAACTGGCGAAGGTAGCCACATCCTGGGTTCTCCCATCTCATGAGGGAGGTAAGGGAAACATGCGTCAGTGCTGCCTTCTTGACCCCAAGGGAATGAGACCTTGTGATCACACCTGTATGTTTCTAGGAGGATGACATACAGTAAATTCAGGCCAGTGCTCTGTTTTGAAGATATCATGCATTATTATCAGACTCATTTTCCATCAAAGGACACTTCCCAACTTTTAAGAAAGAGATATTGGGTTGGCCAACAATTCGGTCGAATTTTTCCATGAGATGTTATGGAAAAATTCGAATGAGCATTTTGGCCACCCGTACAACTCTCACTCCATGAAGTTCTTGAACAAGTTTGGGGGAGGAGTGGGGAGGTGTTGTTGGAGGAATACCTGATGAATCATGATCAGAGAAGCATATTCCCTGTGTGCGTGGGTCAGGGGCAATAGAGCCCAAGCACCCCTGGGCTTGACTGGGGAGGGGCCATGTAGCTCCACAGTCCCCACAAAAAATCAGACAGGCTGAGTTTTGATCTCTTTTAGGTATTGGTTCTTGTCTAAAATGTATATTTGAATGTAGGGATTTGCTACCAAAGAAAGGGAAAAGAGAGGGCGTGAGAGAGAGAGATTAAAATTGAAAGAAGCCCCTTGTGCAAATGTTATAGTTTCTCAGGAGGGACCTTCTCCTGGTTGAATCCTGGATGTTAATCACAGTCACAGCAAACTCGGTTGCTGTTTTCCTTACTCACACCGGGAATTCATCTGCTCCTGGCTCCCAGCACACAGTCTTGGCAATACTCGTCATGGCTGCTTTGTTTCTGAGCCGCGTGGTGGAAACTGAGCAGAGCCCTTGGCTGGAGCCGTCACATCAACCCCTGGCTGACCTTCCAAACTGTACATCTCCACGTAAAAGGGAAGGAGGCTCAGGAGCCCCGGAGAGGAGAGGGCTGACTGGTCCCGTCCAGAACTGGGGAAGCTCTGCTCAGGACAGCAGAGTTTACCAGAGTCAAGGAAGAGACACCAGCGATTCCTCTAGGGGTCAGAAAACTTATGGAAATGCCAAAAGATGACAAATCCAGAGGGCTTGGAAATTTGGTCACTTTTGCACTCAGCTCCCTGACCTTTGGAAATGACGCATCGCAGTATTGAGTCCAAAACCAGCTTTGATTGATTTTTGTCTTCAGCTCTGCAGTCAGGCGTTTTAAGACACTGTAGAGAGGTCTCCTAATGTTTTCCACACATCATAATGGCATAAAACCAGGAGAGGAATAGTGACAGCCAGAAAGAATTACAAATAGGAATAGAAGATAAAAAAAATGTGTGTGTGTGTGTAAGGGTGGGGGGACTTAGGGGGACATCTGTGGGCTTAATAAGTAACTTAATCTGACAATGCAAAACTTAACCAGTTAAGAGCAAACACAACCAGTGAGGCCTCTGCCTCTTAAGGAGCGCTTACCCCTTCCTCGGACTTTTGGGCTCTTGAGCTAGCAACAGGCAGACATGGCAGTTTCTGCTGGCTTCAATTCTGTCTGGCCTCTGGAACAACGGCCAAGCACTTGATCATTCAGCATTCCCCGGTCCTGAGCTTCCAAAGGCTACACGTGGCATTATTGGGAGCTCTTTGTTATTAGTGGGCCTGGAATTTGCCTGCTGCACCCACATCTGGCCCCCAGATGGTGGGATTGACCCAGGTGTGCACTAAGCTGTAGGTTCCCTGTGATTATGGTCAGTCTGCCCACCTAATCTTTTGCCTGGTCTCTGATTTTTTTTTTAATTTGTTTTTTAATGTTTGCATTAAAAATATTTTTAATTGAAGGATAATTACAATATTGTGTTGGTTTCTGTCACGCATCAACATGGATCAGCCATAGGTATTATACGTATGTCCCCTCCCTCTTGAGCCTCCCCAGCTTTCTCACTGGGACAAGATCTTGGTTCAGAGCTAGCTTGGCTGCCATGCCTGCCCTGGCTCCTGCCAGTCTGCTCATGCCATCTTCTCTCACTGCCTCTCCTCAACCCTACAAAAAAGTTGAGGCAACAGTACAACGGATAGCTATATATCTTTCATTTAGATTTACTAGTTGTTAGTACTTTGCCACACTTGTTTCTCTTTCTTCATCTTCCCATACACACAGACACACACAATTGTCTTTTTCTTTCGGCAGCACACCAATGGCTTGTGGGATCTTAGTTCCCCAACATAGGATTGAACCCATGCCCCCTGTAGTGGAAGTTTGGAATCTTAACTACTGGACCACCAAGGAAGTCCCACATAATTATCTTGATAATATCTTTTATGGCTATATATTTTTTTCAGTTCAGGATCCAATTAAGGATCACACATTGCATTTAGCTATCATGTTTCTTTAATTTTCTTTAGAACAGGCCTCTCTCTTTAAAAATCTTTCTTTAAAAAAAGGTGTTTTTTTGAGTATAGTTGATTTATGATGTTCTGTTCGTTTCAGGTGTACAGAGAAATGAATCATTTACATATATACATATATCTACTCTTTTTAAGATTCTTTCTCCATATAAGTCAGTACAGTATATTGAGAAGAGTTCCCTGTGCTATACAGTAGGTTCTTATTATTTATTTTTTACCTAATAGTGTGTCTTGACTTTGATATTTTTGAAGAGTTCAGGACAGTTGTTTTGTAGAATGTCCACAGTCTGGATGTCTGAGTGTCTCTTCCTGGTTAGATTCAGTGGGGCCACAAGGTCCTTTTTCCATCCTCTGCACTGCTGCACACGTAGCATTTTTGGCAGTAATACCCTCTATGTCTGACTTCCTCTAGGCGTAGGCTGTGCCCAGTGTCCACTTGCTTTCTTCTGTACATCACTACACAGAAACCACCTCCCCACCATCCCCGCCAGAGGTGATACAGCAAGAATGGCTGAGGAGCTTGTGTGCAGGGCAGACCTGGGCTCCCAAGGGCCTGGCAAGGTTGCTGCCACCAGATACCACTCTGACTACTCAGCCCAGTTGGATCAGTTCTAAAGGGAAATAGCTTGAATCTTCTTTGGCTCCCACTTTCATTTGTCACAGATGAGTTCTCGGATATCCTGAGCTCTTAGAACTCTGTCATAGCCCAGTGGTAGTCAGGCTGAGGAAACAAACGGGGCTGAGATCCCACAGAAGCAACATTTTAGAGGTCCCATAGGTCTAAAGGCTCTGGATCTAAACTTTGATATGTGGACAAAACTTCTGTACCCTAGTGGAAACTCCAGGTTGCTGTGATGGGCTTCAGAGACAAGAAGAACCAGGAGAAGTTGGGACCAGACGTCTGGCTGAGTGCAGAGATTTGGCAGATATTAATGTTCTGCCATTAGCAAGGAAACCAAGTTCCTCCTTGGAAAGGAAGCAGGGGTACTATAAGTTCAAAAAGTCAAAGTCAAAACCCAAACCCAGAGCTCACATGGATTGGAGGAGACCTGGAACTAGGGGTTCCTCCAAAGCAGGTAGCCTTTCCTATTATCCTATGCATGCCATGACTGAGCAACATGCTTGATGGATGGGAGACACCCAACCCTTGCTATTGAATGAATGGATGAATAACTAAATTTAGATATAATTTCCAAAGAAGCAAAGTCAAATTTAGTATCCAAGAGTTCAATTTAATTGGGAGGATTTAAGAGTCCGTATCTGAGGGTATAGATGGGGAGAGATAGCAGAATATAGGGGAGAAGGCAATGGCACCCCCTCCAGTACTCTTGCCTGGAAAATCCCATGAATGGAGGAGCCTGGTAGGCTGCAGTCCATGGGGTCGCTAAGAGCCGGATATGACTGAGCGACTTCACTTTCACTTTTCACTTTCATGCATTGGAGAAGGAAACGGCAACCCACTCCAATATTCTTGCCTGGAGAATCCCAGGGATAGGGGAGCGTGGTGGGCTGCCATCTCTGGGGTCGCACAGAGTTGGACATGACTAAAGTGACTTAGCAGCAGCAGAAGCAGGAGAATATAGAATTTTGAGAGACATACATTAAGGGTAACTGAGTTGGAAAATGGAGTCGAGCCACAGTAAGTTGTTGAAATGTGTTATAATTCACCCTCGATTCACCTAACTCCAGATTTTTCTTTTATGATGAGCTCATTGGTGTCCTGGTTTTGTTCAGCTACTGTGTAGCCAGGAACGTGCCTATCCCATCAGGCACATGATCTGCCTCTCAGAAGCTGGGAAGTGGAGCCACAAAGATGATTTTTTTCCCCTTCCCTGCCCAGTTACACGTGGCAGAAACAGAAGGTGAGATGTGGACACACTCATACAATATCCAGGCTTTTCAAACATTATAAAGTGGCATGCAAGCTCACTCTCTAATATCATAAAGCTGGGAGGGAAGTCCAGAAGTGGGAACAGAGAATTTCCATGGAAAGAAAGCTCAGGAAGCTCCTAATAAAACATAGCTTAAACATAAAAATTTGACACTTTATTAAGAAAGGAAAATAGTGAGGGGTCGGTGACTGAGCCATGGACTGCGTTCAGCATCTGGAGAGCTGGAAGCTTCCAACGAGACCTGCTAGACTGATACAGGGGCTCTGGAAGATCCCTTAATGGATGTAAGTGCTGTGTAGGGGAAAAAAGACTTGTCAGGTGATTCAGAAGAAAAGTATTTTTAAGTTGAGAAGAGTGCAATTGTATTACCATCACCACATTTAGAGATGAATAAAAAAGGCACAGAGAAAGGAAGTGGGCTGTTACTGGGCCTCCCATAACTACAGTTCAGCTCAACTTCCTTATATAGGTTTCTTTTTTGCACACATGCTCCTAGTTTAGGTTTCTAAAATCCATGGCTTTTATTTATAGGTTAAGCACACCCCAATTTTTTTAAATACTGAAGACGATGCTGGCCAGACCTTAATTTGGGTTATCGCCATGCCTAGTCCCCCTCCCTCCTGCTTTCCTGTCTGAGTCCCTTGAGGAACCTAGGTGCCCTCTTCGTTCTCTAAACTTCTGCAACTTTCTTATCCCCTTCTATCCTTCCTTTCTTCTTTCCTTCCTTCTTTCTATCTTTTTTTTTCTTTTCTTTTTTGCCAACGTGTCAGTACAGCCGAGCCCTCCTGATCCCTGTTGGCTGCACAGACGCAGCTCCAGCTCTGTCCTTCTTTTACTGGGGAGCTGATGTCAGCCAGGTTGGATTACAGCCCGGCAGCCGTTCTGCTGCTAATGAACTGGCATGGAGAACAAAACACTGCAACTCTCCTGGAACAGTTTTGTCATCTATAGTTGGAGCGCAGAAAACCTCGGGGTTTGGAAAAGAACAAATGTCACTGGAGTTTGCTTATTTGCCTTTGGGATGTCAGGACCCCCAGTTCACCACACCCTGAAAGTTTATCTGATTACAGAACTCCTGCAAATAACAAAAGGTTAAAGGAAAACCCCACCCTTGTAGCATTTCCCTACTCATTTCCCACCCTCCAGGACTGGCTGGCAGGCTTGGGTCAGGAAAATTTTTATATTTATAGTCCTGTGAATAAGGGGACCAGACTTGGCCACTTCAGAAAGGCTGAGCGAATCTTGGAAAGCTGGGATTGAAAGAATGCTTAAGGAGCATTAAGGCCAATAGTCTCCTCTGAGTATGAGAAACTGAAGCCAGAGAGGTTGCTGAGTGTTAAGGGTTGAATTGTGTCTCCTCAAAGTTCATGTATTGAAGTCCTAACACCCAGGAGCTCAGAAAGTAACCTTATTTGCAGATAAAATCTTTACAGACATACAAGTTAAAGTGAGGTAATTGGGGTGGGTATAATCCAATATGAATGGTGTCCTTATAAGGAGGAGAAGTTTGACCTATACAGGGAGAACGCTCTGTGAACAAAGTCTGCAAGCCAAGGAGAGGGGCAGGGAACAGATCCTCATCTCACAGCCTTCAGAAGGCAACAGCCCTGCCAACACTTTGATTTTGGGATTTCTAGCCTCCAGAACTGAGACAATAACTTTTTGTTCTTTAAGCTCAGTTCATGCTACTCTTTTAGAGCAACCCTAGCAAACTCTTGTATCTGAAATCTCAGTTCGAGAATGGCCACACAGGTTTGATCCTCTAACTCCCTTGTCTAAGGATTCTTTCATCATATTGCCACCTGGATTAGATACATACTATTAAAGTACTACATTAGAGAAAACAAGAGTACTTTTCAAGAGGGACAGTTTGTCTAAGAATTTGAGGAGCAATGTCTCTGATTGTCCATGCTAGAATCTAGCTGGCAAATCCTTGCTAGAATCTTTATATGTAAATGTGTAAATCATAGGTCATGGTGAAACAATATTTATTCAACCAAAGTGACAATAAAAGGTTTTTAAGGGCTTTCCATTGGTGCTTGTGGTAAAGAACCCGCCTGCCAATGCAGGAGATGTAAGAGACTCAGGTTTGATCCCTGGGTCAGAAAGATCCCCTGGAGAAGGGCACAGCAACCCACTCCGGTATTCTTGCCTGGAGAATCCCATGGACAGAAGAGCCTGGCAGTGTACAGTCCATGGGATCACAGAGTCGGACACGACTGAATCAACTAAGCACGCATCCATGCATGGCAAATACAGATCATTTAGAAGGCAAATGAATTCACAGTTTGTTATCAAAAGTAGCTCAGCATTCCAAGAAAACTTTGTGCTCTTAACAGAGGGAAAGTGAACCAAAATCCAGTCCTGTGCTGGCCCACTCTCAATAACAAAATTTATTTACCTATTTAAGTTTAATCCAATCCCCGGCTGCAGTGTACAAAATTATTTTCTCAGGGCTCCCTTTCCACAAAGCTTCCACAATTTTCTGTGTCTATTTCAGGTTATCTCTTATTTTTCTGTTCCATTTAGAAAACCAGCTCTAAGACAAAGTCCCTCTTTCCCTTTAAGAAAATGTATTTCCATCTCTCATACCTTCTCTTGTTGAAAACACACATCCTACTTACCTTGCATACTGACATGTTTCCTTTATTATTTCTAGTAGCTTTAATTACATATTACAACTTTAACCATTAAAAACTCTCTAGTTAAAACCAACAAGCAGCAAGTAACTGTGAATTGTTTGTCATACCAACATTTCCTGGTTGGCAAAATAAGCTCTAGAAACTTACATTGTCTGGTAGCATAGTTTCTTTTCTCAATGTGGTGCCAGACACATGTCTAATAAACCCCAAACATCTTTAGTTTTCCTCTTGTAAGAACACAAAAGTAGACCTGTTTAGCAGTTAACGTTCCAGTATGTTACTTTATTTGAAATCACCTGGCTATCCCATGAATTCTCTTCATTTAATTTAATTTTAGCAACACTCTAAAGTTTCAAGTTACCGAAAATCTGGAGAAACTATTTTAGATAGACATATCTAAAACATAATTACTCCTGAAGAAGTCACCTGAAAACTCTTATCTCATTTACCTTTATTTTATCATATGGAAATAACATACCCAGTTATCATACCAGCGGAATGGCTGATGGCTTGATCACTGAAACAACCCTTATTTGTTGATATGGCAAGTGACATTCTTTGTCCACAATGAAAAGATTGTCACTGTTCTTAGGTTTTGTCTTTTTAATTTAAAAGTGTTTTAGAAATAAATGTTTAAATGCTCTTGCTTTTACAAAATACGATTGATTGAAGATACTATGTTTTAAATAATATGCTCATTTGCCAGAATTAAAAGCTGCCAATCATTTGCTGGTGTCTCTCTTACTGGGCAAGGGGTGAGGGGAAAGTGTCATGAAATCCTAAATTCTGGGAGCCACTGATCACAAGCCCACAAGGGTTCTCTTTCCCTCTATTAAGAGCACCAAGTTTTTTTGAATGCTGAGCTACTTTTAATAACAAATTGTGAATTCGTTTGCCTTCTAAATGATCTGTATTTGCTGTGTGTGCATGCGTGCTAAGTCAGTTCAGTTGTGTCCAACTCTCTGTGATCCCATGGACCATATACTGCCAGGCTGTTCTGTCCATGGGATTCTTCGGGCAAGAATACTGGAGTGGGTTGCTGTGCTCTTCTCCAGGGGGTCTTTCTGACCCAGGGATCGAACCTGAGTCTCTTACATCTCCTGCATTGGCAGGTGGGTTCTTTACCATAAGCACCAATGGAAAGCCCTTAAAAACCTTTTATTGTCACTTTAGTTGAATACATAAATATTGTTTTACAGTGACTTATGATCCTGTTTAACCAGGTGTTTTAAAACCTCCTCTAGTAAAATTCTAAATAAAGTTCTTTTGACCTCCAGCTAACTTTGGGATACTCCAAAGGGCCCCTGAAACATCTCAAGAGACATATTAAATTAACTAGGATTATTTTTGTTAAATTACATGAAAACATTGTCAAATAAGTTGCGATAAACTTCTTAGGTTAGATGTCTTTAATATATTACAAAATTTAGAAGGATTCCTAAAAGTCTGATATGTCTTCGTATAATGTTATCAGGCATAATTCTACTTATTACCTTGTAGAAATATCCAAATTCCTTGTCAATTGCATTGTAATCAAATCTTTACTCATGTAATTTTAAGTCTTATTGTTTATAATCATTGTTTTACTCTGATGCTTTTATAAAATGATCTTCAAGAAGATTCATAAAAAGGACTTTTTGATAGTCATGTTTCTGATAACTGTTTAGATCATACCACTGAACTGGGTAAGAAATTACAAAACTCTAATGGCGGGACTTCTCTGGTGGTTCAGTGGCTAAGACACTGTGCTCTCTATGCTGAGGGCCTGGATTCAATCCTTGGTCAGGGAACTAGATTCCCCATGCTGCAACTGAAAGATCCTGCATGCTGCAACTAAGACCCGATGCAGCCAAATAATAAAATAAATAAAACTCTAATGGAAAATCTGATGACTTCATCCATATCAACGGGAATTACTTAGGACTGATGAACTAATAATATGGTTTATAATTTTATGACTTTTTTTCTGAAATATACTGCCTTTTTTGTTTCCTAGAAAACTTTTCCTCTTATACAAATTATGACCAACAAAAAAATTGATGAAGTATACCTTTATAAAAAAGATGATTTATCTTTTTATCTCTACCTGATCATTCCAGAACTTGGCTTCTCCAGCTGCCTGCCCTGTGGACTTAATGGCTTATTGTGACCAGGTTATAACTCACTATACAAATCGTTGTTTTAATGTGCTCTCTCTTGTTGTTTTCAAACTATTTATGCCATGTGCCTCTTTCTGCTGCACTATGACTTTATTAATGTTGCTAGCTATATTACTTATATCCTGTTTTATAAGACTGTTGCCTCCTGCATTACACAATGTGTAATCAGGCCTCCAATAAAATTAATGATGTCTGAAGACAATTGATCATATATATAACCCTACATAGAGTAATTGTCATAGTGCAAGTCTAGCTATAAGAGGAGGCAACAAGGGGAAATATTTCTTGGATTATAGTAAACTAGTAAGATCCAGAGAATTTTGGGTTGTTAGCACAGAATGGCCCATCAACAGAATTTTCATCTGGTCTAGGAAGAAGACTTTCTAGTGTGTTGGGACAAAATTGCTCATGAAATGCCTACCCAATGTTGTTTGATTTATGACCAAGATGAGGCCCTGTAGACAAAGAATATTGCCTTATCAACAACAGGATGTTGCAACTATTCGGTCATCAGCCACTGCAGCTGCCCCCGGCAGTGTACCCTGAAGGGAGTCAGGATGGAGAAAAGCAAGATACTGGCCCTAGGTAGCCAAGATCAAAGGAATATCATAGGAGTAATTTCACTAAACCCAGACTCTTACATCTTCTCATACATGCTAAGTCCATCAGTCTTGTCGGACTCTTTGGGAACCCATGGACAGTAGCCCACCAGGCTCCTCTGTTCATGGAATTTTCCAGGCAAGAATACTGGAGTGGGTTGCCATTTTCTACTTTATCTTCTCATACATAGTAAAGCACTAAATTCATTAACTTGAGTTGTCTGTTTTAAATTAACAGTAATCGTTTGGTGTTTGACTACCTGTTTTTTGTTTGTTTTGCCAAAGCTCCTGTGCACTCTGACTCCTCCCTCACTTGTTCAGCACAGTCCCTCAGAACTATCTGAGACTTACGTCCTCAGTCAGTCTGTCCAATAAAACATAATTCACAGCTTATAGGTTGTGATTTTTTTTTTCAGTCAACACCATCAAACTACATTTGATAATCCTGAAGTGAAATACTTTTTGAAACAAGGTTATATTTACCATTTCTTCAAGTGGAAAAATCACAACATAATATTTTATTTATCACTGCTGCCTCTGGTACAGTTACTGGCACTTGAGCCAACCTGTCCACTGTCCCAGGCTCTTTTAGCAAGCCGGAACCCCATGGCTTCAGCTAGATGATGTCAGATATGACAGGGATTTTGTGACCCAGGATTCACCACTTCCCTTTATAGCTCCCTTGTCTCTACAAAAACAGAAGAATCTTTCCATCTTTTTAGCGAGTGAAGAATTAAAATTCATTGTTGCTAATAGGAAGCTCCTTAAAATGCTTTGTTTGCTAGTATCAGTTTTCAAAAAGATATGTCCTCCCCCACTACGAAAGTGATATCTTAGTTTGGGTTCTTCCAGAAGCAGATTCTCAGTCACGGATTAGCGTGCAAGAAGGTTTCCGGAAGGTGATCCTGGTTGGGGGAGAGGGATATAAGACAGTTAGGAAGGGGATCTTGGTAGAGGAAGGGAGATGTGAAACAGAGGAGCAGTTCATAGGGAGGAAGCCTTAACGAGCCCACTGCCACTGGGGCAGCTGGGAAGCTCTTGAAAACTGCAGAGTGCCCCTGAGAGTGTTGTAGCACAATTCCCACCTGTCGCTTGGTAAGTGCTGCTCCTGAGGGCATAAATCGCCCAGCACTTGTCACTTGCCTGATGCCCAAGCCACGTGAGTCTGCAGCCAGAGCAAAATCTTTAGGAAGAGTCACAGAAGTCGCCTGCTTTAATCATAGCAGAGAATGTAGGTGGGGGACCAAAGGCATCTGCTGTCTGCACTTATGCAACCTCTGAACTCTTGATATGAAATCATATCATGGACCCTCCCCTTTGACAGAAAAAGCAAGAAGAACTATGACTCAGCTGTAAAAGGAAAAAGGAAGGGTCTTCTTCCCCAAAGAGCCACATCCTGATTTCCCACGGGTGGCCGGCCAGACCGCCTTAGATAACTCTTGTCTCAAATCTGTGGGCAAGACCACTGATGCACAACATGATGATAAAATGCATATATTCAAGACAAAAATCTTCCACTAACACCATGGGACTTTTACTAATGATGACCTAGACCAGAGATGGCAAACTGACTACACCTGTGTGTCAACCCTGATCCATTGTTGGTGGCTACCCAGAGAACTGTATTGAGAAGAACTTGGAAAGTGTTCATCTTTCAATCATTTCTGACTCTTTGAGACCCCATGCACTGTAGCCCACCAGGCTCCTCTGTCCATGGAATTCTCCAGGCAAAAATACTGGACTTGGTTTGCCACGTCCTTCTCCAGGAATCTTCCCCACTTAGGGATCAAACCCGGCTCTCCTGCATTGCAGGCAGATTCTTTACTGTCTGAGCCACCAGGGAAGCCTGAAGAATTCTGAAGCATGGAAAGGAAAAGTGGGTTGATCATGGATTAGGACAGCTGGATACCAGTACATAAGGGTGCAAAAAAAAAATCACCAAAAAACTTCAAAATTCCGCAGAGAGAAAGTTGTATTTTGCAGATCTTTTCAGGAACATTATATATGTACATATGCTACTGGAGGGAATATTTTCATAAGACCCTTGGAGGTTGTGTGTGGGTGAGACACACAGTGAAACCTTCAGAAGGCAGCATGCTCTAGTTAAATCATGAGTAGGAATCGGGTCGGAGAGGCAATGGCACCCCACTCCAGTACTCTTGCCTGGAAAATCCCATGGACGGAGGAGCCTGGAAGGCTGCAGTCCATGGGGTCGCTGAGGGTCGGACACGACTGAGTGACTTCACTTTCACTTTTCGCTTTCATGCATTGGAGAAGGAAATGGCAACCCACTCCAGTGTTCTTGCCTGGAGAATCCCAGAGACGGGGGAGCCTGGTGGGCTGCCGTCTATGGGGTCACACAGAGTCGGACACGACTGAAGCGACTTAGCAGCAGCAGAAATCGGTGGGTGGAGACAGTCTACTTTTGTGGGGTTTTTTTTTTGGCTGCTTTGTCTTAGTGGCAGCACACGGGCTTCTCTCTAGTTGTGGCGCCTGGGCTTAGTTGGTCTGCAGCGTGTGAAATCTTAGTTCTCCACCAGGGATTGAACCCATATCTCCTGCATTGGGAGATGAATCCTTAACAGCTTGACCACCAGGGAAGCTCCAAGTCTAGATTTTATTGTTGACATGGTAGGCAAAATTACATTTAAAAGTCTTTTAAAATGTCCTAAAGTCACTAGTATCTGGGCCCTCAAAAGCTTAAAGGCTGTACAGCTAAGCCCCCAAATGCATATATGATACAACTGTTCTACTGTAATACATGATCCTTAACTAGCATTCCAAGGTGTCCGTAGGGGTCAGGTCTGGTAAGCTGAAGGCTTTGATTTTGCTGAGTGGTGGTATAACCTGGTGGCTGCCCTTAGCTGCTTTTCTTACACTTCCCACACCTAGTGCTCTGTTCTTCCTCTCATTTTCAGTATTCACAAAATGAATGTTAGGTTCCCATCTCACATAGTACAGAAAATTACATTTCAGATAGATTAATGAGCTACATGAAACTGACCACAATTATTTTAAAAACTTAAATGGGGGGGGTGTTTATCTGGTGGTCCAGTGATTACCATTTGGCATTTTCACTGCCATGGCCTGAGTTAAATCCTTAGTCAGGGAACTGAGATTCTTCAAGCCATGTGGCATGACCAAAATAAGAAAAAAAAAAAACTTAAAAGTTTGAAAATATCCAGTGTTGGCAAGGATGTGCTGTCATGGGTACAATTTCCTAAGAGGACTATTTCTACTAAAATTTTTACTTAATTTCTGGTTATCTATTCTGAAAAATACTAAGTAAATACTAAGATACCTATACAAAGTTATTCTTTGCAGTATTATTTATAATAGTGAAAAAACCTGGAAATAACCAAGATAGCCCTCAAAGAAATATGGCTAAATAAAGATGCCTCCTTATAGGATGTTACACAACTTTTTAAAAAATGAGGTAAATGTATACACACTGAGAGGGAAACAGTTCTAAGACACATCAAAACTTAGTTGAATTCAGTGTCTTCATGTGTAAGATGGGGAACTTGGACTAAAAAAATCTCTTAGATTCCTTCATTCTATAAAAAGGGAAGTACATCATATCACTCAAGAATTTTGTGCTCCCGGAAATAGAATTGTGCCCTGTTCAACTTTTTCCCTTGGAAAATCTAAAATTCACAAAACCAATAACTCCCTCTCTACTTTTTCTCCTTTCTCAAGGTTAAATCTTTCTTTCTCAATTCAGATGATCAAACCATCTGAAAATCTAAACATCAATAATAGAACTCTGAGAGTAAATATGTTCAGATAGATTTACTAAGCAAGAAAACCCTGAATGCATGGGTTTCATAGATAATACTCCAGAGCCAGCAATTCAACTGTTCACTGTCTACACCTTCTGTGTGCTATTGGTGACATCGATCAACAATGACCTGACTGGCCAGAAGAGGGCTGTGTTTATATGGGGAGGGGAGGCCTATAAAGATGTCACCAATGACTGGGATGTCCTGGACAAAATCGGTTCCAGTTAGAGGGGATTCCAAATTTACATGTGTCAAAAACAATCTCCTAGGAACTGATAACATGGAAAGGATTTCATTTTAAACAAGCAGGAAAGATAACCCAAGGAAGCAGAAGTTTCATTTCCATTCTGACTAGATTTCCATAACCACTTGAGAACCCAGA
Source organism: Bos mutus (assembly GCF_027580195.1). Lineage (NCBI taxonomy): Eukaryota > Metazoa > Chordata > Mammalia > Artiodactyla > Bovidae > Bos > Bos mutus. The sequence goes on from NC_091636.1 coordinate 14,678,037, forward strand.
GTTCCTTTGTTGCCTGGGTAGGAAATCTGCTTAACCTTTCTGGGCCCCAGCTTCCCCATATGGAAAGCAGGTATGGAACTTCTGACTCATCTTTCGGGATCATTTTGAAGAAAGGTGAATATTAGAAAAGGCTTCTGAAAACAGAAGAGAATACATCAATCACTGAAGGAAAACGAGGACATAGAACATAACAATAAATTATCTATTGCCTAAGAAAGTCCTGGATCCAATATAGACAATCATTTTTGTTCTTATTTACAGCCAGAGAGGCCTCTGAAGTTCATTAGAGTCTGGAATTACTTCATACACTGCACTGGAAATTTCAAAGGAAAATTTCAAGAAATTTTAAAGGAAACTTCCAAATCCACTAGCTGGTCTGTTCTTCACTAGATGTCAGCTGGATCATTTACTTTTAAAAATCGGGCTGTATTTTGCACTGGTTGAGCCAAATTCTGCCTCTATCTCTGAGCAGCTCATGCTGCTGTCAGTGTAGCTGTGTGTGGACAGGAGAAGAGAATGTGGCCCATTGTCCTTCCAGATGCAAATTATGGTCCTGATTCAACAAAAAACATCTGTCTTCCACACAGGCCAAGTAAGAACAGACTGTGAAGCCAGACTGATCTTTTGTGACATGGCACCCCACTCTTGCAAGAATTCACATTGTGGTTGGTGATTAGCTAAAAAAAAAGGATTCTGAGAGGCACATAATTTGTAATTTTTCTGTTTTGAGGACTGTGCCAATGCTAAAATTGTAAGTCAATTTTACTTAGAATAAACATAGTTTTTTGAAAGAGAGAAAGGATTTTGAAAGAAGAAACTGTTATTGGTCTGACATGGCAGTACATGACAAAAGTTCATGCTTCGTTACATCATTCTCTCTGGACCTTTGGCAAACCGATAACCAATAAAAAGCAGCCTTAGTAATATACCTGATTTCATAACTTTCTGTAGTCACTGATCATTCTTTCATTGAAGGTATGAATGGCTGAGATTAAGTGTTGGTGGACTACATATAGATCACACTCTTCAAATTAATAAAATACATTTGATACCTATCTACTTGTAGAATAATACTATAATCTTATAGTTCTCTATTCTTTGTGTTCCTACCCCTCTCCCAGCATTTCAGCAGCAGTGAGGGCTTTTGTTTTGTATTGCTCCTAATGTAGAGTCTAAGCAGCTAAAATGCAGAGAAAGAAACTGACTCAATGCCTAGCTTTGAGTTTTAAAAACTTGACTTTGACGATCAAGAGGAAATATGGAAGAGGGTGCCCAAGTCACTGCACCATGGTTAGTAATGAGTACTCTAACTGATGGGTTTTTGTTGTTGTTGTTAATAGTAGTGTTAGAAAATGTTTTCTGTCATTTTATGACTATTAGTCATTTATACTTCTTCTTTTGTGAATTATCTATTTTTAAGTTCTTCCCACTTTTGAACTGGAATTTTAGATTTTTCTCCATTATTTACTTCCACGTTGATATGTCGTTATATGTAGCCAATATTTTCCCAGCTTGATATTTATTTTTAAATGTAGCTTATGATTTTTTGATCTGTAGAGTTTAACAATTTATGTAATCAAGTATACAGCTTCTTCCCCCCTACCCCCAACCACCATATAATTTCTTCCACGGCTCATAGTTCTTATCCATTCACACCTGAGACAAACATTCACTCATACTTTCTTCTATTTTGTTTGTTGCTTGATTTGTTACAACAAATTCTTTTTCTAGCAGGTATCTTATTCATTCCATTAACAAGTATATCTTGAGTGTCCCATCTGTGTGTGACAAGGTAACAAGATAAAACAGTCAACAAAACACCTAGAGAATCAGTTCAGTTCAGTCGCTCAGTCGTGTCCGACTCTTTGCGACCCCATTAATCGCAGCACACCAGGCCTCCCTGTCCATCACCAACTCCCAGAGTTCACTGAGACTCACGTCCATCAAGTCAGTGATGCCATCCAGCCATCTCATCCTCTGTCGTCCCCTTCTCCTCCTGCCCCCAATCCCTCCCAGCTTCAGAGTCTTTTCCAGTGAGTCAACTCTTCGCATGAGGTGGCCAAAGTACTGGAGTTTCAGCTTTAGCATCATTCCTTCCAAAGAAATCCCAGGGCTGATCTCCTTCAGAATGGACTGGTTGGATCTCCTTGCGGTCCAAGGGACTCAAGAGTCTTCTCCAACACCACAGTTCAAAAGATTCAATTCTTTGGTGCTCAGCCTTCTTCACAGTCCAACTCTCACATCCATGCATGACCACAGGAAAAACCATAGCCTTGACTAGATGGACCTTTGTTGGCAAAGTAATGTCTGCTTTTGAATATGCTATCTAGGTTGGACATAACATTCCTTCCAAGGAGTAAATGTCTTTTAATTTTATGACTGCAGTCACCATCTGCAGTGATTTTGGAGCCCCCCAAAATAAAGTCTGACACTGCTTCCACTGTTTCCCCATCTATTTCCCATGAAGTGATGGGACCAGATGCCATGATCTTCGTTTTCTGAATGTTGAGCTTTAAGCCAACTTTTTCACTCTCCACTTTCACTTTCATCAAGAGGCTTTTGAGTTCCTTTTCACTTTCTGCCATACGGGTGGTGTCATCTGCATATCTGAGGTTATTGCTATTTCTCCCGGCAATCTTGATTCCAGCTTGTGTTTCTTCCAGTCCAGCGTTTCTCATGATGTACTCTGCATATAAGTTAAATAAGCAGGGTGACAATATACAGCCTTGACGTACTCCTTTTCCTACTTGGAACCAGTCTGTTGTTTCACGTCCAATTCTAACTGTTGCTTCCTGACCTGCATACAGATTTCTCAAGAGGCAGGTCAGGTGGTCTGGTATTTCCATCTCTTTCAGAATTTTCCACAGTTTATTGTGATCCACACAATCAAAGACTTTGGCATAGTCAATAAAGCAGAAGTAGATGTTTTTCTGGAACTCTCTTGCTTTTTCCATGATCCAGCGGATGTTGGCAATTTGATCTCTGGTTCCTCTGCCTTTTCTAAAACCAGCTTGAACATCAGGAAGTTCACGGTTCACATATTGCTGAAGCCTGGCTTGGAGAATTTTGAGCATTACTTTACTAGCATGTGAGATGAGTGCAATTGTGCAGTAGTTTGAACATTCTTTGGCATTGCCTTTCTTTGGGATTGGAATGAAAACTGACCTTTTCCAGTCCTGTGGCCACTGCTGAGTTTTCAAATTTGCTGGCATATTGAGTGCAGCACTTTCACAGCATCATCTTTCAGCATTTGAAATAGCTCAACTGGAATTCCATCACCTCCACTAGCTTTGTTCGTAGTGATGCTTTCTAAGGCCCACTTGACTTCACATTCCAGGATGTCTGGCTCTAGGTCAGTGATCACACCATCGTGATTATCTGGGACATGAAGATCTTTTTTGTACAGTTCTTCTGTGTATTCTTGCCACCTCTTTTTAATATCTTCTGCTTCTGTTAGGTCCATACCATCTCTGTCCTTTATCAGGCCCATCTTTGCATGAAATATTCCCTTGGTATATCTAATTTTCTTGAAGAGATCCCTAGTCTTTCCCATTCTGTTGTTTTCCTCTATTTCTTTGCAATGATCTCTGAGGAAGGCTTTCTTATCTCTTCTTTCTGTTCTTTGGAACTCTGCATTCAGATGCTTATATCTTTCTTTTTCTCCTTTGCTTTTCACTTTTCTTCTTTTCACAGCTATTTGTAAGGCCTCCCCAGACAGCTGTTCTGCTTTTTTGCATTTCTTTTCCATGGGGATGGTCTTGATCCCTGTCCTCTGTACAATGTCATGAACCTCCATCCATAGTTCATCAGGCACTCTGTCTATCAGATCTGGGCTCTTAAAGCTATTTCTCACTTCCACTGTATAATCATAAGGGATTTGATTTAGGTCATACCTGAATGGTCTAGTGGTTTTCCCTACTTTCTTCAATTTAAGTCTGAATTTGGTAATAAGGAGTTAGAGAATAACAATAGGCAGTTACCAAACAGTAGAGGAGGGATGGGGAAGGTGGTTTGGCTGCTCTTGGTACAGTTTTTTTTTTTTTCTCTAATTGGAGGATAATTGCTTTACAATATTGTTCTGGTACAGGTTCAAGCCCAGTGAAATTGATCAGGGTTGAGTGCCACTGAAACCTTTCTAAACCTTAGCTGGTTTTTTTTTTTTTCCCTCAGAAAATTCCCTTGTGTTAACTTGATAAACTAAAACAACTTCTGCTGCAGGCTAAATCTGATTAATTTAACCATAGAGCACGAACCATGCCCCAGGTACTAGGCAAAAAGCCATCAGAAACAAAGGATCTGAGAGAACTACTTGAGAAGGTCTTACAGAGAAAACAAAATCAACAACAACAACAACAAAATAACGAAACAACCTTCACCAAGATTTCAAATCAAGATTCAGAGTAGCAGAGCTGTCTGAGGTGATTTAGACTTGGCCTTTGCATAATAAACAATAAAGGAAACAGAACAATCAGTGAATGAGAAAAAAAGGAGAACAGTCTTAACTGTAGTTGAAGAGAGGCTCCGAGTATTTCAAGAGAGTGTCATCACCCAAATTTAACCTGACACTACCTTTGGGCTCAGCATGTGGCCTGGGAGGTGCTGGGTCCAATGGGCAGGAATTAAAACTGCTCTGTAGGAGCATGATTTGCTGCTAGGCCTTGGGCAATGGCCTGACTGGAGGTCCCAGGGCTGGCTTGTCCCTGGAAGCTGTCCCAGTTGGGCAGCTTATTGCTTAGTGTTTCAGAGCTGCTGTGTGCTGGACTTGCTCTCACATTTCATGCTGTCCCTTCCCATGGCACACACAGAATCACCCTTGGACATTCAGTCGTAAGAAATCCCTGGAAAATTGACAAGGGAGGGATGGGGAAACTGCAGCCTGCTGCTGTGATTTGTAAGTTGGTGAGTCTGATTGTTAATTTTGTGTCATTTTGGCTAGGCTGTGATGTTAGATATTTGGTCAAACACAGCTGGATGTTTCTGTGAATATCCTTTTAAGATGAGATTAAATCAACAGATTGAATAAAGCAGATCACCCTCCATAAGGTGGTGGTGGTGTTCAGTCACTAAGTCATGTCTGACTCTTTATGATCCCATGGACTGTAGCATGACAGTCTTCCCTGTCCTTCATTATCTCCTGGAGTTTGCTCAAATTCACATCCATTGAGTTGGTAATGCCACCCAACCAAGGTGGGTGGGCCTTATCCAATCAGTTGAAGGACTTAAGAAAAAGACTCACATCCCTTAAGGAAGAGGAAATCCTGCCAACAGACTGCCTTCAGTCTGGAGCTGTACACTCAACACTTTCCTGGGTCTCTAGCCTGCCAGACTACCCTGCAGATTTTGAATTGCGAGCCTCTACAGTCACATGAATCAATTCTTTAAGTTATCTTCTGATCTGTCTGTCTCCTCTTGGTTCTATTTTTCTGAGAACCCTGACTACCATGGTGAGTAAAGAGCACAAGTAACCCTATTTTGGGCTTAGAATAAGAAAAGAACTGAGGAGTAGTACATCTTTACTTTTTATTTGTATGAGTGAGTGTTGGGTGCTGTTACATCAGACTTTTTGTGACCCCATGGACTGTAGCTTGCCAGGCTCCTCTGTCCATGGGATTCTCCAGGCAAGAATACTGTAGTGGGTTGCCATTTCCTTCTCCAGGGGATCTTCCCAACCCAAGGATCAAACCCACATCTTCTGTGTCTCTTGCATTGGCAGGCAGATTGTTTACCTCTGAGCCACCTGGTAAGCCCTTTTATTTGTATTGTATACATGTTACATAATCATAGTTCATCAAAAGAGTCAGGACTAACTAGGACTAAATAGTCCTGATTTGTATGATGTAATTAAATGCATCAATATTTTGTGTTTCTATGATTTCCAGATGTGTTATCACCCACACTCACTTGAAAACCACTCATCTGACTATACAAACAAAACAAGAATTCTTTCCCCAACTTTCTGCTATGCTTTTCTCCTTAAGTTATACAGCCCCTCGGTAGGAGGAGTCTGGCCAATTCCATCAAGTGGTTTCAGAAATGTAATGATATAATCTTGAAACTGAGCATTTGTACAGTATTTCAGTTTCGTAAGGTGTTTTTATATAGTGTTATATATATTCTTCTAAATAACTACATTAATTAGGTTAAAGAGACGTAATTATTCTAATCACCTCCATTTTGTCAAAGAAGAAACTGAAGACCAAGAAGTATGAATGTGTCATAAAGCTAGTCTATAGAGTGAGACTATGGCAAAGCCAGGATTAGAAACCTGCTTCACATAACACTTTTTCTTACCACCCAAACATGCATATCATCAGGTAAGCAAACTCTTTGCCAGATTAGAGTGTAAACTCTGCATTCTAAAGAGAAAATCTATTGTCAGTGATTTTTGACAATGAGATGAGAGGAAAGGGAAGCTAGGGCAGTGGGAACCATGTTTAGTTAGGACTGAGGATAGCTAGAGAGCTGCAAGTTCAGGAAGTAACTGGTGAGTCATTTCCATTTTTCTTTTTTTTTTTTTTTCATATTTAACATTGTAGCTTTTATTTGACCCAGGATTTACAAAATCAAACGCAAAAAGACAGGAAGGTTCTTTAAGAGTAAGGAATGCTGTTGTTATCTTCACAGGACCATTATACAGTTTTGTATGGTGTCAGGTTCTTTTCCAGACTCTGTTCTCTTTACCTTGATGTATAATTGTATTATTTACAATTTACCATTTCCTCTTTACTATATATGATAGAATACAAGCAAAGGGTTTTTGTAAACTGCATGTCCTCTGGAAGTACAATCAGAAGGTTAACTCATTCCCAGTACCACACTTGTTTACACAATTCCTTCCCCTTTCTTTTTTCTAATTTTGCTAAAAACAAAAAAAAACACACACACACACAACAAACACCCCCCCCAAAAAACAAAAAAAACAAACAAAATCCCTGGGAACTTCCCTGTGGCTAAGACTCTGCACTGGCAGTGCAGAGGTCCTGGGTTCAATCTCTGGACAGGGAAACAGATCCCACATGCTGCACCTAAGACCCCAGGAAGCCAAATAATAAATAAATAAATACTTTAAAAAAAAAAGCAAACAGCATGAAGAACATAAAAGCACCTGGGTTTTGATCAGCATAATACAGTAGTTAAATTTTACTTATTTTCTATTTAGTTTTTAGTAAATATTAAACATTTTTTTCTAATAATGCAGGTTATAAAAATATAAAATAAGTTGACAGTTAACTTGCCAGAGATTGAAACACATCAAATGTTAGATATGAATAACTAATTCTAAAGAACATTAATAAAAGTTTTAAATAACTAGAATCAAGTACTTAGAATGTATGATTTACAGTAAAAGTCAAATCATAATACAGTAAATTTTACTTTTTCCATTTTGTTTTTAGTAAATATTATTTTAAATATTTTTGTAATAATACAGGATATAAAAACATAAAATAAGTTGATATTTAACTTGCCAGAGAGATTGAAACACATCAAAAGCTGGATATGAATTCTAAAGTACATTAATAAAACAGTTTTAAATAACTACAACCTTCAGCTACTTAGAATGTATGATTTAGAATAAAAGTCAAAGATTATTGATGCTATTTGGTTTTGTCTCCCCACAAGCTAAAAGGTGGGGGAATGTAGAAAGTGACTGCTATTATGTATGGGCTTTTTTAAAGGATGATGAAAATATTCTAAAACTGTGGTGATGGTTTTACAAGTTTTTAAATATACCATATAAACTAATGTATTGTACTCTATTTTAAAGGGTGAGTTTTATGGCACATGAATTCACTCAATCACTTTGTTTTTTCTACACGCCCAGGGACACACGGAAAAAAAAAAAAAAACTGTAAAGAAAAAAGGAGTTGAATACCACCATGGCCCAGGGAAAGTAAGGAGGATGGTAGCGGGAGGACAGAAGGAAGGAAGGAGAGGGACATGCGTTGCTGACTAGTTCTCCCCTCCTCCGTTCAGTATACATGTGCACACACTTGCACACGTATGCATGTGCATACACATGCACACATACACACACACTGTGATAACCAGTGACAAGCAACTGGCTGCTTTATGTTACAGATAAAACCATAACTGCTTTGTTTTTTAAAAAGGTCTCCTCCTCTTGTAAATGTTGCCCTTGCTTGCCAAATAGTTGGTATTTGTTGATGAGGTTTTTCCTTCTGCTCTTGCTTTTTGATTTTTAAAAGCAAATTTTAATAACTAGTATACAGTCTGTGTCACATCTTCTCTTTTGTAATTTAAGTCATGCTGTATGGTATCTGTAAAGTCATATTTATTTTATTCTGAAAAATAAAATCTTTCTCAGTGTAAGTATTGTGGTTACCTTGTCAAGTATTTCACAAGTATTACAGGGTTGAACTCTTACAGTCCACGCCTTTTAGGTGTTCTCATGGCTTTCTTTCTTTCTTTCTTTCTTTCTTTCTTTTTTTTTTTAGCGTTCTTATTGACTTATAAGGCCGGGAGGACCAACCCCACATCCAAGGAGCAGTGGCTGCGTGGGCACAGGAGGGCCTAGAGGAGCTATCCCACGTTCAAGGTCAGGAAGGGCAGTGGTGAGGAGATACCCCTCGTCCAAGGTAAGGAGCAGCAGCTGTGCTTTGCTGGAGCAGCCCTGAAGAGATACCCCACGCCCCACGTAAGAGAAACCCAAGTAACGGTAGGCGTTGCAAGAGGGCATCAGAGGGCAGACACACCGAAACCATACGCACAGAAAACTAGTCAATCTAATCACGCTAAGACCACAGTCTTGTATAACTCAATGAAACTAAGACGTGCCCGTGGGGCAACCCAAGACGGGCGGGTCATGGTGGAGAGATCTGACAGAATGTGGTCCACTGGAGAAGAGAATGGCAAACCACTTCAGTATTCTTGCCTTGAGAACCCCATGAACAGTATGAAAAGGCAAATTGATACGATACTGAAAGAACAACTCCCCAGGTCAGTAGGAGCCCAATATGCTACTGGAGATCAGTGGAGAAATAACTCCAGAAAGAATGAAGGGATGGAGCCAAAGCAAAAACAATACCCAGCTGTGGATGTGACTGGTGATAAAAGCAAGGTCTGATGCTGTAAAGAGCAATATTGCATAAGAACCTGGAATGTCAGGTCCATGAATCAAGGCAAATTGGAAGTGGTCAAACAGGAGATGGCAAGAGTGAACGTCAACATTCTAGGAATCCGCGAACTGAAATGGACTGGAATGGATGAATTTAACTCAGATGACCATTATATCTACTACTGCAGGCAGGAATCCCTCAGAAGAAATGGAGTAGCCATCATGGTCAACAAAAGAGTTCGAAATGCAGTACTTGGATGCAATCTCAAAAATGACAGAATGATCTCTGTTCATTTCCAAGGCAAACCATTCAGTATCACAGTAATCCAAGTCTATGCCCCAATCAATAACGCTGAAGAAGCTGAAGTTGAATGGTTCTATGAAGACCTACAAGACCTTTTAGAACTAACACTCAAAAAAGATGTCCTTTTCATTATAGGGGACTGGAATGCAAAAGTAGGAAGTCAAGAAACAGCTGGAGTAACAGGCAAATTTGGCCTTGGAATACGGAATGAAGCAGGGCAAAGAATAATAGAGTTTTGCCAAGAAAATGCACTGGTCATAGCAAACACCCTCTTCCAACAACACAAGAGAAGACTCTCCACATGGACATCACCAGATGGTCAACAACAAAATCAGATTGATTATATTCTTTAAAGCCAAAGATGGAGAAGCTCTATACATTCAACAAAAACAAGACCAGGAGCTGACTGTGGCTCAGACCATGAACTCCTTATTGCCAAATTCAGACTTAAATTGAAGAAAGTGGGGAAAACCACTAGACCATTCAGGTATGACCTAAATCAAATTCCTTATGATTATACAGTGGAAGTGAGAAATAGATTTAAGGGACTAGATCTGATAGATAGAGTGCCTGATGAACTATGGAATGAGGGTCATGACATTGTACAGGAGACAGGGATCAAGACCATCCCCATGGAAAAGAAATGTAAAAAAGAAAATGGCTGTCTGGGGAGGCCTTACAAATAGCTGTGAAAAGAAGAGAAGTGAAAAGCAAAGGAGCAAAGGAAAGATTTAAGCATCTTATTGCAGAGTTCCAAAGAATAGCAAGAAGAGATAAGAAAGCCTTCCTCAGCGATCATTGCAAAGAAATAGAGGAAAACAACAGAATGGGAAAGACTAGAGATCTCTTCAAGAACATTAGAGATACCAAGGGAATATTTCATGCAAAGATGGGCTCGATAAAGGACAGAAATGGTATGGACCTAACAGAAGCAGAAGATATTAAAAAGAGGTGGCAAGAATACACAGAAGAACTGTACAAAAAAGATCTTCACGTCCCAGATAATCACGATGGTGTGATCACTCACCTAGAGCCAGACATCCTGGAATGTGAAGTCAAGTGGGCCTTAGAAAGCATCACTACGAACAAAGCTAGTGGAGGTGATGGAATTCCAGTTGAACTATTTCAAATGCTGAAAGATGATGCTGTGAAAGTGCTGCACTCAATATGCCAGCAAATTTGAAAACTCAGCAGTGGCCACAGGACTGGAAAAGGTCAGTTTTCATTCCAATCCCAAAGAAAGGCAATGCCAAAGAATGTTCAAACTACTGCACAATTGCACTCATCTCACATGCTAGTAAAGTAATGCTCAAAATTCTCCAAGCCAGGCTTCAGCAATATGTGAACTGTGAACTTCCTGATGTTCAAGCTGGTTTTAGAAAAGGCAGAGGAACCAGAGATCAAATTGCCAACATCCACTGGATCATGGAAAAAGCAAGAGAGTTCCAGAAAAACACCTACTTGTGCTTTATTGACTATGCCAAAGCCTTTGACTGTGTGGATCACAATAGAAAATTCTTCAAGAGATGGGAATACCAGACCACCTGACCTGCCTCTTGAGAAATCTGTATGCAGGTCAGGAAGTAACAGTTAGAACTGGACATGGAACAACAGACTGGTTCCAAATAGGAAAAGGAGTACGTCAAGTCTGTATATTGTCACCCTGCTTATTTAACTTATATGCAGAGTACATCATGAGAAACACTGGACTGGAAGAAACACAAGCTGGAATCAAGATTGCCGGGAGAAATAGCAATAACCTCAGATATGCAGATGACACCACCCTTATGGCAGAAAGTGAAGAGGAACTCAAAGCCTCTTGATGAAAGTGAAAGTGGAGAGTGAAAAAGTTGGCTTAAAGCTCAACATTAAGAAGATGAAGATCATGGCATCCGGTCCTATCACTTCATGGGAAATAGATGGAGAAACAGTGGAAGCAGTGTCAGACTTTATTTTTCTGGGCTCCAAAATCACTGCAGATGGTGACTGCAACCATGAAATTAAAAGACACTTCCTCCTTGGAAGGAAAGTTATGACCAACCTAGATAGCATATTCAAAAGCAGAGACATTACTTTGCCAACAAAGGTCCATCTAGTCAAGGCTATGGTTTTTCCTGTGGTCATGTATGGATGTGAGAATTGGACTGTGAAGAAAGCTGAGCACCAAAGAATTGATGCTTTTAAACTGTGGTGTTGGAGAAGACTCTTGAGAGTCCCTTGGACTGCAAGGAGATCCAACCAGTCCATTCTGAAGGAGATCAGCCCTGGGATTTCTTTGAGGGAATGATGCTGAAGCTGAAACTCCAGTACTTTGGGCACCTCATGTGAAGAGTTGACTCATTGGAAAGGACTCTGATGCTGGGAGGGATTGAGGGCAGGAGGAGAAGGGGATGACAGAGGATGAGATGGCTGGATGGCATCACTGACTCGATGGACGTGAGTCCGAGTGAACTCCGGGAGTTGGTGATGGATGGGGAGGCCTGGCGTGTTGTGATTCCTGGGGTCACAAAGAGTCAGCCAGGACTGAGGGACTGAACTGAACTGAACTATTGACTCATAAGGGCTTCCCAAGTGGCACTAGTAATAAAGAACTCACCTGCCAATGCAAGAGTCTAAGAGACTTGATGGATGGGAAGATCCCCAGGAGGAGGGCATGACAACCCACTCCCATATTCTTCCAGAGAATCCCATGGATTCTCTTTAGAGAGGAGCCTGGCAGGCTAAGTCCATAGTGTTACCAAAACTAGGACACAACTAAACCAACTCAGCATGACGCACCCTGACTCATAGACTCAAGCAGCTTAATTTCAACAAAAAGATGATAGACCTCTATACTTTTATGTAGAAGTAGAGGGATTTTGAAAACTAAGTTTCTTTCTTTGTAGCTGAATCTAATTAACTGGCAGTAGGTCCTGTTTCAAAGTCTTAGTCATTTGCCCAACTTTTTATTGCCTGTATATTATATTCTGGGAAGTAGAATCAAAGTCAGGAATTACCAGTTACATAGTCTGAATACAAATGTTAAATAGTTTGAATTGATAGGAAGACTGTCCTTGTGGAAAAGAAAAGCAGTCTCCTTAAGAGAGAGATGGAGAGATAGCTACTTCCCCCTCTTTTCCTAACTGTATCTTGACTTCTGTTTATTGAAGACCCTGAAGTGCAAGCCTGAGTCTCACCTTGTGGCTTATCAGCATCATGGGCTGCACCTGTAGCTCCATTACTCTTCTTCCTTGCTATGGACTGTTCACTGCAAGGTGTCTGGCTACTGCTATCTCTCATTGAAACACGAAAAACACCAAATGATGGTCTTTTCACATCAGATCTTGAAGTATAGTCTAAAGGAAATAGATGTAAAGTGGTGTTTTCGTCTCTCCGTGTAAAAGGAGAAAATATGCTTTTGCTATTGTCACCCTGCTTATTTAACTTATATGCAGAGTACATCATGAGAAACACTGGACTGGAAGAAACACAAGCTGGAATCAAGATTGCCAGGAGAAATAGCAATAACCTCAGATATGCAGATGACACCACCCTTTTGGCAGAAAGTGAAGAGGAACTCAAAAGCCTCTTGATGAAAGTGAAAGTGGAGAGTGAAAAAGTTGGCTTAAAGCTCAACATTCAGAAAACGAAGATCATGGCATCTGGTCCCATGACTTCATGGGAAATAGATGGGGAAACAGTGGTTGACTTTATTTTGGGGGGCTCCAAAATGACTGCAGATGGTGACTGCAGCCATGAAATTAAAAGACGCTTACTCCTTGGAAGGAAAGTTATGTCCAACCTAGACAGCATATTCAAAAGCAGAGACATTACTTTGCCAACAAAGGTCGTCTAGTCAAGGCTATGGTTTTTCCTGTGGTCATGTATGGATGTGAGAGTTGGACTGTGAAGAAGGCTGAGCACCAAAGAATTGATGCTTTTGAACTGTGGTGTTGGAGAAGACTCTTCAGAGTCCCTTGGACTACAAGGAGATCCAACCAGTCCATTCTGAAGGAGATCAGCCCTGGGATTTCTTTGGAGGGAATGATGCTGAAGCTGAAACTCCAGTACTTTGGGCACCTCATGCGAAGAGTTGACTCATTGGAAAAGACTCTGATGCTGGAAGGGATTGGGGGCAGGAGGAGAAGGGGACGACAGAGGATGAGATGGCTGGATGGCATCATTGACTTGATGGATGTGAGTCTGGGTGAACTCCGGGAGTTGGTGATGGACAGGGAGGCCTGGCGTGCTGCAATTCACGGGGTCGCAAAGAGTCAGACAGGACTGAGGGACTGAACTGAACTGATAATCAATCATACTTTCGTCTGAAGTTTCAGATAATACTTCAGTAGGTAGTTCTTCTCCTGGAGAAATACTGGAAAGGCTCCAATGGAAATCAATGTCAGTTCCACGCTTTGGTGTGGAGATCCTCTGTGGGGAGGTCCTCTGTGTGAAAATGGATTTGCTCTGTGGATGGCCACGCCTGGCATCAGGAAGGCTGGAGTTATCTTCAAATCTATACACAGTTTGAGGGCCAAGTGTAGATGCTGAAGGAACAGGACTAGATGACTTTGGACTGCCACTGCTTATTGTGATAGTCTACTGCTGTTAGAGGAAATCTTCTCCTGAGGGCTCTCTGGCACCTCAAAGACGTCCTGACTGTAAAATGGAACCTGAAACTCGGAACTGTGTGGCTATTTCTTTTTCCCTCTAGATTTCATCTGTTTGGTGTTCGTTTGCATTATCAGTTTGACAGCCACATGCCTCTCAGGTCCGGCGGAGGGTCCCTGATGGAAATAACTGACTCGCTCTTTTGAGACACAGGGACGGAGTCGTCATCACTATGAGAAAAAGAACGGCGAAACTGTGGCTGTTTCCTCTTGAGCCTAGCCAAAAGCTGCTTGTTTTCTTCTCTTAATTTATTCCTTTCTGCTGTGAGCTCACACAAAAGCTCACACAAAAAATTTCAGATTTTGTTGTTGGATATCATAAAATTCTTGCTGTGGCGTATTTCTGTACCTTTCGTTTACTGTAGAGCGATCACATACTTTGGCATTTAATTGACCTCACAGGTCATGGATAGTGTCATTCAGGGCTCTCCGTTGCTCCGTCGAATCTTTAATTCTGGATATGGAGCCTGTCCACCTCCCGTCTGACAATCGCTCTTTCCTCAAACTGGTTACTTTACCCTGAAGTCGGCGTGGCTCTCTGGCATGGAGCTCTTTTAGTGTTAGCCAAATTTTTAAAAAAATCTTCAGAAGACACATCACAGAGGCTAATCTGCATTTTATCTCCTTTGGAAGAGTTCTGCCCGCTTTCGCTGTCTTCTTCACCCACGTCCCTCGCCTTCATCTTGATTCCCCGACTGGGATTGGGAAACAGTGGAGACAGGCACCAATGGTGGAAGGGCCGCGGACAGAATGACAGTTTAAACTCTTCTACAGATCTGTGAAGCGGCCTCAGGGCACTGCGTGGGCCATTGGGCAGGCAAGAGGACGGATCAAAGATGGCTCGGGGTGGACCGGAGGGCGAGGTTGTGGGGCTGGAAGGAGACAGCAGCTTCCTTTTGCCGAGAAGAGCGAATGCACATGGGAGGGAAGATGGTGCCTTCCTCCATTTTTCTATAGACTGAATTTCTAAAGTGTAACAAGAGACTCAAGGCTTTTATTCCTCTTTTCTTCTTCAGTTTGTCAAAATAATTCAAATGGACCCTACTCTGAAAGTAGTTCCTAATCACCCAGTCAAAATTAACCACTGTCTCTTCTGTGTGGTCATTCATATCTTCTATTATAGGACTAATATATATGGCAGAAAGGGAGGAGGAGCTGAAGAACCTCTTGATAAGGGTGAAAGAGGAGACTGAAAAAGCCACCTTAAAACTAAATATTAAAAAAAACTAAGGCCATGGCATCTGGTCCCATCACTTCATGGCAAAAAGAAGGGGAAAGTGGAAAAGTGGAAGCAGTGACAGATTTCCTTTCTTGGGCTCTAAAATCACTGCTGATGGTGACTGCAGCCATGAAATTAGAAGACAACTGCTTCTTGGCAGGAAAGCTATGACAAACCTAGACAGTGTGTAAAAAGCAAAGATGTTACTTTGCCGACAAAGGTCAGTATAGTCAAGGCTATGTTTTTTCCGGTAGTTACCTGTGGTTCTGAGAACTGGACCATAAAGTAGGCAGAGCACAGAAGAGCTGATTCTTTCGATCTGTGGTATTGGAGAAGACTCTTGAGAGTCCTTTGGACAGTAAGGGATCAAACTGGTCAATCTTAAAGGAAATCAACCCTGAATACTCATTGGAAGGACTGATGCTGAAGCTGAAGGTCCAATACTTTGGCCGCCTGATGCTAACAAACAACTCACTGGAAAAAACCCTGATGCCGGGAAAGGTTGAAGGCAGAGGAAGCGGCAGCAGAGGATGAGACAGTTGGATGGCCTCACCGATGCAATAGACATGAACTTAGGCAAACTCCAGAAGATGGTGAGGGACAGGGAAGCCTGGTGTGCTACAGTCAATGGGGTTGCGAAGAGTCGGATACAGCTTGGCAACTGAGCAACAATAATATGAGACATGTATGTGTCCCTAACTAGACTGCAACTGTCTTAAGGGCAAGATTGGGTCTTTCTCTGCACACTCATTCAACTGAGATTACAGGCCTCTCTTCTGTTGCAGATAATGTGCCAGAAACAGTGGATACAAAGGTGAACTTCCTTATCTGGATGGTGAAATGTACATGGTGAGTAATTACAATTCTGCTGCTGCTGCTAAGTTGCTTCAGTAGTGTCCAACTCTGTGCGACCCCATAGACAGCAGCCCACCAGGCTCCCCGGTCCCTGGGATTCTCCAGGCAAGAACACTGGAGTGGGTTGCCATTCCCTTCTCCAATGCATGAAAGTGAAAAGTGAAAGTGAAGTCGCTCAGTCGTGTTCGACTCTTAGCGACCCCATGGACTGCAGCCCACTAGGCTCCTGTGTCCATGGGATTTTCCAGGCAAGAGTACTGGAGTGGGGTGCCATTGTCTTCTCTAGTAATTACAATACAATGTGATAAATGCTTCAATAAAAGCATGTGTACAGGATCCCAGTATCCATCTGTTTATGGCAGTGCACATATGTCAATCCCAGTCTCCCAATTCATCCCACCCCTGCCCTGTGTCCACACGTCCGTTCATTGTCTACATCTATGTTGCTGCTGCTGCCTGAAGACAGGTTCATCTGTACCATTTTTTTACATTTCACATATATGTGTTAATATATGATATTCATTTTTCTGACTAACTTCATTATAACGCAACATTCTAAAGCAACTATACTCCAATTGAAAAAACATGTGCCAAGTGGAAAGCGCAGAAAGGAGGGCACCTAATCTATTTGGAAGGGAGTTAAAAAGGATGATTTCCAAGCAATGCCCTGAAAAATAAAAATTTGTGAAGTGTACAAAAGAAATAGGGCATGTCAGGCCCAAGGCACGGCATGTACAAAAGCAGATGAAATAACAGCATGACCAGTGACAGAATTAGCAGTTTTGTATGAACTGGTGGAAAGTTGGAAAGGTAGGAAGACTGTAATAAAAAGGACCTTCATTACCAAGCTACAACATTTCTACTTTATTCTCTAGGTGTCCTTCCTAACCTGCAGCCACAGAGTTGTTTCAAAATTGATAATGTAGACTGCTGCTGCTAAGTCGCTTCAGTCGTGTCGCGTCTGTGTGACCCCATAGACGGCAACCCATCAGGCTCCACCAGCCCTGGGATTCTCCAGGCAAGAACACTGGATGGGGTTGCCATTTCCTTCTCCAATGCGTGAAAGGGAAAAGTGAAAGTGAAGTCGCCGACTCTTAGCGACCCCATGGACTGCAGCCCACCAGGCTCCTCCATCCATGGGATTTTCCTGGCAAGAGTACTGGAGTGGGGTGCCATTGTGACTACATAAGTCTAAAAGATGTGTGAGTGTGTGTGTGTGTGTGTGTGTGTGTGTGCGCGCGCAGGCAGTGGGGAGTGTTGTTTGTAGATGCTATAATATATTCAAAGCCATATGAGTGGTATAGAAGTTATAGTAGCTTTTTGTATTAATCAGTAAACACTAAAGGGACTTCCCTGGTAGTCCAGTGCTTGGGACTCTGCCTTGCAATGCAGGGAACGTGGGTTTGATCCCTCGTTGGGGAACTAAGATCCCACATACTGCAGAGCAACTAAGCCCTGGCACCACAACTAGAGAGTCTGTGTGCCACAACAAAAGATCTTGCACAATGCAACAAAGATCCCACGTGCTGCAACCAAGACCTGATGCAGCCCAATAAAAAATAAAAATAAAATTTTAAAATACTAAAAACTGAACTGCTATTATGTGAGGGTCCAAAGGGTTTTGTTATTAATATCAAAAGGGAGCCTTAAAGTCATGATAAGTCAGTAAAAAGATATCCTTTTAAGGAAAAAAACCTTTTTTTTCATAATACATGATACATTTAAAAGCTTTAGAAAACACACATAAACAAAACAGGAAGAAACCCAGTAGTCCTAGCACTTGGAGGTACCTGATTCATATTTGTTATATAGATATCCAAAAATGTACACAAATGTTTTAAACTCTATACATATTAAATTGTAATCGCTTCACTTATATTTATAAACATCTTATTGACACATTGCATATGTGCATTTGCATCGTGAAAATAGATACATAGTATTCCATAATTTATCTTCTATTGTTGGATGTTTAGGTTGTTCCTAATTTTCCCATTACAAATAGTAGAGATGAATATCTCTGTGTTTATCCTCCAATTAGGATATACAACCAGAAGGGAGTCCAAGTGTACCAGCATTTTGAGGCTTAGATGCATATTGTCAAATTACCTTCAGAAAATCTGCACCTAATTTTACACCCACCACTGTGTGTGAGTGTTCATTTCCATACCTTTGTCATGATATAATAAAAATAAAATAATAATATTAGTACTTGATAAATAGAAAATATTTTAAGCTACTTTTCTACTACCACGGTTGAACTTAAAAAAAAAACTGCTTCAAGGGATAATTTACATATCATAAAATTTAACCAATATAAGTTTACAATTCACTGATTTTAGTAATTATACATTTGTGCAACTATTACCACAGTCCTCTTCTAAATCATTTCTATAGTCCTAGAAAATCTCCTCCCCATGGCCATTTAGGGCTTCCCTGGTGGCTGAGTGGTAAAGAATTTGCCAGCCAGTGCAGGAGATGTGGGTTCAATCCCTGGATTGGGAAGATCCCCTGGAGAAGGAAATGGCAACCCACTCCAGCATTCTTGCCTGGGAAATCCCACGGACAGAGGAGCATGGTGGGGCCACAGTCCATGGGGTTGAAGAGTCGGACATGACTTACTGAATAAACCATCACCACCATATAGCCACTTCTAGAGAACCCCTGCTCCCACCCTCAGTCTTAGGCAACTGTGATTTGCTTTCTGTTCCTATAAATTTGCTCTTACTAGACATGTCATATAAATGGAACCATACAATATGTAGTCTTTCACATCTGGCTTTTTTCAGTTTCATGTTTTTGAGGTTTATCCATTAGCACAGATCAATGTTTCGACCCTGAACTTTTTTTCTCTTCATGTTAACTTGTAGTTGTTCTTCTGAGTCATCTGTTACAAAGGCCCTTGCCCATTTTTCTATGGGGACTGAAGGTTTTTACAGAAGAGGGACATAATCAGGGTCATGTTACATAAAGAGAATTCTGGCAGCACTGGGAAGGATGTCTCTATATTGTATTTCCAAATCTGGGACAATCAATAGGCCTACTGCATTGAATTAGGCTTTATCATCTACAGTAAAGAAGTATAAAATGAACTACAAAAAAGAACTATAAAATTATAAAAGTTTATTTGAATAGTTTCCTTAAAGAGTGTCATAAATTTCTAATTTAGTCTCTAAAAAAATGTTGCAAGTTAATTCTTCAAAGTTGATTTTACTTTATTGTAGTAGAAACAAGTTCTTTGTAGAACAAAGTGAAGTGTAAATAAATGTTGCCTTACCCTAGTGTTGCTCTTGGTGGCTTGTTTTCTGCATCAAGAGCCCTTAAAATGTTTTTCTCATTTCTAAGATTCATCGACAATTAAGTTCGCAATTTGACAAACATTATCTTTGAACTCTATTATTTCTGTAAAGTTAAAAGGAACACCCCTCCCCCATGCTCCCCCACCCCTGCAGAACCCTCCCCCAAGTAAAAACTCCCTGATCTAAAAAAGAAAAATGTCCCATTGTGATTCCAAATTAACCATTACTGAATTTGTACCCCATGCTATTTTGCTAAATCCAGTTAGACCCTTCCTGAAACAAAGGCTCAGATCTTATACAAGTTGCAATTCTTAAAGGTAACAGAGACACTGAAAACTTAACATATCAGAGGGCTGAAGCTTTTCTTCATTCCATCTCCTCTGGTCTTCTAAATCCCATCTTCAGAGCTGTCTGAGGATGATTTACCTTACAGCTAAAAAAGTTAAAGCAAGGGATCTTCATTTGTATGGGGTTCTCTGTAGTTTTTATGTTTTTCCTTAAGAGGTAACAACAAATTATATAACCTTCATGTCCCACAAAACCTGGATTTGCTGTATAACCAACAACCTCTATCCCCTATTCCAAAGGTTCTTTGTAAGTTGGTCCTTTACTTCATGGGTTGAGTGTAGATATATTTCTACAAGCCTTCTCTTCTGTGATTTGTAACAGATATCCTTTTAGAAAGTTTGTCATGCAAATCATAAAGTAACAACATACACAATTAGAATCTCATCACTTCAAGAGGTGATGCATGTTTATTCTATGGTCCCTTTCCGTTTTTGTCCACACGCCTACATAGTTCACTTTACAAAGTCCACGTTTACATGTCCACACGCCTACATAGTTCACTTTACAGCGTCGCATTTATTGCACCACTGTTCTATATTCATCTCTTCCAAATGTGTGTGATGTGGCTATGTCACAGTCTTCACCAGAAAGAGGGCAGCAGAAAAGGATCACAGCCTGGTACTTCATGGCACCAAGAAAAAATGACCAGCTGCCAGAGTTCAGGGCTGGGCAAGAATGCTGACTGTCAGGGCCACATTTGGCTTGTCACCACAGGATACTCCATGCTTAGCAGGGCCCGGCATCCGGTTAGTATGTAAATATAAACCAAGGGACTAATTCTGAACCTGACTGATCCAATATTGTTGATTTTTTGGGGGGGGGAGGAGGGGATGGGGGTTAATGTAACTCCCAAGTAGAAACAAAAAACTTTTAAAAATAGCAATTACTGTTTTTCATTAAAGTGGAATCTGCATCACTAATTCACTGACTAAACATGTGTATAAAGTGTCTGTTGGGAACAAACACAATTGGATTACTTGGACTATCGTGAGAGACCCAAAGGAGGAAAATTTTGCATAGTGTGCTCTTTCTAAACCCTATCCCAATCCTGTACTTTATGGCCTGAGATGAATGAAGAGAAAGGAGAAAATTTTAATCTTTTAAAAAGACATAGCCTTATTTTTATCTTTGCAGAAGAGTTGAGAAATAATGAAAAAAAATTGGGAACAAAAGGAATTTTAACTTAAAGAAAACAGAGCTCTTTATTGCCTTTAATGGCTCTGTAAGATTATACCAGAAACTGGGCTACCCTTATCTGAAGTGCCACATTCACTGTGAAATGCTCTTAGAGGGAGAAGTCATAACAGTTTATTGTTCAAAAAGGATCATTTTAGGTTTCGGTTAACATAAAGAAGCATATAACTTTTTCTAAGATTTAGAACATGAAGGAGGGTGCTATGTGGCCCGTTGTGAGACACACTTATCGGTCACTTGGATGACCTGATGTGACACATGCAGAGTCACTTGAGAAGTTTGACCCAGCAAAAGATGGACTCCTTCTGTCCTGAGGTCAGTGCTAGTAGGCAATAGCATTTCCCGGCAAAATTCAATTAAACAAAATCCCAGAGTTGTTTTTCATCAAAATAATTTTGATTTAATTTCTTCTTTAATATAAAAGGACAACAAATTACATTTCAGAGAATACTGTTTAGGTTATGAAGTTCCCGTCAGAGCTGTTTTGCAATACATGTTTATATAATCAGAAGTCAAGTCGGCAGTCGACTGTGAAACTGGGGCCAGCCAGGCTGCGTTGTGTGCGTTCCACTTTGGACAACAAACTAATGTACCGTTCTATTGTTTAGGTGTCAGTGAGGTTTGGATTTTGTTTTGGACATTTGAGTTGGGATGAGAAAATGAACCAGCAGCAGCAGCAGATTCTAAAATGCAATAGGTCAGTGCTTTGTAAAGAGAACAAGCAACATCAATACTTCCTGCTCTAATCACTGGGCCCAAACATTTGACATTTTGAATACTGAAATTTAAGTTTTTGGGGAGAAAATTTTATAGAATCTTTCTGTTCATATTGCCCAGTGTATTACTGATTATTTCCCCTATTGATCAATTGTACTTTGCTGTCCAAGAGTCACAGAAGTGAACAAGGCAGTGCGAAAAGGCAAAAAGAACAAGAAATAGCGCAGAGAAGCAGTTAAACCTCTTATTTAGAGGCAATTTGCCAAAAGCAATTATGCTTTACAAAATCCCACTTGACAGTGAATGCATCAAAGATCTAAAATCTTGGACAGTTATCCTTGCCGCTTTACCACTCAGCTTCCTTACCTGCCCTCCCTAAGGATCCCAACTGGAAGGGATCTGTTTCTCTTGGTCTGATGGTACCCTGTGTCACAGTTAACTGTAGGCATAGCTCCTTTACTAGACTACAAGTTCCTTTAGGATATCAATGATGTCTTATACATATTTGCCTCCTCCGAAGTACTCAACATTGCAGTGTCGAGGTTCAGGGCAGGCTACCCCAAGATATGGCACAGTGGTACACTGATTATTCTGAAATGAAGTTACTTGAGAAACAGCTGGTAGGAAAAAAAGATATAAAAAACACTCATTTCCTCCTTCTTCATGAAAGCAAGAAGTAAATCTCTCAGGTGAAGGAATCCTCCCTATACCAGGAGGCTAGAAAATATCCTTATCATCAGAGTTAGGGAATTCAAGGCTTAAACAAATACCTAAACAAACTTGTTACTTCCTCATTAGTTTGCTATCCTAGCATACATTAAATCTTCACCAATTTCTTTCTTTGTCTAAAAATGATATATAAAGAGCTTGCTTTGATCATTTGGGGAATCTTATTTCTATGAGAATTCCACATATGTGAATTAAATTATTTTGTTTTTTTCTCCTGTTAATCTGTCTTGGGTCAGTTTAATTATTAGACCAGTCAAAACAACAAAGAAGGATGGGGGGAAATTTCCCCTCCCCTGACAATGTTATTCAATTATGTGTGGAGTAAGTTAAAATGTAGATTAAAAAATTATCCTAATAAACTTCAAGTAGAACCAAAAACTCTTCTGTCTCTCCATTTAGAGTTTGCATTGTATTTGCAAAGTATATTTACGGTAAATAAAGTGAATATTTCCCTCTAAAACAGTCTCTTTTGTGGGTAAGTTTATTCTTTCCTCCACTGCATTCTTTGGGTGTGAAGATGAAACAGGTTTTGGATGCATACCCACACATGTCAGATGTCAAAGCATATTTCTTTGTTTTTTTCTGGCTTAGTATTAGGATACTACATATTCATCCAGAGCCTTTCCAAGGAAGAGCTCTCCAAACACTTAAGTTTTAAAATGTCCTTGATTATGTGTTAACTAAGCTAAATTCAAAGAAACTAAAATAAATCACATCAGAGCAAAAAGTAAAAAATTTTAATTAGAAAATTCAAAGAGATGACAGTAGAAAAAGGTCTAAAATTCATTGTAGAATGATTGGAATGGACCTTATCTCATCATTCTAATGTGTGAGCCAGGACACACAGACTCACACAAAGAATGTTCCAACCAAGCTAATCACCAGGCCAAAGGAGCTGGCTTTGTAAAGAAAAACCTAAGGAGGCAAAGTCACTCAGCATAAATCTAACATAGGGTTTTGGAAGTTCTGAATTAGCAAATCTCTCAAAGAAAACAAAAAGCAAATATCCACATTGGTTTTTAGTTTAATAAATAATATATTCACTTTCATATTCACTTTATTAAATGGGAAAAACATATCAAATCATTTTTTCTATGTGTTAAAACATTCCAGTGTTTTAACTTCACTGAAAAAAGGCAATGCAAGTTTGTCTCTCATGTTTTTAAAGACAAGGGAGGAAACGGGATAAACAGGGATCTCTCAAGGTCTGGTTTTTGATTCCTGTGTCTCCAACTGAACAAAACTCTCAAGTCACAAAGATGCTCAGGCACAGACACACTTTCTCCCATCTTATACTCCTGTTCTGAGAGAGGTTAACACAAAGATCCAGATATTTAATGCAGATTTTTCTAATTCCTTAGAATCTACCAGCAGTTTTTGCTAAAAACAAACAAAAACTTTAGAAAGACCATCTCATTCAATAAACATAACTACGTTGAAGAGACTACTAGTGCATATTAAGGTTTATAGAGATGAAATGACATAACTTCCAAGATTGACTTTAGAAAGTTTCAGTGGAAAAGAAAAACTGGGGGATAGGTGAGCAATGGCAAAGTCTTATAATTACTGTACTAAATGTAGGGGATGAGTATATGAGGAATTTGTCTTTTTTTTTTCCTACTTTCGTGTATGTTGGAGAATTTTCATAAACAGACTTTTTAAAAAAGAGCTTAGGTAATATATGGTGTATTAATGGCTCAGATGGTAAAGACATCTGCCTGCAATGCAGGAGACTCAGGTTCGACACCTGAGTCAGGAAGATCCCTTGGAGAAGGAAATGGCTACCCACTCCAGTATTCTTGCCCAGGAGAATCCCACGAAGATTGGAGCCTGGCAGGCTACAGTCCATGGGGTTGCAAAGAGTCAGACACTACTGAGTACTAATGCTTAGGCAATATAGGTCATCATTGTAGGTACGGGTCTGTGGACTAGATAGAAACCTCTGCTGAAAGAAAGAATAGCTGGTCTTGAATCTGGGGCTCTTTACCAGGTTTAAAAAAACATTTCATCTGTTTTTCTCATAGGAAGGAAATAAATTTATGTATTATTTTGGAATTGGGTATTAACACAATACTGTTTAATGTGACCATAAAATCAGAGAAAACTACCTTTTCCAGCTGAACATAGAAGTTTCATTACATGGAAGACATGGATTTGGATTTTGGTTTAACTTTTAGTTTGAAAGGAAAAGAGAAGTTTTAATTACAAGAATTTAGATTCCCTAATCCTTTTCTCAGATCCAAGTAGCTTTTCTTATGGGGATTTAACCTCTACCCTGTCAGTTACTTCTGTGGTGGCTCAAGTGGTAGATAATCTGCCTGCAGAGCAGGAGATCCAGGTTCAATACCTGGGTCAGGAAGATGCCTTGGAGAAGGGAATGGCAACCCACTCCAGTATTCTTGCCTGGAGAATTCCAAAGACAGAGGAGCCTGGCAGGCTACAGTCCACGGGGTTGCAAAGAGTCAGACATGACTGAGTACCTAACACTTTAACATTGCCAATTACAGAAGTAAGCTGTGGGGGGGTGGTCTCCTTCTGGAGGTCATACTTTAAACAGAAGTAATCCTTTCCTGTGTTGAAGAAATCACTTTCACCCCCTGCAAAGAATATACTTTTAAGGAGGTCTCACTCCTTCTGACTCCTCTCTATTCCCTTAACACCTTATACATCTCTCTCTTCCATGCTTCTTACACTCTTCCTCATTGGTCCAGTCATCAAATTCTATGCAATCTTCAGGGATCCAAAAAAAGCAAAAGAGCCCACTGGATCTTGGAGGGCAACCATACGTGTTCCTATGGAAACTGGGGCTGGGGAACTAGAACTGGATCAGAAACAAAGAGGAGTCAGACTGCAACAAATTCTCCTAGTTCCTTTATTTTGTATAAGTTTCACAACCATGGGGTCTGTATTAACATTGTAGATTTTTTTTTCCTGTTTTAAAAACAGATATTAAGGACTCACATAAGAATTCTACTAACACTGATGTCATGGACACTTTTTAAAAAATGAGGTATTTGGTTTACTGTCCAAAACAGTAAAGGTTTGGGCAAACTGAAGAAATGATCTAGCAAGTAATAAAATGAAACTGAATCACTGAAACAGAAATGGGACCTGGCAATACAGTTGCTGTGACACCCTGAGAACCTTTATTGTAGCCAAAATAAACCTACCCACCTTACGTCTCTAAAAGTAAAACCTAGCATGATTTTTCCTAGAGGCATATGTTTCTACTTGGAAAAGACAGTGAGAATGAAGAGATGAGTGAATATGAGAAAGGTAAAGAGATTAAGACCACTCTTACTGCCCTTTTCCCCACTCTAATAATAATTACTGACTAATGGACCCTTATTTCCTTGTTATCAAATGACCTTAGGAAAATATTTACAGTCAGAGCAAGAACAGCATTTTCAAGTGAATTTATGTGGAACCGTTGTCAAAGTTCAAAATACCATGAAAGATCTTGAGAAGGCAGTTGACTATTTCACATAAAAAACTGAACAATCAGGTTAGCCAGGCCCAAAATAATGATGAAAACGTGAAAGATTAATTTAGGCCACGTGAGACGGTCTTCTTGGTGGAGGGAAATTATATAGATGAGAGATGGATATATGAATACAAAGGCCAGGCCACATGCTGCTCCTGAATACCTGCAGAATAAAAAAGTTTTTAGGTTAATAATCATTCTGCATTTTTCTGATTTACAATTATGGTAAATATAGGTTAATTTAAACCGTCCTCAATTGGATGTTACAATAAAATTATTTTTGATTCATTTGTTGTTGACATAAAGCATCTGAGTTTAAAACTTATTTTACTTGCTAAGTTAATATAAAATACTATTTCCTGTTCATCTTTATAGCATCTGCTTGACAGAGTTTTTTATTCATCTCTCAAGTCTCTGTAGTTCCTCTGTATCTCAGTGATTATGGCTACTTCCTCAGAAACATCTGGAGATAGGCTTCCTATCTTTGATCTTTTATAAACTAATTATAAATTCTGAGTTGTTGAAGGACTGCAAGCATCTGCTTAAGACTGAGAACAGATGAATGTCTTGTTGGTATTCAGCATAATTATCAAAGATAGTAACAAAAATACCTAAACACATGACTGAGGAACCTACACTTACTTCTTTCCTTCCCTATACTTAATTTCCTTATAAACAGCTTAAAGGGAACTTGTAAATCCATTATATTTCACAAGTGTCAGGCTAAAGGTCTCCTCTTTTGTCTTTCGCTACTTTTATAGGAAAGGGTCTTCAAAAAAAGTAACTCAGTCCTGCTTTCTACAAGGTTAAGGAAGAAAAATTGGATCATTATAAATTTCAGTTTTCCATGAGAATCTGAGGTCACAACTTTAATCCCAGTCTACTCAATCTATCACAATATATTCGGAGAATGGATATTAAGCAAAGAGCCATCTGGGATCTAAACTTTCTGACTACAATTGACACTGAAATACGTTCTTGAGTAGAAATGGATTAAGAAAGTTGGGACATAGCCTTGACATATTAGAGACCTTCCAGGTACCCCAAGAAGTTAGATGTTACATATTAAAAATAACTTTATTTTGGATAAAAATAAATACAGTGGAAAATTATGAGAAAAAGAGAAGGGGAAGGTACCTAAGGCTACGGAAAATGGTGCTTCTAGAGTGAGGAATAAGCAAAAGTGGAAGATAAAGAGCCCCTTAACTGACACCAGTGAACTGCACTTGAATGTTAGCAATTTTAAATACTCACTGGAATTTTAAACAATTATATTAAGACAACAACAATAGGAAAAGCATAAAAATAAAGACCAATATGTAAAGGGGCAAAGTTGCCTTACAGGCAGTACCTTATGATTCCTCCTATGTTTGGGTAGAAACAGGCCATGATCACTCCAGCTCCCACAATAAACAGATTAAAAATCAACACGTGGAAAATGCTAAAAGTTGAGAAGAGAGTTTGAAGAAAGAAAAAATATAAAAACAGGCAAATTATAACAATGTGAGAATGAAATTCATTTCTATCATCTCTAAAATGAGAATGTCTTAAACTTGACAATAAAATTACAGCATAAATAGAAGGCAACAGGAGTACTCAATACTGGTGGTGGGACAGTGATATTGGCCCTTTCCTGCAATTATATAACTAGATTAAATTCTGTAGGAGCAAACTGGTCGTGTATATCAGGGTTTACATTCTTTCATCTGTAATTCCATTTGGGTGGAATATCATAAGAAAATTAAAAAACTATTAAAGGTATTTGTAAAAAGAACTGCTGCTTTTGAATTGTAAAAAGAATTGATGCTTTTGAAACTGTAGTGTTGGAGAAGACTCTTAAGAGTCCCTTGGACTGCAAGGAGATCAAACCAGTCAATCCTAAAGGAAATCAGTCCTGAATATTCATTAGAAGGACTGATGCTGAAGCTGACGCACCAACACTTTGGCCGCTTGATGCGAAGAACTGACTCACTGGAAAAGACCCTGATGCTGGAGGCGGGAGGAGAAGGGGACAACGGAGGACGAGACGGTTGGATGGCATCACCAACTTGATGGACATTGAATTTGAGCAAGTTCCAGGAGTTGGTGATGGACAGGGAAGCCTGGCGTGTTGCAGTCCATGGGGTCTCAAAGAGTTGGACACGACTGAGCGACTGAACTGAACTGATTTGTAAAAAGATAGAAGCATCCTAGAAATATGGCAGGGCAGCAATTTACTTGATGGAAACATTTTAAAATGTTAAAAATATATAATCACTGTTACCTAGATGGTAAAAATCTATCTAGGCAACTTGAGGAAAAAGCTAGTTAGATTTTTACTACACAAGAAAATCTTAAAATGTTTGAAAAAAATATCAGAAAGAAATACACTAAAGGGAGTAGTGATTGTGTTACAATTTGGGATTTGGGGTAGTTTTTCTTCATTTCTACACCTGATAAATTTCGTATGTTTTATAGTATTCCTTTGTAAAGTATTATTTTACTTTTATAATTAGAAAAATAAATTTTATCAAGGGAAAGGCAAAATGGGCAGGTTTTTATTTTTCAGATTTAGTCACGTAAAGCTATTCAGTATTTACCATGAGCAGAATATCAGCTAAGTAAATTGAACTAGATGTTAACAATTCAAGGCTTGTGAAATCAATTTTGGGACAGAAATAATCATATGGTAGATGGAATGTGATGCTTGAGAAATAACTCCATTTCCTCCCAAAATGATCCTTAAAAGTCAAAGTTACATATCAAAGCAATATTTTGAGCCCAAGTTATCAGAGGTTAATTAATCCCTGGGAAAGATTACAGAAAGAATTAAAAATGAGGAAAATTATTTATACAAATAAATGGTTAGTCATATATCTTGATGAATTACAAAGATATTCAGGCTTCTAGATCTTACTATTTATCTAAAAACTCCAACCTTAAAATTGCTTCAGAGCTTTGAGACATTGGCTGGGCCTCTGTTATTTCTGTATTGTAAAAGGAAACAATTTTGTGTATTTTTCCAAAGCAGTGGTTCTCAAAGTGTAACCATGAACCTCAGGGAAGTTTCCAATTCCCTTCCAGGAAGCTCTGAGGTAAAAATTATTTTCCAGTCAGACAAAACATGCTTTGCAAAAGCAATGGTGGGTAAACTGCTGCCCCCTTAGATTGGATAGAGGTAGCTGCAACTATCTCTGTATTCTATACTGTATTCTTTACTGCCAAACATTCTCAAAAAAAAGTTTTATTAAAAATTGTCCTTGATAAAGGACTGAAAATTATTAGTTTTTTTAAATCTCATACTTCGGTGTTGTTTTTGTTTGTTTTTGGATGCGCTGGGTCTTCACTGCGACCTGCGGGCTCTTCATTGCAGTGCATGAGCTTTCTCTAGTTGTGGTGCAAAATCTCATACTCTGAACAAACATCTTTTTAATTTTCTGTATGATCAAATAGAAAGTATATAATACAGCACATCTGCTGCATGCTGAAGTACAATGGCTGCCTCGAGGAAAAGCACTTGTGCAACTGAACTGGGGGACAACCGTGCTGTTTTTCCCAAAGACCATTTTTAATTGAAAGACAGACAAACTATGTTTCTTTAGATTTGGGTATGTGACAGACATTTTCTTAAAAATAAATGATATGATCTTATCATTTCAAGAAAAACAACTGGTAGTTTGTGTTGCCAATGATAACATTGAGCTTTCAAGTAAAAATTAGAATTTGGAGAGCTGGTATTTGCTACCATGAGAGCGGGACAGTATTGCAATATCTAAGACTTTTATAATGCAACTGGTGGTGATAATAGCGAAAGTGGGGTCTGATAATATATAATGAAATGGGTCAATATTTGGAAGATCTATAGAACTCAGTAAACCAGTATTTTCCAAATGACTAAACCTAATGTTATAAAATCATACATGGGTAGAAGATCCAAATTGTAAGACAAACCAGTGGCTTTTAATGTAACTGAGTTTCAGATTCAACTAACTTTTAAAAACTACCACCTGTCAAGGTTTGGCACAGTAGCAAAGAAAAATACCCACAGTGATCTGGAAAGGCTATTAAAAGTACTTCCTTCTTGCTCCAACTATGTGTCCATGGGAGGGTGTATCTTCTTCATATATTTAAATAAAAATTACATATTACAACAGAATGAATGTAGAAAATAGGATAATTCAATGATATACTAGCAAATCAGACATTAAAGAGTTTTGAAATGTAAAAAAATTTTTTGGAAATTGTTCGTTTTCAAAAATATCATTTATATGTAAACAAGTAATGGCTTTATTATTGCTTTTTAAGTAAATTAATAAACATTTTAAAAGTTTGGTTCTAATTTTTCGTGTTAAATATTGATGGATATAACTCACATAAACTAAAGTTCCTGGGGGTCCTCAAATAAACCTTAAGAGTGTAAAGGGGTCCTGAGATCAAAAAGTATGCTCCAAAGTATGCAGTGTGCAGAGTACTTGCAACTGTAGGATAAATGATAATGTGTTCCTGATGGTAGGGGAAGAAATGTAATCTGAATGAAAGAGGGAAATTCCAGACTTCTTCCAAGAAGAGAAAACATTCTAACAGCCAACATTATGCAAAATAACAGCAGAAAACAGGAATAATGCATTTACCTAGAATTTTTTTTTCATCTATGACTTAAAATGTATTTATTAGTAAATATGGCAGGGCATATAAACACAATAGGATTCTTACATTTACTGAAATCCAATGTGAGAACTGTAGTTGCTGCTGTTGTCAAGGCCAGAGGCTTGGTAACTCTTGACGTTGGCTTTTAAAAGTTTTTTGTTTTTAAAACTACATACTTATAATCAATTATTTGTTAAATGAGGGGAAAGACTGCATTACTTTACTTCAAATAAACTGGTTAAGACCACTCGTTTAGTTGGTTACAGCAAGTGTAACTTTTTTCAAATTTTATCCAAAAGCTTTCTTCATTTAAGATAATTTATTCCCAATAAAATAGTTTAGGACTAGGTACTTTTTACTGCTGCTTCTGCTGCTAAGTCGCTTCAGTCGTGTCTGACTCTGTGCGACCCCACAGACGGCAGCCCACCAGGCTCCCCCGTCCCTGGGATTCTCCAGGCAAGAACACTGGAGTGGGTTGCCATTTCCTCCTCCAGTGCATGAAAGTGAAAAGTGAAAATGAAGTCGCTCAGTCGTGTCTGACTCTTAGCGACCCCATGGACTGCAGCCCACCAGGCTCCTCTGTCCATGGGATTTTCCAGGCAAAAGTACTGGAGTGGGGTGCCATTGCCTTCTCCAAGGTACTTTTTACTAGAATAATCTATAATAAAACTTAATGTAAGAGAAGGCATTAACCAGGGGCCCACAAGGAAGTTTCAGTAAATAGAAACTTCTCTTGGATAAGGGTGACTAGCTTTGAACAGATTTTTCAAGAGGACTCAAACTCTTTCATCGCCAATAAGAGATTAAAAATTATAGCAATCGTTACAGAAGCAAATAATAATTTAAACTTGCTATGTATCTCACGTTCAATCCTAAACCATTATTGTTTATGTAAAACTGCATGACTGGTAATAAATATACAAGTAAATACCAATAACTAAATGAGTTGCTTCTCATTAGCCATACATTACTAACACAGGTACTACTACATACTACTAACTTCTTGGCAAAGAGTAGATTAATAGCAACTAAATCACAAGATAAATATAGCTGATATCAGAGCTAACATAACTACATGGGCAGGAATTAACTTTAAATCATTCTGGACAAGGGAGCGGCTTCTATTTTTAAAGCACTTCTGGGAAAAGAACACCAAAGGTCTATCCTTAGTAATCGTTTTCATTAGGCAAAGTTTCATAGCAAAAGGATCAGTCACATTTTAAACTGACCTGTTTGCACAGTCATTTGTTGCTTGGCACATCTTGCTGGTCAAGAGAAGAGCCCTTACCTAGGATAAACGTCACCGAAGACATGACCCAGTAGCTGGACGCGAGCCAAGTAGCCTAGAAGTGGATACACAGTCATCATCTGGAACAGCAGGAATATTCTTGCAATGAAGGACAGGATGTCACTGCTAGGGAAGTTGTCTAAAAAGTTCTAATCCAAGAAAGACAATAAAGTAATGTCACAAGTCAAATTCAATATATACAAATTTATAAAATGGAGTTTTTTGCTTATTTTGAACACAGGTGCCACTCAAATTGCATGGTTTTGTGGGCTGGCGCCCGTTCACAAACTATTTGCTAACTATTACTCTTCAATAGCTAAGTACAGAAATTAAAAGTAAGTATTTAGAAACTTAAAGAAATTCGACATTGGCATATTTTTGTTTTACAAAAGTATCAATCTGCAATTCATTTGACATTGAAACAACAACAAATAAGACCTTATTTACCACTGATAGTTTGAGAACTACTGCTCTGTTAGTATATGAGGTTTAAGTATAAATTTGTTTCAATAAATTTAAATAGCTAATTCAATGCTATTTCATTCTCAATAATTCTCTTATTTTTTCTCCTCTGATGCACTGTAGCATTTTTAAAGATTATAGAATAAAGTGAGAGTATATCTATTACTATCACTATTATCTATAGTCTATCAATAAATAGAAAAGAAATTTTTTCTACTTCCTTTCATGATTCTGTTCTCCATTTTCATTTGGCATCTAAGAAAAAGAAAGCCAATCACTCAGATTTTTTTTCCCTTTCAAATACAAATACCACAGATATTCTTATTCCCAAGGGAGTGGGCTTTATATGAGATTTTTCATATCAGGGGAATTTTCAGCAAACATTTGGCTGCCAAAGAACTTTTGGAATCAAGGAAATCAAGAGAACATTTCAAACTATCAAAAGAGCAATAAGTCAAATCTATTTATCTTGAAGAGATGAGAACATTATTACCACTATTATGCTGAAATAACTTTATAATTCATAGGTAATAAATCATATTTTGTACTCCACCACACTCTTAGAGGAATTTCTTCTGACTAGAATGAAAATCACCTGTGAATGCTACTTTCTCTGAGAACTTCTTCAGTTACATAAAACTAGAGATTATGCTATTCCCAGGTTTATGATGGGTCAAATCAAATAATATTATTTATGGCAGCCTTTTAGTAAAAGAATGTTTCTTTTATTCTTTCTGTCTCTTCCTCTCTCTTTTTAATTTTATTTTATTTTTAAACTTTACATAATTGTATTAGTTTTGCCAAATATCAAAATGAATCCGCCACAGGTATACATGTGTTCCCCATCCTGAACCCTCCTCCCTCCCCACACCATCCCTCTGGGTCGTCCCAGTGCACCAGCCCCAAACATCCAGTATTGTGCATCGAACCTGGACTGGCAACTCGTTTCATACATGGTATTTTACATGTTTCAATGCCATTCTCCCAAATCTCCCCACCCTCTCCCTCTCCCACAGAGTCCATAAGACTGTTCTATACATCAGTGTCTCTTTTGCTGTCTTGTACACAGGGTTATTGGTACCATCTTTCTAAATTCCATATATATGCGTTAGTATACTGTATTGCTGTTTTTCTTTCTGGCTTACTTCACTCTGTATAATAGGCTAGAAATAGTTTTTCTTTGCTTTTATGCTTGCCACCTAGTACCAAAATGAGTGTCAAATCTATTATCAGGGACTGATGAATTAAGAAACCAGTTTATTCAGGACATTTCCAGATCTGGACTTTAGAAAATCAGGGAACTGAATATAGTCTCTGTGAGGGTTTATAAATTCAAGACTGCTACTAGCATAATTATCCACACACACAGAAAAATAAGAAGCAAATAACAGGAATCATTTATTTGAGTACCACAGGTACCAGCAGACAGAAGGTTTTCTGAGAGACCTTCTAAAATCTATGGAGTATCTATTATGATATTTAATGGAAGAGGAAACTGAAGCTCACAAAGAACGGGGAAGGTGCCTGAATTCCCACATGTATGGTAAATAGAAGAGACTGGATTCAAACCCAGGCCTGTCTGGTAGTATACATTGCTACTCTATCACACTGCTTGCTTTGCAGATATGAAGGTGTAAACAATCACACAGAGAGGGTACACAGTGCCTTACCTGCTCTATACAATCTTTGGATAATGGTGGTGAAGGAAATGAAGCAAAAACCAGGACTCCAATATAGAGATAAGTTAATGTCACCAGCATATAAGCAATGGACAAGTCCCTCACCTGTAAAGAGAATAAAATTCCCACAATGATGAATAAATTTTTAGTATGTCTGAATAGGCTAAAT
The DNA here is from genome assembly GCF_027580195.1 of Bos mutus. NCBI lineage: Eukaryota > Metazoa > Chordata > Mammalia > Artiodactyla > Bovidae > Bos > Bos mutus. The sequence continues at coordinate 14,712,135 of NC_091636.1, forward strand.
AATAAGTGAAAGTGAAGTGGCTCAGTTGTGTCCGACTCTGCGACCCCATGGACCGTAGCCCACCAGTCTCCTCTGTCCATGGGATTTTCCAGGCAAGAATACTAGAGTGGGTTGCCATTTCCTTCTCCAAAATAATAAGACTGACAAATAAATATAATATTTATTTTTGCTCTCTCTGTGTAAATATATATCTCCTAGGTATCCAGGTTGCTCAGAGACATTTGTTAAAACAAAATTCACAGACTTTACAACTAGTCTGACAACTTTTTAAAAACTATCTGGAGTATGTAGACTAAGTTACCTGTTGGCAGGCTTAGAAAGTTAACATAAATGGTGGTTATCATGAGTGAAATTTGGACTTAATTTTGAAATGCAATTTATTTACCAAATTTTAAAATATTTAACTAAAATATAAAGCTAAGGGACAACAAGAAATCAAGAATAGGCTGCTTTCTGTATGACCTATGGAATTAAAAAAAATTTTTTTTTCTTTTTAGTGAATTAACTTTGTAGATCATCAAAGCATGCCTAGACCAAAAGAGACTGGTATATATTAAAATATATTTTATAAAGTACAAAAGCTAGTTAAAAAGCAGACAGTAAGCAGGCATTAAGGACAAGCTTAATAAACCTAAACAGTAAACAAAAGGAAATCAAAAGGCAGCTGTTCAAACAGCTGCACAGTGTTATGATTGGAGCCAGTAAACAAATGCAGAACATTAAATAAAGTGGACTGCTTTCTTCCACTGCTGTTCCCACCCTCCCAACCATCCCCATGCAAAGTAAAAAGCTCCAAGATATTTAATGGAGCCAGCTGTCAGATCCAAACAGAACAGATCCCACAGCTCATAAATCTGGTCTCCATCACCACAAAAGTTATGGCCAAACAATTCAGCACAACTAAATTATGGCAATAAGCTTATTCATTTTTCATTTTAAACACAAATTACTTTGAAAGCTAAGAAAACAGATAAGAAAAAAATTATATACAATTTTGCTCTAGTTTGATACCACAGTAAGAAAACTGGACATGTGGTATTAGGAAACGTTTCTGATTTGGGGGAAACGTTTCTCCTTAAATGGGCTACAGCAATAGTAGAGAGTTCTAAACTTAAATGTTGATAAATTCACTTCAAAAGCAAGTAAACAAACAAACTATGAGAAACCCAAAAGTCAAGTCTAAGTTGACAATCAGCTTGAAAACAAAACAGGGATTTCAATCCCTAAATTAGATGGTAGAGGCTTCCCTGGTGGCTCAGATGCTAAAGAATCTGCCTGCAACACGGGAGATTTGGTTTCGATCCCTGGGTTGGGAAGATCCCCTAGAGAAAGAATGGCTACCTAGTCCAGTATTCTTGCCTGGAAAATCCCACAGACAGAGGAGCCTGGCAGGCTACAGTCCATGGGGTTGCAAAGAGTCAGACACGACTGGGGCGACTAGCACTTTCACTAACACTTTCATTAGGCTATGGAACTACTGGAACCTGGATTATGGAGACTGCTTCCAGCGTTTTAAGAGTTTCTAACTGTGTAGGGGTAAACAAGGGGAAGACGAAAAAACCTCCAGAGAAGTTTCAACGTCTCTTCTCTAGTTCTTGAAGCTCTAGGGCCCATCCCAGGCTAGACTTCAGTCACCCTTTGAGTTGCCCGGTGGTCTTGTGAGGTGTGAACAGAAATGGACCAGGCAACCCCCATATTCATAACAATGGGTAGGTGTCTCACAGAGTGATGTTTGAAAGTCATTCCACCCTCAGCTTACTCAGTATTACTCAAGAAGAAAGTTTTGCAAAACACAAAATCTTGGAAGGCCAAAATGGTTGTGTCAGAGAGCTATGTATCCATATAAAGAGGGACAGCTACCATTTCATGGATAGTCTTTAGTCTGTATACCACCTGATCAGCATATTATTTTGGGCAGGCTTTCTGCAAAGATGTATAGCTTAGGAAACTGGGGAAAATCGGCAAAGATGCAAGGGCTTCCTGATGAGAGAGTTTCCCCCTTCTGCTTCCCTGTTCTTATAGCACTGCATACACATCTGAAATATGGCATCTACTACCCTATATTGTAATCATCATTAATTTTTATTATAAAGGAATCTATATTTATGATATGAGGATATCAACTGGAAAGAAAATATTCTTGCACACTCCAAAGTAGTCAAGGTTAATAGTTCTTCTATTATGTTGGTCTTCTAATTTTTCTATATCCAAGTTGGTCCCTACTACTAGACTATGACATCCCTGAGACAAGGACTGTGTCTTCACCTTTATATCCCCAATGTGTGCATGCGTGCAAAGCCGCTTCAGTTGTGTCTGACTCTGTGTGATCCTATGGACTGCAGCCTGCCAGGCTCCTCTGTCCGTGGGATTCTCCAGGCAAGAATACTGGAATGGATTCCCATGCCTTCTTCCAGGGGCTCTTTCTGACCCAGGGATCGAATCTGCATTTCTTACATCTCTTGCACTGGCAGGTAAGTTCTTTACCACTAGTGCCACCTGGGAAGCCTTATATCCCAATACCCAGGACAATACCTGGCACACAGCAGGAACTCAGTAAATACAGATAAAAATAATCATGTTGTCTACAATTATTAAGTGCTTCTAGGTACTAGGCTCTGTACAAAGCAGAGTACATACATTATCTCATTTAAAGTAGGTATAATCCTTTTCTTCATTTTATAGATAAATAAATTAGTGCAGAGAGGTTACAACACTTGTTCATGGTTACACAGTCAGTAGTTGGTGAAGTCAATATTCAAACCAAAGACTTTTCGGCTCCAAACTACATGCCCTTAGCTACTACAATGGAGAGTTAACCAGTTGAATAATACCTTTGTGTCACAGTTAATAAACAATAGGAAAGAAAACAGTGAAAGAGAGGTACCAAATAACGAGTAACAAAAGATAACAATAAAGTACACATACAGATGCAAGAGAAATAACAATGATTAGAAAAGATCTATTTCTCAGTGATTTAAATGTACATTCAGTAGAACTATGTCAAGAGTTGTAAAATAACTGTTTTCATCTGAAAATACTCTAATGAAAGAAATGATGTTTTAATATAAAAGCAGCTGAGGTTGAGCACGATCCTGGGAAACATGCCACCTATGAATAGCATGCACACATGTGTGCTTTGAACCCAAGCCATCACTATTCTAGGCCTGGAGATATGGCCTCTTAGAAGCCTCTTTAATGGAAAACGGCAGAAAAAAACCCATCTTTTAGAAAATGAGGCTCAAAGTAAAAAATATTTTTAAAAATCAGCACAAATGACCATAAGAACTGGTAAATGTGTCAAGAACCCTGTACATTAATAAAGTAACTTACTCTGCCTCACAAATAAGCAGCAGCTGGCAGGGCTGGCAGTACAGAAGTAATGACAGGAAGGATGCCAAGTGGGGCACAAGTGGGCCTGGGAGCACACTCTGTTTCTCAAAAATGGTTTATAATCTTTCTGTTCCACATACTTTTCATAGTGACTATCCAGCGGAGCATTTACTGAAAAAGAGACAGGCCTACCCCAAACATTTACATAAAAAGTACTGCAGACATACATATAGTTGAGTAAACTACCCAAGATTCATAAGAAGAGAAAAGTAAATAACAAGATATGAGCACCTTGAATAGTTTTAAAAGAAGTAAGCAGGGAATAAAACTAAATAAAGATAGGCAAAACAAAACAAGCATGGTATAGCTTCTGATTCAAACATGATGAGGAAATAGGAAGAGGGTGGTCCACAGATCCAGGATGGTTATAGAGCAAATATATTCTGATGATGAGGAATGAGTTGGATGATCTTCAACTCTACAACTTTCTTTGGGGTAAGGTATGTCTTACTAAAGAACAGAAACTATATCTCATTTAGTTACATAGGTAAAAATATGTTTAGTGAAAAGAAAACCTCATGAAATTATGTCAAATTTGGAAAACCTGGAAAATTTGAGCACTACCCCTGTTTAGGAGCCTCACTATTCTTTACAAATGTCTTCAGATCCAAGTACAACTATAGTTTATATAGATGAGAATGAGGCTTTTTCTATTCTTATGTTTTCTTTTCTATTTTCAAAGTTTTTTTCTTTTTTTTTTTACTGATCTCTGAATGACTAACCCAAAATCAACATTAAAAATTCCAAGTTCCTGACAAGCTTCACATTTTCTGACTTAAATCTCAAGAAAACATTATATCATGGTATTAACAAAACTTCAGTGACTCAAATTACTTACTGAAACCTCCTTGAATAAATCAAATGACAAAGTTTTCTCAGAATATAGTATGTATTTAGCTTAATTTATACAACGAAAAATGAAAAGTGTTAGTCACTCAGCTGTGTCCGACTCTTTGTGACCCCACAGACTGTAGCTCGCCAGACTCCTCTGTCCATGGAATTCTCCAGGTAAGAATACTAGAGTGGATAGCCATTCCCTTCCCCAGGGGATCTTCTAACCCAGGGATTGAACCTGCATCTCCTGCACTGCAGGCAGATTCTTTACTGCTGAGTCACTGGGGAAGCATTTTATACACTGGTTTCAACCGATTAAGACAGTAAGAAGACATCATCCATTTAAACTTTTACTTCTAAGCCTTTAAAAAACTATTTTCCACAAGTGACTAAAGTTGAGCCAAATTTTATTACCTGAACCTCACACACTAGTTCTACAAAATGCTAGTCCCCCAACTCAGTAGAAACAAGAACTCATTTATGGTTGTTTACATATGGAATATAGATTGCAAGGTCCATTGAGTGATATAGTATGAAAGGCAGGACTCTTCCTATGTACTTTGGGGACCATAAGACAGAAATATTTATCTCTCTATTCAGTCTGCTTCTCGCACTGAGGAATGCATACCTTCAGATAAGCTGATGTGAATTTCAAGAAAAGCTATTCCTCTTAAAAATTTTCAGGACCAAAACTAGGTATAGACAGTCTTCTCTTTCTATGGTAGTATGAGATTGTGTCATGGGGGTTACCTGGTGGCTCAGAAGCTAAGGAATCTGCCTGCAATGCAGGAGACCTGGTTTTGGTCCCTGGCTCGGGAAGATCCCCTGGAAAAGGGAATGGCAAACCACTCTAGTATTCTTGCCTGGAGAATCCCTGTGGACAGAGGAGACTGGTGGGCTGCAATTCCTGGGGTCGCAAAGAGTTGGACACGACTAAGCGACATGAGACTGTGAAAGTGCCCCAACACCTCTTTGAGGAAGATGCCTTTGCAGCTGCAGCACTGTTGGGGTCGGCTGGCTCCTCCCTCATGCTGTTCACTCACTGGGAACAGGTGAGTCAGGAAGGTGCGTTGCAGCCAAGGCTTGCAAATACTGGGGAGATACCTCACCAGGAAGAATTACAGGAAAACACCTCACCGAGGAAGAATTACTCCAACCAGCCACAACATAAAATCTCTGGAGAAGGGGTGTGCGGACTAGATCAGAGGCACAAAGGAAAATAATCTAAAAGTGAAAGGACCAGTTCAGATGCCAATCAAGACTCTGGGAGTCACTAGAAAAAAAACTTCTTGAGGTGAAGGTTTCTAAGGTGCTAAGATTTTCTGAAGTTGATTCCAGATGAGGATCCATAAGTGATTCATTGACTTGTACAGTCCTTCCTGCATTGGCAGGTGGATTCTTTACCAAGGTACCACCTGGGAAGCCCCCAGTTACTACTTTATGCAAGTTGAAATCCTGTGGTAACCTAAATTTGAACCATGTTGTTAGGGGGAGCTGATAAAATCTAACTAAGCCACAAGCAACTGAAATTCATGCATATGGGAACTGTACAAAGTGAAGTCTGCCTGTAACTTAACTCATTGTTTTAAGACTGTTTTCTAGTAAGACAAACTAATTATGAGTACAATAAAAATATACATGAGTGTTTAGGATAAGATATGAGATTCCACTAAAATTGTTTTCTTCACCCCCAGATTCTCAGGTATACAAGGTGTTCTCTCTCATTAAGGGGACTTTGGTGGTGAAGTTTGAGAAACACAGCCTTATGGATAGAATGACCCAAAACATGAGAATCCAACTTCACAAAATTGGTTTCTGTGGTACTTGGTTTAAATTAGCATTAGAGATCAGTTGAGTAGGATAGAAAGGTATCCTGGCTGAAACCAAAGTATACACTGTTAACTACATACACTATTCCTGTGATGATACAAAAGATATCTTCCACGTATCTCGAAACTTCCTAAAATTTGTGATTGGCAGCTTAGTTCAAGTGGCAAGTAGTCAGGAAATTTGTGAAGAAGGTGAGACAGATTTAAAAGTAAAAGCCATAAAGTATATTCTCAATTTTTCCTTTACACTCCAAAGTTCCAAATGTTCATTTAGGATAGTAAGATTTTCTTCCTATTCCCTCCAAAGATTTAAAACTGTTTATGACAGAAGTACAATAATATTAAACATTTCTAAAATAAAAACTGAATCTAAAGTGTGAGGGTAATAGAAAAAGAAAAAAACTGCAAAAATACATTTGCCTAGGAAAAGTTATAGAAAATGGTAAGAGACCTTAATTCTTAAGTTTTCCAAAAGTCAAAGTAAAAATAGAAACAAGAATAGTTATATGACCCTTATTATCAAATAATGAGTTCATTAAGGAAATGTTTTCCTAGCCTTGAACAGAGAAAATTTTCTGTCTACTGTCTTTACATAAAGGATGCTGAGCAATTTAACAAAGAATATCTCAATTACAGTTCTTATAAAACAATGAAGCAACATTAAACACATGGCTTTCTTGTATTACTATGAACCCTTGATAAAAGCTGCTTTTAATATTAAAATCTAGTACAGTGATGAGAGAAGAGAGAAAGAAAGAACTGATGTGGTTGAGTTATTTATTGTTCAGAGAGTCTAACTTGTCAATATCATACAAAGAAATCTTGGAGAAGACTTAATATGTTCACATTGCAAGACAAATTTAAAGGCACTAGAAAAAACATGAAGGATATTCTCTCCTGTTAGCAGAAAGATCCACAGTTGCAAAGGGTCAGACATGACTGAGTGACTAACACTTTCACCTTTCAATAATTGTATAGACTCCTATTAGAACTTCATCATGATTTTCGTTTATATGGTTAGAAGCTATCAAGCCGAATTCAAATTTTACTAACAAGGCCACAGGTAACTGGTTAAGTTCTGCTTTCTTTGGGTTTAGTTTGCTCTTTTTTCCCCCAGTGTCTTAAGGTAGAAGGTTAGATTACTGATTTGAGATTTTTTTTTTAATGTAGGTATTTACAGCCATAAATTTCTCTCTAAGCACAGTTTTAGTGCATCCCATATATTTTGATATGTTTTATCTTGTAGTGAACTCCGGGAGTTGGTGATGGACAGGGAGGCCTGGCGTGCTGTGATTCATGGGGTCGCAAAGAGTTGGACATGACTGAGCGACTGATCTGATCTGATCTTCATTTTCAGTAATCTCAAAGTACTTCCCTAATTTTTCTTGTAATTTTTTTCCTTGAACTCATTAGTTACTTAGGAGTATGTTGTTTAATTTCCACATATTTGTCAGTTTCTCAGATTTCTTTCTGGTATTGATTTCTAATTTCATTGTGGTCAAAGAACATACTTGGTATGATTTCAGTCCTTTCAAGTGTATTATGACTTGTTCTGTGACTCAGCATATGGTCAGTCTTGGTAAATGTTTCATGTGTTTTTGAAAAGAATGTGAATTCTGCTGTTGTTTAAGACTTTTATAAATGCCTGGTAGGCTGATAGTGTTTTTCATGCTTTTGATATCTTTACTTATTTTCCATTTGCTCCATCAATTATTAAGGGAGGGTTGATGAAATCACTAATTATTAATATAATTGTGGATTTCTCTACTTCTTACAGTTAAGACAGTTGCTGTTTCCTTTACTTGGAAGCTCTGTTACTGGGAGCATACATGTTTAAGATAATTATGTCTTCTTGATGAACTGGTCCTTAAAGATCATCATATAATGTTCCTCTTTATCTTTGGCAATACTCCTTGTTCTGAAGTCTGCTTTGTCTGATATTAAAATAGCCTCTCCATCTCTCTTACGCTTAGTGTCTGCATGATCTCTTTATATGTAAAGTAAGTTTCTTGTAGACAGTATATAATTAGGTTTTGCTTTTAATCAGACTGACAATCTCTTTTAATTGTAGTATTTAGACCATTTTTAATGTAAGTATCAACACAACTGGGTTGAATCTATTATCTTTCTATATGTTTTCTATCCAGTAGTCATATATGGCTGTGAGAGCTGGACCACAAAAAAAGCTGAGCACCAAAGAAATGACTCTTTCGAATTGTGGTGCTGGAGAGAAGACTCATGAGAGACTCTTGGGTTGCAAGGAGATCAAACCAGTCAATCCTAAAGGAAATCAACCCTGAATATTAATTGGAAGGACTGACGTTGAAATTGAAGCTCCGATACTTTGGCTACCTGATGCTAAGAGCTGACTCATTGGGAAAGACCCTGATACTAGGAAAGATTGAAGACAACAGGAAAAGAAGGCGGCAGAGGATAAGTTGATTACGTAGCATTACTAACTCAATAGACATGAATTTGAACAAACTCCAGGAGATAGCGAAGCACAGGGGAGTCTGGCATGCTGCAGTCCATGGGGTTGCAAAGAGTCGGACACAACTTAGTGACTGAACAACAACTCTCTTACACTTAATGTCTGCATGGTATATCTATATTTAAAGTAAGTTTCTTGTAGACAATATATAGCTTTTTTTTTTAGTCAGACTGACAATCTCTTTTAATTGTAGTATTTAGACCATTTTTATGTAATTATTAATATGACTGAGTTTGAATCTATTGTCTTTCTATTTGTTTTCTATTTGTACCATATATTCTTTGTTTCCTTTTTCTTGTTTTCTTTTAGATCACTTGGGTATTTTTAAAGATCTCACCACTAATGGCTACCAGCTATACATCTTTTTTTTTTCCTTTTTTTAGTGAGTGCTCTAGAGCAAACTATTATGGCCCATGGATGAAATATGGCCAACTGTCTGTTTTAGTAAATATAATTTTCTTGTAACACAGGCACTACCCACTTGCTTACATATTATTTATAGTTACTTTTCGTGCCACAATAGTAGAGTTGGGTAATTGCAATCCCATGGCCCATAAAGTCTAAGATATTTACCACCTGAACCTTTAAAGAAGAAGTTTGCTGACCATTGTTTTGTGGTTTACATTTAAAAATTAAGGTTTAGTAACAAAAGTCAATTCCTCAGGTAATTACTCACATTATTTTCTTGGTTCTTGTTGTTCTTCAAGAGTGTGATAATACAATTATGAATAAAGAAAGCAAGGGTAAGCACCCCAGTCAGTTGTGGAAACTGAAATCTTATCTCTAGGAGAAAAAGAGAGAAGAAAAAACATGCATTAAAACTGACAACTGGAAAATGAGTACTAGTAGCTGAATAAAATGCCTTTATAAAGTTCCTCAAGGCTAACATTATACTTGAACAAATACTTGAAAAGGGAAAGAAGAGGAATCAAGAAATCATGCCTGTGGGGATACTTTATCATTTTTGGCCAAGCTTGGCAGCATGTGGGATCGAACCCATGCCCCCTGTGTTGGAAGCACGGAGTTGAAACCAGTGAACCACCAGGAAAGTCCATGTGAGGGTACTTTCTATTAGTTGTTTCTGTTTGAGGTCATACAACTAGTATGTTGCAGAGCAAGATCAAATTCAGGGTCTGAACGAAAAATGGGCAGAAGACCTGAATATACATTTTTCAAAAAAAGATACACAGATAGTCAAAAGGCACATGAAAAAATGATCTACACTGCTAATCATCAGAGAAATTCAAATTAAAACCAAAATGTGATACTACCTTGCATCTCATACAAAATGGCTATCATCAAAACAGAACTACCATGTTGACCCAGTAATTCCACTACTGGGTATTTATCTGAAGAAAATGAAAACACTAATTTGAAAAGATAATGCATTCCAGTGTTCATAGCAGTTACTCTGAGGTGTTCCAACAATATAGGTTAAAAAAAAAGCCCCATTGAGACAGACCTCAACAGAAAGATACTTTCTAACAAGAAAAAGAATGATCACTTCAGATCAACAGCATTATACTTACATAATTATAACAAAGCTCCAATATTTTAGAAGATGATAAAATTATCATTTGTACATGATAGGCCTACCTCAAGAAATAAGAAAAATCTCAAATAAACATTTTTATACCTAAAGAAACTAGAACAAGAACAAATAAATCCCAAAGTTAAAAGGAAGAGAAATAACAAAGATCAGCAAGAAATAAATGAAATAGGGATTAAAGAGATAATAGAAAAGATCAACAAAACTAAGAGCTGGCTTTTTTTGAAAGATAAAATAGATAAAACTTCAGCTAGATTAACCAAGAAAAAAAAGAGAGGATTCATATAAGTGAAACTACAAAGAGAAGACACCACAACTAATATAACAGAAATACAAAAGATCATGAGACTATGTGAACAATTATACACCAAAACACCAACAAATTGGACAATCTAGAAGGAATGAATAAATTCCTAAAAACATGCAAACTCCCAAGACTGAATCATGAAAAAACAGAAAATCTGAACAGACTAGAGATTGAATTAATAATTAAAACCTTCTCAACAAACAAAAGTCTAGGACTAGATAGCTTCTCTGTGAATTCTACCAATCAAGAATAGTATCCTTCTCAAGCTCTTCTAAAAAATAAAAGAGAAAAACACTTCCAAACTCATTTTACAAAGCCAGAATTAACCTGATACCAAAGCTAGACAAAGACACTACAAGAAAAGAAAATTACAGGCCAATGTCCCTGATGAACACAGATACAAAAATTCTCAATAAAATATTAGCAATCCAAGTTAAACAATTCATTAAAAGGATTACATACCATTATCAAGTGAGATTTATTCCAGGGATGCAAGTGTGGTTCAACATGTACAAATCAATCATTGTAATCAATGATACCACATTCAATCAATCAATACACCACATTAACAAATTAAAGAATGAGAATCATATGATCATTTCAATAGATGCAGAAAAAGCATTTTACAATAAGCTTAAGTCACTCAGTCATGTCTGACTCTGCGATCCCATGGACTGTTGTAGCCTGCCAGGCTCCTCTGTCCATGAGATTCTCCAGGCAAGAACACTGGAGTGGGTTGCCATTTCCTTCTCCGGGGCTCCTGTAGGGGAAATTAGAATTGGATGCCACAAGTCCAGGGGAGCCTCCTGGGCATGTTCATTATCAGAATGTTCCTCTCCTTTGTAAAGCATTTCTGACTGTTTAATTGTGAACCATTCAAGGGCCATTGCCCTTCTGATCTTAACATATCTAATATGCACCCCAAAGATCTTTCCCCTGGTACACATGAAATATTTCCCATTTTTATAAGCTTTATAACACCAAAACACAAAAGATGCAGACAAATTCCAAGAAAAATGGCACAGATTCCAGCATCAATGAATACAGATGAACTGATTCCCTGATCCTATAAAACAAATGAACTAATTCCAACTAGGCTACCCACCCCCTCAAGAACTAGCTTCCAAATGAACCAGTTCCAACTGGACCAGTTCCCAAATCAGGTAAATAAATGTACCCTACAAATGAGCTAATATCAACTAGGGTGGGCCTGCCCCATGAGAACTAGTTCTCAATGAACCGGCTCAGAGTAGAGTCCAACAATACCTCCCCTTTGCAAATGGGTACCCAACCAAATTGGCTTGTCCTGTAAAGGAAAAGCCCAGATTGATGGGAAAAAATGTTTGCAGTGTGCACACTGGAGGGACTTACCCTCCAAAATCGAGCCTGAACACCAATTTATGATATTAACTCTCAAATAACTGGGTATGGAGGGAAAGTACCTCAACATAATAAAGGCCATATATAAGACAAACCCAGAACTAATATCACATTCAATGATGATAAGCTAAAAACTTTTCCTCCAAGAACAGGAATAAGACAAGGATGACTACTCTTGCCATTTTTATCCAACACAGTATTGAAAGTCTTAGAGCAAGAAAAGAAATAAAAGGCATCAAAATTGGAAAGGAAGAAATAAAACTGTCTCCATTTGTTGAGGATATAATACTATATACAGAAAACCCTAAGAATGCCACCAAAAAATTTTTAGAACCAATACACAAAATCAGAAAACTTGGGGGGTATTATTTCAACATATAAAATCTGTTTGTTTCTATACACTAATAACAAACTATCAGAAAAAGAAATTAAGAAAACAATCCCATTTATAGTAGCATCAAAAAGAATAAAATACCTAGATATAAATTTAGCCAAGGAGTTGAAAGACCTATAAAATCTGTAAGACATGATGAAAGAAATTGAAGACACAAATAAATGGAAAGTGACTCCAAGTTCATGAATCGGAAGAATCAATATTGTTAAAATGTCTATACTACCCAAAACAATCTACACATTCAATGCAATCTCCATCAAAATTTCAATGACATTTTTCACAGAAATAGAACAAACAGTCCTGAAATGTGTATAGAAACATAAAAGACTCCAAACAGCTAAAGCAATCTTGGGAAAGAAGTATGAAGCTGGTGGCATCACACTTCCTGGTTTTAAACTTTATTACAAGATACAGTAATCAAAACAGCATGGTATTGACAAAGAATAGACACATAGATCAGTGGAACAGAGTGCTCAGAAATAAATCCACACACATACAGCTGATTAATTTATGACAAAGAAGTCAAGAATATACAATGGGGGAAGAAGAGCCTCTTCAATAAATGCTGTTGGAAAAACCGGGAGACACATGCAAAAGAATGAAACTGGGCCCCCCTATCTTAAACCATACACAAAGATCAACTCTAAATGGATTAAAAACTTGAAAGTAAGACCTGAAACCATAAAACCCTGAGAAGAAAACATGGGCAGGACGGTAAGCTCCATGATACTGATCTTGGCAGTGATATTTTTATTTCACAACAAAAGCAAAGGCAACAAAAACAAAAATAAACAAATGGAACCATATCAACCTAACAAGCTTCTGTAGAGCAAAGGAAACCATTGACAAAATGAACAGGCAACCTACAAAATGGGAGAAAGTGTTTGCAAATCATGTACTGGATAAACAGCTAATAATCAAAATATATAAATAACTCATATAACTCAATAGCAAGAAAATAAACAATCTGATTGAAAACATGGGCAGAGAACTAAATATGGACATAACCAACTATAGTCAGTCAAAAAACAGACAAAATTAATCTTTGGGGTTAAAAGTTAGAACAGTGGTTATCTCTGCAGGGCAATACCAACTGGTAGGGAGAATGAGATGGATTTCTGGGGTGCTATTAATAGTAATTTCTGATTTTGAACAGGGTGCTGGTTATCTGATTTGTTCAGTTTGTGAAAATTAATCAAGCTGTACACTCAGGAACTGTGCACTTTTATTATAAATGTATGCTATACTTTAATTAAAAAGTTCAAAAGCAAAAACAACAAAAAATGTGGGGTATATACATACTATTTAAAGTACATGTGGTTACAAAATTATGTTTTTCTGGCTGCAGATTAACACAATGCTGCTATCAAATCACCCCATAATCCTTGAAAATCAGTGTCTGAGTCTCTTTTTGAAGTCAGTTTCAAAGCATTTAACAGCTTTTCATTTTAAAAATGTAATCTTAATTGCAGTCTTAAATTGTTAAAAGTTAAACAGTATCACAAGGTTTCTAACAAAAACCAGTTTCATACCTTTCACATTTCCCATCCTGAATCCTGTTTCCCAGAAGCAACTAATTGTAACTTTTTTTTTTTTTAAGATGTCAAATATTGTTAATTTTGCTTCACTGAGTGCTATATTTTTATATATTCCTTTACAGAATGTTGAAGTTTGTTTAGACAGGCACATACATTACTTTAATATCTCTTCTATCCTTTCAGCATATGTTTTCTCAAACAGCTTTATTGGTATTTAATTCATAGATGATATTTAATTCATATATCATGGTGCAGTGGTAAAGAATCTACTTACCAGTGCAGGAGACCCAGGTCTGATCCCTGGGCTGTAAGGATCCCCTAGTGGAGGAAATGACAACCAAATCCAGTATTCCTGCCTGGAAAATTCCATGGGCAGAGGAGCCTGGAGGGCTGCAGTCCATGGGGTTGCAAAGAGTCAGACACAACTGAGTGACTGAGCATGTACACTATCATACCATTCACCCATTTAGTTTACAAACTGGTAGTTTTTAGTATATTCAGAGTTGTATGACCAGCACCAGGATCAATTTACAACAGTTTACAAAGAAACTCCACATTCATTAGCCATCATTCCTCATTTCCACCTAAACCCCCCATCCCTAGTCAATCACTATTCTACTTTATGTCTCTGAAGATTTTCCTATTCTGAATATTTCATATGAAAGGACTCAGTCAATATGTGGACCTTTGAAACTGGGCTCTTTCACTTAGCATATATTCCAGCTTCATTCATGTTGTGGCATTAATTAGTACTTCCTTTCTTTTTATGACCAAATAATATTCCACTGTATGGATATACTACAATTTATCCATTCATTGATGAACATTTTGGTTGTTTCCCTTTTTGAACTATTGTGAATACTGCTTCACATACAAGTATTTCTTTCAACACCCTTTTTCAGTTCTTTTAGATACATACCTAGGAGTGGAATTGCATGTTCATATGGTTATTCTGTGTTGAACTTTATAAGGAAGTGCCAAAGTATTTTCCATAGGACTGAACCTTATTACAATTCCACCAGCAATGTATAAGGGTACCAATTTTTCAACATCCTTGCCAACATTTCTTTTCCATTTGTTTAATTATAGCCATCTGAATGGGTGGAAGTGGTATCCCCGTAACTCTTTTAACTATTTAGCATATCTTAAATTTATAATCTATTTTTAAGTAATATGCTTATATTCCTTTTTCTTTACTTTTAAATTTTAGACATGAGACATTGATTTTCCACCAGAAGGCTTTAGGACTTTTATATCATGATCACCCTTCACTTCCCCATGTCTTATTCCCCTAATAGAATCATAATTCTGATTTTATAAAATCAAAGTTTTCATTTTTATGATTATCTGTTATTCACAGTTAAGCTATGGAATCTATTACTATTATTACACTCTTCTTTCTTATATAAAATACTTGTGTTGACCTGTTTTATTGGAAGTCATAGGTGACTTTTTTCCTTTTCGGTTGCCTGATTTTCTAGTTAACACTAATTCTTCCCTAAAATCTCCAAAATAATGGAAAAACTCCACTCTATCTATATAACACATCAATAACCTTTTCCATTTTATTATTATTATTATTATTTTTAATGCCTCTTGGAGCCATCTGTCTACCTGCTATAATCTGGGCTGGCTGCTCCCTAGGCCTGCTGCACAGCTGTTTCCTAGGATTTCCCTTCACCATCATTCTGGGAATTTCTTGATAGTCTACTTCTTTTTGGTGAAGCACATTTTGCAGTATTTTCCTGAGAAAGAGTGCATGGAAGGTAAAATTTTGTGAGACTTTCCAAAAATACCTTTATTATATACTCTAACAGTTGGATGAGAGTATGATGGGCTTTAGGATTTTAGGTCAAAATAATTTATTCTGAGACCTTTGATGACCTTCTATTGTCTTTTTCTTTCAGAGCTGTTGTTAAAAAGTCTGATACTCTTCTGATTCCAGACCTTTTGTACAGACTTGTGCTTAGTCCCTGAAAGCTCCTCTCTTTATCCCTGGTGTTGTGAAATTTCATAATGATACGCTTTGGTGTGGGTCTTATTCACAATGTTTTGGGCCCTTATGTATAGAAACACATGTTCTTCAGTTCTGAGGAAATTTCCTCACCACGTTCTCTCTTCTCTATGGTACTATTTTCAGTTGGATACTGGACCACCTAGATTAATTCTCTATTTCCTCATCTTTTCTGTCCTATATTTTTCCTTTCTTCCTTCCAGTCATCCATCCATCCATCCATCCACATTGTCTAGTCTTTTGAGAAGGTTAGCTTTATCTTCCAAATTTTCTTTGAATTCTTAATTTCTATCCATATTTTATTTCCAATGGTATTCAAATATTGTTTCATGGATATCACTGTCTTTTGTCACTTTGAGGATGTAATTTTTTAGAATTTTGCTTTTGTTCCCTCATTATTTTCCCTTTAGGTTCCTTTTTTATCTTTCTTGTTTTATTTTTATGTAAGAGGTTTTCCACAGGTATCCAGTGATATTCAGTTATATTAACATTTAAAAGTGAAGCACTAAAAAAAAAAAGCATACTTAGTGGACATCTAAATGGTCTGAGACAAGCAAGGTACCTGCCATTTCTTTGATAGAACCCAAATATCTGAGACTCCAGGTCTTCTTGGGCTTACTGGTTTCTCCTGAGGAGAACCCTCTATTTTCCTATGCTATCAGCATTCTGAGAGGCAAGGTGTAAGAAAAGAGAATTGGAGGGGTAGGAGGTGGGGTTTGGCCTCACCATTCAGCACATATGCTTTCACTTAACCCATTTTCAGAACTGAGTCTTATTCCTACCCTTCTGTTGAGCTTGGCAAACCAAAGTCCAGAGAGTATCTGATTTAGTTTCTTCCATCTCTTGCTAGATTGAAAAGGGAAGGGGGATGGATTATATCTAATTATTACTGATACAAACTTTCAAGGAATTCTCCCATTTTAAGCCCTTCTCCTTATCTTTGCTTTCAGAGTTCCCAAATGTCTCCACATACTGAGGCTTTCAAGGATTGTGTCATTCACATTGGCCCCCTCTCTACAGGTATTTACATTTCAGCTTTCTCTGCTTTGCTGTCAATTACCAACCACGTATCAGCTTTCTAGCTTCTAAAAATCTGTTGCTGTCTCTCGTTTGCTATTGTCTCTTCTGGAGAATTTCTTTGTGCTTTTTACATTTTTTAAAATATTGTTTTAATGGGATTTGGGAAGGAGTAGATATAAACCCATTTTCTCAGTTATTTATTGAGTACTCACTATATGCTAGAAGTATCATAGGTCTTGGGGATACAATAGAGAAGCATAAAAAGAACAAAGACTATTTCTCAGAGGGTGAACATTCTAGATACCCAGATAAAAATAAATAAATACAGATATTTCATAACATCTGAACTTCCCAAATTCAAGAACCAAACAGATTTAGAAACATTTTTAGGTAAGTCTCTTGTTATCTTAATGTCTGCTACTTTCTATCTGAAACTCGGGAGCCAAGTTGATTAGAATAATGAATATGCCTCAATACTCCAACCAGTCAGAATCAGGAATTTAACATTTAGATAACCAGGGATACTTGCATATAAGATTTGGTAGTGATGACAGTTCTAAAGAAAACAAAGAACAAGAAGGTGTGAGAGGTGGTACAAAGTCAGGGAAAACCTCTCTAACAATACCAATCATGTAGAAACCTGAGAAAAAGGACATTTTATGTACAGGGAATACTGAGTGCAAAGACTCTGAGCTAGGAGCGTGCTTGGCAATTTTGTAGAGCAGCAAGGAAGGCAGTGTTGTGGAGTAGACTGAATGAATGGGAAAGTAATAGGGAATGAAATCAGAGAGAAAGCCAGGAGTCACATTCAACAGGGCCTATAGACAATGACAAAGACTTGCCTCTATTCTGAATAAGATGGGAAACACTAGAGGCTTTTGAAGGTTGTGTCTTAAAAACAAACTCTGTCTGCTAGGTGTGGAACAGACTATGGAGGAGACAAAGTGGAAACAGTGAGGCTAGTTATGAGGCTACTTCAATAATCTGGCTGAGAGAGTAGGAGCTTAACATAGTTCTTTTTTGGTAGAAATGATAATAAATAATCATATTCTCAATTTATTTTGAAAGTAGAAGGTCGGTTGTGCAGATATTGGTGGAAGGGAAGTGGAAAAAAAGAACAGTTAAGTATGACTCCTAAGTGTTTGGCCTGGTCAAGTGGTAAACTGGGGCTACCATTTTCTGAGAATGAGAAGCCTGGGAGAAGAGCAGGTTAAGCAGGCTGGTGGGAGGGGGTGGATGAGGGAGAAAACAATTATTGGATTTTTGTAAATTAAGAATACAAAGTGGACATCCAAGAAGAAGCATATATGAGTATGGGTTTCAGTAGAGAGATCTGAGCTAGAGATAAAATTGGGATTGGTCATCATCTATGATGACAACATATGAAGCCAGGTGACTAGGTGACATTACTTAGGGAATAAAGGTAGAGAGAAGGGGGGTTTGTGTCTAAACCGGATGACTATCATTTAGAGGTCAGAGATAAGAAAAGGAACAGTTATGTAGAAGAGTCAAGAGAGAATAGGGTTTTAGAAGTTAAGTAAATAAAGTGTTTTAAGATGGAAGATGTGGCCAAATGTGCCCCATGCTGCTAATAGGTTGAGTAAGAAGAGGTATGGGATTTGGTCATGGGGTTTGGAAAGATGAAGTCACTGGTCATCAGGCATGGAGTGACTGGAGCAAAAGCCTAACAGAAGTGAGTCCAAGGCAAAATGGAAGAAGTGGAGACAGCACAGACAACTCTTACAAAGCTTTTCTTTAAAAAGAAATAACAGTTACAGGGAATGGGGTTATACGAGTTTTTGTTTTTAGACTCGGTAACATGTTTGTATACTAGTAGGAATAGTTCAGTAGGAAAAATCTGATAATGCATGGTTAAAAAACAAAGGATAACAGCAAAAAGTAAAGTCCTTGAGTAGGCAGGAAAGGATAGAATGAAATACATGAGCAGGTTTTTCTTGTTATTTTTCCAATTACCTGGGAAGAAGTACTGAACTGAAAAATGAATTTTTAGAAACAAGAGTACATAAAGATTCAATTAGACCCAGAAGTTTATGAGAATTCTTCATCAGGACAATAAAGATTCACAGCCTCCAAGTTCTCTGATTTTTAATCAGCTTTTACTGAGAAAGATTTATGACATATTTTCTTTATTGAAAAATTCTTCAATCACAGTAAGTCTCAGAGCCATAAATATTTATAAAAACTCCTTTCAGTCCTCATGATTCTCCTTTCATATCATTTAGAAATGAAGCAAAGTGAAATAAATGGCTTGATAACTACTTAAATATGTTTCTCTTTTCCATCTTCTAAATAACTATTAATACTCTCCCTTTCTTTCATATTTATCTCTAATGTTCTATCATTAGCGGGAACTTTTATCACTAAGTCTAAATATAAATCATTATGAATCTACTTTTAGAAAATAGACTATTTTTATTAATCAGTGGAAGAAGTAGCTTAAAGTTGCCATTTTTATCACTATCCAATTTTAAATATAATCTGTGAGAGAAGGATGCCTTTCAAGCCCCAGTGCTTCCTTTATCCTGAATTTAAATAGACTTTTTAGTCTTTGTGGGCTTCTAATAGAAATTTAAAAAATTAAAGTTGATGCAGCCAGATGAACTAAAAATACATAACCATGGTAACATAAACAACGACTTCCAATGATCACCAACTCAGCACACTTGGAAAACTCAAGAATGTTGTAATAAATGAAACAAAGGAAGACAACTCTAATTGTAGGCTTTAGAGACAAACCTGAGAAATTGAATAAAGACTTGAAATCTACACTGCCAGAATCAACAGTTGAAGAATGGAAGGAAAGCAGTCTTCCTAAACCAACAACAGGATTTTGTACTACTTTCTTTTTATCAGTTTTTAAGATACAGGCATAATAGCCACTTGTATTTTCTAGTCTGTCTCCTCATTTAGCATTATCCATTCATTGCTTTGGACTTCCCTGGTAGCTCAGCAGAAAAAGAATCTGCCTGCAATGTAGAAGACCTGAGTTCGATTCCTGGGTTGGACGGATTCCCTGGAGAAGGGTTAAGCTACCCACTCCAGTGTTCTTGGGCTTCCCTGGAGGCTCAGATGGTAAAGAATCCTGCCTACAATGCGGGACACCTGAGTCTGATCCTTCGGTTGAAAAGATGCCCTTCTATCATGTTCAAAATACTCTAAATTTGGGTGAAACAAAAAATTGCTATGGGGAAAAAAAAAGAAGAAAAAGAACACTTAATAATCACCATCTTAATTAGCCTGAAAACCATCAACATTAAAAGAAAAAACCCATAAAGGGAACAATGATGTTAATTACCAGCATTTAGTTCAGTTCAGTTGCTCAGTCACGTTCGACTCTTTGCAACCTCATGGAATGCAGTACGCCAGGCTTCCCTGTCCATCACCAACTCTTGAAGCTTGCTCAAACTCACGTCAATTGAATAGGTGATGCCATCCAACCACCTCATCCTCTGTCATCCCTTTCTCCTCCTGCCTTCAATCTCTCCCAGTATCAAGGCCTTTTCCAATGAGTCAATTCATCACATCAGGTGGACAAAGTATTGGAGCTTCAGCTTCAGCATCAGCCCTTCCAATGAATATTCAGGTTTTGATTTCCTTTAGGATTGATTGGTTTGATCTCCTTGCAGTCCAAGGGACTCTCAAGAGTCTTCTAAAACATCACAGTTCAAAAGCAACAGTTCTTCAGCACACAGCTTTCTTTATGGTCCAATGCTCACATCCATACATGACCACTGGAAAAACCATAGCCTTGACTAAACAGTCCTTTGTTGGCAAAGTAATGTCTCTGCTTTAGGTTGGTCATGGCTTTTCTTCCAAGGAGCAAGCATCTTTTGATTTCATGGCTGTAGTCACCATCTGCAGTGATTTTGGAGCACCCAAAATAAGGTCTGTCACTGTTTCCATTGTTTCCCCATCTATTTGCCATGAAGTGATGGGACCAGATGGCATGATCTTCATTTTCTGAATGTTGAGCTTTAAGCCAACTTTTTCACTTTCCTCTTTCACCTTCATCAAGAGGCTCTTTAGTTCCTCTTTGCTTTCTGCCATAAGGGTGGTGTTATCTGCATATCTGAGGTTACTGTTATTTCTTCCGGCAATCTTGATTCCAGCTTGTGCTTCATCCAGCCCAGCATTTTGCATGATGTACTCTACATATAAGTTAAATAAGCAGAGTGACAATATACAGCCTTGATGTATTCCTTTGTATGTATGGAACTAGTCCGTTGTACCATGTCCAGTTCTAACTATTCTTTCTTGACCTGCATACAGATCTCTCAGGAGGCAGGTCAGGTGGTCTGGTATTCCCATCTCTTGAAGAATTTTCCAGTTTGTTGTGATCTACACAGTCAAAGGCTTTGGTGTAGTCAATAAAGCAGAAATAGATGCTTTTCTGTAACTCTCTTGCTTTTTCGATGATCCAGCGAATGTTGGCAATTTGATCTCTGGCTCTTCTGCCTTTTCTAAAACCAACTTGAACATCTGGAAGCACTCAGTTCATATACTGTTGAAGCCTGGCTTGGAGAATTTTGAGCATTACTTTGCGAGCATGTGAGATGAGTGCAATTGTGTGGTAGTTTGAACATTCTTTGGCATAACCTTTCTTTGGGATTGGAAAACTGACCTTTTCCAGTCCTGTGACCATTGCTGAGTTTTCCAAATTTGCTGGCATATTGAGTGCAGCACTTTCACAGCATCATCTTTCAGCATTTGAAATAGCTCAACTGGAATTCCATCACCTCCACTAGCTTTGTTCCTAGTGATGCTTCCTAAGGCCCATTTGACTTCACATTCCAGGATGTCTGGCTCTAGGTGAGTGATCGCACCATTGTGGTTATCTGGTCATTAAGACCTTTTTTTTATATTTTTATATAGTTATTCTGTGCATTCTTGCTACCTTTTCTTAATAACTTCTGCTTCGGTTAGGTCCATACTGTTTCTGTCCTTTATTGTGCCCATCTTTCCATGAAATGTTCCCTTGGTATCTCTAATTTTCCTGAAGAGATCTCTAGTGTTCCCATTCTTTGTTTTCCTCTATTTCTTTGCATTGAATCTCTGAGGAAGGCCTTCTTATTTCTCCTTGCTATTAACTCTGCATTTAGATGGGTATGTCTTTACTTTTCCCCTTTGCCTTTAGCTTCTCTCCTTTTCTCAGCTATTTGTAAGGCCTCCTCAGCTAACCATTTTGCATTTCTTTTTCATGGGGATGGTCTTGGTCACCAAGTTCTTGATGTACTGTGTCTATCAGATCTAATTCCTTGAATTTATTTGTCACTTTCACTGTATAATCATAAAGAATTTGATTTTAGATCATGTCTGAATGAACTAGTGGATTTCTCTACTTTCTTCCATTTAACTCTGAATTTTGCAATAAGGAGTTCATGATCTGAGCCACAGTCAGCTCCTGGTCTTGTTTTTGCTGAATGTATAGAGCTTCTCCATCTTTGGCTGCAAAGAATATAATCTGATTTCGGTATTGACCATCTGGTGATGTCCATGTGCAGAGTTGTCTCTTGTGTTGTTGGAAGAGGGTGTTTGCTATGACCAGTGAGTTCTCTTGGCAAAACTCTGTTAGCCTTCGCCCTGCTTCATTTTGTACTCCAAGGCCAAACTTGCCTGTTACTCCAGGTATCTCCTGACTTCCTACTTTTGCATTTCAGTCTCCTATGATAAAGAGGACATCCTTTTTTGGTGTTAGTTCTGGAAGATCTTGTAGGTCTTCATTGAACCATTCAACTTCAGCTTCTTCAGCATTAGTGATTGGGGCATAGACTTGGATTACTATGATATTGAATTGTTTACCTTGGAATCGAACAGAGATCATTCTGTCATTTTGAGATTTCACCCAACTACTGCACTTTGGACTCTTTTGTTGATTATGAGGGCTACTCCATTTCTTCTAAGGGATTCTTGGCCACAGTAGCAGATATAATGGTCATCTGAGTTAAATTCTCCCATTCTGGTCCATTTTAGTTCACTGATTCCTAAAATGTCAATGTTCACTCTTGCCATCTCCTGTTTGACCACTTCCAATTTACCTTGATTCATGGATCTAACATTCTGGGTTCCCATGTAATATTGTTCTTTACAGCATCAGACTTTACTTCTATCCCTAGTCATATCCACAACTGGGTGTTGTTTTTGCTTTGGCTCTGTCTCTTCATTCTTTCTGGAGTTATTTCTTCACTCTTCTCCAGTAGCATATTGGGTACCTACTGACCTGGGGAGTTCATCTTTCAGTGACATATCTTTTTGCCTTTTCATACTGTTCATGGGGTTCTCAAGGCAAGAATACTGAAGTGATTTGCCATTCCCTTCTCCAGTGGACCACTTTTGTCAGAACTCTCCACCATGACCCGTCTGTCTTGGGTGGCCCTACACGGCATGGCTCATAGTTTCATTGAGTTAGACAAGGCTGTGGTCCATGTGATCAGTTTGCTTAGTTTTCTGTGACTGTGGTTTTCATTCTGTCTGCCCTCTGATGAAAAAGGATGAGATGCTTATGGAAGCTTCCTGATGGGAGAGACTGACTGTGGAGGAAACTGGTTCTTATTCTAATGGGTGGGGCCACGCTCAGGAAATCTTTAATCCAATTTTCTTTTGATGGGTGAGGCTGTGTTCCATCTCTGTTGTTTGGCCTGAGACTCCTAGACACTCAAAGGCAAGTCTGGCTCAGTCTCTTGTGGGCACAATGCTCCTTTTTCCTGGCCCTGGTGTTCATAAGGTTTTGTTTGTGCCCTCTAAGAATCTGTTTCCCCAGTCCTGTGGAAGTTCTGTAATCAAATCCCACTGTCTCCAAAGTCAAATTGCCTGGGGGTTCTCAGTCCCTTTGCCCAATCCTCAAGTTGGGAAATCTGTTGTGGGTCCCAGAACTTTCTTAACACTGCGAGAATTTCTTTGGTATAATCATTCTGCAACAAGATGGAGGAATAGAAGAACGTGTACTCATCTCTTGCAAGAACTCCAAAATTGCAACTTGCTGCAGGAGGAGCCTGGTAGGCTACAGTCCATGGGGTCGCTAGAGTCGGACATGACTGAGCGACTTCACTTTCACTTTTCACTTTCATGCACTGGAGAAGGAAATGGCAACCCACTCCAGTGTTCTTGCCTGGAGAATCCCAGGGATGGGAAGCCTGGTGGGCTGCCGTCTATGGGTCGCACAGAGTTGGACACGACTGAAGCGACTTAGCAGCAGCAGCAGCAGCAGCAGCTGAACAACTATTGACAGGAGAATGTTGGATCCCACCAAAAAAAGATATCCCCATGTCCAAGGGCAAAGGAAAAGCCTCAACAAAATGGCAGGAGGGGCGAAATCGCATTTAGAATTAAACCCCCTACCCACCAGAGATGCTTCCAACTGTATGCGCACCAGGACCCAGAGGTCCCACAGAGACTGAGCCAGACCTGCCTTTGAGTGTTTGAGTGTATCCTGTGGAGGCACGAGTCAGCAGTGGCCTGCCACAGGGACAGGGGCTCTGGCTGCAGCAGACCTGGGTCACGTGGCATTACCCACCATAGAACCACCAAGCAGATGACCTACAATTACTAGTATTTCCAGATATATGTATTACTGACTGTGTTCTAAGTCTCTAAAATTCTAGGGTTATGCCTTCTCAGAGACGTCTAGAGAATGAGTTCTTGATTTTTCAATTGCGTTGTGACTTTTAACTCCCAAGTAGAAATGACAAAGGGTCCTGGTTATCCCCAACTGCAAGAAAACCAAAGTAATTTCAACTGTATTTCTGGTTTTAGCTTAACAGCATTAATAAAAAGTGCTCATCATCATAAAAACTTCGATTATTTGTTTTATAGTAACAAAAGCTAACAATAGTTAACCAAAGATCACATTATTGTAATTCATTAATTCTTTACTTGGCTGAAATAGCTCACCTGGGACAAAATATTCTGTTGGCATAAACCAATGAAACTCCAAATGAAATCCCAAGCGAATAGCCTTCCAAGTGACGAGAAAAATCAAGTAGAGAACGGATACTGTGCCTGCAAGGAAAAATTCAGAAACCATTAATCATCTTTGTTTTACAGACTATTTCAAAATCAAATTTTGTTTCTACACTTTCAGCAAAGTTTGGAAAATTAGCATTAGTATTTATGCCCAGGTGAGATCTAAAGAACAGAAACAAACCCCAGAAGATATCAGAAAACAAAGCACAAAACTATGTAGTAGGCCTAAGAAGTTATGAGCCAAATTTAGGTTCTGATACATGTAGAGAGTTTATTATAAGGTTATTATTAAGGTTATTTAGGAAAAAAACAAAACACAAAACTGACTTTTTTCTAATTTGTCTGTGCGGCATGTGGGATCTTCGTTCCCCAACCAGGGATAGAACCTGCACTCCCTGAATTTGGAAGCACGAAGTCTTAACCACTGGACCCCTGGGAAGTCCCTGACTCTTATTCTCTGTATTAAAAGTTAGAGACAGCCAACAAGTTGGGAAAATCTGTCAAAATATTTAGTGTAAGATGGTAGAAAGTAAAGAAAGAAAAGTAGTAAATGTGGATCATAAACTTATTTGAGAAAGGCAGTAAGTCAAATAGTCCATGAATAATCTGATCTAGAATCTAGATGAAGTTTTGGTTGCATAGTACTACTTGCTCCATGGAAAGATTTCAGATTCCATTCACTGTGTGTACAGTGAACACCTACTTTATGCAGGGTAAAGTGGGCATTCAGAATTTCAGGATTTTTTAGTAGGCTGGAAGTCAGAGGATTTAAGGAATTAAGTCCAGTCACTACTGAGCAGAGTCAAGAGATCCAGGATGGTTTTTAGAGGAATTAGATTCTGATTTCTCTAAAGAAGCTATATATAGTTTTAAAAGAGAAAGTTTTGCCATAAGGAGGTAGAGAATAATTTAACCTGGTTAGAAGCCTAGTGATTGTTTTGCCCAATTGAGCAAGTTATTTTGTAAGTTCACAAGCTAACTTTTAAAGATCTGTTCCACAGGAAAGTTGGCCAGCAAATCAGGAAACCACAAATGAGCTCTATAAGCTCTACTGTGGGTTTGGAGGTTAGCTGATTCAGAAAGGATGCATACAAGAGCCTGAAGCTTGCTGCTGCTGCTAAGTCACTTCAGTCGTGTCTGACTCTGCGACCCCATAGACGGCAGCCCACCAGGCTCCCCCGTCCCTGGGATTCTCCAGGCAAGAATACTGGAGTGGGTTGCCATTTCCTTCTCCAATGCATGAAAGTGAAAAGTGAAAGTGAAGTCGCTGAAGTCATGTCTGACTCCTAGCGACCCCATGGACTGCAGCCTACCAGGCTCCTTCATCCATGGGATTTTCCAGGCAAGAGTACTGGAGTGGGTTGCCACTGCCTTCTCCAAAGCCTGAAGCTTATATAACCACAACTCTTCATTTTCTGTGTGTGTCTGTTGTAGTCTCATGGTGAATTTTATTATGAAGCTAAGGTATAGAGAAATATCCTTACTTCCTTCTTTGGTCTTTTTGAAAACCCCAAAAGCCATCTCTTTGATGTAATCTAATTTTTTCATTCTCTAGTCTGCCTACCAAGAGACCATATGTACAGGGAGAAGGTGAAATCTTATTATCTATTTAGGTTATCAGTTCTTTGTGAATGATACTCTTGTCTTTAGTTAACCAGATCTGAGCTTTCATCGGGGTTCCTTTTATGAAATTTCTTCAGTGATTTCAGAAATTTCTGAAAAACAGGCCTCACAAAAAGAAGTCTGATCCTTTAAAGAGGCAATAGTGTTGAAAAAAAAGAGCGAGCACTGAGGAACAGAGAAAAACCAGAATAAGCCTAAGGTACTTCAGCTAGAGGACAATATTCCAGGTTCAAAGTCAAGTGATGGGGGCTGTCCTAAGATGGTGGATGAATAGGACAGGGAGACTACTTTCTCCTCTACAAATTCATCAAAAGAACATTTGAACACTGAGTAAATTCCACAAAAATGCTGAATGCTGGCAGGAGACATCAGGCACCCAGAAAAGCAGCCCACTGTCTTCGAAAGGAAGTAGGAGAAAATATAAAAGATAAAAAGAGAGACAAAAGAGGTAGGGACGGAGCTCCGTCCCGGGAAGGGAATCTTAAAAAAGAGAGAAGTTTCCAAACACCAGGAAACACTCTCACTGCAGAGTCTGTGGCAAGCCTTGGAACCACAGAGGGCAACATAACTGGTAGGAAAAATAAATAATTAAAACCCACAGATTACGTGCCCAATGGTAACTCCCCCAGCAGAGAAGCAGCGCAGACGCCTGCATCCGCCACTAGTATGCGGGGACTGGGCAGGGAGGTGCAGGCTGCATTGCTTAGAGTAAGGACCGGGCCTGAATGCCCCGAGGGCAATCTGAGGGAACTAACTTGGGATAGCAAACCAGACTGTGGGATAGCTACCACACGGAAAAACCCTAAGACGCTGTCAGGCCCGCTCACAAAACAAAGGACTGACTAGAGCTAAGCAAAAAGCCCTAATCTAAGACACGGTCAGGGCCGCTCACAGAACAAAGGACTGAGCAGAGCTAGCCTGCTGCAGGCCGGCCCATCCCCCTCCGGTGACAGGCAGGCGAGGGCAGCCAGAGCCAGAAGGGGGCAATCACAGCCCCAGAGAGGCATTATCTACCAAACTCCAAGCAGGCTTTGTTGCTAACCAAGACTTCTTGGGATTCTGGACGGTCAACATCCACCTGAGAAAGTGCGCTGGTTGTACACCCAGAAAACCAAGCAGCAGGGATAGGGAGGCAATAAGTCACAGCGACTGCACTCACCAAACACCTGGTCACCTGAGCTGCTGGGACCTGGGAAGGGCACAAAATGCAGGCCCAACTGAGTCTGTGCCTTTGAGGAGTACCCGAGTACCTGAACCTGAGCAGCTTAGATCTCAGACGTGCATACAATCCAGGGCCGGCCTCAGACAGTTCCCGGCAGAGCAACCTAGAGCCTAAGCAGTGTAGACAGGAAAAGCACACATGCAGTGAGTGGGGGCAAACCCAGTGTGGCTGAGACACTGTGAGCACACGCCAGTGTTATTTGTTTGCAGCATCCCTCCCTCCCTACAGCGCGACTGAACAAGTGAGCCTAAAAAAGTATCCACCACCGCCCCCTTGCTTCAGGGCGGAAATTAGACACTGAAGAGACCAGCAAACAGAAGAAGCTAAAAGTCACAGGTGCAATAGATTAAAGCCCTGTAGTTAGCACCAACTACATAGGAAGGGACCTACAGATCTTGAGAAATATAAGCTGGATCAAGGAACTATCTGAAAATGAATTGACCCCACACTGCCCACAACAACACCAGAGAAAGTCCTAGATATATTTTTACTATCATTCTTTAATTTTTTTTTATTTTTAAGTCCTCTATTACTCCTTTAATTTTCATTTTTATAACCTACTATTACTTTGCAAAAAAAAGAGACCCTATTTTTTAAAGCAAACTTCATATATATATTTTATGATTTTTGTGACTTTTTCTTTAATATTGAATTTTTGAAAATCCAACCTCTACTCTAGATTTTTAATCTTTGTTTTTTGGTATTTGTTATCAATTTTGTACCTTTAAGAACCCAATCTTCAGTGCCCATTTTTACTAGGGAGCGAGATTACTGGCTTGACTGCTCTCTCCCTCTTTGAACTCTCCTTTTTCTCCACCAGGTCGCCTCTATCTCCTCCCTCCTCCTTCTCTTCTCTACCCAACTCTGTGAATCTGTGTGTTCCGGATGGTGGAGAACACTTAGGGAACTGATTACTGGCTGGATCTGTCTCTTTCCTTTTGATTCCCCCCTTTATCCTCCTGGCCACCTCTGTCTCCTTCCTCCCTCTTTTCTTCTCTGTATAATTCCGTGAATGTCTCTGAGCGGTCCAGATTGTGGAGCACACATAAGGAAGTGATTACTGGCTAGCTTGCCCTCTCCTCTTTTGATTCCACCTCATCTCATCCTGGTCACCTCTATCTCCCTCCTCCCTCTTCTCATCTCCATGTAACTCTGTGAACCTCTCTGGGTGTCCCTCACTGTGGAGAAACTTTTCATCTTTGACCTAGATGTTTTATCAACAGTGCTGTATAGATGGATAAGTCTTGAGGCTCCTGTAAAAATAAGACTGAAAACCAGAAACAAGAGGCTTAAGTCCAAATCCTGAGAAACCAGAGAACTCCTGACTCCAGGGAACATTAACTGACAGGAGCTCATCAAACACCTCCATACCTACACTGAAACCAAGCACCACCCAAGGGCCAACAAGTTCCAGAGCAAGACATACCACGCAAATTCTCCAGCAACACAGGAACATAGCCCTGAGCTTCAATATACAGGCTGTCCGAAGTCACTCCAAATCCACTGACATCTCATAACTCATTACTGGACACTTCATTACACTCCAGAGAGAAGAAGTCCAGCCCCACCCACCAGAACACCGACATAAGCTTCCTGAATCAGGAAACCTTGACAAGCCACCCATCCAACCCCACCCACAGTGAGGAAACTCCACAATAGAGAGAACTCCACAAACTGCCAGAATACAGAAAGGCCACCCCAAACACAGCAATATAAACAAGATGAAGAGACAGAGGAATACCCAGCAGGTAAAGGAACAGGATAAATGCCTACTAAACCAAACAAAAGAGAAAGAGATAGGGAATCTACCTGATAAAGAATTCTGAATAATGATAGTGAAAATGATCCAAAATCTTGAAAACAAAATGGAATCACAGATAAATAGCCTGGAGACAAGGATTGAGAAGATGCAAGAAAGGTTTAACAAAGACCTAGAAGAAATAAAAGAGAGTCAATATGTAATGAATAATGCAATCAGATCAGATCAGATCAGTCCCTCAGTCGTGTCCGACTCTTTGCGACCCCATGAATCACAGCACACCAGGCCTCCCTGTCCATCACCAACTCCCAGAGTTCACTGAGACTCACGTCCATCGAGTCAGTGATGCCATCCAGCCATCTCATCCTCTGTCGTCCCCTTCTCCTCCTGCCCCCAATCCCTCCCAGCATCAGAGTCTTTTCCAATGAGTCAACTCTTCCCATGAGGTGGCCAAAGTACTGGAGTTTCAGCTTTAGCATCATTCTTCCAAAGAAATCCCAGGGCTGATCTCCTTCAGAATGGACCGGTTGGATCTCCTTGCAGTCCAAGGGACTCTCAAGAGTCTTCTCCAACACCACAGTTCAAAAGCATCAATTCTTTGGCACTCAGCCTTCTTCACAGTCCAACTCTCACATCCATACATGACCACAGCAAAAACCATAGCCTTGACTAGACAAACCTTTGTTGGCAAAGTAATGTCTCTGCTTTTGAATATGCTATCTAGGTTGGTCATAACTTTCCTTCCAAGGAGTAGGCATCTTTTAATTTCATGGCTGCAGTCACCATCTGCAGTGATTTTGGAGTCCAGAAAAATAAAGTCTGACACTTCCCACTGTTTCCCCATCTATTTCCCATGAAGTGATGGGTCTGGATGCCATGATCTTCGTTTTCTGAATGTTGAGCTTTAAACCAACTTTTTCACTTTCCACTTTCACTTTCATCAAGAGCCTTTTGAGTTCCTCTTCACTTTCTGCCATAAGGGTGGTGTCATCTGCATATCTGAGGTTATTAATATTTCTCCCGGCAATCTTGATTCCAGTTTGTGTTTCTTCCAGTCCAGCGTTTCTCATGATGTACTCTGAATATAAGTTAAATAAACAGGGTGACAATAAACAGCCTTGACGAACTCCTTTTCCTATTTGGAACCAGTCTGTTGTTCCATGTCCAGTTCTAACTGTTGCTTCCTGACCTGCATACAATTTCTCAAGAGGCAGATCAGGTGTTCTGGTATTCCCATCTCTTTCAGAATTTTCCACAGTTTATTGTGATCCACACAGTCAAAGGCTTTGGCATAGTCAATAAAGCAGAAATAGATGTTTCTGGAACTCTCTTGCTTTTTCCATGATCCAGCGGATATTGGCAATTTGATCTCTGGTTCCTCTGTCTTTTCTAAAACCAGCTTGAACCTCAATAAATGATATCAAAAACACTCTGGAGGGAACAAATAATAGAATAATGGAGGCAGAAGATAGGATTAGTGCGGTAGAAGATAGAATGGTAGAAATAAATGAATCAGAGAGGAAAAAAGAAAAATGAATTAAAAGAAATGAGGACAATCTCAGAGACCTCTGGGACAATGTTAAACACCCCAACATTCAAATCATAGGCGTCCCAGAAGAAGACAAAAAGAAAGACCATGAGAAAATACTTGAGGAGATAATAGTTGAAAACTTCCCTAAAATGGGGAAGGAAATAATCACCCAAGTCCAAGAAACCCAGAGTCCCAAACAGGATAAACCCAAGGCGAAACACATCAAGACACATATTAATCAAATTAACAAATATCAAACACAAAGAACAAATATTAAAAGCAGCAAGGGAAAAACAACAAATAACACACAAGGGGATTCCCATAAGGATATCAGCTGATCTTTCAATAGAAACTCTTCAGGCCAGGAGGGAATGGCAGGACATACTTAAAATGATAAAAGAAAATAACCTACAGTCCAGATTACTGTACCCAGCAAGGATCTCATTCAAATATGAAGGAGAAATTAAAAGCTTTACAGACAGGCAAAAGCTGAGAGAATTCAGCACTACCAAACCAGCTCTCCAACAAATGCTAAAAGATCTTCTCTAGACAGGAAACACAAAAAGGGAGTATAAACTTGAACCCAAAACAATAAAGTAAATGGCAACAGGATCATGCTTATCAATAATTACCTTAAATGTAACTGGGTTGAATGCCCCAACCAAAAGACAAAGACTGGCTGAATGGATACAAAAATAAGACCCCTATATATGTTGTCTACAAGAGACCCACCTCAAAATAAGGGACACATACAGACTGAAAGTGAAGGGCTGGAAAAAGATATTCCATGCAAATAGGGACCAAAATAAAGCAGGAGTAGCAATACTCATATCAGATAAAATAGACTTTAAAACAAAGGCTGTGAAAAGAAACAAAGAAGGGCACTACATAATGATCAAACGATCAATCCAAGAAGATATAACAATTATAAATATATATGCACCCAACATAGTAGCACTGCAATATGTAAGACAAATGCTAACAAGTATGAAAGGGGAAATTAACAATAACACAATAATAGTGGGAGAATTTAATACCCCACTCACACCTATGGACTCCACCTATGGATAGATCAACTAAACAGAAAATTAACAAGGAAACACAAACTTTAAATGATACAATAGACCAGTTAGACCTAATTGATATCTATAGGACATTTCACCCCAAAACAATGAATTTCACCTTTATCTTAAGCGTACACGGAACCTTCTCCAGGATAGATCACATTCTGGGCCATAAATCTAGCCTTGGTAAATTCAAAAAAATTGAAATCATTCCAAGCATCTTTTCTGACCACAATGCAGTAAGATTAGATCTCAATTACAGGAGAAAAACTATTAAAAATTCCAACATATGGAGGCTGAACAACACGCTGCTTAATAACCAACAAATTACAGAAGAAATCAAAATATGCATAGAAATGAATGAAAATGAAAACACAACAACCCAAAACCTGTGGGACACTGGAAAAGCAGTGCTAAGGCGAAGGTTCATAGCAATACAGGCATAGCCTCAAGAAACAAGAAAAAAGTCAAATAAATAACCTAACTCTACACCTAAAGCAACTAGAAAAGGAAGAAATGAAGAACCCCAGGGTTAGTAAAAGGAAAGAAATCTTAAAAATTAGGGCAGAAATAAATGCAAAAGAAACAAGAGACCATAGCAAAAATCAACAAAGCCAAAAGCTGGTTCTTTGAGAGGATAAATAAAATTGACAAACCATTAGCCAGACTCATCAAGAAACAAAGGGAGAAAAATCAAATCAATAAAATTAGAAATGAAAATGGAGAGATCACAACAGACAACACAGAAATACAAAGGA
Organism: Bos mutus; assembly: GCF_027580195.1. Lineage (NCBI taxonomy): Eukaryota > Metazoa > Chordata > Mammalia > Artiodactyla > Bovidae > Bos > Bos mutus. Next base: position 14,744,818 of record NC_091636.1, read on the forward strand.
TCATAAGAGACTACTATCAGCAATTATATGCCAATAAAATGGACAACGTGGAAGAAATGGACAAATTCTTAGAAAAGTACAACTTTCCAAAACTGAACCAGGAAGAAATAGAAAATCTTAACAGACCCATCACAAGCACGGAAATTGAAACTGTAATCAGAAATCTTATAGCAAACAAAAGCCTAGGTCCAGACGCCTTCACAGCTAAATTCTACCAAAAATTTAGAGACGAGCTAATACCTATCCTACTCAAACTCTTCCAGAAAATTGCAGAGGAAGGTAAACTTCCAAACTCATTCTATGAGGGCACCATCACCCTAATACCAAAACCTGACAAAGATGCCACAAAAAAAGAAAACTACAGGCCAATATCACTGATGAACATAGATGCAATAATCCTTAACAAAATTCTAGCAATCAGAATCCAACAACACATTAAAAAGATCATACATCATGACCAAGTGAGCTTTATCCCAGGGATGCAAGGATTCTTCAATATCCGCAAATCAATGTAATACACCACATTAACAAATTGAAAAATAAATGCCATATGATTATCTCAATAGATGCAGAGAAAGCCTTTGACAAAATTAAACATCCATTTATGATAAAAAAAAAAAAAAAAAACTCTCCAGAAAGCAGGAATAGAAGGAACATACCTCAACATAATAAAAGCTATATATGACAAACCCACAGCAAACATTATCCTCAATGGTGAAAAATTGAAAGCGTTTCCCCTAAAGTCAGGAACAAGACAAGGGTGCCCACTTGCACCACTACTATTCAACATAGTTTTGGAAGTTCTGGCCACAGCAATCAGAGCAGAAAAAGAAATAAAAGGAATCCAAATAGGAAAAGAAGAAGTAAAACTCTCACTTTATGCAGATGACATGATCCTCTACATAGAAAACCCTAAAGACTCCACCAGAAAATTACTAGAGCTAATCAATGAATATAGTAAAGTTGCAGGATATAAAATCAACACACAGAAATCCCTTGCATTCCTATACACTAATAATGAGAAAATAGAAAGAGAAATTAAGGAAACAATTCCATTCACCATTTCAACGACAAGAATAAAATACTTAGCAATATATCTACCTAAAGAAACAAAGTGAAAGTGAAAGTGAAGTCACATCCATGGGATTCTCCAGGCAAGAATACTGGAGTGGGTTGCCATTTCCTTCTCCAAAACAAAAGACCTATATATAGAAAACTATAAAACAGTGGTGAAAGAAATCAAAGAGGACACTAATAGATGGAGAAATATACCGTGTTCATGGATCAGAAGAACCAATATAGTGAAAATGAGTATACTACCCAAAGCAATTTATAGATTCAATGCAATCCCTATCAAGCCACCAACGGTATTTTTCACAGAGCTAGAACGAATAATTTTACAATTTGTATGGAGATACAAAAAAACCTCAAATAGCCAAAGCAATCTTGAGAAAGAAGAATGGAACTGGAGGAATTAACCTGCCTGACTTCAGGCTCTACTACAAAGCCACAGTCATCAGGACAGTATGGTACTGGCACAAAGACAGAAATATAGATCAGTGGAACAAAACAGAAAGCCCAGAGATAAACCCACACACCTATGGACACCTTATCTTTGACAAAGGAGGCAAGAATATACAATGGAGAAAAGACAATCTCTTTAACAAGTGGTGCTGGGAAAACTGGTCAACCACTTGTAAAAGAATGAATTTAGAACACTTTCTAACACCATACACAAAAATAAACTCAAAATGGATTAAAGATATAAACGTAAGACCAGAAACTATAAAACTCCTAGAGGGGAACATAGGCAAAACACTCTCCAACATAAATCACAGCAGGATCCTCTATGACCCACCTCCCAGAATATTGGAAATGAAAGCAAAAATAAACAAATGGGACCTAATTAAAATTAAAAGCTTCTGCACAACAAAGGAAACTCTAAGCAAGGTGAAAAGACAGCCTTCAGAATGGGAGAAAATAATAGCAAATGAAGCAACTGACAAAGAATTAATCTCCAAAATATACAAGCAACTCCTGCAGCTCAATTCCAGAAAAATAAATGACCCAATCAAAAAATGGGCCAAAGAACTAAACAGACATTTCTCCACAGAAGACATACAGATGGCTAACAAACACATGAAAAGATGCTCAACATCACTCATTATCAGAGAAATCAAAACCATAGTGAGGTACCATTTCACGCCAGTCAAAATGGCTGCAATCCAAAAGTCTACAAGCAATAAATGCTGGAGAGGGTGTGGAGAAAAGGGAAACCTCTTACACTGTTGGTGGAAATGCAAACTAGTATAGCCACTATGGAGAACAGTGTGGAGATGCCTTAAAAAACTGGAAATAGAACTGCCATATGACCCAGCAATCCCACTGCTAGGCATACACACTGAGGAAACCAGAATTGAAAGAGACACGTGTACCCCAATGTTCATCGCAGCACTGTTTATAATAGCCGGGACATGGAAGCAACCTAGATGTCCATCAGCAGACAAATGGATAAGAAAGCTGTGGTACATATATACAATGGAGTATTACTCAGCCATTAAAAAGAATACATTTGAATCAGTTCTAATGAGGTGGATGAAACTGGAGCCTATTATACAGAGTGAAGTAAGCTAGAAAGAAAACACCAATGCAGTATACTAACACATACATATGGAATTTAGAAAGATGGTAACGATAACCCTGTATACGAGACAGCAAAAGAGACACTGCTGTATAGAACAGTCTTTTGGACTCTGTGGGAGAGGGCGAGGGTGGGATGATTTGGGAGAATGGCATTGAAACATGCATAATATCATATGTGAAATGAATTGCCAGTCCAGGTTCAATGCATGATGCTGGATGCTTGGGGCTGGTGCACTTGCATGACCCAGGGATGGGGAGGGAGGTCGGGGGCAGGGGGGCAGTTCAGGATGGGGAACACCTGTACACCCATGGCAGATTCATGTTGATGTATGGCAAAACCAATACAATATTGTAAAGTAATTAGCCTCCAATTAAAATAAATAAATTTATATTAAAAAAAAGTGATAATTCTGTGTTTATACTCTTAAATAGAATCTGTACGGAAAAAATATTCCATAATCTCCCTTAGTAAGTTCTAACATTTCCAAACTTTAGAATTGAGAATTCCTATCATATTCACTTTGGATCTCTCCTGCTGAAATCTTTAAGTCTACTGCCACTAGTTGTAGAGGAAATGAGGAATAGTTGTTCAGTAAGGACAGAATGGAAATCCCAGTAACTCATCTTTAAAAGGGACTTGGGCTTGAGATGGCCATCTCTATTTTTCTCTGTGCCAAACTTCATCAAGAAAAGCAAAAACTAGGGCAATATATGTGTGAACAAATTAAACACAGAAGAACAGGCCTGGAAGTTAACTATTTTGCTGGTAAGACCATATTCCCACAGAATTCAGCATGTATTCTACTATACAGAGGCTCTATAACACAGTCCTTGGCTTACCTAGGATGTTAAATTTTGAAAAAAATGAAGGAGATTTGAAATTAAGCAGTGGCAGAAGGAGCCCTATGAGGTAAAAGGGCACTGTCTTGGACTTATTCCACCACTTTTCAAACTGCTGGAGTTCCGAGTTACTAGCATAGAAAATCACAGAGCTGTTGTCAGGATGGCCACCGCTCCTGGCACTTGGACAAATCACTGCAACAAGGAAGTAACAGATCAGAGGAGGCAACAAAAAACAATGAGACTTATACTTGCTCTACCAACCTTAAGTTTTACCATGTATTAAGTTTCTCCTTTTTGGGAAAAAAAATAGAGGGTTATGTTTAGATATATGTGGAATATTTTCAAATTTTTAAATTATTTATTTAAAAACTTTGAAGTATAGTTGATTTATAATGTTGTGTTAGTTTCAGGTATATAACATAGTGATTCAGGTATTATTTTTCAGATTCTTTTCCACTATAGGTTATTACAAGATATTGAATATACTTTTCTGTGCTATATAGTAGGTCCTTGTGGTTTATCTATTTTATATGTAGTTATAATCAGAAAACTTTTACCTATAAATAATTAAAGGTAGAATGTTAGAAAATTTTGAGGTATAGCCTTGATTTCTACTTTCTACTGGAAACTATACAATTATTCTACCAGCTATCCTTCTGTCCCACTGCCAGAGAGAAACTATCAGGTTGGATGATATTTGATCTTATTATTACAATCATATAAGACACATCATTCAAGGTAATTGTTCGTTTTGCTAATAACCCACACAAAGTCCAGAGAACAGGTTTCTTCTAACATTAAGCAAAATTGATGGGTTTGGAATAAAAAGCGGACACCATTGAAACATTGCCATGGTACTGCCAAAATCTAATAATTGCCTACAGCTTAAGAATCTTGAATCCCAGCAATCCAGAATAATTGTCCTGGATGTTTCTCAGGCCTTAGAGCAGCTGAAAGCCCAGATGATATCCAGAGAACTGGGAAGTGAATAAAATGTATTTTTCCTAACACTGATCTACAAGTGGCAGTGTCTTCTGTTTGCAGAGAGAATACAAATCATTCTCACTGTGCTTCTAAGTTCATAATAGTACTTTTGCTAATAATCAGCTCTTTGTAAAGAATGTTTAATGCTGTAAAAAAATGCTGAGCAACAATTTTATTCTCTATCTGTTATATGGCATGCCACAAAGCCAAACAGTTTTCTTAGTCAGCACTTTTAACCTCTATTTTTTTCCTTCTATGCTCTGGACAAAAGTAAATTAACTTGAATTTTTCCTGTGCTAATTAACTAGAGTGGTAAAGAACACAGGTTATGGAAGTAAACTGATTGAATAAAGAATCTTCACTGTCACTCTACACACAAATCACTAAATTCTCTGTGCCTTGGGAAGCCCAAGAATACTGGAATGGGTAGCCTATCCCTTTTCTGGGGGACTGTCCCAATTCAGGAATCGAACCAGGGTCTCCTGCACTGCAAGCATATTCTATATCAGCTGAGCTAGCTACCAGGGAAGCCCTCTAGAAAATGAAGAGAACGGTACTACCTTATGAAGTTGCTGTAAAACATTTAGAACAATGCTTGCATACAGTAAGTATCCAATAAATGTCTGCTGTAATTTCTAATGTTTACTGAAATGGATTGCTTGATGCTCTGTTCAATACTTTGTTTAAAATAAACCAAAGAATCAAGAAGTGCTACTATCAACTTAAGATATCACTATGCAAAGTAAACTGACTTTGCTGATAATGCTCTCCAAATTTTTAGTGTAATTCTAATATTCATGAACTCAACAATGAACTGACTCTCTACTCAAGAAATCCTACTAGATAGTAATATACTAGTTTCATCAATTGATATCAGAGTAGCTACAGTAAATGAATTTCAGTTTTAAAACCGGTATGTTTCTTGGGCTTTTGAAAATTCTGAGGTAAGGAACAGGGTTCAAGAGGTATGTGTTTGAATTATATGAATACATTTTAGTATAATTAATGAAAAGTATGTGTGTGTGTATGTGCATTCACAGAAATAATGCTGGTACTTCACTCATTTTCTAGCATTAACAAATGACAGATTAATTAATTTAATTAAGGGGTAAAGTAAGACACTGAACAGCAAACATTGGCATGTATACTTCACAAGAGAAACTCTTGTCTGTCCATTATATCCCAGAGCCTAGAACAGTTTCTGACACATAATAGATTTAATAAATATGCATTGAATGAATTGTCCTCTTAGTGATCAATGTGTACCTCCATCAAAATATCAATTCAGTATCTCTGAAACCTAAACACATAAAAGCTTTAGGTGATGTTAGTTATGCTGTTACTCAGGTTATATTAACTTTTCTATTCATTTTTCCCATTACTGCTATACTGGATAAACACATGGGCTACAAACATTTATTATTTTTTAATTCTCTTTATTTATTTAATGTATTTATTTGGCTGCACTAGGTCTTAGTTGTAGCACATGGGATCTCAGTTCCCTGCCCAGGGATCAAACCCAGGCCCCCTGCACAGGGAACTTGGAGTCTTAGCCACTGGACCACCAGGGAAGTCCCCAAATGTTTATTTTTAATAAATTAATTAAAATAAACTTTTCTAAGAAATTGATTTTTTTGGGGGGAGGCAAATCTTCAATTTATTTTTCCATATTTCCTAGCCTTAGTTCATTATTAGGAAATTTAGGGCACACATTTATATATCTTAAATATTACTAACTAAAATGATCAATGTTTAAAACTAAATTAACAAACTGAGAACAAAGGTCCTAGATTTCTAAAACAATCAGCAGTGATAGAGGTACTTGAAAATATTTATTGATCATAAGCAAATATGGATACTGTGGATGTGAGCTATAACTGTGAACTGTATAACATGAACTAAATATTGTTTAGCTTACATTAACACAAACTTTTGTGAAGCTGTTTTTTTTTTACCTTACTGGTTATCAACAATTTAATAGTGGCTTAGTTAACCTAAAGATAATGATTTTATGCTGGTCATTTACCTAAAATAAAGTTATAGGTTCTACCTCATATCTTTTTTGAAAAAAGGTGATGAATAAAGAAATAAGGCAAACTTTCAACTCCAAACTACTTACCAGGGTTGCTATCGTTGGTACTCGGTATAGAGTCTGTGTCATTAATGTGATGAATAAAATCTAAAAATTATGAGGAAAGCATAATTTAATACTGAGTGGAAGATGTTAAATCAATCACCCTCTAAATTTTCTTTATCTATAAAAATCTTTTAAGATCTAGTCTGTGGTAGTATTATTTAATACACAGAACAAAGACTACTTCATTATTAACATAACTTCACCTTCTTTTCTCTGCTTTATAGGAATGATGTCATTGGTGTCACAGTCTCATGGTGGAAAATTTTTATGAGTGAAGATTTTAAAAACAAAACAAAACAAAAAAACCACCCAGAAGGCTGAAGTTAAAAGTCCTGGAATAAAGATAATGTGTACAATTTCTTATCCTATACTCACACTGATTTATGGAGGTATAGTTATATCTTATATAGTAAAGTTCTAAAACCTGCAAAAGGTGGAAAGCCACTACTCAAGACACCTGAATTTATCTGAAAAAAATCACTTAAAGTTTTGACAAAATATAGAACAGCTTTTATAAAGTGAAAGCTATATACTAATTATTGATCACAGGTGCCACTAAGTTTTACTAAAAGTAGCAGCAAAATAAAAAGCTAATGCAGATACCTGGACATTCATATCATTCTATAGTAAATGAGAGAATGGGTTAAAAATATGTTTTTTATTTGCCTGAGGGAATTTACTTTATTCTATTTTATGTTAGCCTTTCATAACCTTAGTAAGCATTAAAGAAAGTGATGTAAAACTTAAATAAGATGATAAAAAAAAAAGCTAGATTAGATTTTAAGGTCATAAAGTAAGTTATATTTGTGAATTATTCATCTCCATTATATGCTTCTCAAGATAGAATAAAAGAAGTAATCTATGCTTAGGTTTTTATAATGTCTCCATGGGTTACTAGTGATTCAAGATAGGCAGTTATGGATCTTTACATAATTACATAATTCCTGATGCCAAAGATTTACATAAGGCTAGTAAAAACCCTGACACCAAGTATACTAGGTTGAATAGAATTCTCCCAAATCCATGTCCACCAGGAAACATAAAATGGACCTTATTTGGAAACAGAGTCTGTGCAGACATAATCAAGCTAAGGTTAGGTTATACTGGATTAGGGTACACCCTAAATTCAATGATGGGTGTCTTTAACAAGAACAGGAGATTTTTGGACATAGAGACCCTGGGGGAAGATGGTCATGTGAAGGCAGAGGGTGAAACTGGAGAAATATTACTAAAGTCAAGGAATGCCAAGGACTGGTAGCAGTTGATCATCAGAAACTAGGAAGAAAAAGGAAGGGTTCTTCCCTAAAGGCTTCAGAGGAAGGAGAGGGCCCTACAGACACTTTGATTTCAGACTTCTAGTTTCTAGGACTGTGAGAGAATAAATTTCTCTTATTTTAAGCCAGTTATGGTCATCTGTTGTTATTTCATTGCTAAGGAAGTCAAGAAACACCTGGAGTAACAGGCAAATTTGGCCTTGGAGTACAGAATGAAACAGGGCAAAGGATAATAGAGTTTTGCCAAGAGAACACACTGGTCATAGCAAACACCCTCTTCCAGTAACACAAGAAGACTCTACACATGGACATCACCACAGATGGCCAATAATGAAATCAGATTATATTCTTTGCAGCCAAACATGGAGAAGCTCTGTACAGTCAGCAAAAACAAGACAGGGAACTAACTGTGGCTCAGATCATGAACTCCTTATTGCCAAATCCAGACTTAAATTGAAGAAAGTAGGGAAAACCACTAGACCATTCAGGTATGACCTAAACCAAATTCCTTACAATTATACAGTGGAAATGAGAAATAGATTTAAGGGACTAGATCTGATAGACAGAGTGCCTGATGAACTATGGAATGAGGTTCGTGACATTGTACAGGAGACAGGGATCAAGACCATTCCAAGAAAAAGAAATGCAAAAAAGCAAAATGGTTAGCTGAGGAGGCCTTACAAATAGCCATGAAAAGAAGAGAAGCAAAAAGCAAAGGAGAAAAGGAAAGATATACTCATTTGAATGCAGAGTTCCAAAGAATAGCAAGGAGTGCTAAGAAAGCCTTCATCAGTGAAATCAGTGCAAAGAAATAGATAAAAAAAAAAAAACACAACACAACAGAATGCGAAAGACTAGAGATCTCTTCAAGAAAATTAGAGATACCAAGGGAACATTTCATGCAAAGATGGGCTCAATAAAGGACAGAAGTGGTATGGACCTAACAAAAGCAGAAGATATTAAGAAGAGGTGGCAAGAATACACAGAAGAACTGCACAAAAAAGATCTTCACGACCCAGATAATCATGATGGTGTGATCACTGACCTAGAGCCAGACATCCTGGAATGTGAAGTCAAGTGGGCCTTAGAAAGCATCACTTCAAACAAAGCTAGTGGAGGTGATGAAATTCCAGTTGAGTTATTTCAAATCCTAACAGATGATGCTGTAAAAGTGCTACACTTAATATGCTAGCAAATTTGGAAACCTCAGCAGTGGCCACAGGACTGGAAAAGGTCAGTTTTCATTCCAATCCCAAAGAAAGGCAATGCCGAAGAAAGCTCAAACTACTGCACAATTGCACTCATTGCATACACTAGCAAAGTAATGCTCAAAATTCTCCAAGCCAGGCTTCAGCAATATGTGAACCGTGAACTTCCAGATGTTCAAGCTGGTTTTAGAAAAGGCAGAGGAACCAGAGATCAAATTGCCAACATCCGATGGATCATCAAAAAAGCAAGAGAGTTCCAGAAAAATATCTATTTCTGCTTTATTGACTATGCCAAAACCTTTGACTGTGTGGATCATAATAAACTGTGGAAAATTCTTCAAGAGATAGAATACCAGACCACCTGACCTGCCTCTTGAGAAATCTGTATGCAGGTCAGGAAGCAACAGTTCGAACTGGACATGGAACAACAGACTGGTTCCAAATAGGAAAAGGAATACGTCAAGGCTGTATATTGTCACCCTGCTTGTTTAACTTATATGCAGAGTACATCATGAGAAACGCTGGGCTGGATGAAACACAAGCTGGAATCAAGATTGCCAGGAGAAACAGCAGTAACCTCAGATATGCAGATGACACCACCCTTATGGCAGAAAGTAAAGAAGAACTAGAGTCTCTTGATGAAAGGGAAAGAGGACAGTGAAAAAGTTGGCTTAAAGCTCAACATTCAGAAAACTAAGATCATGGCATCCGGTCCCAGCACTTCATGGCAAATAGATGGGGAAACAGTGGAAACAGTGGCTGATTTTATTTTGGGGGGCTCCAAAATCACTGCAGATGGTGCTTGCAGCCATGAAATTAAAAGATGCTTACTCCTTGGAAGGAAAGCCATGACCAACCTAGACAGCATATTAAAAAGCAGAGACATTATTTTGCCAACAAGGGTCCATCTAGTCAAGACCATGGTTTTTCCAGTAGTCATGTATGGATGTGAAAGTTGGACTATAAAGAAAGCTGAGTGCTGAAGAATTGATGCTTTTGAACTGTGGTATTGGAGAAGACTCTTGAGAGTCTCTTGGACTGCAAGGAGATCAAACCAGTCCATCCTAAAGGAGATTAGTCCTGAGTGTTCACTGGAAGGACTGATGTTGAAGCTGAAACTCTAATACTTTGGCCACCTGAGGCCAAGAAAAGATCCTGATGCTGGGAAAGATTGAAGGCAGGAGGAGAAGGGGACGACAGAGGATGAGATAGTTGGATGGCATCACTGACTCAATGGACATGAGTTTGAGTAAACTCTGGGACTTGGTGATGGACGGGAGGCCTAGTGTGCTGTGGTCCATGGGGTTGCAAAGAGTCGGACACGACTGAGTGACTGAACTGAAGTCATGTGTGCCTCTTTTGCAACATAATGGACTGTAGGCCACCAGCTTTCACTGTCCATGGTCATTGTCCAAGCAAAAGTACTGGAGGGGTTGCCATGCCCTACTCCAGGGTATTTTCCTGACCCAAGGATCAAACCCACATCTCTTATGTCTCCTGCATTGGCAGATAGGTTCTTTACCAGTGTCACCTGGGAAATCCTATATATGTTTGAATGTATATACTAAATATAGATGTATGCATATATATATGAATCATTCAAAAAATAATAACTAGATAGGAAGAAGTTTTCATATTCATGAATGACACAACTATCTAAACAGAAAATCCAAAGTGAATTTACAAAATTATAAGCAATAAGAATTCAACACATTTGTGAGATTCAAGATAAATATTAAAAAATGAACTAGGTTCTCTTATAATGGCAACAAATAACCTGAATTTTTTATAATTAAAAAATACACCACTACTTTCTGGGAAGATGGAAATGTTTCATGAAGGAGGTGTGAGTGACATGGATGTATCCATTTGTCAAAATTATATGGCCAAGATGTGTATATTTTAATTAATGCAAATTCCATATAAAAAAGAGAATAGTATTTATTATGATATAATAATAATATTATATATACTATTATATATAATAACTATATTAGTTGAGGTGGAGAGTGAGTATAGGTTGAGATCATGTTTTCTAAACGGATACCATTACTTAAGCAGGAAAAAAATTCATTCTTAGGCGATGCAAACAATGCTTAAAACATCTTTTGGAACTTAGAAATATTTTACGTTAATTAGAGAATTTGAAGGAATATATTCACCCAAAAATAAGGTTTTGGGAATTAACATACATTTTATATTTGTGATCAACATAGAAACAATAGAAAACAAACTGAATCAAGTATATCTCCTAGAATCATAAATATTACTTTTTACTTCATTAATTTCAAGTCCAGAATTTAAGACTGAAACCAAAACATTATAGTAGTTATTATATTTGAAAATAATTATGCTAAAGCATATGATATGGATACTTACTAAAAATAAATTTTCCAGTATTAAAAAAGAAAATTAGACATAAGCACCCAATACACTATCATTGCTCCAATGAGAGATACCAAAGAGAAAAGGAGACTTGACCACTGCCCAAAGGAGCCAAAATAATATCTGCAGACATCTGGATATTCCCAGGTAGTGGTATCCACTGATGCTAGATAAAATATAAAAGGGGAAAATATAATTAGATGTCAATTATATATTCCATATTCATAATTTGTGTTCTCTAAACTGATTCAAAATATTTAGCAAAAGATTATGGGTGGGTATTTCACCACCAGGCATTAGACCATCTTATGAAATAACAGTAATTAAAACATTAGATACGGCAGATTATCACAACATTGTAAATCAACTATATGTCAATAAAAAAACAAAAAACAAAAAATTATAGAACAAACATATAAGAAGAAGTTAGGCCAATGAAATAGTACAGATAATCTGAGAAGTGGTGGTGGCAGTGGTTTAGTCCCTAAGTTTTGTCTGACTCCTGCGACCCCTTGGACAGAGGAGCCTGGCAGGCTACAGTCTATGGGATTCTCCAGCCAAGAACACTGGAGTGGGTTGCCATTTCCTTCTCCAGGGGATCTTCCCAACCCAGGAATTGAACCCAGATCTCCTGCATTGTAGGTAGATTCTGAGAAGTAGATTAAGGTAACTAATAATAGCAAGTGATAAACCAAGGCTAGAAAATAATCATATGGGATAGAAGACAATATCCAATATTTGGCATACTTAATAATGGAGAAACGTTTTCTTGAGTCATAATTTACATAACATGCCAATTAAAATTTCAGACAATGAGGGAAGTGGGAAAGGTAATAGAGGAGTGAAGGATTAAGAGGAATGAACTATTATGTATAAAATAAGCTACAAGGATCTACTGTATAACATGAGGAATATGGAAAATATTTTATAATAACTATAAATGGAATATAATCTTTAAAAATTGTGAATCACTGTATTGTACACCTGTAACATTTAATATTGTACATTGACTATACTTCAATTAAAAATTTCAGAAAATTAAGTTAAAGAATTTAAAAAATAACTGAAAATTTAGATGACAATATAAAAATAGAAACTGAAAGATTGTTCTTTTCTATCAACTGAAGAAATAGAAACTACAATGGAAAAGATAGCCAGATATAAACAAACTAATATGATACAAAAGCCATTTCAAATATGAATACGAGAGAAACTGACAAGAGACAATAAAGGGTTAACTGCCTACTTCATATAAAGAATTTAGAAGATCTATAAGAGCACCAAGGGGCTTGTGGATAAATGGGAAAGGGATATGATGAAATAATACAATTAAGAAAAACATACCACTGCTTGGTAGAGACAAAAAAACTGGAGGCAGAGCCTGGTTTGTTGATTCTCATTTGCTGAGACTGACTGAAATAATATACATCTATTTAGGTCCTAAACTACTTTAAAACAATCTAAAAAGTTATATCCCTGATCTAGAATTTATAGAAATGAGTGGACATGCTGGTACAACTTTGAGAATTGATTATAAAGGACACATTGCTCACATTTTCATATTTACAATTTTCACTTTTAGGAGATGCCAATATCTAGATCTTTTGGTAGGGATAGGTCAAAATGAGTCACAATTAACTGATAAGAATCATAAAATTCTCAATTTAGTTCTGGCAAAGATCTTATTTTTAAAATATGACTTTTTAAATTATTCTTCTGAGGAAATTAGCACCAAAGTAAATGAATTCTGCAAAGAACTAGCCTCTCAGAATTTCAAAGAAAGCCACTAAATTTATTACCATATCAGTTCTGCCAAATGCTATGAATTATGAGAAATAAACCTTTAGGCAGAAAATAGTTAACACACTTGTGAAATGTGTGTTATCACACATCAGTGATCCACCTCAACATCAATTCTTATTAATATCCACATCATTTATTTTTACAATGGTAAATTCTTACATATCATAGATCTTGATTTCACTACTCTGTAGCAGCAATAAAGTGTTAGAAGGCCCATCAGCATGATGACACACATTCCAGTAGTAAACCCAGCCTGTTTAAAAAAATAAAAATATAGAACAACATGTATCATGTCAGAATAAATTAATATGCAACCATATTAAGTTACTCTAAACAATTATCATAAATATCTGACAGCTAATATAAAACTAAATATAATAATCTATTTCTTTAATAATTTTATGTAGACTTATGAAAACTTGTAAAACTCACAATACAAAGAGAAAAAAATTCTAATACAAAGTGTGCTGAAAATTATATTACCTGTTTTATGCCCCAAGGAATACTTAGTATAGATGTTCCCAGCATGGTATTCCAAATCATAAAACTGAAAGCAGAGTAATAGTAGTAAAACATAAAGTTTGACTCTTCAAATATTTTAATTAAGACAAAAATTAAAATAATCAGTAATTTTTATTTACACATAATTTAAGTTATGCTCCAAAAAGTATTTTAACTCACATGGTTACTAAACTGGTGTTTTTACCATATCCTTCAGTGTAACATTGAAGTTTATAAGCAGAACCCAGTGGGCTATATACGTAGCACTCTTCTGGAGCTGGAACTACATGATCTGGGGCAATCTGGTTAAAAAAAAAAGTAAAGAAATGTTAGAACCAGTAAATGTTCAACACAGGATATTTTCTATACAATAAAGTACCTGACTATAGACACACTTCCAACTATCAGGAACAAATAAACAGTGTGTACCCCTGATTAAAACATAAAAATCACTTTTTAAATATAGTAAGATCTAAAGGAGTAAGAGTTTAAATACTGTAAATAATAAACTGTTCATCTCAAATGAGAATGAATTCTTAGAATATGCAATGGTCAAAGTATTTTTCTCTTTACTTTTACGAGACAGGAGGAAGAAGAGCCACAAAGACTGAAATTAAGTAATTCTATGTGGAAAGTACTGGGCTTTAAGTGAGGAGAATTTTAAGAATCAAGTGGGCATCAAATTCCTATGTGAATGTGGTTTTAGAGAAGAGGCAGGCTGGGAACTCAAACTATAAGAAATTGAGGAGTCAAAAGAAGGGTAAGAAAAGAATAAAAAATATAGACTATTCTTTTAAATGCTTTGGTAGTAGAAGAAAAAGGTAAGCTAAAGAGGCTTAAAGTAAAGGCAAGACAAAGATTCTTAAAGACAGGAGATGTAAACAGTAGGGATGGAACCAATAGAGAGAGGTTGAAGACACACAGGAAAAGAATGATTAAATATGTATATATTTCTCATACACATAGCTCCCACTTGACCCCGACACATTTCTTTCTACCTCCCTATTCTGGGAGTTAAAAGAAATATGGTTTCCTGATGGAATTCTGACCATCTCACTGAGAATTGTCCTTTGAGAATATGTAGTCCTTACATATAATATTAAAGACATAAGAACTGACTGGTATAAAGCAAGAATCTTTTGTATCAGTACTTACTACATAAATCTACAACTTTGTGCTAGGTACAATGCTAGGTTTAGTGTTCAAGAAAAAATAATATATGGCTCCTAACTTCAAGAAGTTTAAATTTCAGTTAGAAAACATATAAAACAATTATATAAGGCTATAAGAATAAAAATTAAGTGTTCAATTCTGGAACACAGAAATGACAATAATAATAACAACAATAATGGGGACTGGAATAGTTGGGAAAGACCTCAAGGAAGTGACAGAATATTAGGCTTCAGTAGGTAGACAGGATACGAACTGATGCAAAAAGAAAGAATATCAAATCCTTCTCTTTTTATGCATACAATTTTTGGTGCCTTGTGGGGAAAGAATGTCTTGAATGCCATGCCTGTGGCTTTGTAAACAATTATTTCTTAGAGCTACAAAAGCATATATAGAAATAGGTCTGCCGCCTTCTCTTTACCCTCAGTCCTCTAGGGTCTGAGCTCTGCTGTATTCTACTATGGAGTAAAAGAAAAAAGGGACAGGACCATGTCTGCATCAGGCAGGAGATAAACTATGATATCTACCAGAGCAAGTTCATAAAAAGTGAAAATCTAAAGCTATCAGGGATACGATTAAAAAGCTAGAGGATAAGAAATTATTAGGAGATATAGAAAAACTGGGAGATTGGATCCCACACTCTGTCGGTGGGTCTAGGACAGTGCTTTTCAAACTTGAATATTTTTGTGATTCACACAGAAAATTTGTTAAAATACAGATTTTGATTCAGTAGATCTGGACTAAGGGCTGAGAGTCTGCCTTTTTAACATGCTCTCAGTGATGCTGGCCTGTGCAGGCCACACATTTATTAGCAAGCATCTGGGAGATGTTGGTAGTCAAATGATTTACTACCCTTCTCCAATTTAGAATAAAAATATTAAAGTAAGTGGGGAAATTTTCAGAAATAAAAGTTATAACTCTGCAAAGACCTGACACCTGTGGTTTCATATTTCTCTTCCTTTAAAAATCTTTTAAGAAAAATAATTTTGGGATTCTCAGAAAATGAGCGTGGATGTATACACACAATCATTAAAATGGTCATATCATATTAATTTTAGGTCACTGTTTATATACTTTGATTAACTAGACTCATCTCTCTGTCAGTTAACAAAAGGGATTCAACTTGGTGTACAGTGCTGACAATTTCCAGGCAAACAACATACACTCAGAGTTAGACTGGCTCAGCTGGTATCTCTGAAGTTTGCTTCTGAGAATACAGCCTCTAGGAGGTCTGAACTAGACCTGGAGATACTGGATTACTTCTACTCCCCAGAGGGCTTAGATAATTCTCATATGGCACTAAGACTTTACCATAACTACTGACGTAAAGACCTAGAATAAGAAAAAGTGAAAAAATTGGGGGAAACAAATGATCCCACCCAGAATATTTTGAAAGTCCCTACTTTGACTACGCAAAAAGATATCTTAGGAATTCACAAGGCCTAATATGAGACATCTGTGCTCAAGTGACTAGCTCAGTCCTTGCCCCTTGTAAACATCTAGAATGTTGAATTCCCTTCTCCCTTTTTATTATTACCTATAAAAATGATTTTTTTCTCAGAATGTTTCATTCTTCTTTAAACTTTCAAATTTCTGAACATCTCATATGTGGTAATTCTTATAAGCATGAAATTACTTATATAGTTTTGAACCTAAGATAATAATACAGATTTAATAGGAAGATGTAGCCTTCAATCTGATTTTTTACAGTCTCTTCCTATGGGCAGTTTTTACATTTTAAATGATTCAAAAACAAAAGCAGAAAAGAATATGTGACAGTAGGTGGACTGCAAAGCTTAAAATCTTTAATATCTGCTCTTTGACTCTTCCAACCAGTCCATTCTGAAGGAGATCAGCCCTGGGATTTCTTTGGAAGGAATGATGCTAAGGCTGAAACTCCAGTACTTCGGCTACCTCATGCAAAGAGTTGACTCATTGGAAAAGACTCTGATGCTGGGAGGGATTCAGGGCAGGAGGAGAAGGGGACGACAGAGGATGAGATGGCTGGATGGCATCACTGACTCGATGGACGTGAGTCTCAGTGAACTCCGGGAGTTGGTGATGGACAGGGAGGCCTGGCGTGCTGCAATTCATGGGGTCGCAAAGAGTCGGACACAACTGAGCGACTGATCTGATCTGATCTGATAAATTTCAGTTTCTCATTCCTATAGAAAATATCTCAAAAATTTTTCCATTATACCTACAAACTGAAAAATTGAATAGACTAAGCACAACTTATTATTTATTTTATTAATCAATGACCTAAACTACTTCAATAGTTCATCCTTCTCAAAGATTTTAGGATTATGGATTAGCAGAATTCAATCTAACAAATCTCTAGGGTGTTGTAAACATAAAGAGATTGTTTCAAATTTCTCTATGCCAGGCTAATAAGAATGAACTAGTCTGAGATGTAAGATGTATTAATTAGTATCTTTGACTTTCCATGATGCCATCCTTGGAATATGGCCAGCAAAAAGTTCAACCACTGGGAGTTGCCCTGACTTATGTTCACTGTTCATTTCAACTTCTTAGACAATTAGCAATGCTTTGCCCCTTACCAGTGCCCTGTCTGCAGGAGCGGTGAGCCGGCTGTAGTAATGAATCCTCTTGTTCATGGCAGAGGCATGGTCGCTAACCCTCTGAATGACATCATTCACACTGACGATGTTTGTGGGCTCTATATAGAAAGGCCTAGAGAAGGGAATATACACTTGACAAAGAACGTTCAGGCAGAAATTCTGGAAGTCAGCCATTGAAGAAAATGACTTCTTGTCCTCCATTAGAAATGGGATGTACCAAGGCAAGGCATTCACTTCTCACTTTTGGTGGGAAAAGAAAATGTCACAAAAGAAGTATTATCCAATGTATAGAATAAAGCTTTTGTTTCATAAAGTTCTTACTTTAAACACACTTTTTTAAACTTAAGGAATTTAGCAACAGAGGAGACATAACAGAAAGAGCTTCAATCAGTTATCAAAAAGACATATAGCAGCTGTCGGTTTTCAACAATGAAACTTAGGCACAGCTTTGAATATTCTCTGAAAAATGTTTGGCATTGAATCAGACAGATTACAGACAAAAACATTCCTCTATTAAAGAGTCTCTACTCCTTTATGGGCCAAAATTACTTCCTATGATAAATACAATTCCTATTTCTTGGTTCATGTACTAAGGATTAGTGGTCTCAACCAACTCCCTTATGAAACTTATCCAAAGTACTATCAAATGGAACATCAAGACACTAGAGATATTTTGTCTCATTCTACTTTTCTTAGATTTCAGTAACATACCATTACATTACTATTTATATGCAATGTTTTCTCCTCATAACTGTGTCCCAATCAACCATAGATTCTGATTTTCAACCATCATGTTCAGTCATTAACCCATTCAGTTCCTTACTGAAACTCTCTCCATTTGCTTTCTTTCCAGCAATAAACTACTTTAAATGGAAAGATCTGCAGGGGTGCATGAAATGACTGTATTCCTCAGATCCCTTGAAGTTACAAATGAATTGTCTCCCAAACTGTATAGAATTTGCTATTTCAGATTGTACATAGATCCAAAATAATAAAGGGGAAAAAAAGCCAAGAGATTTATCACTGGTTCCCTGTAAGTCTTCTACATTCATAGTTCTGAAATAAGCTTAAAATTTCTTAAAGTATGGTAACCATTTTTGGAGACACTGTTAATCTAATCTTGCAGGAAGCACTTGAAAAACCAAGTGACTGGAATTTTAGTTTATGCAATTTTTCCAAATAACTCTGTAATATTAGAGAAGTTAAATTTAGCCTAGTCTCTCTAGTTAGCATACAGCATCTTTGAATCTTTTGTTTATTATTTACTCTCCACCATAGCACCTAAATATGGTGGGTACTTTCTAGTTCAATTCAAAAAACATCTAAGAGCATTTCCTAGAGCAAATAAGTAGATATAGAGATCAATATGATATATTATCTATAGTAAGCATATATTTGCTAAATGAAATCAGTGATGTCAATAAATCTCAAGGGGATACACTGAAAACAAGAGTCAGAGGCCAAATAAACTATCCTTACTTATAAATTTGGTAGCCTGAGATAATTACCACTCTTTTGAAGGCATTAGGTGTTCTAAATAATTTACATCTCTACTGTAGCACTCAGTAGTATTAAAAAAAGCAATATAAAAACATTTATGTCTGGGAGACAGTGAGGGGTCACATTCTACAGGACATTCCCTTCTTGTTTTGTAAGAATGATATCCCACAAAATTAAAAAACAAACTACAGCTTTAAGGCCAACATAAAGCAGAGCTTTAAGCTAATCAATGATAACTAATAGAGACTAATAAGCATGACATTGACAGAAAGAGATGAGAATGTTCTACTCGTAGCTTGTTACTCTGAAAATTCAATGGTATTAATATTTAATACCAAGCACTAAGTTGGCTCAAAGGCCTGTTAAAAAGCAGTCCAGGAAGTGTTCCAATTTCTTGGCTCCTGGCCTCTTACAGAAGTGTTAACTGTACCAGTTTAGTTGGCTTGGGTACTCAGAGAGCAGAATGACTCTGAAAGTTGTTCTTTTTCAACAGTTTTCATCAAGATGCTGAGTGCCTGTTCAAACAAATATTTTGGAATCTTTTCAATGCAGATTCTTTTTAAAAATATACAACTCAGCATATTTTAACTGAATTATTAGAAACATATGCTAAAGCTTCATCTGAGAAAGCAAAAAATATGAATTATATTTCTAAATTGAACTTTTGTTGAATTTGAAAACACTTAAAATTGAAACTATACAGAGAATATTCAGAATAAAACATTTTTTGAAACTTTTTCTTTTGAACAGTTTCACATGAATGCTCCCTATCAATGGTACTTCTCATTTGAAATGCAGCTCAACTGTGTCACACTGGAAAGAAATTATAATATTTCATGCACAAGTTATGTTTATCTCACCTTAAAAATATTTATGGTCATGCTACAGAAAAAAAAATGTTTTTAACATTCAGCAAAATTTTTAAAATATTTAAAAATGTGACTCAAAACCCTGTATTTTCATTTAATACACTTATAAACAAAGAAACCTTATTTTTACCTAACACCTTTTCTAGGTTCCACTCCTTAAATTCCTTAAAAATTTTTGGCTTTTAAATCTGTCTCCACCCTTCTACTGACCAGTTACGCTTCTCTGAAATTTACTAACAATTCCATGACTCTTAAGAAGGTTCATTCTCACAATGAAGACTCTTGATTTAAAACTATTTCTTTATTCACATCTCTATGGAAGATGAAACTCTCAAACACCTACCAAATTGGAACTGTTTGTTAGAAAATGAAAAGAGAATCAAGTATTCACAAAAACCCCATGCAAATAAACATTCAAAATAATGAACCCACTGTACTTGTTTCTACCTGTTTGGTAAAACACTGTGTATGCTGGGCAGCTTTTCAATAAAGAAGACAGAAAAGAAGTTAATCAAGCCATTGTGCCTAGATATTTGCTGCTATAAGAAAAATATTGGTAATTTCTGGCTTATAGACACATTTCTTGCTTCCTCTGATGCCTAAATAACATTCTCTTCCACAAAAACCCTGCCCTATGCTCCAACTTTACTCAATGTCTCCTATTAGGGAAATTAAAATGGAGGAAGTCTTGTTCAGACTTCAGAAGCAGGAGAGCAGGCCTCTGACCCACTTCTGACCTGCCTGGGTACTGCCCGGATTCCATGCCTGCCTGCAAACACAGCAAGTCAGGCGGCGCTTTAGATAAGAGAGCAGGTTTCGAAATTCTTGAGCCCCTGGAGGTCTGGCCAACACCCTGGGGTCTAGCAAAATTCTAGAGGTGAAACAAACAGCATTGTAAAAGTTAAAAAAAGTCAGAGCTGCATTTTTGTGTCTGGAATTATAAGTGGGAGCCCTTGAAACTGCAATCTGAAGTCTCACTCGTGGTTGGATGCACTGCCTGGGACCTTTTCCCAATTGGGACTCCAGATTGCTGTTAATGAGGGACTTCCCAGCACTGTTTAAGTCTGGAGGTCGGCTGGCCTAATTTGGTGCTGTCTCTATTGTTTCTATTTCTCTTCTTTTAATGACTGTATGTTGAAATTAAGTCAAATAATCCCCTATTAACTATTGAAATTGTGTGTGATGAGTGGTTTCTTTAACAAATCCTTTGAACCTAAAAGGAAAGTAAAAATTTCGGTAAAACATCTCCAAAGGTTGAGCCTATATAAGCTCTTCTCTTTTTATTAGGGTTAATTACTTTATTGGTTCTCTAGTTTATGAAATATTGTTTAAGTGCCAACAAAGTATTAAGCACTGTGTTAAATATTAAATAATCAACAGGACATAGAGCCTCAAGGATCACAGTCTACTGGAGAAGAGAGGTAAGTGAGCAATTTCAGTTCAGAGAGGAAGAATAGAAAAAGAGAGAAAGTGATTATGAGCAATAATAGGAGCAAAAAGGTTGTGTGATGCTGGGTACGTGCAGAGTACATAGAAGGGGAAACTAAATCATGTCTGGCAGACCACAAGAAAACTATTATTGAAGTGAATCTGAAAAGATACAAAGGAGTTAATCAAGGATGAGGAAAAGAAAAAAAATTGTGCTTTAAAGAATGGAAAAGTATGTAGAAAGAACCCAGAAAGGGAGCACGATAAATGTTTTAAAACTACAAGTAGTAAGAAGAGAAGTAGTGAGAGACGAGGGAAACCTGAGTTAGTACCTGCAGGACTTCACATGCCAATAGACATAATCCTAAAGGGACAAATTCTCAGTCTTCTTAGTTGATTCCTTCTCAAACCCCCAATCCTTAAATGTCAGGGTAATCCAGAGTTGAATCCATTTTCTCTTCTCTATCTACACTCAGTCTCTTGGTGGACTCATTTAGTCCCATAACTTCAAATATAATGTGCATGCTGATGGCACTCCAACTATTATCTCCAGCCTGAACTCCGATTCACATATCATAACTGCTCTCTGCTACCCCTCTACCACCCCATCTCTAGGATTTGTGTACCACACTAACCCCAGTACCTTCCTCACCATTCCTGACACACTGAAAGCATGCATCTACTTTAGGACCTTTGTTATTACTTTAAACAGAGGCTCTGAAGGCCTTTCTCCTAAA
Source organism: Bos mutus (assembly GCF_027580195.1). Classification (NCBI taxonomy): domain Eukaryota; kingdom Metazoa; phylum Chordata; class Mammalia; order Artiodactyla; family Bovidae; genus Bos; species Bos mutus. The sequence goes on from NC_091636.1 coordinate 14,766,882, forward strand.
TGTTTTCATGGCTTGCTTCTTTACTTCTTTCAAGTCCTTCCTCAAGGTCCCCTTTCTCAATGAGACATTTGGTTATCCTTGTCACCCTACCTAAAATTTCAACCTCTGTTCTCCATCCCTGTCATTTCTTATACCATCTCTGCTTTTCTGCCTTACATTTTCTCTCTAGCATTTATACTATCTAGCATAATATGTACTTTTTATTTACTACTGATTACCTCTAATAAATAAAAGCTTCACGAGAGCAGGGATTTTTGTCAGTTTGGTCACTACTCTATTCCCAGGGTCTAGAACAGTACCTGGCATATCATAGGAGCCCAATAAAATACAGTGAGTAAATACATTTTGAAATCACTTTAGAAATATAGAAGTTGGAAAAAATACTACAAAGATTTCCCATATACACTTCATGCAGGTAAACCCCCAATGATGACGTCTTATATAACCACAGTATGACCATCAAAACCTATATTGCTTTTATAATCAGAAAAAAAGTTAATCAAAAATCATGAAGATAACGTTTTTAACTTTTCTTTAGTTTAAAAAAATTTTAAATAAATACCTGGGGGAGAAATGATGGAGGGAATAATCAAAGTATCAAAAGCTATAAAAAATGAGAAGCAGCAACCTAAAGGAAAATTAATTTAGTATGGTATCCAAAAGCAAATTAAAGACTTTTCAGGATTAGAGAATGATTGTGTCAAGTGCTACTGCTAAGTCAAATGAGATGAGGACTAGTCTATGAAATGACCACTGGTTACCTGCATGTGAGCAGTTTTGGCGGAGTAGTTAGAGCAAAATCCTGAATGAACTGGGTTCAAGAGAAAAATTTGGTATGGTGAGTACAAATAATCCTTGCAAAGAGTTTTCTGTAAAGAGGAATGAGAGCAATGAAGTGGTAGCTGAAGAGGTAAGTGTAAATACTATAGGAAAATGCTTTAAAAGCATAGAAAATATAAAAATCACCTATAATCCTACAACTGGTTATCATTAATAACACTTTACCAACTTCCATCTCATGGAAAAAATATAATGACACAGCATAATATGTTCATCAGAATGGTAAAATTTAACAATCTCACAATATCAAGTACTAGTAGGAGGCAGAACAATGGAAACTCTACTGGAAATATAAGCTGGTAAAACCCCTGTGGAAAAGAGTCTGGCACTATCTAGTGAAGTTGAATATGAAAGTGAAAGTGAAGTCGCTCAGTCGTGTCCGACTTTCTGCGACCCCGTGGACTGTAGCCCACCAGGCTCCTCCGTCCACGGGATTCTCCAGGCAAGAGTACTGGAGTGGGTTGCCATTTCCTTCTCCAGGGGATCTTCCTGACCCAGGGATCGGACCCAAGTCTCCCGCACTGCAGGCAGATGCTTTAACCTCTGAGCCACCTGGGAAGCTGAAGTTGAATATACATATACACTGCTGCTGCTGCTGCTGCTAAGTCACTTCAGTCGTGTCCGACTCTGTGCGACCCCATATACACTACTACCCATCAAATCTACTCCCTGGGATATATCCTAGAAGAGTTCTCGTATATATATACCAGGAGACACATACAATAATGTCATTCTTTGTAAAAGTCCCACAATGGAAATATCCCAAATGTTCAAAAGTAGAATGAATAAATAAACTGCTGATACTTATAGAATAAAATGCTAGAAACCACTGACAATGAAAGTAGTTATGTACCACTTGGATGAAAACTATAATGCTCAACAAGTCACAAAAGAATATACACAGTAGGATCCCATTTACATGAGATGCAAAAACAGGTAAAACTGAATTCAGTATTTAGGGATACATAGACAATAAATAATAAAGAAAAGCAGGAAAATGATCACATAAATGTCATGAGAGTGACTACCTATAGGGAGGCAGAGGGATGTGTTTGGTGAAAGACACACACCTTCAAAATAGCTTCAAAACAGCTGCTGTGCAGCTAATTTCTAGACTTCACTGTTGGTTGGATGGGTGTGGGCTTTATGAATTTTTAAATTGTACATATGTACCATACACTTTTCTGTATACTGTATATAACATATGATTAAAAAGAACTTTAAAAACAGATCTTAAAGTAACATATTCTTTCAAAATTCAGTAATGAGATCAAGAGGGACCCAAAAATTCTTGTGTACCATACAGAAATTTGCTGGTTATCTTGTGGCAAAATATCTTAAAGATTTGTTAAACTTAAATAAGAATTAGCTACCTTTTTTCTGTAACAAGACAATTGTTCCAAATTTGTTGACCTCTTCTATGATGACTTGTGGCTGTCAAGAGTATGCTACATAGGTACCCAGAAGGTATCCAAAACTAAAATAACTCCCCACATACCTAATCTGTCTCCCTTCAAAGTAAAGATATTGTAACAATGACTGAGAAAGAAGTTGCTTTTTGAAAAGTAATTTATTGCCATTCTGAGTGACATTTGGGATTCTGGTTCCCTGACCAGGGATCCAACCTGTGTACCCCGTATTGAAAGCTTGGAGTTTTAACCACTGGTCTATCAGGAAAGTCCCTGAAAAAGCAGTTGCTTTTTAAAAAACTCACATTATACAGAAAATATTCTGATAATGGATGTTTAAAAATGTTTCCATTGTTACATGATTTTATTGTTGAAAATAATGTCTGTCACCAATAAAACTCAAAACTGCAATTTTATAGACACGGATTAAAATTTTTCTAATGTTTAAGAACTTCCAAAGAATCTAAATGGTCTTTGAACATGTTATTAACCACACAAAAAAATCAAAGTAAAAATTGTAATAATGAAGCAAATGACAACACCAGTATCTAGGTATTAATTTTGTATAATACTAAGTATTAATATCTTCACTAAAAAGTATTCAGAGTATAAAATGGCTAAAAGTCAGTGACATTAAACATTCAATTTATTTCAAACATGAAAATTTACATTTTGCATAAAACAGTATAAAAACATTATAAAGTTATAATTCCAATGTAAATTATTAGATTTGAGTATATCTAATGATTCTTTCTCCTTTGTATCCTTCTCATCAGAGTACCTTCCAAATGGATATCCCTGAAGTATTTAGCTCCCCTCTAATGTACTTTCAGACCCGTGAGGTAGCTCCTCCATTCTGGCCAAGAAGCTACTGGCTTGTAACAGTTTTGATTTTAATTCCAGTTAACCTGAGAAGGATGATTCTGTTAATTTCTCCCTCGCCTCAGGAAAGAGATTAGCTGCTTTCTGAAGGCTCTCTCTAAACCAGTGTGTTTTTTTAAATTTTTTTGTAAAGGAGAGGAGAGGTGGGAGGATAGACTGGAGAGAGAACCAAGAAAGGTGAACAATGCTACCGGTTGTTTCCAAGTTAACAGTATTAAACCAATAAAAACAGGAGTATTTGGGGCTTTAAAAATATTAATAACAAGGAATACCAGAATACAAAAACTAGCACAGCAGTCACTAAATGTGATTGAGTCATATTGAGAAGGATAAAAATTTACCAGGCAAATTTCAACAAAAACTTCCATATATTATTGTAGGATGAGCAGAAATGAATTTCAAATTATCTTGAATTACTATTGTGGCAAGGTGTTAGAAGATTTTCAAAAATAATAAAGCATATTCTATTGTTATTGTTAATATTATAAAGTAAAAATAAAAGTTTTAATGTACTGTTAAGTAAAATTTAAAGTTATTTCTACTGGGATTCCCTGATAGCTCAGTTGGTAAAGAATCTGCCTGCAATGCAGAAGACCTGAGTTCGACCCCTGGGTTGGGAAGATCCCCTGGAGAAGGGAAAGGCTACCCACTCAGTATTCTGGCCTGGAGAATTCCATGGACTGTATATTCATGGAGTCACAAAGAATCAGATACAACTGAGTGACTTTCACTTCTTCAAAGTTAATTCTATCAAGATCATTACATAATTTTTAAATTTCTATTTTTGTGTTTTATAATATACATAATACAGAAGTACACATACAAAAAAATAAAAAATGAAACAGAAAAAAAAGTACATATACACACATATAAATATATACAGTTCCAATTTTTCAGCTTATTTTTCTTAACTGATAAGGTTGGTATGATAAAAAAGTAAATGCTGATAAATACCTGGCTATGGGTATTTACCTGATAAATACCTGGCTAAGGTTATGGGTTCTTTATTTTAAAATTCTAGGCTGTTACTTAGTCACAAGTAAAAATCTTTCTTAATGACACATGGACAAAGAACTTGACCTGAATATTAATTCTCAGGACTATACAGTTTAATTAAATACAGATGCTGCTAAGAATGAATTTACAAATTCTTTCAGTGCAATTCATGGTTTCAAATTTTGGTTTTTAAAAACCCATAAATTGTTTTAATTCAACTGTGCTGAAATTAAACAATCTCTTCTTTCATGGTTACAAAATGATCAATAAGATAAATGTAAGGTTCTTTTTGTTTGTTTTGATTTTAGTATCAGCACTGGAATGAGGCCAAAAGAATTGTATAAATAAACATCAGGAACTTTCAACAAAGTTAAGATGCTAGAAGCACCTGTAAGTATATACAAACATAACAGTTCTTCAGTTTTTCTCTAGGTTGATATAAAACAGTAACACCACCACCACCACCACCCCATCCTATTTTTTACCTAGAAAAAGCAGTTCCAACAGAACACCATGAGTGACATTCTACAAAGTAAGATTGAAGTGAACTGGCTCAGTCGTGTCTGACTTTTTGCAACCCCATGGACTGTAGCCTACCAGGCTTCTCCGTTCATGGGATTTTCCAGGCAAGAGTACTGGAGTGGGTTGCCATTTCCTTCTCCAGGGGATCTTCCTGACCCAGGGATCGAACTCAGGTCTCCAGCATTGCAGGCAGACACTTTACCCTCTGAGCCAATGAGGAATGTGAAATTCCCAAGAGGGCACACTCTCCAAGCACATTCTTTCTTTTGCTCATTTTATCAGAATGCTACAGTAAGTCCCAAATTGTCTCAATTTCTTTAACTGCAATAAAGTAAGAGTATTATTAATTTTTGGAAGAAAAGAATTTGTCTTAATTATAAATTATAACTAAGATATACTTAATTATATACTTAGTTATAATTATTTATATTAATTATAAATAAGTAATAATATAAATTATAGATATTATAGGCTTCAACCCTCAATGTCACACCCATTATTACTCTCCTTCTTACACAAATCTACCAAAAGAATTTCTGGAAGAGAAATAAAATGTCTAGTTTCAAAGCCTAATTACTCCCCATTAAAAAGAAAAAAAGCAGGGGAGAAGAAAATTGCCAGGCCAGAATTTTAACTAAAATTTCCTCAAAAGCTGGAAATGTAATGAAATATTTCACTAAGTATATATATTGAGACAAGTCTTATTTTTGATATATACTATGATTCTTCAGATGAACACTAGAATTGCTTTCTTCATTACCTTAATTGTTACCTAGTAATTGAAAACACAAAAAATTCATCTACTCTTTAAACAGATTACCAGAGAAAAAGAGCCTTGCTCTTATTCCTCTCCCATAACTTAAGAAAGGAATACTAAGGCGATCAAACCAGTCAATCCTAAAAGAAATCAACCCTGAATATTAATTGGAAGGACTGATGCTAAAGCTCCAATACTTTGGCCGCCTGATGCAAAGAGCCGACTCACTAGAAAAGACCCTGATGCTGGGAAAGATTGAAGGCAGGAGAAGAAGGCAACAGAGGATGAGATGGTTGGAAGGCATCACTGACTCAATGGACATGAATTTAAACAAACTCCAGGACATAGTGAAGGACAGGGAAGCCTGGTGTACTATAGTTCATGGGGTCCCAAAGAGTCGGACACAACTTAGCAAATGAATAACAACAACTTATCAAGCTTTAGAAATCTTTATCATGACCCTCAAGAAAGGTAAATGGGGACTTCCTGGGGTCCAGTGGCTAAGGGCTGCATGCTCCCAGTGCAGGGGGTTTGATCTCTGATCAGGGAACTACATGTGTGGGATCCCACACACTTGCAACTAGAAGTTTGGATGCCACAACTGAAGATCTTGCATGATTCAACTAAAACCTGGTGGAGCCAAATAAGATTAAAAAAAAAGGTAAAAAGACACTAGAAACAAATGGTCTACATAAACTGGCC